>NC_044051.1:28013285-28723566 GCF_902167405.1 Gadus morhua | reverse complement strand
GCCAATGCAGTGGATAATTATTATGAATTCTTAAAACGCATCTTAAACACTGTGTGAATGGTCACCTCTCACCGAACATCAAACTGAGCGGGTGAACCTAACTAAACAGATCGTCTGAAATAAATAGTTCTTGACGACAGTGATTTCACTTTTCGTAAGGTGACCTCAAAACTCCCTTCAGAAGTGGGACTCAAATCCACTCTTCCAGACGAGACAGCGACCTGATTGCAGCACCATAGACCGATCGGCCATCCTGACACAAACTAATAAGTGTACCAGAGTGAATAGTGGGTTCCATTTCGTTAAACTCGTCACGTTATCAAGGCCTCGTCTTGCTGACAGACGCCTCATGCATCTCAAATAACGCCAGGTCGAATGTGTTCGGCACTGTGAGTAAAATTGCCTAACTCCCCGTCGGGGAATTGAACCCCGGTCTCCCGCGTGACAGGCGGGGATACTGACCACTATACTAACGAGGAACTCTGAGATTTCACATTCCTCAACACGTCCAAGAACTTTGACGTCTACAGGTGGAAACGTGAGTCTGAATAATTCATTTCTGGGGGCACAAATTCTTGAGCTAACAAGCGTTGGTGTTTCATTGGTAGAATTACCTGTCATGCGTGAAGCCCTGGTCTGCAACATTGGAAAGTATCTGGGCTGCATTGTAGTGCACCTGCTGCTGAATGTCTGGCTGATTGCAGGCAAAGGTATAAGGCTGGGTCATTTGTGTGACCAAAACAAATTGGCTCTTTTCGTTCAGACTGAGCGAAACCAAGAATCTTCACATTCCTGGTTTCATGCATGGCCAATGGATACTGACCACTGTACTAATGAGGGGCTGTGGCGTTCTAGTATTTCTTAAAGTGAGCAAGCACTTTGAGTCCTGCAGGTGGAAATGTGTCTCGAGAGGATTTTGTGAGCCGAAAGTGTGACTAAATGTGAGCATTGGTGGTTCAGTGGTAGAATTCTCGCCTGCCACGCGGGAGGCCCGGGTTCGATTCCCGGCCAATGCAGTGTATGATTATTATGAATTCTTAAAACGCATCATAAACACTGTGTGAATGGTCACCTCTCACCGAACATCAAACTGAGCGGGTGAACCTAACTAAACAGATCGTCTGAAATAAATAGTTCTTGACGACAGTGATTTCACTTTCGTAAGGTGACCTCAAAACTCCCTTCAGAAGTGGGACTCAAATCCACTCTTCCAGACGAGACAGCGACCTGATTGCAGCACCATAGACCGATCGGCCATCCTGACACAAACTAATAAGTGTACCAGAGTGAATAGTGGGTTCCATTTCGTTAAACTCGTCACGTTATCAAGGCCTCGTCTTGCTGACAGACGCCTCATGCATCTCAAATAACGCCAGGTCGAATGTGTTTCGGCACTGTGAGTAAAATTGCCTTACTCCCCGTCAGGGGAATTGAACCCCGGTCTCCCGCGTGACAGGCGGGGATACTGACCACTATACTAACGAGGAACTCTGAGATTTCACATTCCTCAACACGTCCAAGAACTTTGACGTCTACAGGTGGAAACGTGAGTCTGAATAATTAATTTCTGGGGGCACAAAATCTTGAGCTAACAAGCGTTGGTGTTTCATTGGTAGAATTACCTGTCATGCGTGAAGCCCTGGTCTGCAACATTGGAAAGTATCCGGGCTGCATTGTAGTGCACCTGCTGCTGAATGTCTGGCTGATTGCAGGCAAAGGTATAAGGCTGGGTCATTTGTGTGACCAAAACAAATTGGCTCTTTTCGTTCAGACTGAGCGAAACCAAGAATCTTCACATTCCTGGTTTCATGCATGGCCAATGGATACTGACCACTGTACTAATGAGGGGCTGTGGCGTTCTAGTATTTCTTAAAGTGAGCAAGCACTTTGAGTCCTGCAGGTGGAAATGTGTCTCGAGAGGATTTTGTGAGCCAAAGTGTGACTAAATGTGAGCATTGGTGGTTCAGTGGTAGAATTCTCGCTGCCACGCGGGGGGCCCGGTTCGAATTCCCGCCAATGAGTGTATAATTATTATGAATTCTTAAAACGCATCTTAAACACTGTGTGAATGGTCACCTCTCACCGAACATCAAACTGAGCGGGTGAACCTTAACTAAACAGATCGTCTGAAATAAATAGTTCTTGACGACAGTGATTTCACTTTTCGTAAGGTGACCTCAAAACTCCCTTCAGAAGTGGGACTCAAATCCACTCTTCCAGACGAGACAGCGACCTGATTGCAGCACCATAGACCGATCGGCCATCCTGACACAAACTAAAAAGTGTACCAGAGTGAATAGTGGGTTCCATTTTGTTAAACTCGTCAAGTTATCAATGGCCTCGTCTTGCTCACAGACGCCTCATGCATCTCAAATAACGCCAGGTCGAATGTGTTTCGGCACTGTGAGTAAATTCCCTTACTCCCCGTCGGGGAATTAAACCCGTCTCCCGCGTGACAGGCAGGGGATACTGACCACTATACTAACGAGGAACTCTGAGATTTCACGTTCCTCAACACGTCCAAGAACTTTGACGTCTACAGGTGGAAACGTGAGTCTGAATAATTAATTTCTGGGGCACAAAATCTTGAGCTAACAAGCGTTGGTGTTTCATTGGTAGAATTACCTGTCATGCGTGAAGCCCTGGTCTGCAACATTGGAAAGTATCTGGGCTGCATTGTAGTGCACCTGCTGCTGAATGTCTGGCTGATTGCAGGCAAAGGTATAAGGCTGGGTCATTTGTGTGACCAAAACAAATTGGCTCTTTTCGTTCAGACTGAGCGAAACCAAGAATCTTCACATTCCTGGTTTCATGCATGGCCAATGGATACTGACCACTGTACTAATGAGGGGCTGTGGCGTTCTAGTATTTCTTAAAGTGAGCAAGCACTTTGAGTCCTGCAGGTGGAAATGTGTCTCGAGAGGATTTTGTGAGCCAAAGTGTGACTAAATGTGAGCATTGGTGGTTCAGTGGTAGAATTCTCGCCTGCCACGCGGGGAGGCCCTGGTTCGACTTCCCGGCCAATGCAGTGTATAATTATTATGAATTCTTAAAACGCATCTTAAACACTGTGTGAATGGTCACCTCTCACCGAACATCAAACTGAGCGGGTGAACCTTAACTAAACAGATCGTCTGAAATAAATAGTTCTTGACGACAGTGATTTCACTTTTCGTAAGGTGACCTCAAAATTCCCTTCAGAAGTGGGACTCAAATCCCACTCTTCCAGACGAGACAGCGACCTGATTGCAGCACCATAGACCGATCGGCCATCCTGACACAAACTAATAAGTGTACCAGAGTGAATAGTGCGTTCCATTTCGTTAAACTCGTCACGTTATCAAGGCCTCGTCTTGCTGACAGACGCCTCATGCATCTCAAATAACGCCAGGTCGAATGTGTTCGGCACTGTGAGTAAAATTGCCTTACTCCCCGTCGGGGAATTGAACCCCGGTCTCCCGCGTGACAGGCGGGGATACTGACCACTATACTAACGAGAAACTATGAGATTTCACATTCCTCAACACGTCCAAGAACTTTGACGTCTACAGGTGGAAACGTGAGTCTGAATAATTAATTTCTGGGGGCACAAAATCTTGAGCTAACAAGCGTTGGTGTTTCATTGGTAGAATTACCTGTCATGCGTGAAGCCCTGGTCTGCAACATTGGAAAGTATCCGGGCTGCATTGTAGTGCACCTGCTGCTGAATGTCTGGCTGATTGCAGGCAAAGGTATAAGGCTGGGTCATTTGTGTGACCAAAACAAATTGGCTCTTTTCGTTCAGACTGAGCGAAACCAAGAATCTTCACATTCCTGGTTTCATGCATGGCCAATGGATACTGACCACTGTACTAATGAGGGGCTGTGGCGTTCTAGTATTTCTTAAAGTGAGCAAGCACTTTGAGTCCTGCAGGTGGAAATGTGTCTCGAGAGGATTTTGTGAGCCAAAGTGTGACTAAATGTGAGCATTGGTGGTTCAGTGTTAGAATTCTCGCCTGCCACGCGGGAGGCCCGGGTTCGATTCCCGGCCAATGCAGTGTATAATTATTATGAATTCTTAAAACGCATCTTAAACACTGTGTGAATGGTCACCTCTCACCGAACATCAAACTGAGCGGGTGAACCTAACTAAACAGATCGTCTGAAATAAATAGTTCTTGACGACAGTGATTTCACTTTTCGTAAGGTGACCTCAAAACTCCCTTCAGAAGTGGGACTCAAATCCACTCTTCCAGACGAGACAGCGACCTGATTGCAGCACCATAGACCGATCGGCCATCCTGACACAAACTAATAAGTGTACCAGAGTGAATAGTGCGTTCCATTTCGTTAAACTCGTCACGTTATCAAGGCCTCGTCTTGCTGACAGACGCCTCATGCATCTCAAATAACGCCAGGTCGAATGTGTTCGGCACTGTGAGTAAAATTGCCTTACTCCCCGTCGGGGAATTGAACCCCGGTCTCCCGCGTGACAGGCGGGGATACTGACCACTATACTAACGAGGAACTCTGAGATTTCACATTCCTCAACACGTCCAAGAACTTGACGTCTACAGGTGGAAACGTGAGTCTGAATAATTAATTTCTGGGGCACAAAATCTTGAGCTAACAAGCGTTGGTGTTTCATTGGTAGAATTACCTGTCATGCGTGAAGCCCTGGTCTGCAACATTGGAAAGTATCCGGGCTGCATTGTAGTGCACCTGCTGCTGAATGTCTGGCTGATTGCAGGCAAAGGTATAAGGCTGGGTCATTTGTGTGACCAAAACAAATTGGCTCTTTTCGTTCAGACTGAGCGAAACCAAGAATCTTCACATTCCTGGTTTCATGCATGGCCAATGGATACTGACCACTGTACTAATGAGGGGCTGTGGCGTTCTAGTATTTCTTAAAGTGAGCAAGCACTTTGAGTCCTGCAGGTGGAAATGTGTCTCGAGAGGATTTTGTGAGCCAAAGTGTGACTAAATGTGAGCATTGGTGGTTCAGTGGTAGAATTCTCGCCTGCCACGCGGGAGGCCCGGGTTCGATTCCCGGCCAATGCAGTGTATAATTATTATGAATTCTTAAAACGCATCTTAAACACTGTGTGAATGGTCACCTCTCACCGAACATCAAACTGAGCGGGTGAACCTTAACTAAACAGATCGTCTGAAATAAATAGTTCTTGACGACAGTGATTTCACTTTTCGTAAGGTGACCTCAAAACTCCCTTCAGAAGTGGGACTCAAATCCACTCTTCCAGACGAGACAGCGACCTGATTGCAGCACCATAGACCGATCGGCCATCCTGACACAAACTAATAAGTGTACCAGAGTGAATAGTGGGTTCCATTTCGTTAAACTCGTCACGTTATCAAGGCCTCGTCTTGCTGACAGACGCCTCATGCATCTCAAATAACGCCAGGTCGAATGTGTTCGGCACTGTGAGTAAAATTGCCTTACTCCCCGTCGGGGAATTGAACCCCGTCTCCCGCGTGACAGGCGGGGATACTGACCACTATACTAACGAGGAACTCTGAGATTTCACATTCCTCAACACGTCCAAGAACTTTGACGTCTACAGGTGGAAACGTGAGTCTGAATAATTAATTTCTGGGGGCACAAAATCTTGAGCTAACAAGCGTTGGTGTTTCATTGGTAGAATTACCTGTCATGCGTGAAGCCCTGGTCTGCAACATTGGAAAGTATCCGGGCTGCATTGTAGTGCACCTGCTGCTGAATGTCTGGCTGATTGCAGGCAAAGGTATAAGGCTGGGTCATTTGTGTGACCAAAACAAATTGGCTCTTTTCGTTCAGACTGAGCGAAACCAAGAATCTTCACATTCCTGGTTTCATGCATGGCCAATGGATACTGACCACTGTACTAATGAGGGGCTGTGGCGTTCTAGTATTTCTTAAAGTGAGCAAGCACTTTGAGTCCTGCAGGTGGAAATGTGTCTCGAGAGGATTTTGTGAGCCAAAGTGTGACTAAATGTGAGCATTGGTGGTTCAGTGGTAGAATTCTCGCCTGCCACGCGGGAGGCCCGGGTTCGATTCCCGGCCAATGCAGTGGATAATTATTATGAATTCTTAAAACGCATCTTAAACACTGTGTGAATGGTCACCTCTCACCGAACATCAAACTGAGCGGGTGAACCTAACTAAACAGATCGTCTGAAATAAATAGTTCTTGACGACAGTGATTTCACTTTTCGTAAGGTGACCTCAAAACTCCCTTCAGAAGTGGGACTCAAATCCACTCTTCCAGACGAGACAGCGACCTGATTGCAGCACCATAGACCGATCGGCCATCCTGACACAAACTAATAAGTGTACCAGAGTGAATAGTGGGTTCCATTTTCGTTAAACTCGTCAAGTTATCAATGGCCTCGTCTTGCTCACAGACGCCTCATGCATCTCAAATAACGCCAGGTCGAATGTGTTCGGCACTGTGAGTAAAATTCCCTTACTCCCCGTCGGGGAATTAAACCCGTCTCCCGCGTGACAGGCAGGGATACTGACCACTATACTAACGAGGAACTCTGAGATTTTCACATTCCTCAACACGTCCAAGAACTTTGACGTCTACAGGTGGAAACGTGAGTCTGAATAATTAATTTCTGGGGGCACAAAATCTTGAGCTAACAAGCGTTGGTGTTTCATTGGTAGAATTACCTGTCATGCGTGAAGCCCTGGTCTGCAACATTGGAAAGTATCTGGGCTGCATTGTAGTGCACCTGCTGCTGAATGTCTGGCTGATTGCAGGCAAAGGTATAAGGCTGGGTCATTTGTGTGACCAAAACAAATTGGCTCTTTTCGTTCAGACTGAGCGAAACCAAGAATCTTCACATTCCTGGTTTCATGCATGGCCAATGGATACTGACCACTGTACTAATGAGGGGCTGTGGCGTTCTAGTATTTCTTAAAGTGAGCAAGCACTTTGAGTCCTGCAGGTGGAAATGTGTCTCGAGAGGATTTTGTGAGCCAAAGTGTGACTAAATGTGAGCATTGGTGGTTCAGTGGTAGAATTCTCGCCTGCCACGCGGGAGGCCCTGGTTCGATTCCCGGCCAATGAAGTGTATAATTATTATGAATTCTTAAAACGCATCTTAACACACTGTGTGAATGGTCACCTCTCACCGAACATCAAACTGAGCGGGTGAACCTAACTAAACAGATCGTCTGAAATAAATAGTTCTTGACGACAGTGATTTCACTTTTCGTAAGGTGACCTCAAAACTCCCTTCAGAAGTGGGACTCAAATCCACTCTTCCAGACGAGACAGCGACCTGATTGCAGCACCATAGACCGATCGGCCATCCTGACACAAACTAATAAGTGTACCAGAGTGAATAGTGGGTTCCATTTCGTTAAACTCGTCACGTTATCAAGGCCTCGTCTTGCTGACAGACGCCTCATGCATCTCAAATAACGCCAGGTCGAATGTGTTTCGGCACTGTGAGTAAAATTGCCTTACTCCCCGTCGGGGAATTGAACCCCGGTCTCCCGCGTGACAGGCGGGGATACTGACCACTATACTAACGAGGAACTCTGAGATTTCACATTCCTCAACACGTCCAAGAACTTTGACGTCTACAGGTGGAAACGTGAGTCTGAATAATTAATTTCTGGGGGCACAAAATCTTGAGCTAACAAGCGTTGGTGTTTCATTGGTAGAATTACCTGTCATGCGTGAAGCCCTGGTCTGCAACATTGGAAAGTATCCGGGCTGCATTGTAGTGCACCTGCTGCTGAATGTCTGGCTGATTGCAGGCAAAGGTATAAGGCTGGGTCATTTGTGTGACCAAAACAAATTGGCTCTTTTCGTTCAGACTGAGCGAAACCAAGAATCTTCACATTCCTGGTTTCATGCATGGCCAATGGATACTGACCACTGTACTAATGAGGGGCTGTGGCGTGCTAGTATTTCTTAAAGTGAGCAAGCACTTTGAGTCCTGCAGGTGGAAATGTGTCTCGAGAGGATTTTGTGAGCCAAAGTGTGACTAAATGTGAGCATTGGTGGTTCAGTGGTAGAATTCTCGCCTGCCACGCGGGAGGCCCTGGTTCGATTCCCGGCCAATGCAGTGGATAATTATTATGAATTCTTAAAACGCATCTTAAACACTGTGTGAATGGTCACCTCTCACCGAACATCAAACTGAGCGGGTGAACCTAACTAAACAGATCGTCTGAAATAAATAGTTCTTGACGACAGTGATTTCACTTTTCGTAAGGTGACCTCAAAACTCCCTTCAGAAGTGGGACTCAAATCCACTCTTCCAGACGAGACAGCGACCTGATTGCAGCACCATAGACCGATCGGCCATCCTGACACAAACTAATAAGTGTACCAGAGTGAATAGTGCGTTCCATTTCGTTAAACTCGTCACGTTATCAAGGCCTCGTCTTGCTGACAGACGCCTCATGCATCTCAAATAACGCCAGGTCGAATGTGTTTCGGCACTGTGAGTAAAATTGCCTTACTCCCCGTCGGGAAATTGAACCCCGGTCTCCCGCGTGACAGGCGGGGATACTGACCACTATACTAACGAGGAACTCTGAGATTCACATTCCTCAACACGTCCAAGAACTTTGACGTCTACAGGTGGAAACGTGAGTCTGAATAATTAATTTCTGGGGGCACAAAATCTTGAGCTAACAAGCGTTGGTGTTTCATTGGTAGAATTACCTGTCATGCGTGAAGCCCTGGTCTGCAACATTGGAAAGTATCTGGGCTGCATTGTAGTGCACCTGCTGCTGAATGTCTGGCTGATTGCAGGCAAAGGTATAAGGCTGGGTCATTTGTGTGACCAAAACAAATTGGCTCTTTTCGTTCAGACTGAGCGAAACCAAGAATCTTCACATTCCTGGTTTCATGCATGGCCAATGGATACTGACCACTGTACTAATGAGGGGCTGTGGCGTTCTAGTATTTCTTAAAGTGAGCAAGCACTTTGAGTCCTGCAGGTGGAAATGTGTCTCGAGAGGATTTTGTGAGCCAAAGTGTGACTAAATGTGAGCATTGGTGGTTCAGTGGTAGAATTCCTCGCCGGCCAATGCAGTGTATAATTATTATGAATTCTTAAAACGCATCTTAAACACTGTGTGAATGGTCACCTCTCACCGAACATCAAACTGAGCGGGTGAACCTAACTAAACAGATCGTCTGAAATAAATAGTTCTTGACGACAGTGATTTCACTTTTCGTAAGGTGACCTCAAAACTCCCTTCAGAAGTGGGACTCAAATCCACTCTTCCAGACGAGACAGCGACCTGATTGCAGCACCATAGACCGATCGGCCATCCTGACACAAACTAAAAGTGTACCAGAGTGAATAGTGGGTTCCATTTTGTTAAACTCGTCACGTTATCAATGGCCTCGTCTTGCTGCACAGACGCCTCATGCATCTCAAATAACGCCAGGTCGAATGTGTTCGGCACTGTGAGTAAAATTCCCTTACTCCCCGTCGGGGAATTAAACCCGTCTCCCGCGTGACAGGCAGGGATACTGACCACTATACTAACGAGGAACTCTGAGATTTTCACGTTCCTCAACACGTCCAAGAACTTTGACGTCTACAGGTGGAAACGTGAGTCTGAATAATTAATTTCTGGGGGGCACAAAATCTTGAGCTAACAAGCGTTGGTGTTTCATTGGTAGAATTACCTGTCATGCGTGAAAGCCCTGGTCTGCAACATTGGAAAGTATCTGGGCTGCATTGTAGTGCACCTGCTGCTGAATGTCTGGCTGATTGCAGGCAAAGGTATAAGGCTGGGTCATTTGTGTGACCAAAACAAATTGGCTCTTTCGTTCAGACTGAGCGAAACCAAGAATCTTCACATTCCTGGTTTCATGCATGGCCAATGGATACTGACCACTGTACTATGAGGGGCTGTGGCGTTCTAGTATTTCTTAAAGTGAGCAAGCACTTTGAGCCCTGCAGGTGGAAATGTGTCTCGAGAGGATTTTGTGAGCCAAAGTGTGACTAAATGTGAGCATTGGTGGTTCAGTGGTAGAATTCTCGCTGCCACGCGGGGGGCCCTGGTTCGATTCCCGGCCAATGAAGTGTATAATTATTATGAATTCTTAAAACGCATCTTAACACACTGTGTGAATGGTCACCTCTCACCGAACATCAAACTGAGCGGGTGAACCTTAACTAAACAGATCTGTCTGTAATAAATAGTTCTTGACGACAGTGATTTCACTTTTCGTAAGGTGACCTCAAAACTCCCTTCAGAAGTGGGACTCAAATCCACTCTTCCAGACGAGACAGCGACCTGATTGCAGCACCATAGACCGATCGGCCATCCTGACACAAACTAATAAGTGTACCAGAGTGAATAGTGGGTTCCATTTCGTTAAACTCGTCACGTTATCAAGGCCTCGTCTTGCTGACAGACGCCTCATGCATCTCAAATAACGCCAGGTCGAATGTGTTTGGCACTGTGAGTAAAATTGCCTTACTCCCCGTCGGGGGAATTGAACCCCGGTCCTCCCCGCGTGACAGGTCGGGGATACTGACCACTATACTAACGAGGAACTCTGAGATTTCACATTCCTCAACACGTCCAAGAACTTTGACGTCTACAGGTGGAAAACGTGAGTCTGAATAATTAATTTCTGGGGGGCGACAAAATCTTGAGCTAACAAGCGTTGGTGTTTCATTGGTAGAATTACCTGTCATGCGTGAATAGCGCCTGGTCTGCAACATTGGAAAGTATCCGGGCTGCATTGTAGTGCACCTGCTGCTGAATGTCTGGCTGATTGCAGCAAAGGTATAGGGCTGGGTCTTTGTGTGACCAAAACAAATTGGCTCTTTTCGTTTCAGACTGAGCGAAACAAAGAATCTTCCACATTCCTGGTTTCATGCATGGCCATGGATACTGACCACTGTACTAATGAGGGGCTGTGGCGTTCTAGTATTTCTTAAAGTGAGCAAGCACTTTGAGTCCTGCAGGTGGAAATGTGTCTCGAGAGGATTTTGTGAGCCAAAGTGTGACTAAATGTGAGCATTGGTGGTTCAGTGGTAGAATTCTCGCCTGCCACGCGGGGAGGCCCTGGTTCGATTCCCGGCCAATGCAGTGTATAATTGTTATGAATTCTTAAAACGCATCTTAAACACTGTGTGAATGGTCACCTCTCACCGAACATCAAACTGAGCGGGTGAACTTAACTAAACAGATCGTCTGAAATAAATAGTTCTTGACGACAGTGATTTCACTTTTCGTAGGTGACCTCAAAACTCCCTTCAGAAGTGGGACTCAAATCCACTCTTCCAGACGAGACAGCGACCTGATTGCAGCACCATAGACCGATCGGCCATCCTGACACAAACTAATAAGTGTACCAGAGTGAATAGTGCGTTCCATTTCGTTAAACTCGTCACGTTATCAAGGCCTCGTCTTGCTGACAGACGCCTCATGCCATCTCAAATAACGCCAGGTCGAATGTGTTTCGGCACTGTGAGTAAAATTGCCTTACTCCCCGTCGGGGAATTGAACCCCGGTCCTCCCGCGTGACAGGCTGGGATAACTGACCACTATACTAACGAGGAACTATGAGATTTCACATTCCTCAACACGTCCAAGAACTTTGACGTCTACAGGTGGAAACGTGAGTCTGAATAATTAATTTCTGGGGGCACAAATCTTGAGCTACAAGCGTTGGTGTTTCATTGGTAGAATTACCTGTCATGCGTGAAGCCCTGGTCTGCAACATTGGAAAGTATCCTGGGCTGCATTGTAGTGCACCTGCTGCTGAATGTCTGGCTGATTGCAGGCAAAGGTATAAGGCTGGGTCATTTGTGTGACCAAAACAAATTGGCTCTTTTCGTTCAGACATGAGCGAAACCAAGAATCTTCACATTCCTGGTTTCATGCATGGCCAATGGATACTGACCACTGTACTAATGAGGGGCTGTGGCGTTCTAGTATTTCTTAAAGTGAGCAAGCACTTTGAGTCCTGCAGGTGGAAATGTGTCTCGAGAGGATTTTGTGAGCCAAAGTGTGACTAAATGTGAGCATTGGTGGTTCAGTGGTAGAATTCTCGCCGGCCAATGCAGTGTATAATTATTAAGAATTCTTAAAACGCAACTTAAAAACAGTGTGCGAATGGTCACCTCTCACCGAACATCAAACTGAGCGGGCGAACCTAACTTAACAGATCGTCTGAAATAAATAGTTCTTGACAGTGATTTCACTTTTCGTAAGGTGACCTCAAAACTCCCTTCAGAAGTGGGACTCAAATCCACTCTTCCAGACGAGACAGCGACCTGATTGCAGCACCATAGACCGATCGGCCATCCTGACACAAACTAATAAGTGTACCAGAGTGAATAGTGGGTTCCATTTCGTTAAACTCGTCACGTTATCAAGGCCTCGTCTTGCTGACAGACGCCTCATGCATCTCAAATAACGCCAGGTCGAATGTGTTCGGCACTGTGAGTAAAATTCCCTTACTCCCCGTCGGGGAATTAAACCCGTCTCCCGCGTGACAGGCAGGGATACTGACCACTATACTAACGAGGAACTCTGAGATTTCACGTTCCTCAACACGTCCAAGAACTTTGACGTCTACAGGTGGAAACGTGAGTCTGACCAATTCATTTCTGGGGCACAAATTTTTGAGCTAACAAGCGTTGGTGTTTCATTGGCAGAATTACCTGTCATGCATGAAGCCCTGGTCTGCAACATTGGAATGTATCTGGGCTGCATTGTAGTGCACCTGCTGCTGAATCTCTGGCTGATTGCAGGCAAAGGTATAAGGCTGGGTCATTTGTGTGACCAAAACAAATTGGCTCTTTTCGTTCAGACTGAGCGAATCCAAGAATCTTCACATTCCTGGTTTCATGCATGGCCAATGGATACTGACCACTGTACTAATGAGGGGCTGTGGCGTGCTAGTATTTCTTAAAGTGAGCAAGCACTTTGAGTCCTGCAGGTGGAAATGTGTCTCGAGAGGATTTTGTGAGCCAAAGTGTGACTAAATGTGAGCATTGGTGGTTCAGTGGTAGAATTCTCGCCTGCCACGCGGGAGGCCTGGGTTCGATTCCCGGCCAATGCAGTGTATAATTATTATGAATTCTTAAAACGCATCTTGAACACTGTGTGAATGGTCACCTCTCACCGAACATCAAACTGAGCGGGTGAACCTAACTAAACAGATCGTCTGAAATAAATAGTTCTTGACGACAGTGATTTCACTTTTCGTAAGGTGACCTCAAAACTCCCTTCAGAAGTGGGACTCAAATCCACTCTTCCAGACGAGACAGCGACCTGATTGCAGCACCATAGACCGATCGGCCATCCTTACACAAACTAATAAGTGTACCAGAGTGAATAGTGGGTTCCATTTCGTTAAACTCGTCACGTTATCAAGGCCTCGTCTTGCTGACAGACGCCTCATGCATCTCAATAACGCCAGGTCGAATGTGTTCGGCACTGTGAGTAAAATTGCCTTACTCCCCGTCGGGGAATTGAACCCCGGTCTCCCGCGTGACAGGCGGGGATACTGACCACTATACTAACGAGGAACTCTGAGATTTGTACATTCCTCAACACGTCCAAGAACGTTGACGTCTACAGGTGGAAACGTGAGTCTGAATAAGTAATTTCTGGGGGCACAAAATCTTGAGCTAACACGCCGTTGGTGTGTGCATTGGTAGAATTACCTGTCATGCGTGAAGCCCTGGTCTGCAACATTGGAAAGTATCTGGGCTGCCATTGTAGTGCACCTGTTTTGCTGAATATCTGGCTGATTGCAGGCAACGGTATACGGGCTGGGTCATTTGTCGTGGACCAAAACAAATTGGCTCTTTTCCGTTCAGACTGAGGCGAATCCAAAATCTTCACATTCCTGGTTTCATTGCATGGCCAATTGAGATACTGACCACTGTACTAAGTGAGGGGCTGTGGCCGTTCTAGTATTTCTTAAAGTGAGCAGCACTTTGAGTCCCTGCAGGTGTGGAAATGTGTCCTCGAGAGTGATTTTTGTAGAGCCAAAGTGTGACTATAATGTGAGCATATGGGGTTTCAGTGGTAGAATTCGTCTTCCTGCCACGCGGGAGGGCCGGGTTCGATTCCCGGACAATGCAGTGCATAATTATTTATGAATTCTTAAAACGCAACTTAAACACAGTGTGCGAACCGTCACCTCTCACGGAACATCAAACTGAGCGGGGCGAACCTAACTTAAACAGATCGTCTGAAATAAATAGTTTCTTGACGACAGTGATTTCACTTTTCGTAAGGTGACCTCAAAACTCCCTTCAGAAAATGGGACTCAAACCCGCTCTTCCAGACGAGACTGCGACCTGATCGCAGCACCTAGACCGATCGGCCATCCTGACCAAACTAAAAAGTTTACCAGAGTGAATAGTGGGTTCAATTTCGTTAATCTTGTCAAGTTATCAATGGCCTCGTCTTGCTCACAGGCATCTCAAATAACGCCAGGTTGAATGTGTTCGGCACTGTGAGTAAAATTCCCTTACTCCCCGTCGGGTAATTGAATCCCAGTCTCCCGCGTGACAGGCGGGGATACTGACCACTATACTAACGAGTAGCTCTTTAAATTTGCATTCCTCAACACGCCCAAGAACTTTGACGTCTACAGGTGGAAACGTGAGTCTGAACCATTCATTTCTGGAAAATGTTCAACTTTTTCGGCAGCGACGGATCCGTCATCCAATCAGATCGGGTGTGCAAATTTAAGCACTGTGACGCGACTCGGGCTCTGACGATACTGGAAAGTGGGCAAGCGAGTCATCTTGCATCGCAACAAGCGGGAAGAATCCGGCGAAGCGATTTGATTGGCTGACGGATGCCTCTGCAAAGACTACTCCCCCATCCGTCAGCCACGCCTTCCCACGTCCGTTGACTGACGGTGCAGTGGGCACGAAGCGTTACGCCTCGTGTAACGCATGAGGCGTTAACTTTCCCCCTTTCATTCTCAATGAATGGGGAAAGTTCTAGATCTGAACAAGCTAGTAATACTCTTTGGTGAATGGATAAGTTTGTAATCACATGCATGAGGCTTTCCCATGCTGACATAAAATCCTACAACTCCACAGCATAATTGTATGCCTAATATTATGCTAAAAACCGTTGAATCCCAGCATTGCCATCGTAACCCTGTTTTTTCTTTGTTGCAACACAGTGTGCAGTCCAACCCAGATCTAGATCTATCATATAGCCTATGGACTATGATATGGCTATATAGACTAGATTTCTGATATTTTTTTCTCCTTTTTTGATATTCTTTCTCCTATTTGTTTTATCTGTGAACTGATCTTGGGTGCTCTGAAAGGCGTTTTACACACACACACACACACACACACACACACACACACACACACACACACCACACACACACACCACACACACACACACACACACACACACACACACACACACACACACAGCAGGGCAATACATTTGTCCTTTCAGATTCTTCAGTTCAATTCATTTTACATTTCTGCATTTTTAGCAATGCTTTGCGCTTTTCATTCAGTCACGTGCATGTTTACTCCATTTAGACTTTTGAACTTTTTTATCATATGTGTTTTTACAGATTTTTACAAAGCCATAAGCCTCTATAACCCAATTATAATCATAATAAGAGGTAGTGGATCGCAGGAATGATGACAGGAATGGTAAAAAGATTTTGAATAAGGTATCATTTGAATTTTCAGGATATCACAATTCCGGCAAAAGGTGCCGTCCCTGGGTGGGCTCGAACCACCAACCTTTAGCCGAACGTGCTAACCTTTAGCCGAACGCGCTAAAAGATTGCACCACAGAGACATGCCAGCATTGCCTTGCTAAACTATTTAAATTGGTGCATAGGCAAATCCGACGGGATGTGACAAAGCTATAACGTATTAATAGTGCAGTCTGCATAACTGTTTTAGTAGTAATAACAGTGACAGTAGTAAAAGTAGTATTAGTATTAGCAGTAGCAGTAGTAGAAGTATGTGTAGGTGCAGTACGAGCAGCAGTAGTAGCAGTAGTCCCCATCCCTAATAACCGGAAATTACAAATATCCTCGACTAATTTGAAACGTTTATGCAATTAAGGGCTGAGCTATATCTGTTAAAATCCGGATTAATAATACTCCTCGAACCCACAGATGCTCTGTGAATACCTAAAAAGGATTGCGCCCAACGTGGGGCTCGAACCCACGACCCTGAGATTAAGAGTCTCATGCTCTACCGACTGAGCTAGCCGGGCACTTAAATTTGACAGTCAAAGAGGATATATAAACCTGATCTGCTACTTGTCTTATAAGTTGCATCATGCACTTCATCATGTGTTCACTTGAACAGTACATGGCATAGCACGTAACCACGCTAGGCTAAGCTATATTAAATACAGATTGTTAATAAAGGGACCAAATAAGGAGTAAACTTTTGTCTGACTGAACTCAGTGTGTCAAGTAAAGGACCGATCATACCCAAACAGTAACCAGTTTAAGAACGCAGCAACAGTGACACCAACAAACATAGAAACGTCAAATAGCAAAGATAACATTAACTCAACCAACTTGTCATACTGGGGTTGCTACACTTATATTGTATATTTCTAGCCTGGCTAACACCAAACCTCATCTCAATCTACATTGAGAAGAGGTCTGAGAACCACACATTCATTTTCTCGTTTTTGAGGCGTGGTTTACGATTGCCCGGAGCCGTAAACAAATGCACATGGCTCGCGTAGAATTGCATGCATAGATATATGCATAGTTATACAACGGGGGGCCTAAATCCAGCGATCTGATTGGTTCCTAACTGTTGTATAATGAGCGTATACATAACTGCTATGACGCCCATTCATTTTGTGAAAGTATCACTCCGCGCCTTGAAGTGGAAACCGTTACAACCGTTCTCTCGGAGGGACGCTAAAGTGTGTTGCATAGCGACCGTCGTGCATTTTGAAGGCAGCCAGGAGGGACTACTTTTGGGTAGTCTTTAATAAAACGGCTACTTTGACTTTCTTGGTTTCTTTTTAAATGTAGTGTGTCTATGACTTTCGTTTCGCCATAACAGTAACCTTTGTATAAAAGCAATAGATCACTTCAGTCAGTGGCATGTGCTCATTCAACCCAGTCTCACCAATATGCGTACAGATCGCACGGTTTGACACTTTCAAAATGCGTGCAGTACATACGCCAAATGACCATTTCGCGTGCACATGATACGCAAAACCCAGCATTAACTGAATGGGAAATGCAATATTTTAGGACAGATTCACCATTAAACATGTTTCTAATGACATTTCTAGCGAGAAATTTACTTTTTCCTTGAATAATCTTCAGTCAGTGAATGTGTATGATCTTTATTAATCTTTATTATCTGAATGGCAAATGCAATATTTTAGGACCGATTCACCGTTAAACGTGTTTCTAATAACATTTCTAGCGAGAAATATACTTTTTACTTGCATAATCTTCAGTCAGTTATTGTGTCTGATCTTTAGTTTTATAGTTATTAGGAAGATTTTATCGGCTCGCTCGCATGTTTCAACGACGTCAGGTTGTTAGGGACGCTGCTTTCGCTAAACTAGCAACTCACGTGTTTCCTGCGTTTGTGTTATTAAACCGTTACTTTATGTAACTTTTAATGATATCATCTTGTTAGAAACACGTATCTCTGAGAGCCAACCCGGTCGCCAAAAGCATACGTTGACAGTGTACGTTTTCGTGAACACTGGATTACGTCGCATTTCAACATAAAATAGCGTGTTATACACACGCACACACACACACACACACACACACACACACACACACACACACACACACACACACACACACACACGCACACACCAACCCAGTCGCCAAGAAAAAACGTATACGGTGTACGCTTCCATGAACACTGGATACGTAGCATTTCAACGTAAAAAATAGCGTGTTATACCTACAGTATCCACGTGTGCCGCTGTGGAGGCGGGTTTCGGGGTTTGGGTTTCACGGCTTTCGCAGCAAATTGTGGACACGATTGTTTAGGGGGGGGGGGAGACTGTTGTTGACCGGGGAGGGGGGGGGGGGGGGGGGGGGAGACAAGTTTGTTGAGGGGGGGGGACGACACACGAATGTAGGGGGGGGGGGGGGGGGGGGGGGGGGGGGGGGGGGGGGGGGGGGGACACGTTAGTTGAAGGGGGGGGAGACACGTTTGTAGGGGGGGGGCACGCTCGACAACGAGAGTTGGTTTTTATTGAACAAGACTTCAACACGGAACAGCTGCACGAAACGATGGTCACGTCACTCTCGGTGACGGTGTCGACAATAATGAACACACGAACAATGTTAATAGAACAACACACAACCACATAACATCCCGAACCCATTAACCCCACTTAATCCTAACAACAAAACAAGTTAACAAAAGCCCCATTTGTCAACTGAGAACCCCAATTCCCAGAATCCCCCGCGGCTCCGGAACACGGCGTAGCTTATATTAATCTTTATTATCTGAATGGGAAATGCAATATTTTTGGACAGATACACCATTAAACGCGTTTCTAATGACATTTCTAGCGAGAAATGTACATTTTCCTTACATAATCTTCAGTCAGTGAATGTGTATGATCTTTATTAATCTTTATTACCTGAATGGGAAATGCAATATTTTAGGACCGATTCACCGTTAAACGTGTTTCTAATAACATTTCTAGCGAGAAATATACTTTTTACTTGCATAATCTTCAGTCAGTGATTGTGTCTGATCTTTAGTTTTATAGTTATTAGGATTTGATCGGCTCGCTCGCATGTTTCAACGACGTCAGGTTGCTTTCGCTAAACTAGCAGCTCACGTGCTTCCTGCGTTTGTGTTATTAAACTGTTACTTTATGTAACTTTTAATGATATCATCTTGTTAGAAACACGTATATCTGAGAGCCAACCCAGTCGCCAAAAGCATACCTACGTTGACAGTGTACGTTTCGTGAACACTGGATTACGTCGCATTTCAACATAAAATAGCGTGTTATACACACACACACACGCACGCACACGCACAGACACACACACACAAGCACACACAAGCACACACACGCACGCACAGACACACACACACACACACACACACACACGCACACACGCACACGTTGCATTTCGCTGCTAAAACAACAACAAAAAAATATTCCCTCAAATATTATTACTTTCAAAACGTTGGCCAAAATGGCCAATAATATCATTTTTTATTTGGGATGCTTCTAGGACATTTTGGGTGGATTTTGAACGGTATGTGGGGGGCACGTTTTTTGCAGGACCTGGCAACCCTGCGCTGTTGCCCGAGATCTGGATCCACCCCGGCGTGGTGCCGTCTCCTTTTGACCTTTTGACCCCAGACTTCTGGGGGAATAGCTGAATCAATTCATTAGTCAATCAGAAGCATGTAAATATCTTCCCGGTGGCGTAAGAGGACGAACAAGGTGTCCTTCAACATCTACGCTTCCAGGCAATTGCAACGGTGCCACACATGAGCATATTCGAACATGTTTAATGGTAGTAATTAGCTGTCGAAATTGGAGGCCTTAATCAATACTGAGCAGCTATTGATTTGCTTCCCGATAAAGATTTGTCACAAATGACATGTTATTTAGCATCTACACGTTGAGCTGAGTCCAATGACACCAAGAACGACACTCTAGCTTATGGTAACATGTATTTTACATGGTACAACTAGGTCTAGGACATGATCTCGGTGTAGCAAGAGGCCGAGCTTGATCTCATTGGACTCAGCTTAACGTGTAGATGCTAATTAACATGTAATTTGTCAAAAATCTCCATCAGGAAGCAAATCTATAGCTGGTCATTATTGATAAAGGCCTCCAAAATCGACAGCTAATTACTACCCCGAAACATATTCAAATATGATCATGTGTGGCACTGTTGCAATCGTCTCGAAACGTAGATGTCAAAGGACACATTGTTTGCTCTGTTGCACCACCGGGAAGATATTTTCATACTTCTAATGGATTGATTCATATTTTAAGGTTCTCGGAATGAGACTTTAAGTGGCTGCAGCAGAAGTGTTGAGACGAAAGATGATATCAAGAGATTTATAGAATATTCCCATTCACATCATGATTCTTCGTCGTAACATCCGACCAAACATCCTTTACATTCACAGAGCGAAGATTATGAAAGTCCAGGCCCCCCCTTCCTGCACTCGGGGTCCGACCGGGCCAAGTTTCGGTGCGGGGGTCCCAGTTAGGCCCTAGCATATGGTATTCAAATTTCAGGGCGGTAGGACCTTCCTATCTCAAAAACTTTTTTTCCACCACATTCTGAACCATTAGGTCTCGCAAGCAACACTTCTGAAGGGGCTTTGTCCAAATGACAGTCCATTTGGGAAAACTTTTTTTCTCTATGGGCTAGAACTACAAATCTTGCATATGTCGTTCTCGGGGCCCCGGGAAATGTGTGTCAACATTTTAGCATCCCTAGCTATCTCGAAAAGGCTGGAAAAGGGGCGTGACCTCCAACAGTACATTCAATGTACATAAGACAGAGGTTAGATTCTAGGCCCCATTTTTTGCGGGATGGAGGTGTACATTTGTGGCTTAATGTGTGTAGACACCGCTGGCCTGTGGCCACGTCTTTGAAGTCTGGGGTCAAAAGGTCAAAAGGAGCCGGCACCACGCCGCTTATGAGATAACAAAAAGTGAATCTGTATTTCTCTCATTACATTTTGTCATTATTGAAGAGAGGCCTGATTCTCAGATATGCATATTGGACTGTTAGGGTATAGGTCTGGGAAGAACTTCAGGCCAAAATCTTGCAAGCGAGCCGCTGGGTGCAGGTGCAACGAGATGGAGCACTTGCTGAGCCTGGACTTTCATAATCTTCGCTCTGTGAATGTAAAGGATGTTTGGTCGGATGTTACGACGAAGAATCATAATGTGAATGGGAATATTCTATAAATCTCTTGATATCATCTTTCGTCTCAACACTTCTGCTGCAGACACTTAAAGTCTCACTCCGAGAACCTTAAAATATGAATCAATCCATTAGAAGTATGAAAATATCTTCCCGGTCGTGCAACAGAGCAAACAAGGTGTCCTTTGCATCTACGTTTCGAGACGATTGCAACAGTGCCACACATGATCATATTTGAATATGTTTCGGGGTAGTAATTAGCTGTCGATTTTGGAGGCCTTTATCAATAATGACCAGCTATAGATTTGCTTCCCGATGGAGATTTTTGACAGATTACATGTTAATTAGCATCTACACGTTAAGCTGAGTCCAATGAGATCAAGCTCGGCCTCTTGCTACACCGAGATCATGTCCTAGACCTAGGTGTACCATGTAAAATACATGTTACCATAAGCTAGAGTGTCGTTCTTGGTGTCATTGGACTCAGCTCAACGTGTAGATGCTAAATAACATGTCATTTGTGACAAATCTTTATCGGGAAGCAAATCAATAGCTGCTCAGTATTGATTAAGGCCTCCAATTTCGACAGCTAATTACTACCATTAAACATGTTCGAATATGCTCATGTGTGGCACCGTTGCAATCGCCTGGAAGCGTAGATGTTGAAGGACACCTTGTTCGTCCTCTTACGCCACCGGGAAGATATTTACATGCTTCTGATTGACTAATGAATTGATTCAGTTATTCCCCCAGAAGTCTGGGGTCAAAAGGTCAAAAGGAGACGGCACCACGCCGATCCAGATCTCGGGCAACAGCGCAGGGTTGCCAGGTCCTGCAAAAAACGTGCCCCCCACATACCGTTCAAAATCCACCCAAAATGTCCTAGAAGCATCCCAAATAAAAAATGATATTATTGGCCATTTTGGCCAACGTTTTGAAAGTAATTATATTTGAGGGAATATTTTTTTGTTGTTGTTTTAGCAGCGAAATGCACCGTGTGCGTGTGTGCGTGTGTGTGTGTGTGTGTGTGTGTGTGTGTGTGTGTGTGTGTGTGTGTGTGTGTGTCTGTGTGTCTGTGCGTGCGTGTGTGTGCTTGTGTGTGCTTGTGTGTGTGTGTCTGTGCGTGTGCGTGCGTGTGTGTGTGTGTGTATAACACGCTATTTTATGTTGAAATGCGACGTAATCCAGTGTTCACGAAACGTACACTGTCAACGTAGGTATGCTTTTGGCGACTGGGTTGGCTCTCAGATATACGTGTTTCTAACAAGATGATATCATTAAAAGTTACATAAAGTAACAGTTTAATAACACAAACGCAGGAAGCACGTGAGCTGCTAGTTTAGCGAAAGCAACCTGACGTCGTTGAAACATGCGAGCGAGCCGATCAAATCCTAATAACTATAAAACTAAAGATCAGACACAATCACTGACTGAAGATTATGCAAGTAAAAAGTATATTTCTCGCTAGAAATGTTATTAGAAACACGTTTAACGGTGAATCGGTCCTAAAATATTGCATTTCCCATTCAGATAATAAAGATTAATAAAGATCATACACATTCACTGACTGAAGATTATGTAAGGAAAATGTACATTTCTCGCTAGAAATGTCATTAGAAACGCGTTTAATGGTGTATCTGTCCTAAAATATTGCATTTCCCATTCAGATAATAAAGATGAATATAAGCTACGTCGTGTTCCGGAGCCGCGGCGGATTCTGGGAATTGGGGTTCTCAGTTGACAAATGGGACTTTTGTTAACTTGTTTTGTTGTTAGGATTAAGTGGGGCTAATGGGTTCGGGATGTTATGTGGTTGTGTGTTGTTCTATTAACATTGTTCGTGTGTTCATTATTGTCGACACCGTCACCGAGAGTGACGTGACCATCGTTTCGTGCAGCTGTTCCGTGTTGAAGTCTCGTTCAATAAAAACCAACTCTCGTTGTCGAGCGTGCCCCCCCCCCCCCTACAAACGTGTCTCCCCCCCCCCTCAACAAACGTGTCCCCCCCCCTATGGCGAGTGGATAGTGCCAAACCTAAGGATTCCCTGGAAGAGGCGAAGGAGCAGCCTACCCTACGTCGCCGTGGGAACGTGTGCAATTTTGAATGGGATTGATTGGAGCTGTGTTCGAAATCGTTCCCTATCATGGATGTAGTGCACTAAATAGGGTGCACGCCATTTTGTAGGGTGTTCGAATTCTCAGTGGTCCACTATATAGGGCACTATAGCTATGTATGACAGTTGACAATGTTGGTGTATTACAATTCAATATTTGGGTAGGCTACTCCAACTTCGTTGCTGGTCGATATGTAAACATTTACTTTTATATAAATTATTGATTGCATTCTTCGTAAAATAGTTAGTTGGAAGGAATCTGTTTCTTAAGCAATAACATTGAACTGAATTTTTTAGTTTTTTTACATGTTGTGACTGTCTGAGTTTGTGATGTGAGTCTATGGTCTTGTATATGCATGTTTCATGTATTTATGTTTTTTACATGTTGTGACTGTCTGAGTTTGTGATGTGAGTCTTTGTTCTATTGTGTCTCGTATTCATATACATGTTTTGACTGTCTGAGTTTGTGATGTGAGTCTATGGTCTTGTTTAAACATGTTTCATGTATTCATATGTTTTTAACATGTTGTGACTGTCTGAGTTTGTGATGTGAGTCTTTGGTCTCGTATTTATATGCATGTTTCATGTATTTATGTTTTTTACATGTTGTGACTGTCTGAGTTTGTGATGTGAGTCTTTGTTCTATGTTCCCACTCTTGGCCTGCACCTTGACGTGGTGAGTGGGCTTTAAACTAAGCCAGGCCTTTTATATTTTTTCGTTTGTTATTCACAGTCTATCTTACTAATGATACAAAGCCTTAATTAAACCCCTTCTCTTCTGTTTGCAGAAAATGGAAACTTCAGAGTATATTTTATCTTAAGTTAGATCATCTTTTTTTGTTTCCTCATCAGATCCCAGTCCATCATGCTCCTCTACTTGTCTGCCATGCCACCATCATGCCTCATGCATCACCTCTCAGCGCCTACCCAGCTGCATCTTATTCCATTTCGAAAAAGCGAGCATCTCACCAAGCAAAGTTTTGCTAATGCCTGCTCAAGTTATTTAAATACTTCATTCTATGGATACCTGAAAATATTTACAGATGGTTCTAAAGATCCCAAAGGACAATGTGGTATTGGCATATATATTCCAGAATTTGAAAAAGGATATGGATATAGAGTGGGTGACTTTATCAGTATACTCAATCGAGATGGCCACAATAATAACCGCTCATAGATGGGTTGTAGATACTAAGTTTTATAACAAATAATTCAATACGTGAAGATTTGGTGATAGAGGTAAAGCATCTTCTTTTAAATATTATAAGCCTTGGTTTAGTTATTCAGTTCTGTTGGATTCCAGCCCACCATGGAATATATGGCAATGAAATTGCTGATAAATTAGCTAAAAGATACTAACCTAATTAGAAGAATTTAACCTTAAGTATATATATTTTTTTATTTTATTTTTATTTATTCATTTATTTTGTTAGTTTGTTTTATTTTGTTTCGTTAGTTTGGTTTTTTCTTTGAATTTATTTGTATGATTTAAAGTATGATTTGCCAACGTTCTTGTCCTTGTCAACGTCCTTGTCACAAACTCCTGTGTAGTAGTCCAGTAGGTCGCGGTATATGGGGAAAAACTATGATCCGCCACTAAACTAGAAGAAGAAGAAGATCTCTGCATCCGGTACGTCACGGACTAGGTCACGTGTCCTGGCCACATACCGCGGAAGCAAATCGCTCCTGTATGTTACCATGCGCCACTGAGCAGTTTGCATAGGAATGAATGGGCGGCCATTTTCCAGTCCGTGGTCCATCCTTTATTATGTCCATGCTGCAGACGAGAGACCAGCAGCGACGTCACGGCGACGGCATGGAAGATCCGTCCACCGGCGGCGGTGTCACGGCGACGTACATAAGGAAATTCAGACAAAATGTACGTCTACTCTCGACGTGTGGATAAGTTCGTCGCCACTAAGACGCCTGCTACCCTACGTCGCCGTGAGAACGCCTGATCTAGAGAGAAGGCTATTTAAATATATTAAAGATTTGCGTGAGAATCTGTATCTCTCCAGCAAAAAGTCATAAAAAAAAAGGCGCTCCGGTATCAACAGGGCTCTCATCAAAAGGGCATGCCATTGTGAACACATGGAATCTGCGGTGAACGCAGCTTTAAATCCCCAAAACCAGAGGTGCGTTCAAGTTCAGCGAACATAGGCGAACGTTCGCAACAAACGCGTTGACATTAAACAATTAATTTTGAACGATTTTTGAACACCGTTCTTAACAAACTGTAAACGAAAAAAATGGATACAAAGGCCATGGTATTAGCGGCAGCCTCCATGTTAATGGAAGAGTTTACAGAAGAGGATTTGCAAGTGGTCGACCTCGTTGAAAGCCTACTGCAGACAACCAGTACGGAAAATTCAAGAATAGAGGGCTACGTCACCGAAGTTGTACCCACTTACTGCGATATAAGGTTCAAATCGCATTTTAGGATGCAAAAGACAACAGTTGAAGTAAGGGTGTAGATAGGCTATATGAAACGTTTTATCTATTGCTTTCTGTGTAGGAAAGGAGTAAATGATTTCAATATAGTTTAGTTTAATGCCATGGCAACGAATGTCTCCATCTGGGAGCACATCTCTTGCAGTCCGCAATCCATCTCTGTTTGTGGAGAACTACCTCTTCAGACAGTTTGCCTATGTTCGTAAACGTTTGCTTGCTTATGTTCGTTTAACGGAAAATGTTTAAAATCGTTCGCGAACGTTCGCCTATGTTTGCGATTCTGAACGCACCTCGGGTTATGTTCCAAACTTAACCTGCACAAAACCTGGTCCGACCAGGTTTGATTCAGAGTATATGTTGCTATAGTAACTAACATACCGTGTTCATTTTGGAACGGAAACCCTAGGGTTACCGCAAACCCTGGGTTAATTTGCCCGGTTATGTGATAAAACCGGCTTTGTGGAATACCCCTCTGCCCTATGAAGTGACATCATGCCCATACAATCATCAAAACATTTTTGAGCTCCGTTTTAAAACAGTTTGTCTTTTTGACACATAAAAACTAACGTTTTTTATAAAATGTCATCAACTTATTCATCAACAAGTCATTGGATATATTAATATCAGAAAATAATGAAGAAAAAATTATATATATAGACTGGGAATCGAACCCCAGTCCCAACGGCGGCGGCGTGCATATCCTCTCCACACGGCGGCGGCGTAGCTTCTCCACACGTTCATTTCACACGTTGTTATCCTTCTCCAGGGAATCCTGGCACTATCCACTCGCCATACCCCCCCCCCCCCCCCTACAATCGTGTGTCGTCCCCCCCCCCTCAACAAACGTGTCTCCCCCCCCCCCCCCCCCCCCCCTCCCCGGTCAACAACAGTCTCCCCCCCCCCCCCCCTAAACAATCGTGTCCACAATTTGCCGCGAAAGCCGTGAAACCAAAACCCCGAAACCCGCCTCCACAGCGGCACACGTGGATACTGTAGGTATAACACGCTATTTTTTACGTTGAAATGCTACGTATCCAGTGTTCATGGAAACGTACACCGTATACGTTTTTTCTTGGCGACTGGGTTGCACACACACACACACACACACACACACACACACACTGCATTTCGCTGCTAAATAAATAAATAAATACTAAGGCAGAATAAAGAATAAATTCATTCATTATCATTCAACTTCAACATGTGTTATTACAGTATAGTGGTGGAGGGATGACGTATGTTGGCCAACCCGGAAGTGAGCGTCGCCCTGGGTTCCCTTGACAAAAAGCCAACGGGTTTTTCCATTTGATTTTGGATTATTGCAGAAAAATTAGCATCTTTGAAGCACCTCCTCAAAAACTGAAAATAAATAAAAATAACTGTGCTCCAAAGAAAGAAATGTAAACCAATGCATTCCGAATGGGAGTGTTTCTCAGATTTTTCCATGCTACACAGAACGAAATGTAAACCAATGCAAATAAAGACTTCATGGTCATAATCATTTAAATATCATTAATCTCCTGAGGGTGGTATTCTATTTTTTTCAACGGGGCTGCATCCAGTCACTTGACCGTCATGGTTGCTATGGTGGTTGCTATCGACCAGCCCCTCTAATCCTTACATGGCTCTAAAAACCACGCGGCAAAGGAGCTGCCGTAAACTGTGTTGTTTTTGTCGTAAACTAGGGTCCGATGGTTAAAAAATAGACAGATATTCCAAGGTATCCTTAAAAGGCAGCTTGGATGTTTTTATTTTCTGCAGTTTAGACTTCTTCTGTAACCTATTTTTGGAAGCAAAACACCAAGCTCAATGATTTAACAAGGCAGGGTTATTTGAAACAATTTATTAAATAAGTATTTGTGAGAGTTCATTCCTTCTCCTGAGTTTGCTTCCTATTTATGGGGTTGTACACTAGATGTACAACCACAGTATTCAAAGACGTCCCCGAAATTCAGCCGTGGTGCAGAGTTACAGTCACTCCGAAACAGTCGCACATTGAGCTTCCCTCAAACGCGCTGTTTCGGTGGGCGTGTCAAGGCAGGTCAAGGAGGGGGGTGGGGGTGTGGCCCTGAGCAGCTTGTAGCCACTACCATGCGCTCTGTATACGGTGGGCGTGCCAAGGCAGGTCAAGGAGGGGGGTGGGGGTGTGGCCCTGAGCAGCTTGTAGCCACTGACAGTACCATGCACTCTGTTTACGGTGGATGTATCGCAATGGCTCGTAAAAACCCATATTATCCATAGATATCTATATCATATAATATATAATATATATTATCACCTGGCCCTGAGCAGCTTGTAGCCACGGTACCATGCGCTGTTTACGGTAGATGTATCGTAATGGCTCTTAGAAACCCATATTATACATAGATATCTATATCATATAATATATATTATCACGGCCAAAAGCTGTGTGAGCCTCCAGACGATAGGTTATTATGAATCTCAAACGACCGCGTCTTCTTCAGATTGATGTGGAAGTGGAAGAACCAGAGACGTCGGAGAACCCAACGAAGTCCTTTGTGATTCATTATATCGTCTGGACGCGCACACAGCTTTTGGCCGTGATAATATGTATTATTTGATATAGATATCTATGTATTATATGATACTATTTAGATATAGAGCAGAGCTCCAGGACTGTACCGCAAGTGTTGTACACTTCCTTGTTATTTGGATAACCGTTCTGCTGTTGGTGTGATGGCGCATAACACGTCGGACTCTCGTCTCTGGTATTTCTACAACGAGACTCGTAGTGGGGGTTATCTCAGCCATGGTTGAGAATGAATTGGGGGAAAGGAAATTTGGCTTTGACTCCCTGAAGTAGGCTACATGAACCACGACATGGAGGAGAAAAGGATTGTTGGCCGCGAATGTATCCCGCTTGAGCCCTGCTTCCCGCCGCCTCGGCAGCGGTCAGCGCTAATCACCGCATCTCGAAGCCGAGGCGATGGTCCATCGGCAGCGAGGCTCCGGCGGGAGACGACCGCGGTCAACAATCCCTTTCTCCTCCATGTCGTGGTTCATGACTTCAGGGAGTCAAAGCCAAAGTTCCTTTCCCCCAATTCATTCTCAACCATGGCTGAGATAACCCCCACTACGGGTCTAATTGTAGAAATACCATAGACGAGAGTCCGACGTGTTATGCGCCATCACACCAACAGCAGAACGGTTATCCAAATAACAAGGAAGTGTACAACACTTGCGTTACAGTCCTGGAGCTCTATATCTAAATAATATCATATACTACATAGATATCTGTATCAAATAATACATATTATCACGCCCAAAAGCTGTGTGCACGTCCAGACGATATAATGAATCACAAAGGACTTCGTCGGGTTCTCCGACGTCTCTGGTTCTTCCACTTCCACATCAATCTGTAGTAGACAGAACCGTGCGCTGCCTGCTGCCTGCTGCCGGCGGTGGTGCTTCGCGGCAGTGGTGCCTCGCGGCAACCGGTGGCAGGCAGCATGTCGCAGTTCATGTAGTTCGATGTCGTTCTGCCATTGCATTCAAAATTCTGTAACTAGCCTGTTACTACGAACTAAGCAACTACCGTACACGTATTAGCATTTAGCACTAGCTCAATCACGACTCCTTCAGAATTCTTGTGGGTGGTTACGAACCAACCAAGTGGGCAGGGCCATGAATAATAATTTGACAACGCTACGTCACAGTGTCACCTTATCCAGATCGGCTCATTTCTTCTGCCTTTTTCCTTTCATTGCCTATTGCATTCAGCAGACAAACTGCATAGATTTCAAACTTACCACAGCTCACAAACTTATTCAGACCTATGTTATTTAACAAACAATAGGAAAAATGTGATTTTAATGGCATGGGCTCTTTAAGGAAGCTTTACTTTGAGGTCTCTTATATATATCAAAGGGGGTCTCAAAGGACGCATACGCTTCAACCTGTGGCTCCAGCCCTACAGGAAATGACTCAGCAAGTGCTCCATCTCGTTGCACCTGCACCCAGCGGCTCGCTTGCAAGATTTTGGCCTGAAGTTCTTCCAAGACCTACACCCTAGCCATCCAACACGCATATCTGAGAATCAGGCTTCTCTTTAATAATGACAAAAAGTTATTAGAGAAATACACATTAACTTTTTGTTATCTCATAAGCGGCGTGGTGCCGGCTCCTTTTGACCTTTTGACCCCAGACTTCAAAAACGTGGCCAAAGGCCAGCTGTGTCTACACACCTTAAGCCCAGGCTTGAGCAGCAGCTAGCAGTAGCTAGCAGCTACCATCCACCAGACCCAGGCTTGAGCAGCAGCCACCATCCACCTGGCTCCAGCAACAGCTAAACAGCACAGGCAGCCACCATCCACCTGGCTCCAGCAGCAGCCACCATCCACCAGACCCAGGCTTGAGCAGCAGCCAGCATCCACCAGGCCCAGGCTTGAGCAGCAGCCAGCATCCACCTGGCTCCAGCAGCAGCTAGCAGCAGCCAGCAGCCACCATCCACCAGGCCCAGGCTTGAGCAGCAGCCAGCAGCCACCATCCACCAGACCCAGGCTTGAGCAGCAGCTACCAGCAACAAGGCCCAGGCTTGAGCAGCAGCCACCATCTACCTGGCTCCAGCAGCAGCTAGCAGCTACCATCAACCTGGCTCCTGCAGCAGCTAGCAGCTACCATCCACCAAGTACAGGCTTGAGCAGCAGCCACCATCCACCTGGCTCCAGCAGCAGCTAGCAGCAGCTAGCAGCTACCATCCACCAGACCCAGGCTTGAGCAGCAGCCACCATCCACCTGGCTCCAGCAGCAGCTAGCAGCTACCATCAACCTGGCTCCTGCAGCAGCTAGCAGCTACCATCCACCAAGTACAGGCTTGAGCAGCAGCCCCCATCCACCTGGCTCCAGCAGCAGCTAGCAGCAGCCACCATCCACCTGGCTCCAGCAGCAGCTAGCAGCAGTTACCAGCCAAACATCAGAATGCCACCCAAAGGGTCAAATGCGGAGGCGAAGGTGGAAGAGGAATACGTACCCCTTTCCCTGGTGAGCGAGTTACTCCTCCAACAAAAAGAAATGTTTATGGCGCTGATACAGCAACAAAGTGACAATTTCAGAAGCTTTGTGAAGGATATAATGGACACAACCAATACACGCTTAGATGCGCTATCAAGGGAACTACATGACATTAAAACCAGCCTGCAGTACACGCAGAAGGAGGTAGATGAAGTAAAGAATTCCAACGCGCAATAAACAGAGCGCTGCAGCGCGACCCAGACAGACCTCTATAAAATGTGTGAGAATCTGCTGGTTGCCACAGACAAGATGGAGTACCTCGAGGGACAGTCCAGACGCAACAACCTGGTGTTTGATGGCATCGCTGAATCACCAGGAGAGACCTGGGCAGAGGCAGAGGAAAAAGTGAAGAAGGTGCTGGCTGAGAGAGAAGCCCCTGACTGCAGCCCGCAGACGGAGCCCACATGGAGGGGGCGGGCACTCAGTCCACATGGAGGGGGCCGGCCCTCCGCCCACATGGAGGGGGCCGGCCCTCCGCCCACATGGAGGGGGCGGGCACTCAGTCCACATGGAGGGGGCGGGCACTCAGTTCACATTGAGGAGGACTGGTCAGCATCAACAGCATTTCTGATCCCGTTAGCTGAAATTTACCAGAAATTACCAGAAATTAGAGTGTGCTCGCCCGAGCGAGTGATGGCTAAAACATGCAAGTAAGTGAGACTGTCAAAATGCTTAATATATTTAGTAATATTCATGCAATTGTGTATTATGTCTTGTTAACTACTTAATCGTCAATTCCCGCCGGCGGGAAAGTTTTAGTTACACCTAGCATGTTCCCCCCAACATGCTAGGTCAATTTTCAGCATCATAAGGTTGAGTGATATAGTCATGTCATACACCGTTGGAAAGCTTAGTGTCAACCAATGTCAACCATTCGGTGGAATAAATATGTTTAGTGAATATAGATCAAATATATCCTAGTGTCTTAGGTCAAAATAGCCCCCCTCACCCTCCCCCACCCTTGGTGCATACTTACTTTATCATCGTTGTGGATATCCTTAGCAATGAGTTGATACTTCATGTTGGGTCTTGAATTGTTCATAAGAGTCCACAGAAATCGAATATCAATATTATTTTAGTCTAATTACATCGTGTATATGCACACGCCATCTTATACAAAGCAGCCGAAAAATAGAAAACCGAAACGCTGCAATGTTTTTTTGTAGAAAACTGCTTTTATGTTTATACTGATTTTCTCTTACTTTTAGAGACACGTCAGTGTAATTGCGGATGGCGAGAGCCCTGAAATACATCTGGACAGCTGCAGCGGTCTTCATCACTGCCCCTTCTGCCAATACAAAGCATCAAAATGTGTTATCGACTATCACATCACATGCCATGCCTCGGTTAAATACAGAGGTATATTTTCTTAATTTCTTCTTCTTCTTCTTCTTCTTCTTCTTCTTCTTCTTCTTCTTCTTCTTCTTCTTCTTCTTCTTCTTCTTCTTATTATTATTATTATTATTATATATTTGATACCATTTTAAATACACTATTTAAAATATGTCCATTATGAAAGCAGTTATTATTAATTGTTTATCTTGTATATTTCTTCTTTCAGAGTTCACAATCATAAAGTGCGGTTTAGATTGCAGGAATAAGACGCACTTTCATTGTTGTAATTGTGCAATAACAATTATAGACCGAAAACAGATTTTAAAGCACCTGGAATCGCACAACACCCCAGAGGCCCCTCCAGAGAGACATGTGGCCCCTCCAGTCACCCCAGTGGCCCCTCCAGTGGCCCCTCCAGTGGCCCCCCCAGTGGCCCCTCCAGTGGCCCCTCCAGTGGCCCCCCCAGTGGCCCCTCCATTCACACCAGTGGCCCCCCCAGTGGCCCCTCCAGTGGCCCCTCCAGTGGCCCCCCCAGTGGCCCCTTCAGTGGCCCCTCCAGTGGCCCCCCCAGTGGCCCCCCCAGTGGCCCCTCCAGTGGCCCCTCTAGTGGCCCCCCCAGTGGCCCCTCCAGTGGCCCCTCTAGTGGCCCCCCCAGTGGCCCCTCCAGTGGCCCCCCCAGTGGCCCCCCCAGTGGCCCCTCCAGTGGCCCCCCCAGTGGCCCCCCCAGTGGCCCCTCCAGTGGCCCCTCCAGTGGCCCCCCCAGTGGCCCCTCCTGTGTCCCCCCAAGTGGCCCCTCCATTCACACCAGTGGCCCCTCCAGTGGCCCCCCCAGTGGCCCCTCCATTCACACCAGTGGCCCCTCCAGTGGCCCCTCCAGTGCCCCCCCCAGTGGCCCCTCCATTCACACCAGTGGCCCCTCCATTGGCCCCTCCATCCGCACCAGTGGCCCCCCCAGTGGCCCCTCCAGTGGCCCCCCCAGTGGCCCCTCCAGTGGCCCCCCCAGTGGCCCCTCCATTCACACCAGTGGCCCCTCCAGTGGCCCCCCCAGTGGCCCCTCCATTCACACCAGTGGCCCCTCCAGTGGCCCCTCCATCCGCACCAGTGGCCCCCCCAGTGGCCCCTCCAGTGGCCCCCCCAGTGGCCCCTCCATTCACACCAGTGGCCCCTCCAGTGGCCCCTCCAGTGGCCCCCCCAGTGGCCCCCCCAGTGCCCCCCCCAGTGGCCCCCCCAGTGGCCCCTCCATTCACACCAGTGGCCCCTCCAGTGGCCCCTCCATTCACACCAGTGGCCCCCCCAGTGGCCCCTCCAGTGGCCCCTCCAGTGGCCCCCCCAGTGGCCCCTCCATTCACACCAGTGGCCCCTCCAGTGGCCCCTCCATCCACACCAGTGGCCCCCCCAGTGGCCCCTCCAGTGGCCCCTCCAGTGGCCCCCCCAGTGGCCCCTCCATTCACACCAGTGGCCCCTCCAGTGGCCCCTCCATCCGCACCAGTGGCCCCCCCAGTGGCCCCTCCAGTGGCCCCCCCAGTGGCCCCCCCAGTGGCCCCTCCATTCACACCAGTGGCCCCTCCAGTGGCCCCTCCATCCACACCAGTGGCCCCCCCAGTGGCCCCTCCAGTGGCCCCCCCAGTGGCCCCCCCAGTGGCCCCTCCATTCACACCAGTGGCCCCTCCAGTGGCCCCTCCATCCACACCAGTGGCCCCTCCATTCACACCAGTGGCCCCTCTAGTCACCCCAGCGACCCCTCCAGTTACCCCAGTGGCCCCTGCTGTGAGACAAGTCCCTCCTGTGAGACAAATAGCAAAGGTTACTTGTTCACACTGCAACCTCCAATTAAACCGTAAGAATTACAAGACACACATACGCCGGAAGCACGTCGATTCTTTTGAGGTTGTCTCGAAAGAAAGACATTTGGCATGTCAGTGCATCGATCCAAAAAATGGTGTGTTTGCGGTTGAAAAGTCGTTTCATGGTCCAGCAACACCCATACACGTGATAAAAAAAACATGGGGACCGACACAGAAAATTGTATGTGAGTTGAACCAATGCCAACTGAATGCAGAATTTGCCGTACGATCCAGGATATTACCCTTTGAATGTCATCATCTAAGGTCACTGTCATACTGCCCACGGTCAGAGAGCAAAGTTCCTGTTTTATCTGAGGAATCCTTGGTTTTGATGGTTCAAAACAAATGGTTTGGAGAGGAGCGGAAAGCAAGCCTCATACAGCGGCAAAAGGAGGCAGATGCTGAAGGTGTGCCCCTGTCTTTGGAACTCACAATCGGTGGACCACCAGCCAAGTACCACATTTCTGTGTACGAGCCCAAGGTGTCCTATTATAGCAGGCTTCAAAGGACCATTGTAGCTTATGAAAGCAAAAAAAATAGTTGGCATTGTCCTTGCGCCAAACCAAAACAGGCATGCAAACATAAAGCCATAGGTAAATGGCACCTTTTTCAAAGAAAAAGGCACTTGTTTAGGAGACTGAAGTCCACCGATTCAGAGGGAACCCTACCACCACAACTGACTTCAGAGCAGGACGGCAGTCAGCGGGAAGAGGGAAACTATCCACCAAGGGACAAAGGGGTAGAAAGAATGCTGAAGTACATCGCGGCGAATAAAAAGCTCCCTGCTGAAATACCACAGGCTCTCATACAACAGAGCAGAGATGCCCATGTGTTGAATGGCTATCCAAGGCATTTGATTCCAAAAGAAACCAGATGTACGGAATGTGATTGCATGCTCAGTGACCCTGTAACCTCTAAAGGGAGGATTCTGTCAGCCAATAGTGTCATTGAAGGTAATTCTTTCATTACTTCATGCTTCTCATACCTCAAATCAAATCATGATGCCACATTCAATTCATAGCAAAATAATATTCTCTACTGGTCTGAGAAGGCAAGCATAAGATATTCAACAATTGTGGTATTACATTTTCTAAGGAATATCAACCTACAGGAGAGTATGCCTGGACTGCAACATGGTGTACAGGTACCAGGAGTGGGAGGATGGTGTCCACAATTTTGCCTGTCGTTAAGGAATGGAATACAGGTGAAACCACATTACTCTGTATATTTTGTGTTAACTTAAATACATAAACTATGATACAGTAGAAAAGTAGAGCATTCTGTTTATATTGTCCTCATTATGACCTTATACTATCTTGCCATAGTCACCTCACATAGTTCATTATATTTTATAATGAATATTATAAAATATAATATTCATTATATTATATCCCACTATAGACACAGCCTATTTTATCAGCAACAAAAGGACAAGATTCACGCAATCTATTAAAACTGTAAATAAGTATTGTTTATTGTCCAAGCTGTAGTGTTTTAGCCTGGTCCTACCAGACCATCGTACTTCATTTCATTTGTACACAAGGTCTGGAATCGCTCAATTGACAAACGTTAACTCACTTGAAGGCGGGTGTCTGTTGAAGTTTCAAACTATTGGATCTGGCCAGTACCACTTTGGATCTGCTAACCAAAACGCATAACGTTTGGTCGTGACATATTTCATGCGCCGGCTTCTGAGCCACTCCCTCTGTTCGCTGATTGGACCGGCAAAAATCTGTCTGGAGAAAACCTACGAATATACCACAGGCCCAGACTGATACTGAAAATTGAGCGGAAGTACGTAGGCGGGCGGTGCCAGGCTAGTAGTGTTTCAGGGCTGACCTAAAATGGGACTCAATAACAAAAGTATCTTAAAATAAAGATGTTTGAATTGTTAAATGATTAATTGCATTTCTCTCCATTTTTCCAGACACACACTGCTGTCAGTAGACTTCTTGACACTTTTGAAGCTACAGAAAAAATGTCCTTCCCGAACAAGGACAGGGTTCTGCAGGCCTATTTACACTTCGAGGCTTTAACTGACCATGAATACATGTATGCATGTATATCCTGTGGATACAATCCATCAGTTATAGTAATGGATCTTCACAAAAAAGGGGTATTTAATATGCCAGGTGAGCTTGATAAAATGTTGTTTCACAAAATGTATTCACTCAACGCTTTCACAATAGCGGCTTTCTCCAAATTACTATCTCAACAATATTGTAACTATAATGCAGTTACAATATTGGATTTTTTTTGTAGCAGCATGCTCCCATGATTTATTTTTTTCATGTTGACACCAACATCATATCTATCTTTTTTTACCAGTCAGTGACATTGAAAGCCCACCAGACAACTATGATGGTCATGTGGACATCGAACAGTTCTGGGATGCTGTGACCAGAGAAATGCTCAGCAGAGGTTTAATTCCATGTAAGTCGTGAACAAAGTCAAACCAGCTTTTAAGAATAACAATGTTTTGTCTCTGTTTGAGATTATGTGAAATCATTTTCTAAACAAATTGCTTTACGCAACTATTTCAATAGTAGGTGAGAAGAACCCCTTTGTTGTTGCCCCGAGCTACCACCACTGGGCACCATGGATCGGTCCCCAAACCAGATGCTCAGCACATGTCCTGAACACTGAGTTTGAGAAGTTACATACACCCAAACTGGAAAGCACTGAGGCTGATGACCAGCTAATAACTGAAGAGCGCCTGGTTGACGAAGTATTAAACCTGAAGGTAAGTTTGATGTGAAACAACTTAACTAAATATGTGTCTTTTATGTGACACAAAACATAATTTCTCAATAATAAATAATAAAAAACATGCATTTTCCCAACAGGTAGAGGCAGTACGGGCTCTTTGCAAAGCCTGTGGGTTGGATAACAAGGGCTCAAAGACAGACCTTGTGGTCCGATTACAGCAAAAAATGTCCAATAGGGTTACTTACAACAAAGTCTTTCAGAAGGTGTGGGGGGCTTCTGGTGAGTGAAATATGTGAATCCAATAGTTGTTTAATTTAATCTGACAATAATTTTGTTTGTGTAAATGAGCAACAGCTTTATCATCGAGTTACGTATATTAGGCATTTTTTCAGAGTGCAAAGATGAATATTGTGAGATTACTAACAAAACACTTCTGTTGTCTTGTAGGTGGCTTGGCTGTCATCACTTGCCCATGTGGCGTTGTGTACTCTGTAAAATTCAATCTCAGAGCAGAGAGCCCACGTGACTATGTTGATATGCTGCTGTCATGGAAACACTTCCCAAACATTTCAGTCTATGACTACGCGAGGGGATTAGCAGTGCATGCCAACAGAAGACAGCCGGACACGTTTGAACCATTTCAGGGGAGGTTATTGGAGCCAACTGTGGAGAACATTAAGCAGGCATCAGAGGGCAAGCTTAAAGTTCATATGCCTTGGTTGAAGAACCCCAAGGTGCCAGAAGACAAAAATGGCCACCCACTAACTGGCTCATCGGAGCATTATGCTCTTAGTGATGTCTTCCACCAGAGCAACAGTCAAGATCCAAGTGATGTCCTTAGAAAGATCGGACACGTGCCTGAGCTTGTTGGTCAAATAAACAGCCAGTGTGTAGAACAATTGTTTTCAGGAATGAGGAAAAATAATTATTTCCTCAACATGACCACACCCTCCAACCATATATTTCTACAAAGAAATATTTTACACCATCACAATGTGGCGAGGAACCAGAAAACAAAGGACGAATTCTGCAAGATTGTTCCTGCAAATACTGAAATGCAATTGGATAGCCATGGAAAAATGATGGGTAATCTATAAAATACATATAATATAACAATGTTTGGAATTTCAATGTTTCAGTTTCTTTAAAAAAAACATTTAACATTTAATTCAACAGTACTTCCCCCACAACCTGTACTGTGCACCATGTCATCAAGCCGCAGTAATAACAGTGAGGAGCTACAAACGTGTAAGTCAGATGCTCCTTCAAATTATATTTGGTCCAATGTGGACTTTGTCATAATTATGAAAATCTTTTTGGGCGGTCTTTCCTCTAGCTACTGATGACAGTGAGCTGGATGACTTCACTAGTCTTCAGAAAATAACGGCGAGCAGAGCATGCTGGGGACAGGAGCTTCTGGACATACAGACACAGCAGGTGAAGTGAACTACAAAGACATTGTACCTATCTGTAAAGTGTACTTAATAATAACATATATTGTCTTTCCTTCCCTAGTTAGAGGACATCACCGATAAAAACAGAAGTCCAACTGAGCACATTGCATATGTGAACAACTTAGTCCTCAGTCGATCCGATTTTTGGAGCATAGGTTTGGGATCAGAAGTGAATGGGATGGTAACGATACAGAACAAAATGTATTGAAACTTTTAAAGGTTATCTATTTCATCCATGTTTGTTAATTTATTTACAGTGTCTTAATTCATTTGTATATGCTTTTTTTTGCCAGATCCTGAGCAGTTGTCTGAAAGTTATTGAGAAGGTTGTAAAACTCTTCTTATATATGTAAACCAAATAGAATAAATAATCACAATGGATTGTTACTATAACAGATTGTTGAACTTCGTCTGTTACAGAAAGTAGCAAGCATGTTTGCTGCAAGCAGTCATGTTGTCGCTACTTGGAGTCCCCCATCATCGTTGAACCCCATGCTTCATTTGCCGGTATTTTTTATATTATTCATCCTTTTGTTATTGCATGTTTTGTATCAGACATGCACTCATATTATACACGGGTCTATCGTTTCCCTTTGCTAGGCAAATGCAACTAGTCTGCAGTGGATAGTTCTTCCGGTCTGGTTACCTGGACACTGGAACCTTTGTGTAAGAACATTCAGTTTTGCCATCACTTTTGTTTTGTGCCCATAAGACTAGGTTTAATTTAAGTTAATTTATGATCATGTCCTTCACAAGAAGTGAAATGTATCATAGCTTTGTTTTATTAATCACTGAATCACTTGAAAATCCAACAACTTTGATGACATAGCTTTGAAGGTTGTACGTTTATGTGTCTGTTTATATCTGTACACATAACATTGACAGATCCTCAAGCCCCAAGCTAGGGAGATTTTCTTCCTAGATCCCCTCTGTGGCACTGGGTGGAGAGATCAAAGTCGCACCATACCATTCAGGTTTTTTAGATCGCCAATTTTACAATTCTGGATAGTGGTAGTTCAGTTCAGACCACTTATCGATTTTTTATTTTTAAATTGTGGCTCTGTTTTACATAAACTAAAATTTTAGATACTGTACATAATTTCCAATTGGATGCGTGAAACAGAGGCATAGTTGCAACTTATCAGTGGGGCTGTTCTGACCCCATTAGGCCATTTTTTTTTTTTTTTTTTATTACAGCCTGTTGGCTTATCCTGTTACAACTGTGTTCTAAGCTTTTATGCATGTTTAGGAGGGTTAAGAATAGCAGAAGTATTGTACTGTTAAATTGACTTTCCTATATACTGTGTTCACAGAAACTTAGCTCAGATCTTAGCCCCTGGGCCTTGGAAGACTCTTACTGTGGATGATCTTCAGGTTTTTTATTTTTTATTATTATTATTTCAGAAATAAACCATCTGATTCTACCTTCTACTAAAACATGTGTACTCTCCACACTACAGGGTGCACCCAGGCAAGGTTTTTCCAACAACTGTGGGGTGTTTGTGTTGATGGTAAGGAAATGGCTATTCAGTATATTATGAATATGTCATATTGGGGCAACTGGGGTGGTATTTCTTCTCTTTTCAAAAATAAATGAAGGAGTTGTTTTTATTTCTATAATCATAAATATAAACCACTTGTACATTGTCATGGATGGAAGGTGGGACTTTGCTGAGGTATGTTTACATAAGTGTATCATCACTAGTGGAGGCAAGGTTTTTTTGTCACTCTTGATTTGTATTTGTTAACCCATTTGACTATTGTTTCTTTTGTCAGTCAAACATGAAGCAAATACGGCGATGGTGGTGCCTTGTTCTTTTGAAGAACTTCCCCCTGCCGTAAGTGTCTTAGATTGGGTTTAACGTTTCCTTTACAGTTCTGAAATAATTTGCTTCACTGTAACAAACTTGCCAAAATTGTTTGAAAATATGTAATGTATGCCATTTACTCACCAAGGTCTGCAGAGGAGCTTTCAGGAAGCAGGAAGAGAAGACGGGAGGGGAAAAAGCTACAGGTACGTGTCATATACTGTAATGTGTGATGTTGTCTTAGAGCAATTGTGAAAGACTATAGTCTTACCACCCTCCCACCACTAATACATTTCAGGATAAAGATATCTGCACAAAAAGGGCTAGAGTTGCTCCAACAGCATCCAGCTCTGAAGGATCAGGTAATGTATAGACTGTTAATCCAGGTGAATCCATGTAGGCCTACACATATTCAGTATTTGTGAGATATGATTGATTCTATGAGGCTTCTACTTCCAAATTAAGTTGTACACATATCTCCATCAATATACAAGTTATAGCCTACTCCATGGCTGATCTATTGCACTACTAGGGCCTACTTTTATTATTCCATTGTATTAGCCTACTCAACATTACAGACAATGTGGGAGAAATTAAACATTACTTTTGTATTAATTATGAGTATTATCAGGCCTATATACATCAGGCATAAACATTAATGGTGGAAAAGTAGAGAAACCACCTCTGGACCCAGAGCAATGGCCTAATAAGGCACCAAAGACTTTGGGGCCCAGGCTAATGACATCCTCCCATTATTTACATTAACTACAGGAGATGAGCACATACGTAAGGGAATGTAAGGCTAACTTTCCATACCATGTAAGGCCATTTTGAACATATACCAGGGCGGTCATATAACATGCATGACAGCTCAGTTGGTGTGGATAAGAGGGACTGGGATCGGAGCCCCAGTCAGTGTGTCTTTTGCAAACCTCATGCTCGGCTCTGTTGTACCTATTTTGTGGGTAACAATAAAGTCTCTGTCATTACTTTTTCCGGACTCCCCGATTTCTATTGCGTATAGCTAGTTGAAGTGAATTAGATAAGTTGTTAACAAAAATTGCAACTACAACAACAATCTGTTTTATTTCCAGACAAAACTGAAGACCAGGAACTGGAACCTGGGAACCTGGTATGTAATATGTGCATAATGCTGGAGGTTGTATGTATAGCCAGATGAAATAGTTCTGATGACTAGTTGAATAGTGTTTTTTATCACTGAAAACTCATCAGTAGTAGTAGCCTTTGTTTGCATACCAATTTGTGGTTTTGGGAGAGTAGGGTGTCAAGTACAGACACAAATAATTGTTCTTTCTTCTTCAAGGAAGATGATGTTGTCCTGAAGGACACAATTCAGGCAGCAGCATGGTGCCAGTTGCAGTACTTCAAGGACAGCGTTTCTCTCCCAGAGGTCATTGGGATGGAAGGATGGGAGCAGATGGCAGCATCAACGCAGCGCAAATCCTATGACGGCGGGGATGAGGAAGAAACGCGGAAACCATTCCAATTTTCATTCAGATTCCAAACTGACTATGAACTGTTCTGTGTGGAGATTATGGACAGGAGAAACCTGAAGGTGTTTGCCTCTTTTGAGTCAAACACATCTCCCCCTCCCCGTCCCCCTCCCCGTGACGCCTGCGCCACACGACTCCAGTAGTCTGATGATGCAGCATAATGGCGGCGCTTGGTAGCTATGGAGGCGGTGGCGGCGATGTCGGGCGACAGGGCGTGGAGCGAGAGTGGCGTCCACCTCACTGAGGAAGGCGTCAGTGTGTTCCCCCCCCCCCCCCCCCCCGTTGAGACTTTGTTCTACTCTTTATTGATTTATCTTTTATGTTATGTTTTGTAGTTGTTATTTTTTTGTTTTTGTTTTGTTGAATAAAAAGACTGTTGTTAGTGCTCCTGTGATTGGTGTAACTTAATGTGCTTCACACATGTAGCTTTTCATTATGTCTATTGAGGTACATTTTTTGCCCTTAGATGTGGTCACTTCGTTATTCCTCACATTACATCTGTTAAGGTCATACCTTTGGGTCCCAGTCTTCATAGTTCCCCAAATCTTATTTTGGCTCTTACTGGGCCTGTAACTCTCACAGACAGACGGGTACAGGAGTTCGCACACGTTGCATTGTTTACAGGCAAGGGTGGATTACCGCACGGGCACACCGGGCACATGCCCAGGGGCCCAAGGGCGGTGGGGGGCCCTAAGCCGGAGCTTCTGTGTGAAGTCGCTGTTAGTAACTTTTAATGTTGCATTATCGAAGCAATCAGTAGAGAAATACAAAAATTCAAGCGAAAACAGCAATAGTAGGCCTATTAATACTGAGTAAAAAAAAAAAAGATCACTAGGGGGCACTATTTCAGTTAGTGAACAGGTTCACGAACAATGCACTGTGATTTAAACATGGAGCAACGGCGAACGGTTGTAACGTGAACTCTTAAGTGGAACCTTAACCTTCATAGGGTGTTTGTTTTTTTGTCACACAGGAGGTGCTGCTGGGTCTGGTGGACCCATTGCCTTTTAATTCAACATAATCAAGCTTTTTTTTTTAAATACTCACCAGATGGTTACTTCATCCCAATTGCAAGTAATATAAACAACACATATGTTAAATTTGTTCACTTTACCTTTGTTAAATCACATTTATGAATAGAGGTGCCACTCGTTTTTGTTTCTTTTTGTATTAAAAAGCAACAAAATAAGGAAATGCCTCATAAAACAGGCATAACTTGGAAATAATCAATATCATTAGAAATTTAAACATACTCAATAACATCTGTCTGAACAACACATTAAAGCCTTTGAACTCGGCCATTATACGTATATCAGACTATACCACACATGAGGGGCAGAGTCTCACTGTGTGTGTATTGCATATGTATTTTTTTGCACTGGTTCCATGTATATTGTGTTTTTCTGTCCATCATGGGTCCACACACTTCACAGCGTTTCTTTTTGGCTGACGGGCTGGTCCTACATCTGGCTGCTTGCGGGTTGTTCCTGGGGCTGGCTGCTTGCGGGTTGTTCCTGGGGCTGGCTGCTTGCGGGTTGTTCCTGGGGCTGGCTGCTTGCGGGTTGGTCCTGGGGCTGGCTGCTTGCGGGTTGGTCCTGACTGCTCACGGGATGGTCCTGGGGCTGGCTGCTTGCGGGTTGGTCCTGGGGCTGGCTGTTCGCGGGCTGGTCCTGGGGTTGGCTGCTCGCGGGCTGGTCCTGGGGCTGGCTGCTTGCGGGCTGGTCCTGGCTGCTCGCGGGATGGTCCTGGGGCTGGCTGCTTGCGGGCTGGTCCTGCCTGCTGAAGGGCTAGTCCTGAGGCTCTTTTACGTTTCGGAGCTGGCTGATGCTCATCCTCCTCTTCAAACTCGGTGTCAGACTCTGAAATGTTATCCTCACTTTCCGAAACTATTTCCTCTGCATCACCATCAAAACCCTCTGTCTCTTCAAATATCAACTGTAGGGCAGTCTGAACAGAGAATCGCTTTGCCATCTTGATCAGTTGTGGTATGGAACCACGCTGACAGAGCTTTTTTATAGTGTCAGGTCCTCAAGCTTGGTTCCCGCAAGACAGAGGGTGAAATGTGTGGGAATATGGGTGTAGATAGTGTTGGGTGCTTCAATTTTGCAACCTTGTGCGGGAACAGTGGGTGCACACTGTGGGTGCTCACACCAAGGGCCCATTCACCTGCTTCACCTGCTTAACCTCTCTCTCTCACACACACACACACACACACACACACACACACACACACACACACACACACACACACACACACACACACACACACACACACCTCTGTCTCTTCAAATATCAACTGTAAGGCAGTCTGAACAGAGAATCGCTTTGCCATCTTGATCAGTTGTGGTATGGAACCACGCTGACAGAGCTTTTCTATAGTGTCAGGTCCCCAAGCTTGGTTCCCGCAAGACAGAGGGTGAAATGTGTGGGAATATGGGTGTAGATAGTGTTGGGTGCTCCAATTTTGCAACCTTGTGCGGGAACAGTGGGTGCACACTGTGGGTGCTCACACCAAGGGCCCATTCACCTGCTTCACCTCTCTCACACACACACACACACACACACACACACACACACACACACACACACACACACACACACACACACACACACACACACACACACACACACACACACACACACACACAGAGAGGAAGAAGGGAAAATGAGGGTGCACAGAACCTATGATTTCCACACTTAAAACTAGCTCCGGGTCCACTGGACCCGAACACCCTGTGTGTAATATAAATGTGATGGGGGGGTATACAGGGGGGGGGGGTCATTGAAAATGTTTTCTGATTTATGTTCCTCAAAGAAAATGAGCCAAAGCCAATGAATCTTAGTTCAAAAAAATAATTATTTGTATCACTTTTATAAAGCTAAAAACTGAAAACGGGTCCCGAAAACCTTACAAGGGTTAATAGGTCCATGAGTGGAACAGCTATGCGAAAAAAAAATAAACAAGAGAAAATGTATTTGCAAGTCGTTTAGGCTATGCTTAACTTTATAATAGTTCCATGGTACGCAGCAAGAAAGATACCCAGTCACAATACTCCCGTACCATCTGTTTGTATAATTTAATTAACAGCATGGGCTCCCGCTAGCTTAACATAGTATTACCGTTTACTCTTGCATTAACAAGAGCAGCGGAAATCTGCTCAATCGTCAATGTGGTCGGAGTGCCCGCCCCCTCCATGTGGACTGAGTGCCGGCCCCCTCCATGTGGGCGGAGGGCCAGCCCCCTCCATGCGGGCGGAGGGCCGGCCCCCTCCATGTGGACTGAGTGCCCGCCCCCTCCATGTGGGCTCCGTCTGCGGGCTGCAGTCAGGGGTACTTGGGCTGAGAAGCTACAGCTGCAGCATGACGTGGAGGTGGAGAGGGCCCATCGCGCAGGGAAACCTGGAGGTGAACGACCAAGGCCGATCGTGGTTAAATTCCTCCGACACAAGGACAGAACATCAATCCTACAGCGCACAAAGGCACTCAAAGGAACCAGAATCTTCATAAATGAAGATTTCACAGAATCAGTGAGGCAAAAAAGAAAGGAGCTGATGCCAGAGCTAAGAGCGGCAAGAGAGAGGGGTGATATAGTCTACTTACGCCACGACAAGCTAGTTATCCACCCTCGTACCAGTACACACAAACACAACTCACACATATCCCGGACAGAATGATTTATCACAAAGGATTGCTAATTATGAGGATGTGGAAATACGGACCTTTCAACACAGTAACTATCACACACATGATATTGAAAATGATATAGATCCCGCGACTAATTTCTTTCACAGCTTAAAAAATGACTGCCGATACTACAATGAAGAGCAATTCAATAATACCATTAAGACAAGTCATAAACTTTCAATCATTCATTTCAATAGCAGAAGCCTGTATGCCAATTTTCACAACATAAAGTATTACCTCGGACAATTCTCGCAGCCATTCAACATTATTGCCATTACAGAAACCTGGATTAACAATGAAAGGGGCATGGACTTTGAACTCGAAGGGTACGAAATTATTTGTAAAAACAGAGAAAACAAGAATGGAGGTGGTGTGGCTTTGTTTGTAGATAAAAATCTCACCTACAAGGTAGTAAAGAACATGTCAACAGTGATAAATGATGTTTTTGAATGTGTTACAATTGAAATATTAATGGAAAAAAAGAAAAACATCATTGTGAGTTGCATGTACAGAACTCCAGGCTCCAATATAGATTATTTCATTAACTGGGTTGCAGAAAAATGTACAAAATCAAACCATAAAACCATGTTTATCTGCGGAGACTACAATATTGACCTTCTGAACCCAAACAAGCACAGAATGACAGACAAATTCATTAACACCTTATACAGTCTCAGTCTGTACCCTAAAATAACTAGACCCAGTCGAATCACCTCACACTGTGCCACGTTAATCGACAACATTTTCAAAAACGTCCTAGATAACATAATAAGTGGATTATTAATAAATGACATCACTGACCATTTACCTGTATTTATTGTCTATAACTGCAACTACAATAAAACCTCCAAAGACATCAGACCACAATACAGACGAGTCAGAACAGAGGAATCTATGATTGCATTAGAAAAAAAATTGATTGCATATGACTGGGACTCAATATATAAAGAAAATGATGTGAATATAACATATGATAAGTTTGGGAAATCTTTCAAACAGTTATATGATAAAAATTGTCCAGTTAGGGAAGACCGCAGAAAAAATAAACATAAAAATGACCCATGGATCTCAAAAGGATTACAAAATGCTTGTAAAAAAAAGAACACTCTATATAGAGAATTTGTCAAACACAGAACTAAGGAAGCAGAAAATAAATATAAGAAATACAAAAATAAGTTAACAAGTATTATCAGAATATGTAAAAAAGAATAGTATAGTACAATATTAGAAAATAATAAAAAATAATATTAAAAGCATATGGACCATATTAAATAATGTGATTAGAGATACCCCGAGACATATCACTTACCCCCAGTATTTCAGCGAAAATGATAAAAAAATTAATAAAATGGAAGAGGTGGTTAATCAGTTTAATAATTATTTTGTAAACATTGGACCAAATTTAGTGGAAAAAATACCAATGACAGATACTTTAGCCCATGATGATATACCTATTAAGAGAAACACCAGCTCAATGTACCTCAATCCTGTTCTTGAAAAAGAAATTATAGATGTTGTAAACAAATGCAAAAACAAAACTTCCATTGATTGTGATGACATTGACATAAAAACTGTCAAAAGGGTAATTACGGGTATCTCTAAACCATTAGCACACATCTGTAACCTGTCATTCCAAACTGGACAATTTCCTAATAAAATGAAAACAGCCAAAGTCATACCGATGTACAAAACTGGCAATAAACACCACTTCACAAATTATAGGCCAAACTCTCTGCTCACACAATTCTCTAAAATTCTTGAAAAACTCTTTAATGACAGATTATGCAAATTCATAGATAAATACAAATTACAGTCAATATGGATTCAGAACAAACCGGTCAACAGCACTAGCCTTAACAGAACTCACAGAAGAAATCACTAACGCCACGGACAATAAGAAATTTGCGATCGGGACATTTATAGACTTAAAAAAAGCATTTGATACTGTACTGAAGAAAGTACCGGAGCCTATAAAGGACTGTATAATTATCAAAGGGATGTAATCTGACTCAAGGAATCTATAACCAAATAATATAATAAACCTGTGTACATATTTAGCTAAGAGTGAGAGGAGACCAAAGCTACGTTTAACAATTTAATACAGACAATAAACTACCCTAGAGATACACATTAAACACATTGACATATAAACACTTCAATACACACTCACACTCTACCTCCCCAATGCTGTACCCTCCCTTTAACCCAATCACACAGCACGCACACACGCAGACAGTCCGACCTGAGGTCCCTCGGTGGGCCTAACGAATGTCCTCGTGCTCGTAGTGCGGCGCCGCTGGGTCGTTGGTGCACTTGGAGTGGGGGTGGGGAGAGGGGGTGAGTAGAAACTGCCCATAGGCGTCGATTACGCCGGGGACGCCGGGGACGCGTCCCCACCAGTTTTCGTAAAGACTAATTTTGTCCCCACCAGAAAAAAAAAAAAAAAAAAATATATATATATATATATATATTGTTTTTTAAAAATGAATGTTTAAAGCGCTAGACAGATGCGAACCAATCCACAAAAAATCGATCTGCATACGGCACACAGCCGTCAACAATTTGCAACAATTATAACATTTGGATGAGTAGTTCTAGAATGGGGGAGGGGTGGGTGCAACGGTGGGCGGCTCCTTCTCTGTGTAATCTGAACCTGACTGCTTGCTGTGCACTTCCATGGACAATCTGCTGCGGTTGCAGCCTCATGCATTTGAGGAAAGGAGGTCCGGAGGAGGTAACGTAACGTATCTATATTTATTCATGATGATGACAATCTGTACAAACTCCTTTGTCGTAGTTTGACCGAGGGCAGCGAACGATTTATCTTGATAGTTTCTAAGTTCTATCATTGACGTTGAAGCTATAGCCAACATTAGCTTCACTAAGTTCTGATTGACTTAGTTCCTCTCCCTGATCAAATGTAAACAAATACAGAAGATTGATAACTTAATTGATTTAGCTCTGTCTTATTTATTTATTTTAAAATGCAGTGTTTTCTCCTTTTAGGAACTTGTTTCTGCCAACTCACCTCTTCATTGCCATCTACCAGTTCCTGCCTTTCATTAAGCTCTGGTGTTCCTTATAAATAAATAAAAATGTGTTAACTCAATTGATTATGCCCTCTATTTTATGAGATGTATGTGGTGTGCAAACAAAAGTCTTGTAACCTTTATTGTAATGATTTGACCACTATGACGGTATGTTGGTTGTGGTATATGTTATCAATATTGTAATTGGTTTTTGACAAAATATTGGTTTGGAGTGTGCGGTTGCCTGGTACCATGGTTGTTACTTGGTACAAATAATATGGATGATTTACGACCATCTAGTGGGGAGTCTGAAAACTGCTAACGAAACGTCATTGAAGTGAAAATAAAATAAATCATTCGTACTGTCGTAAATTCAAAATGAATTTAAATAGGAAAGCTAAACGTTGAAGCACATAGGGCAAAACACTCCAGTAGCACTAGGCATGCTAGCCAACAGTGTGTCGCGCTGGTAGAGGCTAGCTAGCTAAAAAAAAATCTCAAGAATTACAATATATTTCTAGAATAAATATTAATTTAGCTGAGCTCATAAGACACTAGCACACTTACTGTGCATGTCAGCTTCAATTGCTTGGCTTTAAAAAAATCTCTGATGTCCTGTCCACTCCTTTTTGACATTTTTCTGTATAATTAGCAAAATTATAGGATCAGAGAATGTCGGGCTCTGGTTGTATCGCTATCTCGTCTTTTTTCAGTTGTGACTAGATGTCCCCTCTGCGGCACCGTAGTTGTGGATTATTTTCGTATGAGGCGCCAGCCTGACTTGGACAATGAATGAGATATTAATACCAATACTCTATGGCTGGTATGCAATGATGAGGCATCAGACAGTCAATTAATTTTAGCCTGAATACATAGGTAAAAAGCACCAGACCGCTAGTACCATGGATGGACAGTGTCAGAGCGAAAACCTGTTGAACTAAATGGATGCGGTTAGGCAGCAGGCACGCAGGCTACACCGCGGGATACATCTGCAGACCACTGGCACGTTAATAAAGTAAGATGTGATATTTAATGCTTAAGATTTGCTGGTACTTTGGCGAGATCTTTTGTGTTTTTTGCCCTCATGTGGTCAGCTGTTTTAACTTGAAATAGTACTACTAGCCATAGCCTCCAAGTAGCCTAACTTAAATTATCCAGTGTTAGCGTTCTTACGGTGTTGGGTATAGACTAGTGGAGATTACGATAGTGGAGTCGGTGGAGTCAGTCTCTTGTTGACTCAAAGTGACTTTTGGTCATTCGCTTTGCTTGAATTATGGAATGATTGTGTGTGTGTGTGTGGGGGGGGGGGGGGGGAGTGCATGGGTTTTGGTCAGAATGCCATGTAGATTCAGCTATAATTATTTTTAGCTTTTTCGATCTTGACATTTGTAGTGCTGTGTGTATACGTTTGCCCCTTCTGAACTTAAACACGTAGGTAATAAGCCCCTCTTTGTTTATTTTGGTATAGCTCATGTCATGTCACGTCAACATTGAGTGCATCATGGAGCAGAACATTGTGGGTCATCATGTCCAATGCTTTTTGAAAACGCTTTCTTCATAAAACGTGTCAGACATAATTTTTTTGTAAAAATCGTATTAATTAGTAAGCTAGACAGGTATCCCGTCTTCAGAACCTTTCATGACCTGCGCTAAAGAAAAATAAGGTGCATCCCCAGCACTTCTAAAAATGCATTCCAGATTGCGTCTCTGTCCCCACCACATTTCAAACCAAACTGACGCCAATGAAACTGCCGGATACAAAGGGGGGCGTTGGAGAGGGGGGACACCTCCCTTGTAGTTGGGGTGAAGATCGGCGGTGCTGCCTGGTAGGGGGCTTGAACCCGCCTCACGAACCTCGTCTGGAACGAGGGAGACCAGCCTCTTCCTGGGTCCCTCTGGCGACTAGGCCGCGAGCACGTGCTCCTGGATAGCACTCTTCACGAGAAACGCTAGCGGGCGAACGGACGGCAAACGCACCTCTGTCTGCCGATACACCGTGCTGCCGACAGCACGAAACACCACGAATAATCTAATTCGCTATAGTTTGGCTTTACGTCCGCACCGTGCGGTTTCCAACTGCTGGTTACAATACAAGAACCCTTCCCTCGTGGCCGACTACGCGAGACTGATAATTGACTGCGCGAGTGACCGTATCACCCGTGGACTAAATCACTCCGCGCAGATAGGTCTCATTACGAACAATACACAACATGCCCGAACTGACATAATAAAAGGGCAAACAAAGAAATGAGTAATACAATACCCCATTAACATAAAATAAATTAGTGCACAACAGATAAAATGCACATTTAATCCCTGAACTATAATTGCCCTTATATGCAATTAAAGGGACGACAATATTAACATATGCAAACCTTCAGAACAGCCGCCCCCTGATTTACAGGAAGGAAATCAGTAATATTAAAATGAAGGTTGCTACACAAACTAATCAGGGGGGGGCTCAGGTCAGGTAGTGGGGGGAGCTCGATAAGACGAGCCACGGGTCGATGGTAGGTTCTTCGGCCTGTGTCCACTATCGCCGAGCGGACCCTTCCATCTTTCCCTTTGACGACAGTCTTCACCCGCCCCAGGAGCCAATGCGCTCTGGGTAACGCCGGATCTACAAGCATGACGGGAGTGCCAACTTCCAAGTTACTGCGCTCTCTGTGCCACTTGCGACGGCCTTGCATATTGGGAAGATATTCTGAAGTGTACCTCCTCCAGAACTGGTCAGCTACAGCCTGACTGTACTTCCAGGTACGATCACTGACGTCATCAGTTGAGGCATAGGCGGCGAGTGGGAGAGCTGTGTCTGGCCGCCCCATGAGGAGAGAGTTGGGCGTGATGGGATCGAGGTCAGCCAGGTCGCTACTCGTGTATCCCAACGGCTTAGAGTTGAGGATGGCCTCCACTTCAACCAACACTGTGGCGAAGACCTCTGCTTTGGGGACCTGTCCTCCAAGGGCGTAGTCCTCCGAAATGAGGGGCGCTAGGTGGGTTGTACTGGAAGTCGACTTGGAGGGGGGCTAGTTCTTTCTTCAACTCCTCTGTCATGTCTCTGTAGTTCTTCTTCAGCTCAGCTTCCCCACCGTGGAAGTTGGTCCCATTGTCGGAGAGGAGGACACCGGGACGCCCTCTCCTCCCGGTGAAACGACGGAAGGACATGAGGAAGCTGGCTGCTGACAGGTCTGCCAACACCTCTAGATGGATGGCGTTTGAGGTTAGGCATTTAAAGACGATGCCCCATCGCTTGGCTGTTGTTCGTCCGACCTCGGCCCAGACAGAGAAGGGCCCAAAGCAATCCATCCCAGTATGATGGAAGGGCGCCTTGTTGATCTGGAGACGGTCTGCCATGAGGTCAGACATCATCAGTATGACTGGCCTGGCTCTTAACTTGCGGCACTCTGTGCACCTGCTCTGGTAGCGGCGCACCGCCTCCCGGCCACGGAGTATCCAGTACCGCCTTCTCAGTTCAGCGAAGAGTCTCTCCGATCCAGGGTGATGCAATCTGGTGTCATGCTGACGGATGACCAGGTCAGTCACTGCGTGTTTCTGTGGCAGCAAGATGGGGTGCTTAGTATCCTCGGTTAGACCCTGGGCCCTTCTCAGACGACCTCCGACCCGTAGAATGCCTTTGTCGTCCAATTCAGGGGCCAGCTGTCTCAACCGGCTGTCATTGGATAGCTCCACCTTCCGCTCCAGACATGCCATCTCTGTGGGAAAGACCTCTCGCTGCACCCTTTGCAGCACCATAACCTCTGCGGCAGCGTATTCACCCGCAGTAAGGGGAGTCTTATCTTCCTTGTGGGAGCTCTGATGGCAGAATGTCTGCTCTTGGAGCTCCTCAATTGTTTTGCAGTCCTCAACGACTGGCCCGTCAGTAACTGCTGGGTCTTGGAGGCCCGTGAGGCGACAGAAGATGGACTTTCTGATTTCCGCCCCCACCTCCGTGGGCTCGGGTTCAGGAGGACAGGGCCATTGCGACTCGGGCTTGGTGAGATACTCAGGTCCCTGGTGGTAGAGATTGGGAAGAGCCAGCTGCTTAAGGGTCGCGCCCCTGGTGATAATGTCAGCTGGGTTGACATCCGTCGCCACATACCGCCAGCAGGCAGGCCCAACAAGGTCCTGGATCTCTGTGATCTGAGTTCCCACAAAGACTTTGTACTTGCATGAGGTCGATTGGATCCACTGTAGGACTGTGGTCGAGTCAGACCACATCGACACATCGTGCTGCTCCAGCCGTAGCTCCTCCTGTAGCAGGTGGCCCATCTGGGCTCCACTGATTGCGGCGCAGAGCTCAAGACGGGGTATCGACTGTAGCTTCTTCGGTGCGACTCTGCTTCTAGCGAGGGCATAGGACACATGGATAGTGCCGTCGGGCTCTACGGCACGCAGGTATGCCACTGCACCGTAGGCCAGCTCGGATGCGTCGCAGAAGACATGTAGTGAGACTCGGCTGTGTGTCCAACTCACACCAGGAGGGAAGTAGCTCCTGGGGAGATTGATCTCTTGGAGAGTGGGGAGCTCCTCTTCCCACTCGGACCACTTAGTCTCGAGTGACTCCGGGAGGGGGTCGTCCCGGCCCCTCTTTTCGGTCCACAACTCCCTTACGAGCACATTGGCGCGGGTTGTGTATGGATTGATATATCCCAGGGGGTCGTACTGTCTGGCTAGTGTCCGGTAGATCGCTCGCATTGTGACGTATTTGCGGGGCTCTATCTCCTTATACCGGTAGCACAGTCTGTCCGTTTTGAAACTCCAGAGGAGGCCCAGCGTCATTTCATGCGCGTCGTCACTCGACTGAGTGACCCAGGTTTCGCTGCTGTCGGACTTTGCCTCGGCTGGGAGGTCCCTCAAGACCTCAGGGTCATTGCTTGCCCACTGGCGGACGTCGAAGCCAGCAGTAGCCAGGTTGGAACGCAGGTCCCGAACCAAGCGACGTGCCTCCTCCGGCGTCTCAGTGCTGTGGAGGCAGTTTTCCACATAGAAACTGTGCAGGACTACATCAGCTACCCCCTCGGGTACGGTTCCTTCCATCACATGGGCCTGCATGGCGTAGGTTGCGCAGCACGGGCTGCAGGTGGTGCCAAACGGGAGCACCTCCCACTGGTAGGTAGAGGGGGGGTCGCTGGGGTTCTCACGCCACACGAATCTCATAAGGGGCTTGTCCTCGTCCAACAGCAGGACCTGGTGGAACATGCGGCGTATATCTCCGCTGATTGCAGTCTGCTGCCGGCGAAAGCGCACCATGACTCCGAGTAAGGAGGGGGTCAGAGTCGGGCCTGGAAGAAGGTGCTTGTTCAGGTTCTGCTCGCGGACTTGGAAGCTGCAGTTGAATACGACCCGATTCTTTCCATTGTGCTTCACATTATGGTGTGGGAGGTACCATGACTCTGCACTAGCTTCCTCCTCTGCGGGTTCCAATTTCCGGACAAGCCCTGACTCGACTAGCTTTGTCATCTCTTCAGCGTAAGCAGCTGCAGTCTCCGGGTCCCTACCTAGTCTCTTCTCCGTGCTTCGCAGGCAGGGCATGGCTACTTCACGTGACACGCGGAAGGTTGGCATAGGTTCCTTTCGCAGTAGTGGTGTGGCATAACGTAGGACACCACGCGTCTCCACTCTGCGGGTCTTCTCCTTTAGAAGTGCCATGGCCATTTGATCTTCCTTAGAGCGCATGTACTGTTTCCCGGTCTGAAATGGGGTGATGTCCAGTTGCCATAGCTTACGGACGTTCCCCATAAGTATCCCATCCTCGGCCTCAGCTCCGAGGTAGTGGGTTCGGGTCTGGCTGGGCTTAGTACTCTTCAGGTTGATGGGGCCTTGGAGGGTCCAGCCCAGTGGAGTATCTAGGGCAACGGGACAGCCTCTCGGGCCCGGCAGGATGCGTCTTGGGAGGGTGAGCCTGGCGTAGGACCACTTCCTCTTCTTGGTCAAGCTCCAACTCAGACAGATGGGGGTACTTAGCCTTGAGGGCCTTTATCGGGTATCCGTACTTAGAAAGGCTCAAATCGGCTGCCGTGAACACGTCACACAGAGGATGCACCTCTCCTGGTCGTCCCCGCGCCATGATCTCCAGGGACACTATCTCACCTGCGACCTTGGTGGGCTCTGGCCTGATGGTGAGGATGTTCATCTGGTGGGGTCGACCCTTGAGTCCCAGGGCGTTGGCTGCTTCCTTCAGCAGGAGGGTGCGTTTTGCGCCGTCGTCAATGATTGCGTAGGTCGACATCTCTTTACCATCATGGCGTAGGACGACCGGCACCATCTTGAGTAGCACCCGGGAGTTGTAACCACGCACTGGGCCTACGTAGTAGGTGCGACCCTCCTCTGTCTCAGCGGATGGGTCCTGGGTGGTCTCCCTGGTCTCTGGTTTATCCCTTCTGTCATTGAGATCATGGAGGACTGTGAGGTGCGTCCTGCCGCACTCCTTAATGCGACAGGGCCACTTTAGGGTGCATTGCTTGGCCATGTGCTCGCGGGCGCACCTCCAACACCGTTTGTTGTCCTTGATCCACTGCTTCCTCTCTTCGGTGTTCTTCTTCTCGAACTCAGGACAGCGTTCGAGCCAGTGTGGCTCCGTGCAATATGGGCAAGGCGGTGGAGGTGTCCTATCGCCCTTCTTCTTCTCACCATTCTTAGGGCCGCCCAGTTCACCATGGGGGGCAGCCTTCCCTTCTGAGATGGTCGTCATCACCCGAACGGATCCTTCCCTCCTCCAGGAGGCTCGATCGGACCGTTCATGGCTGCCACACTTCGACTCAGCTTTCTTTGGGAGGCGGATGTGCTTCACCTCCCCTCTTAGGAACTCGGACAGCTCCTCTAGGCTGGCCGCCGGCTGGTCGGGATACAGCTGGTCGTGACGCCGCCGGAATCTCTCCTCTCTGTGTCTGGGTAGAGTCCTTATGAAGCGCTCTACCGTGGAGCCCGTGTTCAGCTCTCTGGTTCCAGTCGGTCCCTGTAGTTTCAGCATCGTAACCAGGGAACGGACACGGAGGGTGTAGTCATCGAGAGCTGCATCGCTTCTGATATCTGGCAACTCCCCAAGGGCTTCAACCTCGTCGAGGATGTGGTCCCATGGACATCCCCAGCGGCGATCCAGTTCCGCGATGCTATCAGTGTAGGGGGTGGGGGACTGGGCATGGGAGAAGCACAACCTCTTAGCTATCGGTAGCTTGCAGTGGAGATGTAGTGTGAGCCACTTCTGTTGTTCACTGTGGTATGCCTGCGGTTCTCCTAACAGGTAGTCCAGGCTCAGTCGCATCTCCCGATAGTTCTCCCTGCTGTCTTCGGTGAAGAAGGGAACAATGGAACCAGGCGGGTGGTTAGGGAGTTGGTCGTAAGGTCCGTGTAATGGCGTACTGTTTTCGATGGTGAGGAGAGAGGGAGGGGGTGTGGGCTTTGCCGGTGACGGTCCAGCAGGGAGTCCAGTCGTTCATTGAGCTCTAGTTCCTCATCCACAGGTGTACTTTGGGGTCTCGGGCTCAGAACTTGAGGCGCCTCTCCATCCCTCCTGCTTGGATTAGGGGGGCTAGCATTGGTGGGTGTTCGTGATATCGGGCCGGTGATAGTGCACTCTGGTTGGCGAGAGAGAGTTAGCTTAGCGAGTTCTAGGTTCTGTGTGGCCGCCCGTTGTAGTGCCTCTGCGGTAGCCTGGGCTTGACGCTCCCGACGCTCTTTGTCACCACGGGCTTCTTTTTGCAGGTGCTCTTCTCTGGCGAGAGCGTCCTGGCGCTGGTGCTCTTCTCTGGCGAGAGCGTCCTGGCGCTGGTGCTCCTCTCTGGCGAGAGCGTCCTGGCGCTGGTGCTCCTCTCTGGCGAGAGCGTCCTGGCACTGGTGCTCCTGGCTATCAACCAACTGCTGGATTAGCCTCTCGGAGAGTGCACTCCCAACGCTCGATCGTTCTGAGTAGCCGCTACGCTGACTACCTGTCCGGCTGCCGTGGACGCTGCCCCGCCGGCTACGGGATAGACGAGACCTCTGGTCACGGGGCCTGCCTTGGAGAGGGGGGTCGATGAAGAACTCACCCGGTTGGAAGGCCTGGGGGTCGGTCCTGTTCAGTGGGACCTCAACTTTAGGCGGAATGATCGCCTTCCCAGTCTGTGAGCAGGCATCTCCAGATAGATCCTCCTCCTCCTCTTCATCATCTTCCTTATCCTCCGACTCGCCTTGGCTGCAGGTTTCTGATAGCGGCGGCTTGGCTGCTATCAGCCGCGGGCTCACTACTTTCACTGTCTCTTCTGAGGCTTTTAGTAGCGGGGAAGGGGGGTGTAAACTAGGTTGCGTGACCAACTCTGACTCTGGCGTGGCAGTAGCGTCCTCTACTGCCTGGGGTTGGTTGTCATCCATACTAGTGGGGCTATCAATCTCTGGCGTGCCCAGGTGATAGTCATTTAGTTTTGCGGGTGGCCTGCGTTCTCTAACAGAACGTGGTGTAAGTGATTCTAGGTAGGGGGTGGGGGCGGGGCCTACATCTAGGGTGGGGCTTACGTCGTCTCCCTCACTCTTTTGAGACATTATGCCTGATTACATAAAACCTCCGGCTCGAAGGACCATTAAATGTACTGAAGAAAGTACCAGAGCCTATAAAGGACTGTATAATTATCAAAGGGATGTAATCTGACTCAAGGAATCTATAACCAAATAATATAATAAACCTGTGTACATATTTAGCTAAGAGTGAGAGGAGACCAAATCTACGTTTAACAATTTAATACAGACAATAAACTACCCTAGAGATACACATTAAACACATTGACATATAAACACTTCAATACACACTCACACTCTACCTCCCCAATGCTGTAGCCTCCCTTTAACCCAATCACACAGCACGCACACACGCAGACAGTCCGACCTGAGGTCCCTCGGTGGGCCTAACGAATGTCCTTGTGCTCGTAGTGCGGCGCCGCTGGGTCGTTGGTGCACTTGGAGTTGGGGAGGGGAGAGGGGGTGAGTAGAAACTGCCGGATACAAAGGGGGGTGTTGGAGAAGGGGGACACCTCCCTTGTAGTTGGGGTGAAGATCGGCGGTGCTGCCTGGTAGGGGGCTTGAACCCGCCTCACGAACCTCGTCTGGAACGAGGGAGACCAGCCTCTTCCTGGGTCCCTCTGGTGACTAGGCCGCGAGCACGTGCTCCTGGATAGCACTCTTCACGAGAAACGCTAGCGGGCGAACGGACGGCAAACGCACCTCTGTCTGCCGATACACCGTGCTGCCGACAGCACGAAACACCACGAATAATCTAATTCGCTATAGTTTGGCTTTACGTCCGCACCGTGCGGTTTCCAACTGCTGGTTACAATACAAGAACCCTTCCCTCGTGGCCGACTACGCGAGACTGATAATTGACTGCGCGAGTGACCGTATCACCCGTGGACTAAATCACTCCGCGCAGATAGGTCTCATTACGAACAATACACAACATGCCCGAACTGACATAATAAAAGGGCAAACAAAGAAATGAGTAATACAATACCCCATTAACATAAAATCAATTAGTACACAATAGATAAAATGCACATTTAAACCCTGAACTATAATTGCCCTTATATGCAATTAAAGGGACGACAATATTAACATATGCAAACCTTCAGAACAGATACTATAAATCACAATATATTAATTACAAAGCTAGAACAATATGGGATCCGGGGGGTCGTTTTGAATTGGGTGAGGAGCTATTTAGAGAGAAGGCAACAATTTGTGATGATGGATGGATTTAAGTCAGAATGCTTGGACATTGTGTGTGGGGTTCCGCAGGGGTCAGTGCTGGGTCCAATGTTATTTAACATGTATATCAATGATATTTGCAACGTATTGAAATCTCTGAAATTCATACTTTTTGCAGATTACACAAATATACTGGTTTCTGGGGAAAATTTGCAGCAACTTCTGTCCATATTGACCGTAGAGATTAGTAGACAAAAAAAATGGTTTGACAGAAATAAGTTATCTCTAAACCTAAATAAAACTAAAATTATGATATTTGGAAACTGTAAAAAATCGGAAAACATTGAGGTACAAATAGAGGGTGTAAACTTAGAAAGGGTATATGAAAACAAATTTCTTGGGGTAATCATTGACGACGAAATTGGCTGGAAACCTCATATAAAACACATACAAACCAAACTATCAAGAAGCATCTCAGTCCTGTGCAAAGCCAAGCACTTCCTGAATATTAAATCACTCCATATTCTTTATAACTCATTAATATTACCATATTTGTATTACTGTTCAGAAATCTGGGGAAACACATACAAAAGCTCTTTGCAACCGTTGTGTATTCTTCAGAGGCGACAAGCGAGCCATTAGAATAATCCATAATGTAACTTATCATGAACATACTAATCAACTATTCATACAGTCCAAAACTCTCAAATTTCCTGTTCTGGTTGAATTCAAAACTGCCCAAACAATCTTCAAAGCCAGAAATTATATGCTACCAAAAAACATACAGGCAATGTTTTCTGAAAGGGAGGGACGTTATAACTAAAGGGGACAGCTGAACTTCAAGATCCACCACACACGCACAACGAAAAAGAGCTTTTGTATCAGCATCTACGGAGTTAAATTGTGGAATAAGTTAAGTGTGGAAGTACAGAAAAGCCAAAGCATAAGACAGTTCAAACAAAAATATAAAGACATCGTCTTCACAAAGTCTTCAAAAAATTTGTCAACTGTAACATTGACATATGTAGACTGTAGTTTGTAATATACATGGTATTTGTATTTATTTTGTAATATCTATGTATATAGTAACTTATAATATACATGTATAGGTATTTATAATGTAATATAAATTGTTTATAGTATAATTGTATACAATTATATATATAATTGTTTACAATATTTGTGTGTGATTATATTGACTATTTATAAATATATGTAGATATATATGCGTAGATATATATTTACACACAATTATTCGGTATTCTGTATTCATATTTGTATGCATTATTATAGCTTGTATTATACTGACATGTTGGTGACATCTATCCAAGCTGAATTGATCTATTAAGGGGTAGGACTAGATACGTTTTTTTACTTCCTCCTACCCCCTTTCGAGCATGTAGAAAGTTTTTTTTTTTAATTTTACTTATTTTGTGTTTTTTTTTGTTGTCTCTTTTATTTTTTATTTCATCTATTAATAATCAATTGATAATCATTAATTGATTAATAATCATGTTTTTTATTGCTTGCATGTTCGAAATAAAGACAAAAAAAAAAAAGCCACAAATGTACACCTCCATCCCACAAAAAATGGTGACTAGAAACTAACCTCTGTCTTATGTACATTTACTGTACTGTTGGAGGTCACGCCCCTTTTCCGGCCTTTTCGAGATAGCTACCTGCAAGACCTAATGGTTCAGAATGTGGTGGAAAAACAGTTTTTGAGATAGGAAGGTCCTACCGCCCTGAAATTTGAATACCTTATTCTAAGGCCTAACTGGGACCCCCGCACCGAAACTTGGCCCGGTCGGACCCCGAGGGCAGGAAGGGGTGGCCCTTCCTGCCCGAAACTTGGCCCAGTCGGACCCCGAGTGCAGGAAGGGGGGGCCTGGACTTTCATAATCCTCGCTCGGTGACTGTAAAGGACGTTTCGTCGGATGTTATGACGAAGAATCATAATGTGAATGGGAATATTCTATAAATGTCTTGATATCATCTTTCGTCTCAACACTTCTGCTGCAGCCGCTTAAAGTCTCACTCCGAGAACCTTAAAATATGAATCAATCCATTAGAAGTATGAAAATATCTTCCCGGTGGCGTAACGGGGCAAACAAGGTGTCCTTTGACATCTACGTTTCGAGGAGATTGCAACAGTGCCACACATGACATTTGAATATGTTTCGGGGTAGTAATTAGCTGTCGATTTTGGAGGCCTTTATCAATAATGACCAGCTATAGATTTGCTTCCCGATGGAGATTTTTGACAAATTACATGTTATTTAGCATCTACACGTTAAGATGAGTCCAATGAGATCAAGCTCGCCCTCTTGCTACACCGAGATCATGTCCTAGACCTAGGTGTCATCATCGCCTACTACCCCTTCTGGGGCTTAGGCCGCAAACAAGAGTTCTCCATGCATCCCGGTCCTGGGCCAACATCTCAAGCTGTCCCCAAGTGTAGCCCATTTTCTTGGCGTCTGCCTCCGAGTCTCTACGCCAGGTGTTTCGCGGCCGACCTCTCTTTCTTTTCCCTTGGGGATTCCACTTGAGGGACTGTCTTGTGGTGTTTGTGGCTGGTTTACGGAGAGTATGGCCTATCCATCTCCAACGTCGTTGGAGGATCTCTTCGTCCGCTGGCTTTTGGCTGGTACGTTCCCACAGTTCTTCGTTGCTGATGGTGTTAGGCCAGTGGATCTGGAGGATTTGTCGCAGGCAGGTATTGATGAATGACTGGATTTTTTTGTTGTATTCACCGTAGTCCTCCATGTCTCAGCACCGTAGAGTAGGACTGACTTCACATTGCTGTTAAAGATCTTGATCTTTGTTGTGATGGCAAGGTCTTTTGCGCTCCAGTTGTTTTTTAGTTGGAGGTACGCAACTCTGGCCTTGCCAATCCTGACTCTCACATCTGCATCTGTTCCACCCTGCTTGTTGACAATGCTGCCAAGGTAGGTGAACTCCTCAATCTCCTCCAGAGCTTCGCCTTCCAGCATGATGGGTGCAGTGTTGGCAGAGTTGACTCTCATGACTTTGCTCTTCCCTCTGTGGATGTTGAGACCGAGGCGAGCAGAGTTGGTTGCGATGGTGCTGGTCATTTCCTGCATCTGCTGCTGGGTATGAGAGAGAAGGGCCAAGTCATCTGCAAAGTCCAGGTCTTCGAGCTGCGTCCACATTGTCCACTGTATGCCGTTTTTCCTTCCTGCTGTGGATTGCTTCATTACCCAATCCATTGCCAGCAGGAACAAGAATGGCGATAGTAGGCACCCCTGTCTCACTCCAGTTTGTACACTGAAAGCACCGGTAGGTTGTCCCTCGTGGATCACTCTGCAGGTCATTCCCTCATAGGTGTTTCTGATGATGTTAGTTAATTTCTCTGGCACTCCGTAGTGCCTGAGAAGCTTCCAGAGGGTCTCCCTGTCCACACTATCGAAGGCCTTCTCGTAGTCGATGAAGTTGATGAATAGCGGTGAATTCCACTCGAGTGACTGTTCCAGGATGATGCGCAGTGTAGCAATCTGGTCTGTACACGATCTGTCTTTGCGGAAGCCAGCCTGCTGGTCTCTAAGCTGGGGGTCAATCACATCTTTCGTCCTGTCCAGTAAGATCCTGTAGAAGACCTTTCCTGGGAAGGAGAGTAGCATGATCCCCCTATAATTTCCACAGTTGCTCAGGTCCCCTTTCTTTGGCATCTTCACAAGATAGCCCTCCTTCCATTCGCATGGGATGTTTTCCTCTTCCCACATCTTCTTAAAGAGAGGGTGGAGCATCTCTCCCATGGTCTCTGCGTCCGTCTTCAGTGCCTCGGCCGGGATGCTATCTGGTCCTGCAGCCTTGCCGTTTCTAAGTTTTTTAATGGCTTTCCTGATCTCCTCCCTTCTTGGTACACTGAGGTCTATTGGCAGATCCCTGTCTGCTTGTTGGATGTGTGGTGGGTCTTGTGGGGCTGGTCTGTTGAGAAGTTCCTCAAAATGTTCCAACCATCTTTTCTTCTGTCCTTCCTCCCCCATTATTGGCTTTCCCTCTTTGTCCTTTACTGGTCTTTGAGGTTTACTGGTCTTTCCTGCCAGCTTTTTGGTGGTGTCATACAGGTCCTTCAGATTCCCATGTCTAGCTGCTTCTTCTGCTTCTAATGCAAGGGCCTCTATGTAGTTCCTCTTGTCGGTCTTCAAGCTTTTTTTCACGTTCTTATTTGCTTCCCTGTACTCTATTTGTGCCTTTACTTTCTCTGCTCTTGTACGACTGCTGTTAAGAGCTGCCTTCTTTTCTTTCCTCTCCTTCACCTTCTTTATTGACTCTGCTGATATCCAAGCCTTGTGGTTATCTTTCTGTGGTCCCAGTGCTACATTGCAGGTTGTAATTACCGTTTCCTTTACCACCTTCCACATCCCATCTATGTTTCTTTCCTCACCTTCTTTATCTAGCTCTTGCAGGGCATGACACTTGTTCTTTAGCTCGATCTTGAATTTTTCTGCTGCTGCTGGATCTCTTAAAAGTGCTGTGTTGAATTTCTTTCTCTGGTTCTTCTCACCTGTCCAGTCACCTCTCCTCAACTTTAATTGGACTTTGGCAACGAGAAGATGATGGTCTGATGCTACGTCAGCTCCTCTTCTGACTCGTACATCTAAGAGGGACCTCCTAAACTCTTTGGTGACACATACATGGTCTATTTGGTTCTCAGTGGAGAGGTCCGGTGATACCCATGTGGCTTTGTGTACTCGCCTGTGGGGGAAGACACTTCCTCCGATGACAAGGTTGTTATTTGCACATAGTTCTGCGAATCTCTCTCCATTTTCGTTCATCTCGCCTAGACCATGCTGCCCCATTATCCTCTCATAGCCTCTGTTGTTACTTCCTATTTTTGCATTAAGATCTCCCATTAAGATGGTAATGTCTCTTTCTGAGTATCTCTGGATGATGGTCTGTATTCTGCTATAGAATTCGTCCTTGCTCTCTTCGTCACTATCGTTGGTTGGGGCATAGCATTGAATGATGTTCATGTTTATTCTTTCCTTCTTTGTTTTGAATGTAGCTGCTATTGCTCTCGAGCCATGTGCCTCCCATCCCATGAGTGCTCTCTGAGCAGCCTTGGACAGCATCAAAGCGACTCCCTGGGTGTGGTGTGCATTGTCCTCCTCATGGCCTGAGTACAGCAGCAGCTCTCCTGTGGTAAGCCTCTTCTGTCCAGAACCCGTCCATCTTGATTCACTAATTCCGAGTATGGCAAGGTTGTACTTGTTAATCTCGGTGGCAACTTGTGCGGTCTTTCCAGCTTCGAACATGGTCCTTACGTTCCATGTACCGATGGTGGTTGTAACACCGGTTGAGAGGATGGTTTTCGGCAGAGTGGCTTCCAGGTGCTTCTGGCTTTCACCACCCTGCGTCATAAGTCCTTCTGACGAAGGTCCGTCTTCACTCCGGGGCGGGATATCTTGGTTTACTCTTGTTTGCGTTTCTGTAACAGGTATTGTTTTATGGGGTGGGGTTGTTAGCCCCACGCCTAACCCCCAACCTGGAGGACCAGGTGTTGTAAAATACATGTTAAATACATGTTACCATTTTCTAGAGTGTCATGCTTGGTGTCATTGGACTCAGCTCAACGTGTAGATGCTAAATAACATGTCATTTGTCACAAATTTCTATCGGGAAGCAAATCAATAGCTGCTCATTATTGATTAAGGCCTCCAATTTCGACAGCTAATTACTACCATTAAACATGTTCGAATATGCTCATGTGAATATTTACATGCTTCTGATTGACTAATGAATTGATTCAGCTATTCCCCCAGAAGTCTGGGGTCAAAAGGTCAAAAGGAGCCGGCACCACGCCGCTTATGAGACAAAAGTTAATGTGTATTTCTCTCATACATTTTTGTCATTATTAAAGAGAGGCCTGATTCTCAGATATGCAGGTTGGATGGCTACGGTGTAGGTCTGGGAATAACTTCAGGCCAAAATATTGCAAGCGAGCCGCTGGGTGCAGGTGCAACGAGATGGAGCACTTGCTGAGTCATTTCCTGTAGGGCTTGAGCCACAGGTTGAAGCGTATGCGTCCTTTGAGACCCCCTTTTATATATAAGAGAACTCAAAGTAAAGCTTACTTAAATGTTGTCGACCCAGTCACCTATTGCATCACTTCCTTTAGGGCTTCGGCCTCCTAATTGATCATTGTAGTATAATTGAATGCCCTCTTTCATATATATATGATACCTCCACCACTGGGACGTGGCAACAATTCTCCAAATCCATATGGGGAGGGGGGGGTGATGCTTGTGGACAGTAGGGTTGTACACTAGACATAAATAGGAAGAAAACTCAGGAGAAGGAATGACCTCTCATAAATATTTATTTAATAAATTGTTTTCAAATAACCCTGCCTCGTTAAATCAATGAGCTTGGTGTTTTGCTTTCAAAAATAGGTTATAGAAGAAGTCTAAACTGCAGAAAATAAAAACATCCAAGCTGCCTTTTAAGGATACCTTGGAATATCTGTCTATTTTTTAACCATCGGACCCTAGTTTACGACAAAAAAAAACAATTTACGGCAGCTCATTTGCTGCGTGGTTTTTAGAGCCATGTAAGGATTAGAGGGGCTGGTCGATAGCAACCACCATAGCAACCATGACGGTCAAGTGACTGGATGCAGCCCCGTTGAAAAAAATAGAATACCACCCTCAGGAGATTAATGATATTTAAATGATTATGACCATGAAGTCTTTATTTGCATGGGTTTACATTTCGTTCTGTGTAGCATGGAAAAATCGGAGAAACACTTCCATTCGGAATGCATTGGTTTACATTTCTTTCTTTGGAGCACAGTTATTTTTATTTATTTTCAGTTTTTGAGGAGGTGCTTCAAAGACGCTAGTTTTTCTGCAATATTCCAAAATCAAATGGAAAAACCCGTTGGCTTTTTGTCAAGGGAACCCAGGGCGACGCTCACTTCCGGGTTGGCCAACATACGTCATCCCTCCACCACTATACTGTAATAACACATGTTGAAGTTGAATGATAATGAATGAATTTATTCTTTATTCTGCCTTAGTATTTATTTATTTATTTAGCAGCGAAATGCAGTGTGTGTGTGTGTGTGTGTGTGTGTGTGTGTGTGTGTGTGTGTGTGTGTGTGTGTGTGTGTGTGTGAGCGTGCGTGCGTGCGTGCGTGCGTGGGTGCGTGGGTGCGTGTGCGTGTGTGTGTGTATAACACGCTATTTTATGTTGAAATGCGACGTAATCCAGTGTTCACGAAAACGTACACTGTCAACGCATGCTTTTGGCGACTGGGTTATTGGCTCTCAGATATACGTGTTTCTAACAAGATGATATCATTAAAAGTTACATAAAGTAACGGTTTAATAACACAAACGCAGGAAACACGTGAGTTGCTAGTTTAGCGAAAGCAGCGTCCCTAACAAGCTGACGTCGTTGAAACATGCGAGCGAGCCGATAAAATCTTCCTAATAACTATAAAACTAAAGATCAGACACAATCACTGACTGAAGATTATGCAAGTAAAAAGTATATTTCTCGCTAGAACTGTTATTAGAAACACGTTTAACGGTGAATCGGTCCTAAAATATTGCATTTCCCATTCAGATAATAAAGATTAATAAAGATCATACACATTCACTGACTGAAGATTATTCAAGGAAAAAGTACATTTCTCGCTAGAAATGTCATTAGAAACACGTTTAATGGTGAATCTGTCCTAAAATATTGCAGTTCCCATTCAGTTAATGCCGGGTTTTGCGTATCATATGCACGCGAAATGGACGTATCCGCCCTCCACAGTAGTTAATGCTGGGTTTTGCGTATCATGTGCACGCGAAATGGTCATTTGGCGTATGTAGCCTACTGCACGCATTTTGAAAGTGTCAAACCGTGTGATCTGTACGCATATTGGTGAGACTGGGTTGGGATTGTAGTGGATTATAGTGTTGATTAAGCTTGGTGTGTCTCACGCATGATATTGAAACTGAGGCCCGGTCAGGCTGCTTTTCATTTGCCCACCTACCAAGGCTTATCCCTTGTTTTTGTTTTGTTTTGTTTAATGTACTAATGGGCGTCCTATTTTATTGACGACCTACAGCGACTAACTTTTAATTAAATGAGAATAAAGAATATATTTTTATTCCTGTAAGTCAAGCCTGTGCGTGCGTTTCTTGAGTAAAATAGAGTGCCCCTGCTCTTGTCCTAGGGGTGGCGTTGTCAGCATTACTCAGTCGTAACCAGAGCCGGACAGTAACGGAGTACATTTACTTGAGTACAGTACTTAAGTACAATTTTGAGGGATCTGTACTTTACTCGAGTATCATTTTTTGGGAGTACTCATGACTTTACTCAAGTACATTTGAGAGGCAAATATTGTACTCTTTACTCCGTTACATTTCTATCCATAACCGTGAGTACCCGTTACTCCTTCTGAAAAATAAAAAATAAAAGGAGAAAAGAAAAATCACGGAAGCCCTCAATTTGTTGTTTCCCTCTCAAACGTGATTCCCTCTCAAACTGATTAGGACAGCCTTCAGCCTATCAGCAATCACCTTCGCTTTTCGCCAAAGCCAACTCCATGGTCAGAATTAGATGAGAGACGATTGTTGATTTGATTGATAAAAAAACGGAGAAACTCACACATACATATATGATTGTGTGAGTTTCTCAGTTTTTTTTATCAAAAATATATATATATATAAATATATAGAATTGTTAGCTGAATTTTCTTTTCTGATATTGCATATTTATGTAAGCTGAGCAATTGTTTTTATGTTCTTGAGTATACTGTTATACTGTATACTATTGTGCTATTGCCATGGTAAAAAGATGAAAATTACTTGATTTTACTTTCAATTCCTTTTACATTCTCCAAGGTGTTAACATTTTTCATAACTCCATGCTGGACGTTTCTATACATAAATGTAAGCACTGTGGCAGTAGTAATGCAATATTTAGAAAACATACTCTTGTACTCTTGATACTCAAGTACTTTTAAAAACAAGTACTTCAGTACTTTTACTTAAGTAGACATCTGACTGTAGTACTTTTACTTGTACTTGAGTAAAATTTAGCAAGGGGTATCTGTACTTTTACTCAAGTAAGGAAGCTGTGTACTCTGTCCGCCTCTGGTCGTAACCCCCCGCCACATATATATATATATATATATATATATATATATATATATATATATATATATATATATATATATATATATATATATATATATATATATAATGGGCGAATATTCATGCAATTGTGTATTATGTCTTGTAATCGTCAAATCCCGCCGGCGGGACCACCCCTTCGGCGGGACCACCCCTTCCCGTAAGTGAGACTGTCAAAATATATATATATATTGTAGCGTCACAGGGTTTGGGAGGAAGGGGCGGGCCTTCTGAGGGGGGGGTCCCGGGGGTTTCCTTCCGGGTGGGTGTGTCCGGTTGTTGAGTGTTCCGGTTGAGCTGCGCCTGTCTGTCAGATTGTGGAATCTAATAAAGCTGCTATCAACTTACTTCGCTCACTACCTCGCCTGTGGTCATTACAATATATATACATAATGGGCGAAGATTACTCTATATATATAATATATTTAGTAATATTCATGCAATTGTGTATTATGTCTTGTTAACTACTTAATCATCGGTCCCGGCGGGACCACCCCTTCCCCCCAACATGGTCATCATAAGGTTGAGTGATATAGTCATTTCATACACCGTTTGAAAGCTTAGAATCTCAGGAATCTCAACCAATGTCAACCTGTAACGGTGCGGCTTCCCGTTACCACAGGCAATGGACACAAACAGGACTGACACCGGGATTTACAAGTACCCTTTTATTAAACACACACAGAACATTCAAACACTTTCATGACGCCACCTGCAACACACAAAAAAACATACGTTATGAGGAAGCCGGTCATGGGACATGGCACAAACAACGACAATACGTAAAACACTCGCGTTACGGTTGCGCTGGCTTCCGGGTGCCGGGGGCTGCGGGAGGACCCGACGTGAAGTCCGGAAGAACATTTGTGCGGTGTGGGGGTGACGTCAGACGGGCGAGACCAAGTGTGTGGGAGGAGAGGGGTGTGTTGGGGTACTTGGGGAATATTTAAGGTGTCAGGGAAGTAGGGGGTAAAGATGGGGTTTAGACAAATAGGTCTGTAGTAAGGTGTGTACCTAGGGGTGGGGATAGGTAAATCAGAAATGTGTAGGGGAGGGTTAATTGAATTAAGAGTGGGATGGGTCGGGCCAGGTAGGATATATTCAGGTCAAAATCATGTAGGTGGGGCAGAAGTGTCTGAGGTGAGCGGGTGACAGCACCTGGCTCTTAGACCAGCCCAGGGTTTTAGTAGTGCCGAGGGGAGGACTGTTGTTTCGAGATTATTGGAAGTTTGGATTAGTGACAGTTATGTTGAATTATTGATTTGATTTTTCGGTTTATTCATTTTGCATTTTTTGCCTCCTGATGGACATTTTTGTGCCTGAATAAATTCTTGCCAACGGCCTTGCTCACATCGGTCGCACTGCCTCCAATCCTTCCGCCGCAAGGCCAGCCTGGTAACACAACCATTCGGTGGAATAAATATGTTTAGTGAATATAGATCAAATATATCCTAGTGTCTTAGGTAGGGTTGCCCACCGTCCCGAAAAATACGGAATCGTCCTTTATTTGGCAATTAAATGTTGCGTCCCGTATTGAACCAATACGGGAAGCGATTTGTTCCGTATTTCCATAAATGTCCAATACACATGTCTGTCACACACACATCAACACTAAATCTAATTCTTCATTCTTACTTTATCGTCGTTGTGGATATCATTAGCAATGAGTAGCCTACTTCATGTTGGGTCTTGAAATGTCAAGACCCAACAGAAATTGAGTCAAACAGAAATTGAATATCAATATTATTTTAGTCTAATTACATTGTGTATAGGCTATATGCACAAGCCAACTTATACAAAGTGGCCGAAAAATAGAAAACAGAAACGCTGCAATGATTTTTTGTAGAAAACAGCTTTTATGTTTATACTGGTTTTCTTTGACTTTTAGAGACACGTCAGTGTAATTGTGGATGGCGAGAGCCCTGCAATAGAGCTGGACAGCAACGGTCTTCATCACTGCCACTTCTGCAGATACAAAGGGTCGAAGTGTGATATCGACCATCACATAAATGCCATGCCGCAGTTAATTACAGAGGTACATTTTCTTAATTTTTTATTATTATTATTCTACATATTTGATGCCATTTTAAATACAATATTTAAAATATGTCCACAATAAAATACGTTTTTATTAATTGTATTGTATATTTTGTATATTTCTTCTTTCAGAGTTCACGATCATGAAGTGCGGTTTAGGGTGCAGGGAGAAGACGCACTTTCATTGTTATAATTGTGCAATAACAATTATAAACCGACAACAGATCTTAAAGCACCTGGAATCGCACAACACCCCAGAGGCCCCTCCAGTCACCCCAATGGCCCCTCCAGAGAGACATGTGGCCCCTCCAGAGAGACATGTGGCCCCTCCAGTCACCCCAGTGGCCACTCCAGTCACCCCAGTGGCCCCTCCAGTCACCCCAGTGGCCCCTCCAGTCACAAAATAATGGCATGTCTCTTTAACATTAACAAAGTGGTGCTTGTCCGCCGAGTTCGAGCTAGTAACGTTTCAAACCGAGCCGTTTAATTTCTAAACCGACTATAAACGATCTATAACCTAAGCGATCAATAAACTGTGCCTTCCCTCAGGCTCAGTTTGATATTAAACAGACATTCAGCAGCCACTAAATCTCTCAGTCTTAACTAGACAGTATTTTATTGTGACGGCCGGTTATTGAGCTAACGGTCCTCCCGCTGCGTATTGCGGGTGAAACTAAAAGTAACCCTGCGTTCACACCAAAAGATGCAAAAAGTTGACGCGCGTCGTGATCCCATTCAAAGTGAATGTAGAGACGCGTTGCTGCTTTGCTGCCGCAGCATTTGCTGCCGTTTTGACACGCGTCAAAACTTGATTTGACGCGCGTCAAAATCTGATTTGCGGCGCGGCATGCCCGTGCCCGCTGCCGGGCACGGGCGAAGGGCGCGTTCACGTATTTTGCGGCGCGTCAAATGCTGCTCGAGTTGAAATATTTCAACTTTTGACGCGCCGCAAAACCTTTGCCGCGCTGCAAACGTGATGACAGCCAATCAGCGTTCAACAGCGTTGCCACTGAGGCGTTGCCACTGAGTGTCATGCCGTAACAGCCAATCAGTGTTACTCCCTTGGAGTGACCTTGAGTTCAGTACCTGATCCTGATCAAACCGCTAAAATGGAGGAGAAGATTATCATTGCAGTTTCGTCATACCCGGTGATCTTCAACACCACCTTGGCAAATTATAAAGACCGGACGGTCAAGACCAAGGCTTGGCTGAAGGTGAGCGAGGAGGTCGGGCTAACTGGTAAGTCTTTTTGAATTTACTTTAAAATACTATCAAATAAAATACTATACTAAAAATACTATACTTTTTTTTTATTTTTTATAAATACTATACTTTTTGAATTTACTTTAAAAGTTACTTTATTCCAGCTATCAATTGAACCAAGCTAGTTAGTGAGCAGTCATTCAACTATGTGTCCCCACATCACGACTCACTACAATGGGTGCCCGGTCATTCAGCTATTCGGCACCCAGGCTCTGGAACTCCCTCCCCCCACACATAAAACAGTCAACCTTCAAGTCAACCTTCAAGTCACAACTCAAAACTCACCTGATCTAACTGATCACTGTTTTGATTGTTTGTTTGTTTTGTTTTGTCTTGTTTTTGTTTTATTTATTTCTTATTTATTATGTTTATTTATTTATTTATTTTTTCCACAATGTCTTGTTTTTTTTTAAATGATTTATGATGACTATATGCTCTGTAAGGTGACCTTGGGTGTCTTGAAAGGCGCCTCTAAATTAAATGTATTATTATTATTATTATTAACAGTTCAGTTCGAATTACACAGCGCAGGCTTTTTTCTTGTCAGAGGAGGAATGCCGACGACGGTGGAAGGTCCTGAGGGACACGTACCTCAGGGTGAGACGCAGGGAGGAGGCAGGAAAGAGGAGTGGGTCAGCAGCAGGCCCGTTGAAGACTTGGAAGTACTCTGCAATCCTGTCTTTCCTCGGCCCATTTGTTACTCGAAGGGAGACCAGTAGCAATATGGTGCTGGGGGTCGAGGTAGACGGGATTGCAGAGTACCCAGTCGAGGACCAGGGTTCAGAGGCAGCAGCAGGGACAGCGAGTGACCTAGGAGGTTGGTCGATAAGCGAAGACACACATGCACGCCCATACACAGCATGATTTGTTCTATAGATTGATAACTACCTCTTGTCACCTCAAGATCTAAGCTGTGAGGAGCCGGAGGCTGCTGCTGCCTCTGAACCCATTCCACCACCACCACCACCAACTGCTGCTGTCACCACTCCTCCTATTGCCCCAGGTATGTCATTTAACATGAGAGAAATTACATTTATTTTATGCTACACTTAGTTTTATGTGGTCATAAGGGTCCCTATGGTATGTTATGAGTATGACTAGTTATGTACTCATAGCCTTTCATGTTGAATGTATTTTTGTCTGTTACCTGACCCAAAAATGTTGTTTCCATTTGAAACAGTGAGGACACAAAACAGAAGAAGGGAGACTGAGATAGAGACCTTACTGCTGGAGGTGCTGAGGAAGCAGAACACACCTGTGCCTCCACCTGTCCTCTCAGAGGATGAGCACTTTTTAAAAACATTACTTCCTTCCCTGCAGCGATTGCCACCCAATGCAAAGGAACAAATTAAATTCCAAATTTATAAATTATTGCACGATGCAAACTGCATTCATAATCCAGTAGAGTTTAATTTGATCAATCAATTTGGACCAGTCGATGACTAGGTTCTGGGGTGACAATCGTTGCAGGGAATGATCCATGCCCATTTTGTTCGTTTTTTGTTTACGCACACACACACACACACACACACACACACGCACACACACACCAATAAATTATCTTTTATACCAAAAATGTGTCTTCATAATCTTTATTGAATGGCCATTTATGTTGCTTGAGGGAAATGTTGCAAATTATTTTGTGCCACAGATTTTGGGGTCCAAGCAACTTTGTTTAAGGTATTTTTGTCAGTTATGTTGTGCCCTGCTCGTTGAAGAGCACAACCAAGAACGGGAGGTCCACGCAGCAACAGTTAAATGAACGTCACATTTATTTAGTAACTCGAAAAACCCCACAAATCAGCATTCTGTAGTGTAGAGTTGTGTTTACAGTTAAACTAAACTATGAGTATGCTAAAGGGCTAGAATAACAGCCCCAAACAAAACCCAGTTGGGTGCCAGGCAGCACCAGCCTTCCAGGTGGGAGAGCGAGAGCGCCATGTTGGATTCCCCCCATCTTCTGCTTATTCGGCCTCCTGCAGGTGAGTTCAATCCCTCAATGAGGTGGCCAGCCAATCAGCTTCCCTGGAAGAAGAACAGAGGCCAGCAGAAGGGAAGCAAGACGGCTGAGGACTGTCACAGTTACCTGATTACAAAATATAAACTAACATTAACAAACTTAGTTAATAATGGCATATTACTGTTGTATGTTAAGGAGACATTCTTCATTAAGTCAGAAGATCACTGTCAATAAAGTAATTTCAGGAAGTTTGCTCAATAGTAATGTGTGGGTGGCTCTTAAAAGAGCCGTTTTGGGTGTGCTGGTGCGCTACACGTTGTCTTGCCATGGGACGGTTCCCTCAGCGGAGAAGTAGGACTTGAAGGCCTCCCGAATCCTGATGGCTTCCCTCGCTGAGTTGTTGGCAGCAACTCTCCGTAGACCTGGCAGTGGGTCCACCTCGCCAACTGGGATGTTCCCCCTCAATGCACTTGGGGGGGCGGTCCTTCGCATGAAGTTGTGGAGAATACAGGTAGCCTTCACACACTTCTCCGCAACCTCAACTTTGACCTCGAAGGCACGCCTGTAGACCCTCCACTGGGAAGAAAGGATCCCAAAGGCATTCTCCACAACCATCCGAGCTCGGGACAGACGGTAATTGAAAACCCGGCGCTCTCTTGCCAGGTTGCGACCAGGGAATGGCCTCATGAGGTTTTTCCGCAGTGGAAAGGCCTCATCAGCCACGAAGACATGTGGCTGTGGTCCTCGGTGGTCAGCTCCTGGTAGTGGCAGGTCGGCAGGCAGTTGGAGGGTGTCAGACTGAAGGGCTGCACCAAAAGCAGAGTTGGCCAGAATCCCACCATCGCTGGTTCTTCCGTACCCCCCGACATCAATCACCCGGAAACAATATTCCGCGTCTACAACCGCCAAGAGAACAAGAGAGAAAGTTCCCTTGTAATTGTAGAACTGGGATCCTGAGTGAGCAGGGGCTTTGATGACCACATGCTTCCCATCTAATGCTCCACAGCAAAGAGGAAAATTCCACCGCTCCTCAAACCTCCCTGCAATGGACCTCCACTCATCTGTGCTGGGCACAGCCATGAACTCCTCCACCAGAGAGTCCCAGATTGCAGTGGCAACATCAGGGACAATGCTGGAGACAGTGGAGTTCCCAACACGGAAACTATTTGCGATGGTCCTGTAGGAGTCCCCAGTGGCTAGGTATCTGCAGAATAAAAAAAAAAAGTGTTGTAGTGAAGATAGTATAGGTATCATACATTTACAATATTTTTTCCCCATTTATTTGTAATATATATTTTTACAAAGGCAGGAGTCATATTTGATCAACATAATGGATCTATTTATTGTATTTAGCTTTCTGCTAAAATCTTAAATACATTGCACTTTCTAAAAAGCTTTTTTAACTTTGCCTTTATTTTCTATTTTAATACTAAAATGCCTTTTTCTATTTTACCCATTTCTTTGCATATGTTTTTCTTTTACTTATCTAATATTTTATTTTATTGTATGACAATGTTTATATGTGAAGCACTTTGAGTCTGCCTTGTGTATGAAAAGTGCTATATAAATAAAGTTGCCTTGCCTTGCCTCGCCTATTTGACTACATACTATACTATTGTCGGCAGAGGATAATAATAATGGTAGTGTCTACCATGGAAACGCCTGCTTGGTGAACCTGAAGTAAAATGTTTATGTTTCGATTTTTGAGACACAAATTATGAAACCACTCACCGGAGACAGATGGACAGGCGCTCTGAAGCTGAGATGGAGCGCCTGTAGTTGGTGTCCAACCGAGAGATCCTAGCACCGATCCTAGCTAGCAGGTCATCAAACTGGGCCGGAGTCAGCCTCAAATAGCGCTGGAATCGTTCGCCATCCAGACGGAGCTCCTGCAGAAGACGTGAAATTCACCGAGCTCTGTACGGCTCCGAATGGTCTCATGAACCCATAAACGACGACGAGCATTCTGACGTCTCTCCCTCTTCCACAACAAGTAAAGAGATATGATGCTCGTAATGTCGGCCATGGTTGTGAATGAATTCAGAAGCACCGCGGGAAAAACTTGCCGTGCCGCGAATCTTCACGCGCTGCAAAACTGCGGCGCAGCAGAAGTTTTGCGGCGCGTCAAAACTTTTGCGGCGCGTCAAAGCTTCTTGATTTGATGCGCCGCAAAACTCAGGCGTCAACGCGTTCGGGCAGCAAATGCATCTTTTGGTGTGAACGCAGGGTAAGAAGACGACGCTGATTAATGTCTGTCGCGTTTCCAAAATAAAACTAACTAACTTCATCTGGTTTCGATCGAGGTAGTCTCTGCTATGCAGCTATGAGGTCCAGACCAATTACTTATAAAACATTTATCGGCGCTACATCTGTTAATCGGGGGTTACATCTCATTTTAGTGTGTGCCTCTCTCCCCTATATATTGTAATGACCTCGCCGGTGACATAATGATGTCGAGTCATTAGTAGTTGAAGGTCACCAGGTCACTGAAACCCGTAACGTCGTAACCAACGGCAAAAAACCGTTGGCAGAAAACCAACCCAAAACAAACCCCGGTTACCTCGGCAACCCCCAACACGGTCTCACTCGCTTGCAGGCCCCCACCCTCCTGTTCTTCCAAGGCCCTCCCCCAGATGACCTAATGATTCGCCCCCACGCTGATTGACAAGAAGACCATTACAATACATGCACAATTTGCACATAGAACAACTGGCATAACGGACAACGAAATATAATGCAACACATAACACACAAACTATTTACTGTCCCAGGGTCGCTACATTATGATGCGTTGCCGCTGACAGTCTGTATCTCCGACGTGATCATCGCCATTTACACATCTTTAACACGTATTCCCTTAACAGGTTGATCATGTAATGTCCGTAGAAGTTTTTTTTTTGTGTCGGTTTGGCATATTTTCGGCGTTTTTCCCACTTTACTTTTCGATTCTCGAAACTTCCCGCGGCCAACCTAGAGCTTGTCACGTGATGCCTTTCAGCGAATCACATTGTCGCGGGTCACAAATGTGCATTAGCCAATGAGGTAGTGAACTCACGGGTCACACAACCCGACTTGCTCTGACCTGCGCCATTATGATCATAGCGTCATAATTGCGCAGGTCTGAGCAAGACGGCTCCTACCATGGACATAATAAAGGATGGACCACAGACTGGAATATGGCCGCCCATTCATTCCTATACAAACTGCTCAGTGGCGCGGGGCCAAGACAAGTGACCTAGTCCGTGACGTACCGGATGCAGAGATCTTCTTCTAGTTTAGTGGAGGATCATAGTTTTCCCCATATACCGCCACCTACTGGACTACTACACAGGAGTTTGACAAGGACGTTGGCAAATGATACTTTAAATCTTAAAAATAAATTCAAAGAAAAAACCAAACCAACGAAACAAAATAAAAAACAAAAGAAATGAATAAATAATAAAAAATATATTTACTTAAGGTTAAATTCTTCTAATTAGGTTAGTATCTTTTAGCTAATTTATCAGCAATTTCATTGCCATATATTCCATGGTGGGCTGGAATCCAAAAGAACTGAATAACTAAACCAAGGCTCATAATATTTAAAAGATGCTGCTTTACCTCTATCACCAAATCTTCACGTATTGAATTATCTGTTATAAAACTTAGTATCTACAACCCATCTAAGAGCGGTTATTATTGTGGCCATCTCGATTGAGTATACTGATAAAGTCACCCACTCTATATCCATATCATTTTTCAAATTCTGGAATATATATGCCAATACCACATTGTCCTTTGGGATCTTTAGAACCATCTGTAAATATGTAAGTATTTAAATAACTTTATTAGCATTAGCAAAACTTTGCTTGGTGAGATGCTCGCTTTTTCGAAATGGAATAAGATGCAGCTGGGTAGGCGCTGAGAATTGATGCATGAGGCATGATGGTGGCACGGCAGACAAGTAGAGGAGCATGATGGACTGGGATCTGATGAGGAAACAAAAAAGATTATCGAACTTAACCCTAACATAGTAAACGAATGTAGGCCTAAAAAATTCAGTTCAATGTTATTGCTTGAGAAACAGATTGCTTCCAACTAACTTTACGAAAAATGCAATCAATAATTTATATAAAAGTAAATGTTTACATATCGACCAGCAACGAAGTTGGAGTAGCCTACCCAAATAATGAATTGTAATACAACAACTTCTAGAAAAGCATGTCATTGGCCAGGACCATCCTTCACACTTTGTTGTACTTTACACTGTCACATTTTGATGTTTTACTATATGATAGAGATTTGAAGCATAACTGAATCATTCAAAGTAAGATGTATTCGTTCTGAATGTGTACATTTGCCTCTGCATGTAAGATTATTATTGTTGTTAACTGTTTTTTTAAATTTAATTTTAACTGGCTGGCCTGTTTTTTTGTTTTTGTCCATAAGCTGAGAGCTGTGCCAATGTGTTGGACCAAGACCATCTTCAGGATTCCAACCTTGGCCCATCGTTGTAATATGCCCCACTGCGCACACACACACACACACACACACACACACACACACACACACACACACACACACACACACACACACACACACACACACACACACACACACACACACACACACACACACACACACGCGTAGCATAAAAGGAAACAGTATAATACCCCCCAACGCCTCTCTACAAATCACCAATCAACACATTCAATTCAGAAATTAAATACATTTTATACAGGACTACTTGATAGGCACAGAGTAAATAAAAGTAAAAACATGGATTAATTAGAAACATTTAAACAAGAGATATAAAAAAAGGAAGTGAGGAAACTATGTAGATTTAAGGTGAGCACTAAAGATGTGAATAAATAATAAATACATTGGGGATCTTTAGAAATGGGTTTCTCTTGCAAACAATGTTGTTACTCTGCAGAGACTATCTCTGTGTTTATTAGGCATGTCAAGGAACACAGGAATCTTGCTAACTTTAGATTTTCTTGTGGGCTTGTTGGGTGTCCGTGTAGTTTTAGGACTGCCACTGCCCTTCAGATTCACATGTATCGCAACCACTCAAAGCCCAAACCAGCTGTCAGCAGGTCTCCAAGATGTATTGATCTGACCTGCCATATTGAGGGATGTGCCTTCACCTCAACAAACTTTTCCAGCTTATGTGAACATTTGAAATGGCACATTAGAGATGGCAAGAAAATTGAATGCCCTTTTGAAAGTTGCAAAAAGAATTTCAGGGTGAGGTCTTCTTTCCTCTCACATATGAGCAGAAAGCATTCAGCTGAGCAAGCAGCTTCTGCCGGAGGAGTGTCTGGTGATAATACCGACAATCCTGATGATGGAAAGGGGAATGATTATGGCACAGACCATGCAGAATTTGCTGAAATCGGGGAGAGTTTCTCAAACAAAGAAGATGGAGATGTATTCCTGACAAACTTAGCGCTCTTCTATCTTAGAATGCAAGCTAAGATGCTTTTGCCAGCCACAACAATCTCAGCTCTAATTGAAGAGTTCCAAGCAATCAATTCAAATGGAATGGCACACATACTGACTATAATAAGTCAAGAACTAGAAAAACTTGGGATACCCAGAGATAGAATCAATGAAATACTGGATGGCCTATCAAAAGAAAACTACTGAAGATGCACAATGAGGGTGTTTTTCGCTCAGATCAAACCAGAAAGACATTTTTCAAGAGTAATTTCAGTTATGTTGAGCCAACTCAGGTTTATCTTGGAATTGATCCTAATGGTAAAGAACGTTTCTGCCAGTATGTGCCAGTTAAAGACGCTTTAAAAGCACTTCTGAGCAACCCTAAAGTTTGGGAACAGTACAATGCTACAAAGATGCACTCTGCGGGAGCCGCACATGTGTTAGAGGATGTGCACGATGGTAAGAACTGTAGAGAAAACACCCTGTTACAGCAAGCACCATCCTCTGTGTCAATCATACTATATCAGGATGCTTTTGAGGTTGCAAACCCACTTGGATCAGGCAAGAAGAAGCACAAGCTCCTTGCTGTTTACATAACACTGGGTGAAATACTGCCACATAATAGATCCGCTATAGACCCTGTGCAGTTGGTGCTTCTTTGCAGGGAAGTTGATATTCACCATTTTGGCCAAGAAAAAGTATTTTCTACCCTAGTAGATGAGCTTAAGGAGATTGAGGAGTCCGGCATTACTTTAAACAGTGGTGTGACCTTGCAGGGGGCAGTGATAGCAATCGTAGGTGATAACCTGGGATCACATTCTATTGGGGGATTCACAGAAAATTTCAGCAGAAGCAAAAACTTTTGTCGATACTGCAGTATAGATAGAGAAAGTTTTGAAAGAGAGCCAACAAAGCTTGGCCCAGTAAGGACAAAAGAAACCTATGAAAACTGTGTTGAGGAGTTGTCCAGGGGTCAGGAATTCATGATTGAGGGTGTGAAGTTTGACTCAGTTTTCAACAAACTTAAACATTTTCATGTGTGCCAACCAGGCCTTCCACCATGCCTAGGGCACGATCTTTTTGAGGGGATTGTTTCCAATGATCTCGCGTTGTACATTGAGAACCTGGTGTCTGTGGGAAAACACTTTTCGTATACTCAGTTGAACAGAAGTATATCTAATCTGAAATTACAAGGAAGTGATGCCAGTAACCGGCCATGTGATGTAAGGCCAAAAGGGCAAAAGTTGGGTGGGAGTGCTGCTCAGAACTGGTGCCTATTGCGGCTTCTCCCAATTCTTATTGGTGATCGAATAAAGAATCCCCTGGAAGACCAAGTCTGGTTGTTGTGCCTTAAACTTAGGGAGATAGTGGAGCTTATTTGTGCACCCAAAATCCATGCCAACCAGGTGGCCTATCTTAACATTCTAATCAGGGAATATCTGGACTCTAGAGTGTCTCTTTTTCCAGACAAATCTGCAAAACCAAAACACCACTACCTTCTCCACTATCCAGACCTTATCTTAAAATTTGGTCCTCTCATTCGCCTCTGGACATTGCGCTTTGAAAGTAAGCACACATATTTTAAGCAGTGTGCACGAAAGCTCCGCAACTTTAAGAGTCTCGGTAGCACTCTGGCAGAAAGGCACCAGTTACTACAGACCTACCTGCACAGTGGGAACATTTTTGCTCCCGTTCTCCAAATTGATAAGGCAAATGCATTTGATAGTCAAATCTACAATGCAGCGATTCAGCAAGCAGTGACCTGCAGGGGGTTAACAAAAGACACCACAATGGAAACAGCAAGTGCCACATACAAAGGCACCACATACAAAAAGGGCATGACTGTTGTTCTTAATCTCAATGACAGTGGCTATGTGCTGGGTAAGATTGCTCTAATAATAGTCAAACAGGAAAAGGTGTATTTTGTTTCGGAAAAATATCAGTCAGTTCCAGTTTTGGACCTTGGGGTGCACTGTCTACAGCATAGCTGTGAGACTCAGTATGTTTGTGTAGGTGCTGACAGTCTTGCTGACTATTACCCGGTGCCTGTATATAGGAGGTTTGATCTCGATCTTGCTGTTCCCCACCATCCTGTCTGTTTAGGTCACGAGTGATGGAGGACATCATACGTGGCACCCTCCCCCATATTGATGACGAGACTCTCGGGAGACTTGTAGAAAGTCTCTCTGCAATGGGTCTGCGGGAGGCAGACGACATGATGTATATCAGAGAAGATGACATAAAAGACCTGCTGTCAATTGTTGATTGCAGGAAACTTCTTCACAAATTCAGCAACAGAGGTAAGGCATCATTTATAGCAAAAGGGTCACTCTTGAGAAATCCAGTGGGTCTGCTGTCTGGCCACGTCGCTGGCAGACCCCTTGTCCCCACTAAGGAGGACAAGGGAATGAATCAAATGTATTCATTATTAAAAAAATAAATAAAAGAAAAACAACACAATAATACTGACAGGATCTGTATGCAGATATCTTGTTCGCCTCGAATTGTGACCCGTTTGCTATACATTATCCCACTTACTAGATGGCTACCAACTAAATTAATCAATTAATTGAAACAAAATTTGATTTTAAATGTAAATATTTTATGTAGAAATTATATTATCTTAAATGTTGGTATGCAGAGAAACATTAAACTTTATCTGTACATAAAGGCAGCCAACAAATGACGACTATGAGCCATCAAGACCTCTCACAAATACTGACCCTGACACCAGTCTCAGAACTGGAAACAACAGTGCAGTCCCCCATGATTCCAGCTGGAAACAGCAACTGGACCACATCATTTAGAGTACCCCTAGAGAAGTGTAGAGCCAGCCTCCGTAGAAAGCTGAATGAGAAGGAGAAGCCCGATATCTCGGACAGGAGACATATGGTTAGAATGATGGTGGATGAAATGAGACAGCATTGCCTAAACCCCACCCTCAGCCAGTGTGCATTTATTGCAAAAGGCATCATAGAAAAATATCCTAATAGCCTTCAAGACAGGACAGAAGAGGGAGAAAAGATGGGGAGTGGCCACTACACGCTCTGTCAGCAGCTGAAGTCCAGAGTCGACAATCTCAACAGAAACAACACTCTAGCTCGATTGAGAAAAGAGAGAAGGCCTGCTGTGACTCCTGCTGCCACTGCTGGCAACAGTGAGCCAGCCAGAAAATGTGCCAAAACAGACTCATATGGCTGCATTAACTGGCAGCCAATCGTTCTCCCAGAGGGAGAAACGAAGGAGTCTCTTCTTCATAAAAAAGAGGAGCTCAAGCTCATTTTCAGCCACGAGGGCCAAAGAGGAGCGGACAGGGCAAGAGTAGCAGAACTGATGGAGACTACTTTCGAGACCCAACGGCGCAATATAAACATGCTGCCAGCTATGCAGAAACTGATTAAAGAATGGCCATTCCTCTTCCAGAAGAGATTCCTCCTTGATCACTTCAACCAGCTGACAGGGATCGAGCTGGATGCAAGACTCAGGGAGTCCATGGAAAGCAAGGGGAAGAGGGTAATGACATTTTTCCAGTCACAGCTGCTTCGTTGGGGAAAAGAAGTAAGGACAGTCCTCGCCAACTTGGCAAAAGAGCCAGAAGTTGACCCCTGCCTTGCTGTCGTATTGACCATGATGGCCTTCTTTCATGAAAAAGAGGACGCCCTGTTCATTCTAGCTGATGTAAGTAATTGTTTTATGTTATTTCCATGATAACGTACAGTTCACTTAGATACTATAATATTGAATCCAAGTACTGTTTTTTGCTCTTTTGTGTTACTTTTTCATATAGCTCACCACCACTCAGGCAGACGCAGAGACCCAGCTTTCCCTTCCTAGGACGCCAAGAATAATCCTGCTGGGTAAGATTGCTACACTTGAACAATCATTAAGGGTTCCCAGAGTCCAGAAAATCCTTTAAAGAAAAAACAGATGAATAAAATGTGTTTTCTAATATACACTTTTTTGGCAATTGTTTCTCCTCCTTTTTTTTTTTAACCTTTTTATTTATTTTATACCAATATTTATGATGTAAATTTTCTATATACAATATTTTCTTCTTTAAGTTATTTATTAACTTCTGATATGCAATTACTTTTGTGAACAATTAAGTTTAACACATACATATCTCTGCTAGGAGATTCCATTCTCTCAGCGAAGCAATGGATGCTGGCCTTGGAGGGCAAGGTGTTTATAACACCAACCAACCTCCAGATGGACTTCACCTCTGCCCTGGCGGTCCTCTTTGGGTCTCATTATGCCTTCAATATTGAGTACCAGCCCGAGGCAGCTTCTACCCTGGATTTCATTCAGAGGTAAAAACAAATAATCATGTCATTTCCACATTCATGATCACCATACATTTCTTTTAAAGCACACTAGTGATGGGCATGATTAATCAATGATCCATCATGTGAAATTATTATGATCTAATAGCCGTTGTGTTGCGCAGTGCGAGTCCCGATGCAGTGCAATGAATTTCACTATGTGGCAGCACTAAAGAATGTATGTTACCCAGGGGGAAAAACCTACCAGCAGGGGGAGATACTAGTAGTAGTAGTAGACAACAGAACAGGCTCAGGCAACAGCCTGCGAGCTGCCGTAGCTGTCAAAAACATGACGAAGTCAAGACGAAGTTTGGCATCGGACAGCTTTAGAACCGAAAACAACCAAGTCATTAAACATTGCTATAAGTACAACAACACGACAACAGAAATGATATACTACATAATTTATATGCATCACTTGTTCATTGAAGCCTACATCCGATCCGACCGCGTCACGTTGGCTCGCTAGCATAAATGGCGCTATGCTTTCCTACTTTGCCTTCATCAGGGAACTTATTTGCACATTTTGTTTTTTAGATGAAGTAACGTTAGGTCCTTTACCACTCAGAGAACCGTGCCGTGCCCTTATGCAGTGCATGGCAGCATCTAAGGAGGCAAATATGTGTTTAAAAGTGTCGTAGCATGTTTAACATGCCGAACACACCCTATGGGTAGACATCTTATATGATAGACGGAGCATCGAATGCTACCGCCTACTAGCGCTAACAAGACGCGGGGCCGCCATCTTGGAGTGGTCATCCGCTCCACTCAGTGTAATCCGTTTGGCTGGAGCAATGAACTGTCAGCGCATTTAATTAATCATACCTCACTGAATACCACAGATTTTCATGCGGTTTTTTGTCATACGTGTAGCTATGATAAAGGCCACATGGTTTGGCGTGTTTTATTATTCAATACCAATGGTACGGCAATGTTAAACCTTGCTTGTGAAAAGTAATCCCCCGATTCCTATTGTGGATGGTCCGCCGATTTGAGCAGGAATACGCTGAACAACAGCCCGGCATCCTGTTTCTGCTGCTGTTGCTGCTCCCGGTTGACCACTCCAAGATGGCGGCCGTATTTCTCGCGTCCCAGCAGCCAATGCTCCGTCTATCTATAAGATGTCCATGTATACAGACGGTAAATTATGGAGGACTAAAAGTGCCACAATTAAATAAATAAATACACCATTAAATAAATAAATACACCATTAAATAATTCCTTAAATGTGTCATTAATTAATTAAAATTGGAATTAAATACATAAATGTTTTATTAAATGTGTCATTAATTCATTAATTAAATACTATTTAATTAATTTACATTTACATTTCATGATTTACATTTACATTTCATGATTTACATTTACATTTCAGGATTTACATTTACATTTCATGATCCTGTGTTGCAGTGCTTCATGAAATGTCAAACTGTCAAACTCGCCCATCAAAGTTGGTAGGCGGATCCTAACGCCTGATTGGTTACCCTGCGCATCAAGTCAAGGCAAATCAATTCCAGATAATGCATTGACGCAGAGCGAGTGAACACATTCGGTTTACAAAATGTCTAAAAGCTGCCCGGAGCTGCTGCGAGAAGCCGCTAATTTAATAGAAGAGGCTCTGAGCAGAACTCCTCCGGCTCCGACGGCTCAGTCACAGCAGACACCTGCTGCTCCATTACGTACACCCGTCCAAGGTAAGCTAAGTAATTTCATGTTAGCCGGGTGTGCTACTAATCACAGCAAGGGCTAGCTAAATTTGCTTCGTGTGTAATACGTTCGTTGTTAATGGTGGGAGCATAAAACTAGTTCGCTAATCGGCTAAATAGTGTGAGCTGATTTTTGGCGGGAGCGTGTCTATGTTCCCCGGGTCCTATGTTCCCCGCTTTGTATGAGACAGGGGAACATATGACCCTTTTTTTAAAAAAAAGGGTCCTATGTTCCCCGCTTTTCCCAAAAAGGGTCCTATGTTCCCCGATATGTATGTGACCGGGGAACATAGGACCCTTTTTCTGAAAAAGGGTTCTATGTTCCCCAGTTGCGGCGGGGAACATAGGACCCTTTTTTCTGAAAAAGGGTCCTATGTTCCCCTGTCTTCCAGACAGACCATTACTGGACCATTACTTCCACCATTACTGGAAGAGGACGTCTGGTTACGGGAAACCCATTTGATACCTGTTCCACTGTTAAATAGCGGCCCAAATTGGTGGGCGCTATCCTGGTAATTTCTCTGCACAATTTGATTAGCTAAACATTTGTTTAGCCAATTCATGTAAAACTATGAGGGTTTTGATTGACCCGACCCTATATTTCCCTATCCTTGAGCCGGGTCGGGCCGGGCCTTTGATCGAGCGTTTGTGTTTTTTTTTAATCATTGCTTTATTGGCCTAATCTGAGGAGAAATCTATGCCATAAACAGAAATATTATAGGCCTTTATTGCACGGGTCTTCTCAATGCCGTGGAACGCTCCGTTCACTTGCATGGGTAGTGGTCCGGTAACTTCAACCCCAGCGTCTTCGGTTGCTAAGCGACGTCAACGTCTTTGGCGGACTATTTCACTGCTGATCAACACTACGAATGCTGGTAACGAATAATTTGTAAAAAGACACACCATGTGAAGTTATTTTTTCGTTTTGGCAAGTAGCTGTGGATTGTGTAATAAGCGGGATAATGTATAGAACGTCGCCGGTCATTATCGAAAATAAGCCCCTTCAGGGCGAAGCAAGACACCTCCGCTGCACGTCGGTGTCCTGTTCGCCCTGTCGGGGATTATTTTCCCAATGATGACCGGCGTTCTAGATTCATTATTCCTTACATATATATTTAGCAGAGTAGGCCTACGTAACTAATGTGTACAAAGTTACACATGTATTAAAAAAATGTCGGGTTGAAATCGGGCTCGGGCTCATAATATTACATAATACAGAACGTGCTCGGGTCTATTTGGGCTATAGAACCCCCTAGCTCCGGTGTAGCATCCCAAGATAGAAGTTGAGGCTGCTTTAGCTGTCTGGTGACCATTTTTATCTATGTTGCAGCTGAGGTAGCAAGGCTCTTTGCGCCGTATAACGGCGGAGCCAGAAGAAATATCACGAGACGACCAGCTCAAGTCCAAGTGAGTCGAAGAAGCTATACACACACTGTGTGTTGTTTGGCTGACCACAAGGCGGATAAAGTCCCAAGCGTACAGCTTAAAGCGGACCTTCATACTTCAGGACTTGGAGAGCACAAAGTGACATTTTCAGGTCAGTGCGAAACTAGGCATTTACCAAAACCAAAATAAGTTTGTACTGTCCGGCTCGTTGAAATGATTTGCAGTTCTACTCAGCATTTCTTTTTATAGTTATAAATATTTCCTGTTCATATTTGACTCAAACTTAATTGATTTTCATAGTGTGAATAATAGTTATCACAGGCTTATTTGAGTCAATATGAGTTATGATTTTTTTTATTTTCTCCAGGGAATGACAGCGATCCCATGGTCATAACAAACAAGTTGATGGAAGTATTTCCGAAGCTCCAAGAAGGGGGAGGCTTCGAATTTTTAAAAATTGCAGGATCTACACGGAGTCGATATCTGGCATTGCTTCAGTGTCCCAGCACTGGATACACGCTTGCCTATCTAAAGGATCCAGCTTCGATGATTGGACAGGCTACAATCTTCATTCGTCCGCTTCAACAGGATCTACCCTTCGATTGTGTACATACATTTACAGAGACCTAGTTCAATACATAATCAAAACAAAGCTTACTGGTGACTTTCAATCATTAATTAAACGCTATTTGTTGTTGTTAGGAGAGCTCAAGTTCTGCCTCTGGTCCAGTCATCCCCTGCATCACCTGTCAGAAGGAGGTTCCCTTTTCAGAGATGAAGCTGCACAGATTGAGCTGCAATGGGTATGTACTTCCTAAAGCAATGCAAGGGTCGCATATTAATTTTTCTTTGGGAAAATGTCTCTCTTAAGAGTCTTGTGCACACAAATAAGGGAGTATGACCATAATTTAAATTTTGTTAACTTCAAGGACACCCATGCAGGAATCAGAGAAAGAACAAGAGGGAGGCCAAAGTGATAGTGAGACCGTCAGTGACAGTGTTCCAGTGAGGCCTGGAACATCAGCTGAAAGTGCAGAAGTGCCAGCAGTGATGGTCAACGAGGAGCTGGATAGTAAAGAAGCAGACAGCGGTTTGTGTCATCACGATAGGGTTGCTATAACTGAGCAACTGAAACAAAGTCAATAGAAAAATAACACGATATAATTAGATAAGATAATACAGTTACAGACAATTAACCTCTTAAACCCGAGCGCCCCCGGGGACGGGGGCAGCTGCACCAACGTGTGCTGTAAACAGCTGTAAACAGCACCACCATGCTCCAACATGTCCATGTTGCATACCCACGTAACGGGAAGAAGCTCGGCTAAAAGCCCATGATAACCATTTTTACCTAAACAAAACACAATTCTAACAACAAGCAACTAAATGAGCCCGTAGCAAAACACGCAAAACGTGCATGCGCGCATAATGGCCGTCGCCGATTTCGCTACTCCATGCCACCCACACAAAATAGGTCATATGAAAGCTGAGGCTCCACAAATTCCAATGATATCACTCCCATCACTCTACGACGAAAACTCACCGAACTAGCAACCAAAGAAGAGCAAAATAAACAAAACAAATCAAAAACGTTATACAGTGTGATACTTTTGAATGGCGAATGGTGTTTTTTTTACATGGATTCGGGTCCCTCGATTTGACGTTCCCTCGACTCTATTGGCTCTTACGGTTCGATAGAGGTGTCAATCATCCAAATTGACCAATGCATACCCACGATATCTTGGGTATATCCAGCAGTGGCATGACAGCCCTTAGTGTTTATAGTTAGTTAGTTAGTTATAGTTGTTCAAAGTTGCTGCCAGCGTGTATATATATATATATATATATATATATATATATATATATATATATATATATATATATATATATCTTTATCCCTAGTGATTGTAGTTTTTAGCTGTGTTTTTACCTTTGATTTTACAGTTTGGTTTTATTATATGTATTTCCCAAATATATCTGCTCCAGTTGGAGTCAAACTTCATTTCGATTGTATGGTTTACTTTGACTGGAAAAATGTATAGAGCCCTGGGTGAATTTTCAAAACAAGTCAAAAATGTTGAATTTGGATGGAATGAATACCTATAGTGATATGTCAGTGAAATAAAATTAGATTTACAGTCTGGTACCTTAGAAAGGTCAAATGGTGCCCAAAAGTGCCCAAATGGCCCCATTTAGTCCGCCTGGACCTACCTGTACTAAAACCTCTCTAAAATCACTTTATTCACTTTATTAGCATTTATCCTGGAACAGGGTACTCATTAGATGTTGTTATATGTTTCCCTAAAGGTTCTGGGCTACTATCCCATAGTTTCAAGGTGGTATTCACTCTAAGTAATGTGTTTTCTCTAGGCGAAAATTTAAAATTGACATTTCTTACTATGTTCTAGCAGAATTTACTCTGACACAGTAACATCTATATTGATTCTGACACTTCTGCAGTCCCCTCACAGGTGTTACCTTCTTTTTGAAACCAACTTTATTCATATAGCCCTTGTAGTTGTGGAGGCATACTCTATTCATTTTGGGCATGTCATTTCGGGCAGGAGGCCTGTGAAATAGGCCTAGGGCTTAACAGGTTAATAACATGCAACTGGGTTATATTTTCTAACTGTTCCTATATTTAAATTTTGTTCAGAATGCTGTTTTGCTGTTGTCTTGGATGTCTCTCTGGAATAGATAACATTATTGTTGTTGTTTGTTTAGAATGGAAGCTTATTGAAGAACCGTCTCAAGCTGCCAAAGTTTTCAAAGAGAATCTGCTGAAGGAACATGCATCTGGGACACCACTTCGAATGAAGATGGATGTAAGGGACTCTGAAGAGGACAGGGAACGGGAACTTCTCTTGTTCTATAAACAGCAGCAAGAATGGGCATGTCCACTTCATTGTACTCTTGTTGGTAAGTAATATAAAGTTTGTAAAATAAATGTATAAGTAAAGTTTATACCACTCAAGTATCTTATATGGAATTGTTAAATGGGAGAATGGAATCCAAACAACTATGTAATTGATGACCACTAATGAAAATATACCATGCAATATTCTCCTGTAATCTGAAAGAATCAATATTAAGGATGCTATTCTAGAATTACAGCCAATAGAATATTGACTATTTTTTCCCTTGCTTGTTAAATGTTAACTTATCCAGTTACCTGTATTAGTCAGCCACTGTTTTTCCACTGTGTTATTCTCAGTATTTTATTTCAGGTGATGCTGCTGTCGGAGAGGGAGTGATGAGGTACTTTCTGACAACGGTGATATCCAAACTCCAATTTGGATTCAGTCTAGATCTTGGTAAGTCTCTTACTATTTGAAGGTTAATATGTACTTTTAAAAATGTATTTAAGTGGTTTAATTGTTGTGACTTTATCCCCTGCTCTCTTGATATTTTACAGGAGGAATGGGCCGAACACTGCTGTTTGAGGGTGAACCTGACCATCTTGTCCCAGCAGCATCAGAGGCACTCATTGAAAGCAATCTCTTCCGGGTTGCAGGAAGGATGTTGGCCCACAGCTTTCTGCATGACGGTCCCCATGTCACAGGATTAAGTCCTGCTGTGATTCATGTACTGTTCAATGGGGATCCTGAAATGGCAACTGTTGTTACAGAAGACTGTCCTGATCTGCACATCAGGAGGTATGTAACATATAAGAAACTTTGTCTTGCAAAAAATATTGTTTGGGCAAATATAATAACTTGTACGGTCTTGATTCTAGCTTGAACAAGAAGAACTCACACCAGAACAGAAGGACACAGTTTCAGATCTTTCCATGTCTTGGGATCTTCCAGCAGTCACCAAAACAAATCGGAGATGGCTACATAACAAACTTCTACTCCATGCAGTGAGTTCCTGCCGGTTAAGTCACATAATTCATTGCTGTAGTTGTTGAAATTAGTTATAATTATAAGTGTTGTAAACTCTGGCTTGTTATGTTATCACTGGCAGAGATGGAAAAGGCCAAATTTCAGTGGTGAAATTCATGCTATGAATACTTAATGATATTTAGTCTTTGCCTATTGTCATGTTAGTCCTTCAAAACCACCATTTAATGTATATACAGTTTTAAAAAATCACACTACAGTAAATTGAGAGCAGCTTAACAACACATGTCTGGTTATGTGAATTTGCTTTTTGATAATCTACTTTAAAAAGGTGATACAGTCAAGAGTTCACCACTGTTAACTTCTTTCATTTACAGTTTTTAAACATTCGCAATAGACACAAGTTGCTGAAATTTAGAAAGTGGAATTCCCCCATTTATCCATTAGTTATGTCTTAAGCAGAACATTTTTGTCAAGTGTGCATGAAGCACCGCATATTCTCAATCACAGGCAAACTGGGACTGTAGACAGGACAACTAGCACTCTTTAACTTGTCATCCAGGTAGAATGTGATTTGTTGCAAAATGAAGGGAAAATACACATGTAAATAGTGGCATACATTATTTTAAAATGTGTTCACACCCCAGGTAAGTCAGTAATTTAGTTATATTTGTCACTTTACTTGATGAATTTACATGTATTTTCAATGACTGAGCTGGTTATTTTTCCTTTTACCAAGAATGTGATCTGCATATTCCTTCACCAAAATAAATTCTCCCTTTTAAAATAATTACAATTTGTGTATTCTTTAAGATGCTCCTACAAAAAATCACATGGCCAGTTGAGGACAGTGATGATGAAGACTTTGACTTAGAGTCCACGTGCCGCGTCACTGGCTTTCTAAGGTTGTTCATTGAAACAGGTATAAACACCTTATTTGGCTAATGCATTGCTCTCTTTACAAATGCTTCTATGTCTCATGGATAGATGTGATCAATTAGAACTAAATGTCTTGAATCCATTTTATGACTTTTAGCTTCATCAGGTACCCTGGCCCAGCTGTTGACATTCTGGGTTGGCTGGGAGATGCTTCCTCCCAAACTGAGAGTGGAGATTTCTGGGGGAACCCTTCCTACGTCCTCCACATGCTTCGAAACACAAAAGCTGCCAGCTCATTTCAAAACCTACATGGATTTTGAGGAAGCACTTGTCTCTGCCATAAATAGTGCACAGACTGGATTTGGACTTGTTTAATTTTTTCAGACAGATGTCATTGAATGCACTGTTAAGTAGGTCAGGTCAATTGACACAAGTTCAGTGTCTTTGAAAACTAATAAACAAATAAAACACTGGGTTGGACATCAGTCTGCTATGATTCTTGATAAAACTTGCACAGTCTCTACGTATAATCTAAGTGCATCAGTTAAAGAAACTCCTGGAGCTGGCAAAATGGCAACCTCTTCATCTGAGAGCTCACGGGCCAGCTGAACCTCAGGGACTGACACAGTGCCTCCATGAAGACTGTGAGGTCCGTTCCAGTCGATCCCATACTCTTCAGGAACCTGAATGGAGGACAAGCATGATCAATCTTGTACTTAAAACTAGTTTGACATGTCATTACACAAGGTAGTTAAGATTGTTATTTTTGGTCACCAAGTCGGTGAGAAATTAAATGTTGCCTATTCAATTGTTGTTTTGTAAAATAATACAGTTGTGCATAGTATGCACCGTAAAAATTACAGCTCAGAGGTTGATCTTTGAAAGCTCAGGAGACTGAAGAAACTATAACCTATGTTTCATTTAAAGTAGCACGTTTAGCACAATATCTTGTCCCATTATTCCTTTGGGGAAACAGACAGTGAAGTGTTCAAAGTTGATTGTTCTTTAACCTCAGTAGGATCCTCCATAGGGCCTTGCTCTCTGTATCTTCTCCAGAGTTGCTGTGGCGACTGATTCCTTTCAGTTCTAAGACCATGAAAGTTCCAAGCATCTCGGAAAGAGTCGAGGCTTTGCTGAATTAGTGGAAGGAAGATCCGGTGCAGTGCGAAAAGATGGACTTCATTGTCTGGATTCAGTGTTCCCTGATCTTGCAATGAAGTGAAAATCTGATAGAAGAGGTCCAGGGCATGTTCATAAACATCTCTCCACATCCTCTCTATTCTGTGTTTAGGATAAAATTGACAAATTGTTAATTTACGTGACATATGCTAAAGAAGTACATTAAACTGGTACGTTTGTTTTGTGAGCCTAGTTGTCAAACATATTTATTTACCGCTGATTGTGGACACTTCTGCCTGTGATGTGTGAATTCCTGTCGGTACCTCTGCTTCTGATCATGAATTCTGCTACATCTGCATTCTCCCCCCCTTTATCAGACCGTACCCTTGATGGCAGCCCATACTGCTCGGCAGCGGCAATAAAGCTCTGTAAGACCGTCTGAGCACGATTATTGCCAGCCACAGTCAGGTAGACCACTAAACGACTGAATCCATCCACCCCACCATGGACAACAAATCTCCACCTGTCAGCCAATTGTGAACACATGAAAAATAACAACTTTATTGTAAAGCAATTCTAATGAAACATCTAGAAAGATGCATTGTTTATCTACTTATATCACTGACCTGATGAGCTTATGGTGGCCATCTATATGCCACAAAGAGTTTGGGCCAGGAACAGAATACTGTCGTCGTCTTAATACACGCAGCCTTAGACGTCTCATGTAGACTCCCTCTGCATCGACTCTGCGTAAAGACTCTTGCAGTCTTGAGACTGAGGGGAGGAAAATAAAACGAATAACCACACACTCACTGGCTACTTATTTTGAGGAAATAGTGGTGTCATAATGAAAGACATGACGCGTGTATTTTCTATTTTGGATTTTTGAATGATTTTTTGTTTAAGAAGACTCATTCCCCCTGGGTTGTATGCAGTAAGCGAGGTGTGTTTATTTACGTTGCATGTCATGTTAATTAGGTTTGTTGTCCCGTTGTCATGGCGACCACTGCGGTCCAAAGGAAGTCCGGTTTTCGCTACGGCTAGGATACTTGTTACAACTGTATTTGTGTTATCGCTCCTCCAGTGATAAGCCAGGTCTTGATTTTAAATACAGGGCTTTAATGATCGTCAACCCGTGAGAACCAGGTCAAAGAAAGAAGATATAAATGAACAAAAAATAATGCTGTATGAATGTCTAATAAAGCTTGCGTCATAACATAAATACAACTAATCATCTGACACTGGAGGTCTGCAGCCAGACCCCTCGCAACGTCTTTCCATAAGCGGACTTCCTTCACCTTTCAAAGGGCAGAGCTCTGTATTAAAAATAAATGTAAATAATGCTCATATTAATATACTCACTTGGAACACGCACACCTCTTGCATTCAGATGACCGCGCATTAGCTTGTAGCCGGTGTTTGGATGTCTTCTGTGAATTTCTCTTACAATACGGTCTAACTCCTCATCACTCACAGCTGAATAGAGGTCTGTCTTTCTGCACAAACAAAATATCAACATCAAGTAATGTTACCTTAAACATAATATCCTTTCTGAGTGGATGAGACCAGCAATCCCTAAACTGAATTAAAAAAAAGAAAAAAAAAGTGTAAATACCTTAAACCGTTTTGTTTCATGCGCCTCCTGATGGTCCTCTTTGACACTCCGAACATCGCTGCAATTTGACCCGCGGGTAAGCCACTAAGAACTTGATGCTCCAGAACTGCACTCGGTATGTCAAACGCCAAACGCCCCGGTCCCTGTGTGTGTTGGGCCTGATGCTCCCTGGTACCAGAGAAGCGGTGGACTACTTCTTCTAAATTTGCAGTCACTCTATAATCAATATCTTGGTCAGAAAGTGCGGAAATAACTCCAAGAACTTCCATAAATTCCTCTGCTTCACTCGCTACATGCTCTGGGTCAGCAGGTCCTGCTTCCACATCCTCTCACCAACTCCCTAGAAAGTTCATGAAGATCCTCCATCATCATCATCTTCTTCTTCTTCTTCACACTCTAGATAAAGTTTAAGTTCAAATCAGTTTGACAGTTTAACAATTCCTCTTCTTCTTCTGCATTACCGCCACCTACTGGTATGGAGTGCTCCATTTTCTTTATCCAAGCACTCTACTTCAGACCAAAGCAATGGATCAGACTCGATTAGCGTTAGCCCCACCCACCGATTTTGATGGGCGAGTTTGACAGTTTTACATTTCATGAAGCACTGAAACACAGGATCATGAAATGTAAATGTAAATCATGAAATGTAAATGTAAATCATGAAATGTAAATGTCAATTAATTAAATAGTATTTAATTCCAATTTTAATGAATTAATGACACATTTAATAAAACATTTATGTATTTAATTCCAATTTTAATTAATTAATGACACATTTAAGGAATTATTTAATGGTGTATTTATTTATTTAATGGTGTATTTATTTATTTAATTTTGGCACTTTTAGTCCTCCATAGTAAATAGCCTTGTTTGAGATGTCTGCGTCTGCGCAATTATGACGCTCGGCTTGCAGAGCGCACAGCATTTTTGTTGTGTGCTCTGCAAAAGACGCGCGTCATAGTTGTTCAGGTCCGAGCAAGACGGCTCCAAGTCGAACGCTAGTAAGTGCGCGAGGCACGGAACTTCACCGAATTCAACAGCTGCTCTAAACACACACATATACATATCTATATATCTATACAAACACACAAAACAAACTCAGGTGATCATCACTTACACATCTTCAACGACGCACACTTCTTGTTTAGGGAAAACTCCAAACTCAGCCTGTAAACAAAATCGCTCCATTGCCTTTTTTTTCTCTGCGTTGTCTCTCCCCTCGGCAGTTTGCAGATACGCTCCGCTCCCAACCAATAAGCGCGTGAATCAGCATGCACTGAGTGCATGATCGGTTCATGCCAGGCACATGTCAGTGATACGGCCAGGTCCTTTATAATCGCAGATCATATTTAACAGTGGCTTATAAGTCCATGGCTCCCCATTCCCCACACATCTTTATCTTTCTTGTTATTTTACTAGAAAAACTTAAGTGATACAAATTAATTTACAAATCCAAATAAAGGAGGTAATAGTCTAGTCCGCGTGGCCCGGAAGTAGGGGAGAGGAGCCGGTGTGACGTATTACCCTGGGCTTCCTCATTTTTCTGTGGTGCTGCCTTCTGTGGCTGAAGTATTTATTGCAGCGTTCAGTAAGGTCTTGCTCCCCTTGTGGCTATGTATAGTATTTACGGCTTATATGTTTGGTCCTACTTCCTAGTGGTTAAGTGAGGGAAATACAGCTTGGGTTCTTAAAATACGTAACAGCCTAAAGACAGTTAAAGGTCTAATAAAAGATCCCTTATTATTACTGTAGAGATGGCTATGATGAACTTTATTATGATGTGTAACATGTAACATACAATTCCCAGCATTTAGATCTAACGTAACGAGCCTATTAGGTTAATTTGATTGCTGATCAAAAGGAGAAGTCTTATTTTATTTTAGGTTACATATATCTTTGCGTGCATGTCACACATTGCTATCATATTATTTCAATCAGATTTAAACCACTCAAAACAGATTGTGCACGAGCGATGGGTTTAATTAATTTTTGTATTTTTTAGGTTTCTCGTCAGGATCAATCCTGAATTTTCCAAGTGCACGGCGAAGTTCCAGACGAGCAAGAAGACAAATAAGATGGTGCAGAGGAAGCAGGTGTCCCTCAATCCCCACGTGGCTGCATTCATAAGGGACTTCACCGAATTTGATTGGCAGAATTTCTAAGGTAAGAGTATTAATTGAATGACTATTATGGGCAAATAAGACTAATTAACAGTAACCAAATGAACATACCACCTATATTTCACAGTGCTACTGCAGTCTTGAGTCCAGTGACATTTGTTTTGGCTCTGTACTCCATCAGAATGCAATTGAAAGGGGCCAATACATATCATGTCAAGACTTATATTTTCATTCACTTAGCCTTTTAAAATTGCTTGTCCAGTGTGATAAGTGAAGAGCAGTGTCCCTGTGCCTTCACACTGTTTTAATAATGTGAGTTTTGCATTTTTAATTATTTTTGCTGAGTCAACTTTTTTTTTTTTCCCTTTACAGACCACTTTCAGAACTTGACAGGGTTTCAGCCTGCGTTGCTGTACCAGGAGCTGCTGCTTCGATTGATAATTAATAATAATAAATAATGTTGATAGATAATATAATATATAATATTGTTGTTGTTTGTTTTCTATTTATTTTATTGATTGATTTTTACATCTGTTTTACATTTATATTTAAAGATACTATATATATATATATATACGATAAATTGTTTGATATTGTTGTTCATTGCTGTTGATTGTTATTTATATGTTTTTGTATTATAAAAAATATTTACAAAAAAAAGCTTTTTTTTGTAAATCAATCCCTCAAATGTCTGTAGCTATAGAAAATGTATTTTATTCTGATAAATAGAGTTTGTTATACAGTAGAACTGTCATATAAATAACAGTAAAAGTAAGAATACTGGCATATAAATAACAGTAAAAGTAAGAATAATTTAACAGTATAAAAAACCTGTAAAATGAGGTACAGTATTGTACTGTTTACTTGTATATACTGTTATATATTTAACAGTAGTACTCAAACATAAATAACAGTAAAATACTGTACTTAATGTTACAGTACAATACAACTACTGTAAAACAAACGACAGTACTGTTGTACTACTGTTATAAGTTTTGACAGTAGTTTTACTGTGATAGGAAATACATCAACTACTGGATAATTGTTGCCAGTACGTTACTGTTAATTTAACATTAAATCGTTTACAGTGTACTTAATCATCGGTCCCGGCGGGACCACCCCTTCCCCCCAACATGGTCATCATAAGGTTGAGTGATATAGTCATTTCATACACCGTTTGAAAGCTTAGAATCTCAGGAATCTCAACCAATGTCAACCTGTAACGGTGCGGCTTCCCGTTACCACAGGCAATGGACACAAACATGACTGACACCGGGATTTACAAGTACCCTTTTATTAAACACACACAGAACATTCAAACACTTTCATGACGCCACCTGCAACACACAAAAAAACATACGTTATGAGGAAGCCGGTCATGGGACATGGCACAAACAACGACAAGACGTAAAACACTCGCGTTACGGTTGCGCTGGCTTCCGGGTGACGGGGGCTGCGGGAGGACCCGACGTGAAGTCCGGAAGAACATTTGTGCGGTGTGGGGGTGACGTCAGACGACCGGGCGAGACCAAGTGTGTGGGAGGAGAGGGGTGTGTTGGGGTACTTGGGGAATGTTTAAGGTGTCAGGGAAGTAGGGGGTAAGGATGGGGTTTAGACAAATAGGTCTGTAGTAAGGTGTGTACCTAGGGGTGGGGATAGGTAAATCAGAAATGTGTAGGGGAGGGTTAATTGAATTAAGAGTGGGATGGGTCGGGCCAGGTAGGATATATTCAGGTCAAAATCATGTAGGTGGGGCAGAAGGGTCTGAGGTGAGCGGGTGACAGCACCTGGCTCTTAGACCAGCCCAGGGTTTTAGTAGTGCCGAGGGGAGGACTGTAGTTTCGAGATTATTGGAAGTTTAGATTAGTGACAGTTATGTTGAATTATTGATTTGATTTTTCGGTTTATTCATTTTGCATTTTTTGCCTCCTGATGGACATTTTTGTGCCTGAATAAATTCTTGCCAACGGCCTTGCTCACATCGGTCGCACTGCCTCCAATCCTTCCGCCGCAAGGCCAGCCTGGTAACACAACCATTCGGTGGAATAAATATGTTTAGTGAATATAGATCAAATATATCCTAGTGTCTTAGGTAGGGTTGCCCACCGTCCCGAAAAATACGGAATCGTCCTTTATTTGGCAATTAAATGTTGCGTCCCGTATTGAACCAATACGGGAAGCGATTTGTTCCGTATTTCCATAAATGTCCAATACACATGTCTGTCACACACACATCAACACTAAATCTAATTCTTCATTCTTACTTTATCGTCGTTGTGGATATCATTAGCAATGAGTAGCCTACTTCATGTTGGGTCTTAAAATGTCAAGACCCAACAGAAATTGAGTCAAACAGAAATTGAATATCAATATTATTTTAGTCTAATTACATTGTGTATAGGCTATATGCACAAGCCAACTTATACAAAGCAGCCGAAAAATAGAAAACAGAAACGCTGCAATGATTTTTTGTAGAAAACAGCTTTTATGTTTATACTGGTTTTCTTTGACTTTTAGAGACACGTCAGTGTAATTGTGGATGGCGAGAGCCCTGCAATACAGCTGGACAGCAACGGTCTTCATCACTGCCACTTCTGCAGATACAAAGGGTCGAAGTGTGATATCGACCATCACATAAATGCCATGCCGCAGTTAATTACAGAGGTACATTTTCTTAATTTTTTATTATTATTATTCTACATATTTGATGCCATTTTAAATACAATATTTAAAATATGTCCACAATAAAATACGTTTTTATTAATTGTATTGTATATTTTGTATATTTCTTCTTTCAGAGTTCACGATCATGAAGTGCGGTTTAGGGTGCAGGGAGAAGACGCACTTTCATTGTTATAATTGTGCAATAACAATTATAAACCGACAACAGATCTTAAAGCACCTGGAATCGCACAACACCCCAGAGGCCCCTCCAGTCACCCCAATGGCCCCTCCAGAGAGACATGTGGCCCCTCCAGAGAGACATGTGGCCCCTCCAGTCACCCCAGTGGCCACTCCAGTCACCCCAGTGGCCCCTCCAGTCACCCCAGTGGCCCCTCCAGTCACCCCAGTGGCCCCTCCAGTCACCCCAGAGGCCCCTCCAGTCACCCCAGTGGCCACTCCAGTCAACTCAGTGGCCCCTCCAGAGAGACATGTGGCCCCTTTAGTCACCCCAGTGACCCCTCCAGTTACCCCAGTGGCCCCTGCTGTGAGACAAGTCCCTCCTGTGAGACAAACAGCAAAGGTTACTTGTTCACACTGCAACCTGCAATTAAACTGGAAAAACTACAAGACACACATACGCTTGAAAGCACGTAAATTCTTTCGAGGTTGTTTCAAAAGAAAGACATTTGGCATGCCAGTGCATCGATCCAAAAAATGGTGTGTTTGCAGTTCAAAAGTCGTTTCATGGTCCAGCAACCCCCGAAAATTGTATGTGAGTTGAAGCAATGCCAACTGAATGCAGAATTTGCCGTACGATCAAGGATCTTACCCTTTGAATGTCATCATCTGAGGTCACTGTCATACTGCCCACGGTTAGAGAGCAAAGTTCCTGTTTTATTGGAGGAATCCTTAGTTGAGATGGTTCAAAACAAATGGTTTGGAGAGGAGCGGAAAGCAAGCCTCATACAGCGGCAAAAGGAGGCAGATGCTGAAGGTGTGCCCCTGTCTTTGGAGCTAACAATCGGTGGAACACCAGCCAAATACCACATTTCTGCGTACGAGCCCAAGGTGTCCTACTATAGCAGGCTTCAAAGGACCGCATATAGAACTGAAATGTTATGCCAGTCGAAGGTGACTATTCATTTGAGTATTTAGACAGGCGGAATAGTGAGGCATAAGGTTTTATCCAAAGCAAATGAGGTGGGCAATATATCTTTTCATTTTTGTCATTTTGTTGACATTAGAGTCATCATTTGTATTGCTATTAATTATTTACTGAAGGGTGTAGATCCCCACTGAAACCATCACCAGGCACTAAAGCTTTTTGTTGTTTTTCATGTGTTTCATTGCCTGTTCCATCTATTCCTTAACAACTGCATTGCATTGATTCCAAAATGTATTTTAGGTTACTTGTCAAGCTGTGTGTGTGTGTGTGTGTGTGTGTGTGTGTGTGTGTGTGTGTGTGTGTGTGTGTGTGTGTGTGTGTGTGTGTGTGTGTGTGTGTGTGTATGTGTGTGTGTGTGTGTGTGTGTACCTGGAAGACCTGTGTGTGAGAGCAGAGCATATACTACTCTTGTGAGTAGCGACATTTTACCTACTGTTTTTATTGTTATTTTTAAATTATTCTGTTGGAATAAAAAGACTGTTGTAGGGTTCCTGAGATTGGTTTAACTACATGTGCGTCGCACATGTAGCTTTTCATTATGTCTATTGAGGAATATTTCTCGCCCTTAGATGTGGTCGCTTTGTTATTCCTCACATAACATCTGTTAAGGTCATACCTTGGGGTCCCAGTCTTCATAGTTCCCCAAATCTTATTTTGGCTCTTACTTAGGTCATAGGCAGCTGGGCCTGTAACTCTCACAGACAGACGGGTACAGGAGTTCTCAAAAGCACACGTTGCATTGTTTACAGGCAAGGGTGGATCACCGCACGGGCACACCGGGCACATGCCCAGGGGCCCAAGGGTGGTGGGGGGCCCTAAGCCAGAGCTTCTGTGTGAATTCGCTGTTAGTAACTTTTAATGTTGCATCGTCGAAGCAATCAGTAGAGAAATACAAAAATTCAAGCGAAAACAGCAATAGTAGGCCTACTAATAAAAAATATATATATTAATTAATTAATTTTAAAAAATATATCACTAGGGGGCACTATTTCAGTTTGTTTCAATTTGAGACAGGTCACGAACAAGGCACTGTGATTTAAACATGGGCCGTTTCTCAATTCCTAGCACGCGTACTACGGACTCGATTGCAAGCACGTACTTGGCAAGTCCGTACTTCAAGCACAGACTTGCGAGCACGCGAGTACGTACCTGCAATTGGAACAGCAGCGGACTCGATGACGTCACCACCTCTGCTCGTCCGTTAACTGTGCTATGGCCTCATTTAGGCATATACTACTAAACAATATAAACAAATGATATAAAACTAAATCCCAGCCTCTTTCATTTTCAAATAGTATGTAAATATTCTGAATGAATATAAATTTAAAAGATATGTGTGTCCTGTCATGTGTATGAGCTATACACACGCGACTTTATATATTGTGGCGAGCAGCACGGGAAGGACGAGACGGGAGCCCAGGTTTAAATGGCGGCGCAACTCTCGTGCCTCAGTACACCGCACGACCCCGAGAGCTGCCTTTATTCAAACACACACATAACAGAAAACACGGCACATCTGACCAACACACACAACACTCTCACTAATGGTCCCGATCACACTACACATCACAATTAACACACAAACAATAAAGAACCCAAACCCGTTAACCCCACTTAACCTAATAACACAACAAGTTATACAAAGACAATAAAACCCCTTTTCCCCAAACATTATGAATACCCAGACTCCCCGGGGGTAGGAGTCGCCACAATATATATATTTATATATTATCTTTTATTATTATTATTATTATTATTATTATTATTATATTATATAAATATATATATAAGTTAAGAGTAACTTAAGCTACAGTTGTGCGTCTTCTCCATATTGTCCGCCATCGTACTGCTGCGAGTGCGAAATGCATCCTGGGATTTATAGCGGTTGCAAGTACACATGAGCCACCTCCGATGCATGCTCGGTGAAACGGCGAGATCGAGCGGGACTCTCTAAATCGACGCCACTTCGACCTGGGCGGGACTTTACGTCCTACGTCACTCGCTATGGGTGTGCATGTGTGCGCGTAGCCGTCACTCGCGATGGGTGTGCATGTGAGAATGGTTTTGGCTTTTAGTGTCTATGGGTTGGTAATAACGGTTCTGATGATTTTTCTGATGGAAAAGTGGTCTTTTATTTCCGTAATCTTTGTTCAGTGAACGCATAAACCCGTTTGTTAGTTAGAAGTTAAACAAAATGCGATCTCTTTGTTTGCAGTTACCAACTACTAACTGATGATTGGGGGTTCGATTCCCTAGTGATGCAAGGTTTTTTCTTTCATTTTGGACTGCACACACATCGCGAGTGACGGATACTCGCACAATGTACACACATCACTGTCTATACAATTTCTAGGCAACCGAAGTTTAAAGATTGTCAAGTGGTTAACTCTTGAATCGCATGTACTAAGACCTGATGGGTTAGTGGTCAGAGAACAACTCATTATAATGAGTTGTTATTAAGGAATCGAACCCCTTATCCCCGCCATATATGGCGGGGATAAGGGGTTCGATTCCTTAATGAAGCCAGCATTTTTCTTTCATATTGGACTGGATGTTTGTATGCCATTTTGCGTAACTTGTAGTTTATGATGAAGAAATGTTACTGGGGTTAAGGTTATGGTAACGCTAAGGGTAAGACACAAAGTGTTTTTGCAACACAATATTTCTTACAATAACAAAGTCCAACGTTTTGATGACTCCAGTAGGAAACTTAAGATACCTAGAGAAATGCGTGAGTGCTCACAAAACATCAACAAGTCAGCAGTGTGGTACAGGGTGATCATTTCTTATATACAGTACAAAATCTGAAACTGTTAGCCAGGAGTGGGAAAGATGCAGACGCAGACGTGGGAAGCAATAAGCAGTGGTGTATAAAGTACTCAAAAGCCATACTTAAGTAAAAGTACAGATACCTTACTGGAAAATTACTTAAGTAAAAGTAAAAGTCACCTTTTAGAATAGTACTTAAGTAAAAGTATTAAAGTATCTGATCTTTACTGTACTTAAGTATCAAAAGTACTTTTCTGATATTAAATGTACTTAAGTACTGAAAGTAAAAGTACAAGTAACTGCTGTTAATAAAAAAGCAAAGGGTCAGAATTTTGAGAATAATGGAGTTTATTTCAACTAACACAAACACAATAGGCAAAACTCCACAAGGCCATAAACACTTCCGGTCCAACCTACCTCCAGGACCTCCTCACCGCTCATTTTAAATCAAGGACACTCAAACCTCCTTGCAGTGTTAAAGTGTGCTATACAAATTAAATTAATTATTTATCATTATTAAAACAGCACCGAAAGTAAAAACCATTTAAGTCATTACTTAAAACTAAAAAATTTCCTGTTCATCTTCAAAAGAAGTTGATTCTCAAAATTTTGAGAATTCAGTCTCGCTCTTCTTGGGCTGAAGACTAGGCCTGCGATGCTAAATAGCCTTTCACAGGCTGCTGAGGCAGGTAGAGGTGTGTTCAGCTTCACAGACAACTTGAGCACAGCTGGGAAGGATTTCAGCAAGTTAATTTGATCTGCTGAACAGGCCAAATATCCATCCAGTTGTTTGGTGCTGTCTTGGGCTTGAGAAGACTGCAGAGCAGAGAAGAAATCATCTTCATCCGATGAACTGGACCTGGTGGCATCACCTAGCTGCAGGGAGGGTTGTTCCATGTGCTGCTTGATGTAGTCCATTCCTGAAAATATAGTGAGGGTAAAAAAAATCAATTGATTTGTGGATTTGCCAATATGACAAAGTCAAAATGAACAACCATACACTTATTTTTCATTATCCCCATGCTGTCTTACCCATTTTGATTGTGGCATCATCCTTTGTCCAAGTTGTTCTGAACTTTGGCAGAAGAATTGCAGCTGCTATCATCTCCGGGTCTACTGACATGTGGCCAAACCGATTCTTAATTCCCACCTGTAGAGCATCCACTAAAGGCTTGCAGTATTTCAGTGGCAACTTGATTCTGTCAAGTTTGGCGTTCAGAAGGTTGACGGTTGGAAGTAGCCAACCCATCTGTGCATTTGCCTCGGCTTGCAGGATGTTGGTTGCCTGGGCGACTGGGCTCATGACAGTGGCATACTCTACAAGGAATGCGAGTTCAGCTTGATTGAACCTGAAATGAAAAACAAAAACAAAAAAAACAACAACACCGTTTAATAACACTATATTACCATTTCATCAGATTCAACAAAAAGGTCCAATTACGATGAAATAATAAAACATACATAATTCTTACTTACATCGGAACCTGTAGGTCTGTGCAGATGGCTCTGATGGCCCCCTCTCCCTTGTCTTTAATTATCCTCAGCAGTCTTTCCACTGCCAAGAACAAGGAGTTCCACCTGGTAGCATTTGGGCGCAGCAGTTGGAGGGAACAAGCATCCTCGACAGTTTCAGCTGCAAGTGCGGATCTCCCACATTTATTCCACAGTGCACTACACTTTCCAAATGTTGATCGGTGCACTTTTTTGTAAACCTCACTGGAGGTTGCCTTCTGGGCATCAACCGTAGCAATTAGGTTGAGAAGATGACAAGCACAGCGTTGGTGCTTTGGAAGCTGGAATTCCAAGCCCTCATCTTCCTTCAGAAGCGCAGAAACATCCACAAACTCCACTTCTTCACCCCCCTCTTCATCTTCTTCCGGTGTTACATCTGGTGTGGCATTATTCTCTTCTTCACCAAAAACTTGGAATGCTTTAATGAAGTTTGAGCCGTTGTCAGTGGTTTTCTCTTGGTTGACGTCAGCTCTCCATATTTTTTTAGGTGGTGTGGATGCTTTCTCTGAAACAGTGAGAGAAAGACATTTTGTAAGCATAACAACTTAAGCCCCACTTGATGCAGTATAAATCGTAACTGGCCATTTAACATGTGTTTTTATCGCCAGGCTGTATTCCGCCTAGGGGTTGTAGTAAGAAAAATCAAGTTAAGCTGTCAAGTAGCAAGTTCAGTTGCAGTGTAGCGCTTATATAGCAGATTAGCTTGTGACATCTCTAACAATCTAATATCTCATCCATATTACATTAAAGTCGAAATCTCAACTAAACAGGATTAACCCATCCTTATTACATTGAATCAACATAAGAACAGAACATAGCTAAAGCATGGTAATTGCTTCTAATAACATCTCTGCCATGGAGCCACCCTAAAACTTTGAATATGCATATGTCTATAATAACAGTCCGTATGAAACAGCAATACGGGAGCATGATATTAATTAAATAAAGCATCACATTTTTTGTAATGAGGTATTCGAGTAATAGTTTCAGTCTTACTCTGATTCATTTATTGTATCTGATTCATTTATATCAACCAGTTAAATCAAGATCCCCACATATCAGAGGTTACTTGGTGCTTGTTGTGAGTTCTATTTTAAAGGTTGGGTAGGTGATTTGCGAAACGCCAGCAGATTTTGAAAATACACAACTCAAATGGTCCTACCCCCTCTCCTTCAACGCTGACTCTGACTCCACCCATTCCAAGTACCTGGACGCGCAATCATGCACGAGCGCGAACAGAGATGCGCGAGAGCGAGCCAGGCTAGCGTAGGTTTTCGTTTAACAACATGGCACTACATTCAGCTGTAAGTTGCACCCAGTACCGCGGGAAGTAGGAGTGCTGGGGGTGCTGCAACACCCCCTGTCCGAGGCCCTGTCTTATCACAGAAAACGATCATTTCTAAAAACTCCGGCCAAAGTGGAGATTTCTGAAAACGCCGGTTATGTGTTGTCGTGTCAACGGGGAGAAACGGGATTTTAGGTTCTGAAGCGTCACATTATGCACCAGGAAATGCTTAACGTCATGTGAGCGCCCGCTGTACCGTATTGGTCCGAATATAAACACAAACCCCATTGTAAGACGACCTATATTTGGAAAAAAGATTTGAAGACCCGATCCGTTTTTTATGAATAAATAAATTGTATTCATTGAAATAATATACGATAATAAAAAGGCATCGAATAAAACACTGCATTGCCACTAAACAGTAGTGCAAATAGGCCGTACTGATGTGTACACCAAAGACTATTCCTGACACTCCTCTGCCCCGCTGTGTTCGCTCTGGCTGTGGTCGCTCCGAACTGTTTCGGCCCGTGGCAAAGCGAGTCATCCTCGCTGCTGTCCAAGGCATTTTGAGACGCAGCATTTATTTAATGCTCATATGACCTAGTGCTGAAAAAAGGTTATATGAAAAAGTGTGAGGGTAGCGGCGGTGCGCTAAACTTGTTCTGTGAGCAGCTGGATGTGAACGATCGATTTTCAACTGTCCGCGCATGCACTGGTGTAATTGAGCTGCGCTGCTATACATCTTTTTTTTATCAATGTAACGAGTTGCGAGTGTAGTGCAGGCTGAGGTTTTTTTTTTCCCAGCACCCCCTGCTGAGAATACGTTCTCGCTGCAATGGTTGGACCAGATGTTATAAACATTAAACGGTCACATAAATCATTACTATTTTTAGAAAATGTATGTTTGTTTCATATAATTGTATTGGAAGTCCTGGTTTTCACTAGGGTTGCCGCGGTGTGGACATTTACACCGAGTCACCGATTACACCGAGTAATACACTCGTCTCCACACCGGTATTACCGAGTATAAACGGTATAAACTTTGAAACTAGGTCAACCGCCACACAAGCATCGGTTTTTAGACCCTTCTCGTCCTTCAGTTGCCGCCAACGTTCGAAAGCAGCGCCTAGGATTATTCTTGATTTCAGTTTTTCTCTTTCAGCGTTTTTATTATCAATTACTCTCTGAAAAAGAGTTTTCCTTCTCTTTGCTGGTGGTGGTGGTGGTGGTGGGGATGGTGGCGTCTTGTCTGCCATGGAAATTGTCTTCTACTGCTAGGTCCAAATGTGGATTAACTAGTTCCAGTAGCTAACGCAGGATAACAACAAACAGGAGCTTGCTCTGGGTCACGAGCTCTGGGTCACGAGTACTGCACGAAGGGGTCGCGCGCGGGGGAGGGGGAGTGCAGTACGACCGTTTGATTGACGTACTTACTGTCCAATGCAACTCGGTGGCAATGGAAATGATTGGCTGGAGTTTTTCGAGCCCTGCCCGTTCCACAGATGATTGACTTGTTTAATTTTCATGTCAGTACTTCTAACTCAGTGGCTGTAAGCGGGTTATGATAAGGATTTCAAGTAATTTTGCAAAAATGGCCAAAAAAGCAAATCACCTATACAACCTTTAACTTATTAGCAGCAAGCTTGCAATTAATGGTCGACGGCTTCAGTTAAGAACTACACTATTCTGTTTCCCCTGATATTCTTTATGCCCTACACAGTCGTGTAATGCATACATAACAAACCGAGTTTATGTAGACATATAAAATGTAATGTAAACACCTTTAGAATCACCAACTTTGAAAGGACGGGATATCTCCTCCATTCATTCCCAATGAGCGGGAAGAATAAGAGCGGGAAGAATAAGGCGTATGTGGAAATGGCCAGTAGGCTAATGCTGCGCTCCTGACAATCCTATGGTTCAGTGGCTAGTTAACAATAAGTTAGCTCACGTAAGCCAACTAGTGATACAGTGATTATAGCTAAGATGACTCAAATCAACAAGATCTCACAACTGTCAAACTGAACACTTTCTCAGCTCAGTAACTCGCTAGCGATCTGTCTACTAGACTAATTGTCTCATTTGATTTACGATAGCTAGCGAACGTTAGCCTAACTAACATACACCATGTATAGCTAAATAAGAGGATAAGACACCTGTCCCCCCTCACTGACCAAAGATATACTCCAATCCTGTGGGAAAACTGCTGATATTTTAACAGATTTATGCTAATTATGATAACTAAAAATTACCGTTGTGGCTCATGGGATTAATCTTAACTTACCTCAATGTGTTTCCTCAGGTTGGATGGGGAGTTTTTAAATGACAATATCTCTATTTCTTTAGGTAGGCATAAGAGGCACTTCATCCTGTAAGAAGTCGATGAATCATTCACTCCAACATATTTAAACATGTCCTTCAAATATGGCCACGGGTGTTGGTCTTCGTCGTTTGTTGAGGGAGTAGCTTCCATGTCTGCTTCCATCACGAATTCAGTTATCGTAGTGATAGCATCACTGGCAGGCACCACTGGTTATCAAAATACCGCCACTTGTTTGACCGTTATCGAAACTCCTCCATATAACTGCCCTCGTCCAATCATGCCTTAGCACTAACTGGCTAGATAGATACCTCGCCAGAGATGGAATAAGAATAAATAATCTTTATAGGTTATTAGCTAGCTTGAAATATTATATACAAATATTACCCAGCGGTGAAATAACCTTACTAGTTTAAAATGTTGTGCTGGTGGTATTTATTTTGAGGTTGTGAAGTTTCTAATTTTTTGATTGAGACCTGTATGATTTTGCTTCGGTTGTTTCCCCTTCGTTGTTGATCTTTTTTGAAAACATCCTTCCACTGCATATTGCAGTCCATTTTGCCATGATCTGGATGCTGTCGCGGAGTTACTCCAAAAAAAAATCACTGACACTGACAGATGTCGTAGCCCAACCTATTATCCCGCAAGCGCTGGTACACGTTACTTAATATTGATTTTGGTGTCATCCAGGATCGCGGATTTTCGGAAAACTTAAGTCCCTGCCCAAAAAGGGTATTTAAATTAGCTTTGTAGCAAAAATGGCACATATACAGCGTATTGAAGTGTATAAGATAGTGTTGTAATACTGCGTGTACAAACCAGCCTGATACAAATAGTAGAATTTTGATAGCCCTTGCCCTCGTCCTAGCCATGCATTTGTGTGTTGACAGTCGTAGGAGTTTGATCGACGTAGCAACAGTAACTAAGCAAGGGGGCTTTGCGAACGTGCGCTGGGACAGCTGATTCGCCAAACAGGCTCGCAGTCTATGTTCTACCACAGTCCCCAACGTTATTCTCATATCTCTCATGATTCATTTTTTTTTTTCTAAAGATGAGTTGATTTTGTAACGAGTAACGAAGGTTTCAAGGGAAATGTAGCGGAGTAGAAGTATCCGTTTTCTTCACAAAATGTAGCGAAGTAAAAGTAAAAGTACAGAGAAATATAAGTAGTAAAGTAAAGTACAAATATCCAAAAAAACTACTTAAGTACAGTAAAGAAGTATTTCTACTTCGCTACTATACAACACTGGCAATAAGACACACCAACACACAGTTGCCTGTTGCAAAATGGTTCAGAGTTTAATAGAAATAGTTAGGGTTAGCTGGTATGGCGTTATCTGGTATGGCAATAGTGTTAGCTTAGTTTGTGTTGTTTCGTCATGTTAATCGCTAGTAATAGTAAGTAATTTGTAGAAATATAGCCTATCATCACAGACTGTAGGAATGTCACCCATCCTACATCGCGTACGACACCGACGCTCGTAATCCTGTAGTGCAAGGGAGTTCGTGCACAGATCCCTGAGACAAACGGCTATGCGCACACATGCACACCCATAGCGAGTGACGTAGGACGTAAAGTCCCTCCCAGGTCGAAGTGGCGTCGATTTAGAGAGTCCCAGATTGAGCACGCATCAAGAACACTTCCGGGTTTTACGACAGTACTCGCTTGATGCGTGCTTCGAATTGGAACAGTGCTCGGGCAACGACTGATGACGTTTCACGAGTCCACGAGCACACGAGCACGCACAAGTACCCGAATTGAGAAACGGCCATGGAGCAACAGCGAACGGTTGTATTCATACGGTTCATCTACGTCACGTTTTCTGGAACGCCGCCATTTGCACGACCGATGTCGCCAAGTATGGCCGCCCACACCGCTCATCTGAATGTTAGAGAGAGACAGAGATATTATTTTAGGCTCCGATCCTTATTTGTTATCCCTAGTTTTTTTTAGTGCATTAGTATGCTTGCCTCAAATCAATCTTCATGACATATATATTTATTTAGTCCACAACCCCTCCCCATACAGCGGAGATATCTTGAAAGCGTTCAAGAGCACTGATGCCTACCAATATGCTGTGGCTGGATTGGTGAAGGACGCTAAAGTGAGGCACTTGGCACCAATAATCTTTATCTGATAAGGGCAAAGTTAAGTACTATATATTTGTGACTTCTTGTGAACAGTTTTTGGTGGGTTACTATCATTGACCGTTGAAATCAGTCATCAAATCATAGACGATAATTTCGCCGGGGACGCTTTTCTTCAAGATTAATTTTGTACCCACAACAAAACCCGCTTTGAATTATTATGGATTATTTTGGACAATGAATGAGGTATTAATACCACTACTCTTTGGCTGGGACGATGTCAACATTGGGTATATGGAGCAGAACATAGTGGGTCATATGTTACCGTTTTTTGTATGCATTTTATTCATTAGTGAGCTACATGGATATGCCATCTTTCAGAACCTTTCATTACCTGCACTAAAGAGAATAAAAGAGCGCATCCTCATTGTTTGATTGTGGTCGTAGGTGTTGTTGTTGGTGCTGAGTTACCACTGATATCAGTGGGTCAGTGGGTGGGATCGGTCGTCAAGATGGCGGCGCAAAGCTACAGTGACGTCCCGTGAACCTTATGAATTGTGAACTCTAAGTGGAACCTTAATAGGTCCATGAGTGGAACAGCTAAGCGAAAAAAATAAAATAAACAAGAGAAAATGTATTTGCAAGTCGTTTAGGCTATGCTTAACTTTATAATAGGTCCATGGCACGCAGCAAGAAAGATACCCAATCACAATACTCCCGTGCCATCTGTTTGCATAATTTAATTAACAGCGTGGGCTCCCGCTAGCTTAACATGGTATTACCATTTACTCTTGTATCAACAAGAGCAGCGGAAATCTGCTCAATCGTGAAATGTGAACTGAGTGCCCGCCCTTCCATGTGAACTGAGTGATGTACCTCCATGTGGGCGGAGTGCCCGCCCCTCCATTGGGGCTGAGTGCCCGCCCCTCCATGTCAATAGTATCTGTCTGCGTCCTGCAAGACGGAGGCGTAACTTGTAGTAGGAGGCGTAACTTGTAGTCGGAGGAGGCGTAACTTGTAGTAGGAGGCTTAACTTGTAGTCTGAGGCGTGTCTAGTACTTTTCTAAATCGCGGAAGTGATCTGTATGTAGCAGTGATGCGCGGGTACATAAATGACCGCAACTCGGACCTCAAATATTAGGCCTTATATAAAAATAATGCACCCGACCCGCTCATTTAAAAATATGCTCTTGATTAGCTTAATCTCGATATGCTCTTGATTAGCTTAATCATAGCCTTACTTGAAACTGACATCCCTGAGTCATATGCATTTAAGAAAAGAAGCCTATTACAATTTTACAATGACATGTAATGCATATAGCAGTTTAACGCGGGGAACCTGCTTAAATTTAGCCTACTTAATCCATTTATACCTTTAACAAAAAGACTGCAGATTAATAATTCAAAGAATTAAAGACAGCAGATTAATAATTCAAATAATTTTATTGAAAACATATTGTGATCGCATGCTGCATGTTTTCAAGGTCCTGCATATAAAACAATGAATTAAAATAAATATTACTGATAGTAATCCGAGGTTTTTCACCGAGGTGGCGAAAGCTGGGGTTTCTTCCAACGTTAAAACAGTAGGCCTAAGCATTCTAACCTTTCGTAAAGAATGTTAAACAGTAGGCCTATCACAACCACAAGTAGTCTGCCCTAGTTCTAGAGATCATTAAGCTTGTAAAAACAAAAACAATTCTTGTTAATCCACTTATTTTTACTTACCGACATGAATATCTGAAGATCCGACTTCAAGGAAGATCTCGTGTTAACCGTGATTTACAAAGCTTTTTTTTTACCGCGAAAAGAGAAGATCTCGCTTGGACCGCGATTTAGAAAAGTACAAGTTACGCCTCCTAGTACAAGTTACGCCTCCTACTACAAGTTACGCCCACTACAAGTTACGCCTCCGTCTTGCAGGACGCAGACAGACCCTACTCCTCCATGTGGGCTCTGTCTGCGGGTTGCAGTCAGGGGTACTTTATGGGGTCAGAACAGTCTCATTAATAATGAATCCACAGAGAATAATTCACAAATGTTTTTTGTGATTTATATATAAATTACTCTCTTCTCACAAATACATTTCAATGCACACACAAATGGATATCGGTATGTATAAATGTAAAATAAATCCATAAACAAAAATAAGTTTCACCAACACATTTCTGATCCACACACAAATGTGCCTTGTTTTAAATAAATGTAATATAAATCCATAAATATATTAATTAAAAAAATATTTGCAATTTTCATCAAAATGTATTTGGATGTTGTTAAATTTATATACAAACTGTTAAACTTGAATTTACAAGACGCTTTTCATTTGTGAACTTGTTTGCATTTGTGTGTGAACTGGGCCCCGTTTCCCGATAACGACGGATCTTCGGTCGTACGATCATTCTCACGATGGATCTTGTGATCCATCGTGAATTTCTTTGTCGCGTTTCTCGAAACTCCTCTTGACATGAACGCGCGTGCACTGCTCTAACGACGTCGTAGGATTGTAACTGTCTACTGACACGGTGCTGAAATGGGCTCCGTAGGAGGGGGAGACGCAGGAATGTCGCAGGAAAATTGTGTTAAAAAGGGTTAAAATGGACTTCCGGGAAGATGGCGGAGAGAGTAAACACATAGTTAACTAGCTCTCCAGAGTCTGTAAAATATTCCCACTATTCAGACATAACTCGACGAACAAAACTAGAGTATGAGTGGGACAAAAAAGAAAAGAAGTCAGAAAAGCAACAAAAAGCAAAACAAAGCAGAAGAGCAACCCGTAACGGAAGAAATCTCTGAATACGAGGCTAGCGAACACGAGGTTAGCGAACACGAAGAAGAGACAACCGAGAACATGGACAGCGCGGAGACGCTAAGAGTCGGGCTTGCTACAATCAGCAAGGACATCAACGAACTTAAACAAGAACTACGCCATGAGCTGACCACATTTAAAGACGAGCTGAAGAGAGAGATGAAGGAGGAAATCATCAAACTCCGGCAAGAAATAGACCGTCAGCTAAAGGAGAACAACAACGAGCTAAAGGCACAACAGGTGAGCATCAGCGAGGCTCAGGAGCGCATAGCAGAAGTCGAAGAGTGGAAAATGGAGGCCAGTACCGCGCTGTCGGAGATGATGGGGCAGACGCGCCGAATGCAAGAGAAAATAACCGAACTCGAGGGGAGATCAAGGAGAAACAACATCAGAATCTTTGGGCTACCAGAAGACACGGAGAGGAGCTCGGCAGCCATATACCTGGAGCAGCTTCTAAAAGCCGAACTCGAGCTCCCGGAGGGGACCAACCTCCAGATCCAGTGAGCCCACCGAGCCCTAGCCCAGAAACCGACCCCGAACGCTGCGCCCAGGTCAATTATTGCCAACTTTCTACAGTTCGAGACGAAGGAAATGATTTTGAGGAGAGCCTGGCAGAAAAAGCCACAAGTAGGAGGCAAACAAATCTTCTTTGATCATGACTATCCTACAGAAATTGTTCAGAAACGAAAGGCATACGCGGGCATTAAAAGAGTACTGAGGGAGAAGGGAATTCGTTTCCAGACGCCACTCGCCAAGATGCGAACACACTGGAACAACGGAGTGAAGATGTATGACAGTGCCAATTGAAGCGACGCGGGACATGAAGGAAAGAGGCTACACTGCGGACGTGCCAGGAGGAGACACCGGAGCCGCGGCCGAGGGAAGGATGCGAGGAGCGGCAGAATGGCAGCGAGTGAGAGGGAAAGACCGGGGACCCGACCCGGCGCAGCGAGCAAGAGACAAGCTACAAAACTATCAGTGGAAACCCTAATAAGTTCTGCTTAAAAGAAGGTATGGGAAAGGATCATAATAACAGACTGGAATAAAAAGACTAATTAACAAGAACTGTACGGCACTAAGTGGATAAACAAACAAAATGAAAAAAGACTGATAGAAGAATAGATCCACAGTGTGAGTATCTGAACATTTTCGGACTTCTTTAGTTTGCATAACATATTAAGAACCGACTGGGAGAGGTTGAGGTATTTAAGTTGGACATGTATAGGCGCTGTGGTACCCCACAAGTTGGGCACGTACCTAGGTCTAGGGAGGGGCCCTTATTAGAGATGAGGATATCCCCTTCACCCACCGACGGGGACGCGGGGAGGAGTAAAGGAATACCCCATGTTTGGAAGTTCGGGAGGTATTTGGTTTGTGTTCAGTTAGTATATGTTCATGTTTATGTAGTTTGTAACGGTTTGGGAGAATATTTTCAGAGAGCAGTAAATGACTAATAACATCAAAATAATGTCGCTGAATGTGAATGGGTTAAATGTACCAATGAAAAGAGAAAGGGTGATGACAAAATTGAACAAGGAAAAAGCACAAATTATATTCCTACAAGAGACACATCTGTCTAGATTAGAACATGAACAATTGAAAAGATACGGCTACAGGAGTTTATACTACAGTACATATAAGGAGGGACGCAGGAGGGGAGTTGCAACATTAATACCAAACACAACACAATTTTATTACGAAAAGGAAATCAAAGACAAAGAAGGAAGGTATATAATAGTAAAAGGAAGAATAGAAAATGAACCAATCACACTGGTAAATGTATATGCACCCCCAGAAAGCGACAAATACTTTTTCAAGTCCCTCTTTGACGTCATAGCAGTAGAAACAGAGGGAATCCTTATCTGTGGGGGCGATCTAAACGTTGTCATGAATCACAATATGGATACAACGAGTCTCAAAATAACTAAAATGCCTTTAACAAGATTTGTCAATATGTCACTAGAAGAGATGGGGATGACAGATATATGGCGAAGTCTGCATCCTTTGGAAAAATACTTTACGCACTATTCAGCTGCACATAAAGTTCATTCAAGGATAGACTATTTTCTACTGAATACAGGGGATAAACACAGAGTGACGGAATGTAAAATAGGAGGGGCAGACGTACATAGAGGAAAATAACAATGGAGCAGTAGACCCAACAATATTATGGGATGCCATGAATGTGGTGATAAGGGGGAAATTGATAGCAGAAACTGCGCATGCAAAACGAATTCAATTAGAGTCATATAGAACACATACTGAGAGACTGAGGGAATTAGAACAGGGATATCAAAGAACAGAAGATCCAAAGGTATATCAACAAATCAAGGAAGTAAAAAAAAAGATAAATGACATATTATTAGACGAGGTTGAAAAAAGGAACAAATTCTTGAAACAAAATTATTACGAAGCAGGCTCAAAGGCGACTAAATTGCTGGCGAGACGTATACGTAAACAACAAGCACTTAGTAGTATACATAAAATCAGAGATCCACATACAAGTGAATTAACAGATAAACCGGAGGATATAGAGAACATCTTTTGTGGATACTACAAGGAACTATATACACAACCCACATCTGAATGTGAGGAGGAAAGGAAGCTATTTTTAAATTCTTTGGATTTAGCATCAATTGGTAGTATACAAAATGAGACATTAACGACCAATATAACTATATAAGACGTGAAAGATGCAATAAAGACACTAAAAAATAATAAATCCCCAGGTAGTGACGGATACCCAGCAGAGTGGTACAGGATGTTCGGAAAAGAGCTGACGCCACTACTTGTGGATTATTTTAATTGGACTCTTCATAACAATAAAATACCTCCATAATGTGCTGAAGCCATTATAACCATCATCCCAAAACCAGGGAGGGACAAGGAACACTGTCAGAACTATAGACAAATCTCATTATTAAATGTAGATTACAAAATAGCCTCTCCTGGAACCGTCACCTTATCGTGGTGGAGAGGTTTGCGTCTCCCTGTGAACCTGAGGGCTGTGTTGTCTGGAGCCTTGTGCTCCTGATAGGGTCTCTCATGGCAGAGTGGTCTCAGGTGAGGGGCCAGACTAAGAATGGTTCAAAAATCCTCAATGAATAACGGAAGAAGAGGAGATGTGACCCGGCCCGGAGGAAGCCCGGGGCCCCCGTCTGGAGCCAGGCCCAGACGGAGGGCTCGATGGCGAGCGCCTGGTGGCCGGGTTTGCCACGGAGCCCGGACGGGCAGAGCCCGAACAAACTACGTGGCACCCCCCCTCTCTTCATCCCATGGGCCCACCACCTGTGGGAAGACCCGTTGGTGTCGGGTGCGCAGCCACATGGGTGGCAGCGAAGGTCAGGGGTCTCGACGGACCAGACACGGGCGGCAGAAGCTGGCTCTGGGGACGTGGAACGTCACCTCGCTGTGGGGAAAGGAACCGGAGCTTGTGAGGGAGGTGGAACGCTATCAGTTAGATCTGGTGGGGCTTACCTCCACGCACAGTCTCAGCTCTGGTACCGTACTCCTGGATAAGGGTTGGACTCTATTCTTCTCCGGAGTTGCCGAGGGCGTGAGGCCCCGGGCGAGTGTGGGGATACTCATAAATCCCCGGCTGAGCGCCGCAGTGTTGGAGTTTACCCCGGTAGACGAGAGGGTCGCCTCCCTGCGCCTAAGGGTTGTAGGGGGGAAAACTCTGACTGTTGTTTGTGCGTATGCACCAAACAGCAGCTCAGAGTACTCGGCCTTCTTGGAGACCCTGAATGGAGTCCTGTATGGGGCTCCAGTAGGGGACTCCGTAGTTCTGCTGGGTGACTTCAACGCCCACATGGGCAACGATGGAGACACCTGGAGAGGCGTGGTGGGGAGGAACGGCCTCCCTGATCTAAACCCGAGCGGTCGTTTGTTATTGGACTTCTGTGCTAGTCATGGATTATCCATAACAAACACCATGTTCGAACATAAGGGTGCTCATAAGTGTACCTGGTACCAGAGTACCCTAGGCCGAAGATCGATGATCGATTTCGTGATCGTGTCATCTGATCTGAGGCCGCATGTTTTGGACACTCGGGTTAAGAGAGGGGCGGAACTGTCAACCGACCACCATCTGGTTGTGAGTTGGATCAGGGAATGGGGGAAATTTCCGGATAGACCAGGTAAGCCCAAACGAGTAGTGCGGGTGAACTGAGAACGTCTGGAGGAGGCCCCCGTCCTAGGTATCTTCAACTCACACCTCCGGCTGAGTTTTTCTGGCATTCCTGTGGAGGTTGGGGGCATTGAGCCGGAGGGGGCGGTGTTCAAAGCCTCCATTGCTGAAGCTGCGGTGGCTAGCTGTGGCCTCAGGGTCTTAGGCTCCTCAAGGGGCGGTAACCCTCAGACACTGTGGTGGACACCGGTGGTCAGGGAAGCCGATTGAAGAAGGAGGCCTTCCGGGATATGATATCCTGGAGGACTCCTGACTCGGTTGCAGGGTACCGACAGGCTCGAAGGGCTGCAGCTGCTGCCGTGTCGGAGGCTAAGCAGCGGGTGTGGGAGAAGTTCGGAGAGGCCATGGAGAAGGACTTTCGGTCGGCACCAAAGTGTTTCTGGAAGACTATCCGGCACCTCAGGAGGGGGAATCGTGTAACCATCCAAGCTGTGTACAGCAGTGGCGGCTGGTGGTTTTTAAAGTGAGGGAGGAAGGACTGCGCGCTTGGTTGCCATTGGCCTGCTTGCACTGTTGGTGTATGGTGGCATAAGAATGTGAGACTCAAGTTGTTTCAGGGTGTTTTGGTGAACTACAAAATAGCAGGGAGGGAGTTATGTGAACAAAATGTATACAAAGCCACCAGTGGCATCACTGTAATTTGAGAAGGAAAGGATGCAAAGCATATTAGTCAAATCAGGCCTACTATTGATTTGTAAAAGTAAATCAAAAAATCTGGGCCTATCATTGGGCCTATTTTTGCCCTCACTGACTGAAGTTATTTAGCTATGTTTATTAGGGGTCCAAGCCAACAGGTTGGATCCCTATTGTTTTTGTAAGGATTTTTCTTATTATACTTCCTACCAAGAAAGTGGTACTACAGCCCAAACCGTAAATGGTGCACACACGCCAATTACATGACTAGATCCAGGTACGTGAAGACTATGCAGACGACAAAATCCAGACATGCCGGCCACTAGGTGGCGCTATACCAAGGAGAAACACGTTTGGGGCTATAGCTCCCACACCGAACCTCCCACAGTCAAAAACTTGTACCCACATATTCACTGGAGTCTGCTGCATCTTTTGGCATAGGCCACGCCCATTTGCGTCGATAATTTTTTTTCGCAAAATCGCGAAAACCGCTAAACTGTTTTTTCGCTACTTTTCCCACATTTCTTGACTAATCAACACCAAACTTTGCACACGGCATCTTCAGACGCACACGCATAGAATTGATAGACACTTTTTTGATTGGACCTTTGACGACGAAACGGTAGCGTTTTGAATATTGGTTTATGAGCTAAATTAGACGTGGAATATCAAAAATCCAAAGAAATCCAAAATTAGACATCGGATCGAGTCCAAATTTTACACACATGTTGGTGTTAACATTAACGTCCTTCGATAAAAAATTCGGAAAATTTCGCCATTAGGGGGCGCAATAAACGAGGAAATTGTATATCTTCTGCGAAATTTCGCCGCGAAAACGCTACACTGACATCTCGCTACTCCTACCACAGTCAAATCCTTTGTATCCACAGGTTCAGGGTAGCGTTTTGAACACATGCTTCGCGTTGTGCCGGCGAAACGCACATTTCTTGTCGCGTTGTGCCGGCGAAATGCACACTTCTTGGACCCCTGCATAACTGCTTGCAGTTCTAGTTAGGGGTCCAAGCCAACAGGTTGGATCCCTATTGTTTTTGTAAGGATTTTTTAGGGGTCCAAGCCAACAGGTTGGATCCCTATTGTTTTTGTAAGGATTTTTCTTATTATACTTCCTACCAAGAAAGTGGTACTACAGCCCAAACCGTAAATGTTGCACACACACCAATTACATGACTAGATCCAGGTACGTGAAGACTATGCAGACGACAAAATCCAGACCTGCCGGCCACTAGGTGGCGCTATACCAAGGAATACGCGTTTGGGGCTATAACTCCCACACCGAACCTCCCACATTCAAAAACTTGTACCCACATATTCACTGGAGTCTGCTGCATCTTTTGGCCTAGGCCACGCCCATTTGCGTCTAGAATTTTTTTTCGCAAAATCGCGAAAACCGCAAAACTGTTTTTTCGCTACTCCTCCCACATTTCTTGACCAATCGACACCAAACTTTGCACACGGCATCTTCAGACGCACACGCATAGAAATGATAGACACTTTTTTGATCGGACCTTCGACGACGAAACGGTAGCGTTTTGAATATTGGTTTATGAGCTAAATTAGACGTGGAAAATCAAAAATCCAAAGAAATCCAAAATTAGACATCGGAACGAGTCCAAATTTTACACACATGTTGGTGCTAACCTTAATGTCGTTCGACAAAAATTTCGGAAAATTTCGCCATTAGGGGGCACCATAAACGACGAAATTGTTTATCTTCTACAAAATTTCGCCGCGAAAACGCTACACTGACTTCTCGCTACTCCTACCACAGTCATATCCTTTGTATCCACAGGTTGAGGGTAGCGTTTTGAACACATGCTTCGCGTTGTGCCGGCGAAACGCACGTTTCTTGTCGCGTTGTGCCGGCGAAATGCACACTTCTTGGACCCCTGCATAACTGCTTGCAGTTCTAGTTTTATTATTATTATTAGGGGTCCAAGCCAACAGGTTGGATCCCTATTGTTTTTGTAAGGATTATTATTAGGGGTCCAAGCCAACAGGTTGGATCCCTATTGTTTTTGTAAGGATTTTTATTCCAGCAGCTAAAAGTGGTACTACAGCCCAAACCGTAAATGGTGCACACACGCCAATTACATGACTAGATCCAGGTCCGTGAGGTGACGGCAGACGACCAAATCCAGACATGCCGGCCACTAGGTGGCGCTATACCAAGGGAAAACGCGTTTGGGGCTATAACTCCCACACCGAACCTCCCACAGTCAAAAACTTGTACGCACATATTCACTGGAGTCTGCTGCATCTTTTGGCATAGGCCACGCCCATTTGCGTCTATAATTTTTTTTCGCAAAATCGCGAAAACCGCAAAACTGTTTTTTTCGCTACTCCTCCCACATTTCTTGACCAAACAACACCAAACTTTGCACACGGCATCTTCAGACGCACACACAGAGAAATGATAGACACTTTTTTGATCCGACCCTCGAAGACGAAACGGTAGCGTTTTGAATATTGGTTTATGAGCTGAATTAGACGTGGAAAATCAAAAATCCAAAGAAATCCAAAATTAGACATCAGAACGAGTCCAAATTTAACACACATGTTGGTGCTAACCTTAATGTCGTTCGACAAAAAATTCGTAAAATTTCGCCATTAGGGTGCGCCATAAACGAGGAAATTGTTTATCTTCTACAAAATTTCGCTGCGAAAACGCTACACTGACTTCTCGCTACTCCTACCACAGTCATATCCTTTGTATCCACAGGTTGAGGGTAGCGTTTTGAACACATGCTTCGCGTTGTGCCGGCGAAACGCACGTTTCTTGTCGCGTTGTGCCGGCGAAATGCACACTTCTTGGACCCCTGCATAACTGCTTGCAGTTCTAGTTTTATTATTATTATTAGGGGTCCAAGCCAACAGGTTGGATCCCTATTGTTTTTGTAAGGATTATTATTAGGGGTCCAAGCCAACAGGTTGGATCCCTATTGTTTTTGTAAGGATTTTTATTCCAGCAGCTAAAAGTGGTACTACAGCCCAAACCGTAAATGGTGCACACACGCCAATTACATGACTAGATCCAGGTCCGTGAGGTGACGGCAGACGACCAAATCCAGACATGCCGGCCACTAGGTGGCGCTATACCAAGGGAAAACGCGTTTGGGGCTATAACTCCCACACCGAACCTCCCACAGTCAAAAACTTGTACGCACATATTCACTGGAGTCTGCTGCATCTTTTGGCATAGGCCACGCCCATTTGCGTCTATAATTTTTTTTCGCAAAATCGCGAAAACCGCAAAACTGTTTTTTCGCTACTCCTCCCACATTTCTTGACCAAACAACACCAAACTTTGCACACGGCATCTTCAGACGCACACACAGAGAAATGATAGACACTTTTTTGATCCGACCCTCGAAGACGAAACGGTAGCGTTTTGAATATTGGTTTATGAGCTGAATTAGACGTGGAAAATCAAAAATCCAAAGAAATCCAAAATTAGACATCAGAACGAGTCCAAATTTAACACACATGTTGGTGCTAACCTTAATGTCGTTCGACAAAAAATTCGTAAAATTTCGCCATTAGGGTGCGCCATAAACGAGGAAATTGTTTATCTTCTACAAAATTTCGCTGCGAAAACGCTACACTGACTTCTCGCTACTCCTACCACAGTCAAATCCTTTGTATCCACAGGTTCAGGGTAGCGTTTTGAACACATGCTTCGTGTTGTGCCGGCGAAACACACATTTGTTGTCGCGTTGTGCCGGCGAAATGCACACTTCTTGGACCCCTGCATAACTGCTTGCAGTTCTAGTTATTAGGGGTCCAAGCCAACAGGTTGGATCCCTATTGTTTTTGTAAGGATTTTTCCTATTATTATACTTCCCCCCGTACTTGTGGGACCACAGCCCAAACCGTAAATGGTGCGGACATGCCAATAGCATGACTGGATCCAGGTCCGGCACCGCTACTCAGATAACAAAATCCAGACACGCCGGTCACTAGGTGGCGCTATACCAAGGAATACGCGTTTGGGGCTATAACTCCCACACCGAACCTCCCAGAGTCCAAAAACTTGTACACACAGATGCACTGGAGTCTGCTGCATCTTTTGGCCTAGGCCACGCCCATTTGCGTCAATAATTTTTTTTCGCAAAATCGCGAAAACCGCTAAACAGTTTTTTCCCTACTCCTCCCACATTTCTTGACCAATCGACACCAAACTTTGCACACAACATCTTCAGACGCACACGCATAGAATTGATAGACACTTTTTTGATCGGACCTTCGACGACGAAACGGTAGCGTTTTGAATATTGGTTTATGAGCTAAATTAGACGTGGAAAATCAAAAATCCAAAGAAATCCAAAATTAGACATCGGAACGAGTCCAAATTTTACACACATGTTGGTGCTAATCTTAATGTCGTTCGATAAAAAGTCCGGAATCTTTCGCCATTAGGGGGCGCAATAAACGAGGAAATTGTATATCTTTTAATTGGCCTGAGGAATGTTCTTCAAACCCGAGGGAAACCATCAAGGGGCAATCCCGAGTCGATATAGAAAATATGGCCAAGAAATATTAATGGGGGCGGGAGTTATTTGAAAAAGGAAAATTGTCTTTGGAAAATTTCGCCACAGGGCGGCGCCAAAAAACGACGACATTGTCTATCTCCTATTTGGCCAATGGAATGTTCTGAAAACGCGTTTTAGGCTATAACTCCCACACCGAAGCTCCCACAGTCAAAACCTTTATATCCACATGTTGTTCACGGTAGCGTTTTGAATACTTGCTTCGCGTTGTGCCGGCGAAATGCACATTTCTTGTCGCGTTGTGCCGGCGAAATGCACGCTTCTTGGACCCCTGCATAACTGCTTGCAGTTCTAGTTATTATTCCAGCACTAAAAGTGCTACTACAGCCCAAACCGTAAATGGTGCACACACGCCAATTACATGACTAGATCCAGGTACGTGAAGACTATGCAGACGACAAAATCCAGACATGCCGGCCACTAGGTGGCGCTATACCAAGGAATACGCGTTTGGGGCTATAACTCCCACACCGAACCTTCCACAGTCAAAAACTTGTACCCACATATTCACTGGAGTCTGCTGCATCTTTTGACATAGGCCACGCCCATTTGCGTCTATAATTTTTTTTCGCAAAATCGCGAAAACCGCAAAACTGTTTTTTCCCTACTCCTCCCACATTTCTTGACCAATCGACACCAAACTTTGCACACGACATTGTCAGACGAACACGAAAAGAAAAACTCAAACACTTTTTTGATCCGACCTTCGACTACGAAACGGTAGCGTTTTGAATATTTGTTTATTAGCTACGTTTTACGTCGATACGCAAAAATTCAGAAAATACCAAAATTAGACATCGGATCAAGTCCAAATTTTAGACACATGTCGGTGCTACCCTTAGTGGCGTTCGAAAAAGATTTCGGAAAATTTCGCCATAAGGGGGCGGAATAAACGAGGAAATTGTATATCTTCTACAAAATTTCGCCGCGAAAACGCTACACTGACTTCCCGCTACTCCTACCACAGTCAAATCCTTTGTATCCACAGGTTCATGGTAGCGTTTTGAACACATGCTTCGCGTTGTGCCGGCGAAACGCACATTTCTTGTCGCGTTGTGCCGGCGAAATGCACACTTCTTGGACCCCTGCATAACTGCTTGCAGTTCTAGTTAGGGGTCCAAGCCAACAGGTTGGATCCCTATTGTTTTTGTAAGGATTATTATTCTTATACTTCCTACCAAGAAAGTGGTACTACAGCCCAAACCGTAAATGGTGCACACACGCCAATTACATGACTAGATCCAGGTACGTGAAGACTATGCAGACGACCAAATCCAGACCTGCCGGCCACTAGGTGGCGCTATACCAAGGAATACACGTTTGGGGCTATAACTCCCACACCGAACCTCCCACATTCAAAACCTTGTACACACAGATTCACTGGAGTCTGCTGCATCTTTTGGCATAGGCCATTAGGGGTCCAAGCCAACAGGTTGGATCCCTATTGTTTTTGTAAGGATTATTATTCTTATACTTCCTACCAAGAAAGTGGTACTACAGCCCAAACCGTAAATGGTGCACACACGCCAATTACATGACTAGATCCAGGTACGTGAAGACTATGCAGACGACCAAATCCAGACCTGCCGGCCACTAGGTGGCGCTATACCAAGGAATACACGTTTGGGGCTATAACTCCCACACCGAACCTCCCACATTCAAAACCTTGTACACACAGATTCACTGGAGTCTGCTGCATCTTTTGGCATAGGCCACGCCCATTTGCGTCTAGAATTTTTTTTCGCAAAATCGCGAAAACCGCAAAACTGTTTTCTCGCTACTCCTCCCACATTTCTCGACCAATCAACACCAAACTTTGCACACGGCATCATCAGACGCACCCGCAAAGAAACCCTCAGAGAGTTTTTTGATCCGACTTTCGACGACGAAACGGTAGCGTTTTGAATATTGGTTTATTAGCTAAATTAGACGTGGAAAATCAAAAATCCAAAGAAATCCAAAATTAGACATCGGAACGAGTCCAAATTGTACACACATGTTGGTGCCAACCTTAATGTCGTACGATAAAAATTTCGGATAATTACGCCATTAGGGGGCGCAATAAACGAGGAAATTGTATATCTTCTAATTGGCCCAAGGAATGTTCTTCAAACTCAAGGGAAACCGTCAAGGGGCAAACCCGAGTCTATGTAGAAAATATGACCAAGAATTATTAATGTGGGCGGGAGTTATTTGGCAAAGGAAAATTGTCTTTGGAAAACTTCGCCACAGGGCGGCGCCAAAAAACCACCACATTGTCTATCTCCTAGTTGGCCAAGGGAATGTTCTGAAAACGCGTTTTAGGCTATAACTCCCACACCGAAGCTCCCACAGTCAAAACCTTTATATCCACATGTTGTTCACGGTAGCGTTTTGAATACTTGCTTCGCGTTGTGCCGGCAAAATGCACATTTCTTGTCGCGTTGTGCCGGCGAAATGCACACTTCTTGGACCCCTGCATAACTGCTTGCAGTTCTAGTTATTATTATTCCCCCCTAGAAGTGGGCCCACAGCCCAAACCGTAAATGGTGACGACACGCCAATTGCATGACTAGATCCAGGTCCCTGAGTTCTAGGCAGACGACAAAATCCAGACACGCCGGCCACTAGGTGGCGCTATACCAAGGGAAAACGCGTTTGGGGCTATAACTCCCACACCGAACCTCCCACAGTCAAAAACTTGTACGCACATATTCACTGGAGTCTGCTGCATCTTTTGGCCTAGGCCACGCCCATTTGCGTCTAGAATTTTTTTTCGCAAAATCGCGAAAACCGCAAAACTGTTTTTTCGCTACTCCTCCCACATATCTTGACCAATTGACACCAAACTTTGCACACGACATCTTCAGACGCACACAACATTTTAAATAATAACACGTTTTTGATCAGACCTTCGACGGCGAAACGGTAGCGTTTTAAATATTTGTTTATTAGCTAAATTAGACGTGGAAAATTAAAAATCCAAAAAAATCCAAAATTAGACATCGGATCGAGTCCAAATTCTACACACATGTTGGTGCTAACCTTAATGACGTTAGATAAAAATTTCGGAATATTTCGCCATTAGGGGGCGCAATAAACGAGGAAATTGTATATCTTCTACAAAATTTCGCCGCGAAAACGCTACACTGACTTCTCGCTACTCCTACCACAGTCAAATCCTTTGTATCCACAGGTTCAGGGTAGCGTTTTGAACACATGCTTCGCTTTGTGCCGGCGAAACGCACATTTCTTGTCGCGTTGTGCCGGCGAAATGCACACTTCTTGGACCCCTGCATAACTGCTTGCAGTTCTAGTTTTCAGTTACAATTGCTTGTAATGCTACCAGTAAGTCATGCGTACCTAGCAAACCATGTAGCACTCACAACACTGACGTTGCCATTACTTCTGGTCACCTTGATTTTGGGAAGTGGTCTACCTCTTTCTTTGGTCGCTAACTTAGCCCTGTAACTGAATGAATGGAATGCTTTTTGTAATAAGACGTTAACAATGTCCTCCGTTTCCCAATGTTTCCATTGTGCATTTAGGATCTCGCTATCGCAGATTTCACTTGCTCTTCTTGGAGACCCTGAATGGAGTCCTGTATGTGGCTCCAGTAGGGGACTCCGTAGTTCTGCTGGGTGACTTCAACGCCCATTTTGGGAAGTGGTCTACCTCTTTCTTTGGTCGCTAACTTAGCCCTGTAACTGAATGAATGGAATGCTTTTTGTAATAAGACGTTAACAATGTCCTCCGTTTCCCAATGTTTCCATTGTGCATTTAGGATCTCGCTATCGCAGATTTCACTTGCTCTGCGTCTCTCAGACTGAGCACCGCGGCAATGCAGACCGGGTTTGCTATCGACAGCGTTGCCAGATCGGGCAGATTTCCCGCCCAATGATAATCTTTCCAGCCTAACATGGTTAAAAGTAGCCCAATTGGGTGGGAAATCGGACCAATCTGGCAACACTGCTCAACATCCAGGGATCCTGCTTATTGGTTCATAGCGCAGACGGATAGATTTTTGCGCGAATCAGACCCCTTAAGGTCCCACCCACTCAGAGGAGGATTTTCCTCCTCTCTCCCATTGAAACCCATGTTATCCACCGGCCGCCAGTACTTTCGGGAAAATGAATGGGAGTGAACGGAGGCGGAGGGAGGACGTTCCTCCCTGAAGTAATTGTCAATAGGCAATAGGGGGTGCTAATGTCCCTTTACCCAGGGAAACGAACATTATATATTCAAAGGCAATAAAGTAGTCATATTTAAGGGCATTAATTCATTACAATAGTCTGGGCAATCTACATTTTTTATTCTCAACAATGTTAGGGAGGATCTTCCTCCCTCTCATCAATGGAGCAGCCTCCACTGGTGTACAGTAAGGATGGGACTCTGTTGACCTCAACTGAGGAGGTCGTCGGACGTTGGAAGGAACACTTTGAGGAACTCCTGAATCCGAATAACACGCCCTCTATGTTGGAGGCAGAGCTCGAGGTTGATGGTGTTTCGTCGTCAATTTCCCTGGTGGAGGTCACTGAGGTAGTCCAACATCTCTGCAGTGGCAAAGCCCCAGGGATTGATGAGATCCAGCCAGAAATGCTAAAGGCTCTTGGTGTTGAGGGGCTGTCATGGTTGACACGCCTATTCAACATCGCGTGGGAGTCGGGTACAGTGCCAAAGGAGTGGCAAACCGGGGTGGTGGTTCCCCTTTTCAAAAAGGGGGACCAGAGAGTGTGTGCCAATTACCGGGGTATCACACTTCTCAGCCTCCCTGGTAAAGTCTACTCCAAGGTGCTGGAAAGGAGGGTTCGGCCGATCGTCGAACCTCAGATTGAAGAGGAACAATGCGGTTTTCGCCCCGGACGTGGAACTACGGACCAGCTCTTCACTCCCGCAAGGATCCTGGAGGGGGCCTGGGAGTATGCCCATCCGGTCTACATGTGTTTTGTGGATCTGGAGAAGGTGTATGACTGGGTACCCCGGGAGAAACTGTGGGAGGTGCTGCGGGAGTATGGGGTAAGGGGGTCTATCCTCAGGGCCATCCAATCTCTGTACTCCCAAAGCGAGAGCTGTGTTCGCGTCCTCGGCAGCCAGTCAGTTTCGTTCTCAGTGGGTGCTGGTCTCCGCCAGGGCTGCGCCTTGTCACCAATCCTGTTTGTGATATACATGGACAGGATATCGAGGCGTAGTCGTGGTGGGGAGGGGTTGCAGTTCGGTGGTCTGAGGATCTCGTCACTGCTTTTTGCAGATGATGTGGTCCTCATTGGATCATCGGCCTGTGACCTTCAGCACTCACTGGATCGGCTGGCGGCCGAGTGTGAAGCGGCTGGGATGAGGATCAGCACCGCTAAATCTGAGGCCATGACTCTTAGCAGGAAACCGGTGGATTGCTTACTCCGGGTAGGAAATGAGTCCTTAGCCCAAGTGAAGGGTTTCAAGTACCTCGGGGTCTTGTTCGCGAGTGAGGGTACTATGGAGCGTGAGATTGGCCAGAGAATCGGAGCAGCGGGGGCGGTATTTGCGTTTGCTTTACCGCACCGTTGTAACGAAAAGAGAGCTGAGCCGCAAGGCAAAGCTCTTGATCTACCGGTCGATCTTCGTTCCTATCCTCACCTATGGTCATGAGGGCTGGGTGATGACCGAAAGGACGAGATCGCGGGTACAAGCGGCCGAGATGAGTTTTCTCAGAAGGGTGGCTGGCGTCTCCCTTAGGGATAGGGTGAGAAGCTCAGCCATCCGTGAGGAACTCGGATTAGAGCCGCTGCTCCTTTACTTAGAAAGGAGTCAGCTGAGGTGGTTCGGGCATCTGGTAAGGATGCCCACTGGGCGCCTTCCTTGGGAGGTGTTTCAGTCACGTCCATTGGGGAGGAGACCTCGGGGAAGACCCAGGACTAGGTAGAGAGATTATATCTCAACACTGGCCTGGGAACGCCTTGGGATCCCCCCGTCAGAGCTGGTCAATGTGGCCCGGGAAAGGGAAGTCTGGGGCCCCCTGCTTGAGCTGCTCCCCCCGCGACCCGACCCCGGATAAGCGGATGAAAATGAGATGAGATTACAAAATATATACAACAATTATCTCCAAACGATTGAATACTTTTATAACAGAACTGATAGAGGAAGAACAAACAGGATTCATTAAAGGACGTCAAACACATGATAACATTAGAAGGGCCCTGCATATTGTAGATCAAGCACAAAAGAAAAAACAAAGTACTATATTAGTAAGTATTGATGCAGAAAAGGCATTTGATTTGGTAAATTGGGAATTCTTATATAAAGTATTAGAACGATTTGGATTAAATAGTAAGTCAATGCAGTGCATAAAGACATTATACCACCAGCCCACTGCTAGAATCAAAATAAATGGAAACCTAACTGACAAATTTAGTATACAGAGATCAACTCGGCAAGGCTGTTGTTTGTCACCCACTCTTTTTGCGCTTTTTATCGAACCTTTGGCACAAGCAGTATGCCAAAATGAAGAGCTTAAGGGAGTTATAGTAAATGGCAAGGAACATAAAATAGGACTTTTCGCAGATGACGTCGTAGCCTTCCTCGAACAACCAAATAAATCACTACCTTGAACTGCTCGAAATGTACGGACACCTTTCGGGATATAAAGTAAATGTTTCAAAAACACAAATTTTAACACAAATTTTAACACTTTAACACACCCCACCAAAGGAAATTCAGGAAGCATTTCACTTAAATTGGAATCGAAAGAAAATTAAATATCTGGGGATTACCATCACAAAAGGATTATCTAAACTTTATAAAGCCAATTATAAAGGTACGGCCACACCAACCGCGTTACCCGCGTACGACGCGTATAAAATCGAAAAATTTTCCAGAGGGAACCATTGGTTTACGCACGTATGAGCTGCGTAGATGCGTTACATGCTCTAAAGCAACATTTTAGCCGTGTTAGCCGCGTATGAGCTGCGTATATATACGCACCTGACGCACCTACGCGCGGAGTTCAAAAAATTTAACTTTTTACGCTCCTACGCATGACGATTAGCCGCGTTGCCCAATCAGCGTTGAGCTTGACCCGACGTCACTGGCAGAGAGTAGTGAGCTTGGACAGAAGCATACGGCCGACATCTTTCTTTATCCCCGGGGGAATGGATATCCATGCGGGTATCCTGGAAGAGAGAGATCCTTCACGTGAGCAATGGCAGGAGGATGATGAACCAAGGATCGCCCACCAGTCCACCTCGTCTGCCCCCACCTCCCTACCCGTCTTGACCACACCGTCCACCTCGGCTACCATCTCCACCCCTTCCACCGCCTCCACTGCCACCGCCTCCATCATCGTTCGTGGCTGTCAATGCAGCCAAGACCTGGTGGAGTTGGAGAGGGAGAAGGTGGCTCTGCTTAGGGACGTGTGTGGTCTGCTCCGGGAATCCGCCGATTACCAAAAAGAGGTGATTGTGCTGAAGAGGGCCAAGTTGGACATTATGGCACGTCAGCTTGCCCTCGAGGAGGAGACCCGGAGCAGCAAGGTGATATTTTTCAGTATATGATAAACATATTTTCAGTAGGCATATATATATATATATATATATATATATATATATATTGTGGCAGACGCCAGGGAGGAGTGAGGGGAGTGGTAGTTCTGGCAACCTGCTGGCTCCACCCCCAAGCCATATATGGACTTCCTCCCTTTAAAGAGGCGAGCCTGGGGATCATTAAGCAGGGGTGCTGGGGCTTAAAGGAGGTAGCAAACGACAGACAGGGGAAGTTGGAGCTAGAAGGAAGGCTAGAGAAGCTAACGCTAGCAAAGGACCGGCAGGATCTGTGTGATCGCCTGGCAGCGTGATACGGCCTGAGGGAGAGAGACAGGTGGAAGGTGTTTGATGAAATTGTACTATATCATATAAGAGGTGGATGACCCTTTTCCCACACTGGTTTTATTTACTCTGTAAATAAACCATTCGGCCTTGAACTGCTCTCTGTGTGTTGTGTCGTTATATCCATTCAACTTGGTAGCGTGGAAACCCCACACCCACTGGCCCGCTGCTATATATATATATCTATAAATAATGTTGGGAAAGTTGAAGGAACTGTGAACACGTTTTCATAAGGCTTTTTTGTTCTCTTTTTAGATGTGACGGGTAGGGAAGTGGGGGTGGACTGGTGGGGGATCCTGGGTTCCTCATCCTCCTGCCATTGCTCACGTGAAGGATCTCCCTCTTCCGTGATACCCGCATGGCTATCACTCCCCCGGTGGATGCCATGGAAGACTGAGAAGCCTATGGCCATGGCGCGTTCTTCCTCATCGTTGAGGGAATGCGCCGTGTACTACTCCGCACCGCTTTCTTTTTCGCTCCACATCGGACCTAGTGTTGCCAGTGACCGCAGTTATGTCAGCTATTCCCCCCCCCCACTTCTTAAAATGTTGCTTGTTGGTGTGGGCACCTTTGAACCGTTTATTCTTTGAAATAAAAAAAACTTTTTTCAAACATGATGTTCATTTGTCATTCTTTTACTGACGACGACGCAGTCGCAACAGTGTGAAAATCATGCAATCACTATGTTTCACAATGTTTCCGTCAATTGCAGCCTAATATGAACCACAATGGTCTCCACAAATGATATAGCACACTTCAGTGGCCGCAATAGATGAGCGGCTCTGTTGCTTTTATTGTCGTGCAAAATGTGTGCATGTTTTGGTGTTAAGGCTGTTAAAATTACTCTTGGTTTAATCCTTGAAAGGAAAAAGATGTCTGGCTATACAAAGCATCATTAAAAAACAATTTTAACTATACTATATAATTATAATACTATATATAAGACTATAATACTATAAAACGATATAAAATAATATATGTGGAAACACCGGCAATGATGTTTGTTATAGGCCTACCCTTAACAAATGAGCTGTTTAACATTACCGAGTGTCTGATTGATTGTTAATCATGTGTTGATAGTGTAGTGTTGTAGGCATGACGCATCAAATTAACAATCGTTGACAGGTTTGATTAATTAGTCTCTGAACATAGGCCTATATAGTGCAAGGGACAATGCAGTACGTCAGTGCAAATAATGGCTGGGAGACAGCGTGTGCTAGCGCTCCGTGCGCGCGAGAGAGAGAGAGAGAGAGAGAGAGAGAGAGAGAGAGAGAGAGAGAGAGAGAGAGAGAGAGAGGCGTCCCCGGAGTCGCCTTGTTGCGATCAATGGCCGAATCCGGGACAACTTTGACCCCCTCGAGGTCTACACTGACGCGGCAGTCATACAGCGCTACAGGTTGCCCAGGGAGGCCATCAGACAGCTGCTTGGGGCGATCAGGCAAGACCTCAGACGTGCTACAAGGAGGAGCTTTGCGCTCACAAGTGCAGCTCTTGGCCGCCCTCCGATTCTACGCCACAGGGAGCTTCCTGCAGGTGGTAGGAGATGGCCAGGGCCTGTGCAAGGCGTCAGTGTGCAGATCGGTCCAGGCAGTGACATACAGCCTCCTTCGTCTCCTACCGCGACACGTCCGTTTCCACAGCAGAGACGAGATGGGTGCGACCCAAGAGAACTTTTTTCGGTCGTTCCGCATCCCACAAGTGGCCGGAGTCGTGGATGGAACTTTGATTCCAACTCTCACGCCCCACGTTGATGGCCACGTCTACATCTGTCAGAAGGGATATGCCGCTGTCAACTGCCAGGTGGTGTGTGACCATCAGGGCATCATCCTGGATGTCGTAGCGAGATGGCCTGGAAGCACTCACGACTCCTTTGTTTTCCGCGAATACTCCATCGGACGGCTGGCTGCAGCCTCCAGGGGAGAGTGGCGGCTCCTCGGAGACAGTGGCTATCCGCTTAGGCCTCACCTGTTCACCCCAGTGGCTAACTCGGGAGACGTCCACGAGGAACAGTACAACGAAGCCCACCGTCTGGCCTGGTGCATTGTCGAGCGCACGATCGGCAGGTGGAAGTTGCGCTTCCGATGCCTCCACAAGTCCGGCGGAGGGCTCCCGTTTGCGCCAGCCAAATCGTGCGCTGTGATCTGCGTGACAGCAATGTTGCACAACATTGCAGCCAAGGCTGGGGTGGCGTTGGGTGAACCGGACGAGGACGAGGACGAGGAAGATCCGTTTCGGGACGGCCTCCCGGATTACGCTGCTGGTTTGGAATCACGCCGAAGAGTGATCGCGGCTTTTTTTAACCCCCCCACTCCCCATGTCACTAAACATCCCCGTCAACGTGACCAATCCCCACCATATCCCAGCCTTTTGCCTGCTCCTTTTGGCTTTAATTTATTTTTCATTTCATTCTTTCATTCATTATTTTTATTTTATTTTTTTTCATTTCTTTCATTCATTATTTTGTTTAATTTTTTATTTTTTGAGTTATTTTAGGTATGTTTTATGAGTAGCCTATGTCACAGTCTGCACAAATCCCCCCACTTTCTCTGCCTGAGAAATGTCTGCCTGCGCAAACATTTTCTGGACTGTCCCGTTTTATTTTGGCCATTTTAACATCTTTATTAATAAATTAATTAATAATCTTTATTAATCACCAAACTAAGAACATAAAGGTGACATTCCGTGTATTGGATGCGTTTTAATAAAACGCATCCAATACACGGAATGTCCGATGGTGACGCCACTGAGGCTATAGTAGGCTAACGATGCTCTTAGCGTCCTACGAGTACCTACAAGTACCCCTGGAGTACTCGTTAGTTACGAGCGTTTTCACGACGTTCGCTACCAACGATGCTTTCGGGAAACGCGGTGAAAACTCTACGATGCCCTTACGACGCACTTCACGATCCACTTAGGCTAACGGCGCTTTCGAGAAACGAGGCCCTGGTCTGTATTTATATGTGGATTTTTGAGACTCTCCTGACGCGGCTGGATTCACAAATGCATCTTTTTCAACAAGGAACTCCCTCTAGCCAATCAGATTCCTCCCTCGTTTTCAGCCAAAACCCAGTCGAAACTAGATGGAAAAAGTGTGTAGCTCAAAACGTGACGCAGCTTTTACTTCTTCGCCACCTAGAGATTGTTATGTACGATCATTAAAAAAAAACATGTTATTTCCCATAGACATTTGACCGAGGGAACCGGGAGGCTCGGAGGCTGGACTCAGAGGTCGGAACTCCAGTCATTTGATTGGCTGAAAACGAGGGAGGCATTTGATTGGCTACAGAGAGTTCCTTGTTGAAAAAAATGCATTTGTGAGTCCTGCGACGTCAGGAGAGACACAAATGAAAAGTAAATTCAAGTTTAACAGTTTGTATATAAATGTAACAACATCCAAATAAATTTTTGATGAAAATTGCAAATACTTTTTTTAATTAATATATTTATGGATTTATATTACATTTATTTCAAACAAGGCACATTTGTGTGTGGATCAAAAATGTGTTTGTGAAACTTATTTTTGTTGATGGATTTATTTTACATTTATACATAGGCCTACCGATATCCATTTCTCCCATAAAGACTCGATCACCGATAAGTATGAACAGGATTTATTCAAATAACGACATGGGAATATTTTGCATGGTAAATCTTTGGCATGAGCCTCGTCACTGATCCAGGGTGACGTGCGGACTCGGCGTATCCTGCCAGGACTAGCAGGGGCGGAGCCTTCCCCTGGACAAGTAGACTGAGGCCGACCTGGTGGTGGTGGGGTGGATGGAGGTGCGTCGAACGAAGACCTGAGCAGCAAAGACATATGTTAGACTACTCTTTATAGAGCAGGTGTAGGCAGGTGATTGGTAGCTGGTGATTGGTGATTGGCGGCCAGCCGCGCGTGATTTGAGTCCTCCTGGTAGAACTACCAGCAAGCTTAACATTTCTCCCATAAAGACTCGATCACCGATAAGTATGAACAGGATTTATTCAAATAACGACATGGGAATATTTTGCATGGTAAATCTTTGGCATGAGCCTCGTCACTGATCCAGGGTGACGTGCGGACTCGGCGTATCCTGCCAGGACTAGCAGGGGCGGAGCCTTCCCCAAAAGAGAGGACGTAGGCCTTCGCCAGAAGTAGGAGATACCTCGGCATGTCCTGCCGGGACTGGCAGGGGCGGAGCCGACCCCAAAAATAGAATAGCGAAAGGGGGTAATGAGACCATACATACCCGCGTAGAAGAAGTGGACAAGGATCTATACTGCTTCTGGAAGATAAAAGGCATACCCATAGGTGTCGATTACGGGGGGGACGGGGGGGACATGTCCCCCCCACTATTTGAAATACGAATTTTGTCCCCACCAGTTTTAAAAATGTGTAAAAAAAAAATAAAAATTAAAATCCCCACATACTCAACCGAAATCGTCGAGTCTAAAATCATGCGATAGGCGCGCTCGAAGACATCATTTATTAGATAGGCCTACCTAATAAACCGTTGGAACACACAAGACCGGAAACCATGGCAACGCCGGTAAACAAACCCCGACTCCCGAGAAGCCCAATCCCTATGAGAGCCCTGCGCTACGGCCATCCGGAGGCACACAGAGCTTTTGGTCGTGATATTATGTATACAATTATATTATATTATATACTATTATATATAGAGCTCCGAGGGTCGCAAACGGCAACAATCACTTTCTCCTCCATGCTGCAGTACACCCCGGACTGCACTGCGCTGAGTTTGACGGTTGAACGCTGATTGGCTGTTACGTTACACATGTCACTCAGTGGCCACGCTGTTGAACGCTGATTGGCTGTCATCACGCGAAATTCGTGTCAAAGTTGAAAATTTTAGCGCCACAAATCCTCGTGAACGCGCTTGCCTGTGCACGGCGAAAGTGTGGCGCGACAAATCAAAAATATTCGCCCGATACGCGTCTATACGTTCACTTTGTATGGGATCTTGTCGTCCCGTTGCGTTTGGTGTGAACGCACTGGAGAAGTTTCAAGACAGACAGCCAAAATTGTCATTTTTATTCAGAAAATAGCCGGTCCTTTTGCTTCCTATAAAAAGCATGATTGTGACACTGGATAATAGCGATATGGATACGTCATCTAGCCTGCATGTGGAGGGCCACATAAGGTAAGAAATTGGTTTACGTAAACTTTGCTGCAGGTTCTGTTTGCTCGTGAATCGTGATGACCTGGCCAAAGGTTACCAACGGTCCCAAGCGATTGTGATCTGATTCTGGTTGGTGCTCCAGTTAGTATGCATTGTAGGCCTATATATAGATTGCAGCTAGTAGCAGCTACACACGGTGCGATTGCTATGCCAATGTGGTTATAGTTGGTTTTGTCTGATTGAGATATGTGACGACTTGGAGCCTGGTAGGCCTATCCTGACATAAATATGTTCTCGCATAACCTGTGTGATTATCCTAAACTGAAGGGGATTTTATTTGCGGACAATTTTCTTATGATGTTGTAACGAGTGAAGTCTACATTGGTCCTTCGCAAGTGTTTACTGGTGGTCAGGATTTGGCAGATGCAATTCTCCTCTCGGTGCTTGTATTTCTTCTTTTTTTAATGCAGCATAACATATGCTACCAGCAGCCCTTGCTCGACTTCAAAAGGCTGATGCTCAGTACCTCGTTTCATTTCGTACCCCCTTTACAGTCTGGCATTGTTTGTCTGGTAAACTCTGTTGATGTCAAGATAAGTGTTAAATTGCCAACACTGTTCCTTATCCTGTGTGTATTAGTATTAGGCCTACATATCCCGAGCCAATACCCTGGTGTTTCCAACGCTGTTTTGCAAAACAAGCCAAAACACAAACTGTGGTTTTCAACTTTTATTGTTCGAATAGGATCTTCATAGGGCTGGCCCGAATGCCATTTTTCAGGCTTCGAATACTCGTTGGTTTTTCCGAGCGAATATTCGAATACTCGTTCCAGAAAAAAACACCATCAAAAACAACATTAATAATCCTTATATACTCCCTGGAAGCGATTTTGACAGTATCTGCATATTTTGTTGAAGATTTAATAGCTTTTGAACGTTAATTAGTAGGCCTAAGTAGGTTGAAGTTCCTTAGTTTTTCCCCGTGACAGCGAACAGCCTTTGCTCCGTTCCAAATCAGCTGTTCTCTGTAATCTCAGCCCTTACGGGAGCTTTTCAATTCATCCTGGAACGTGCATCTTTTCAGGGAATTTGTACAATAAATCCATATCAAATACCGAATATTGATTGTCTTATGTGTCCATATTATATCCATTATATTGACCGGGTATTCCCAAGACGCTCACGCTCTGCAGCAAGCCAGTCACAGCTTGGCGCGGCGCTGTACAGCGAACGTAAACAAACAACTAAGCTAAGGTTTTAAGTATTACTTTTCCTCCAGAGATCCCGCTAATGTTGTGTTATAAAGTAAAGGGAAACAAGATATCTATTCTTCCTCCACCTCTCTCGCTTCTCTGCTTGGTGTCGCTGACTCTTATAGTTTGCCTCCCTCGCTCTGGTAAAGTCACCTACGTGGAAAAAAGCTCTGAATACTGATTTAAGCTTCAAATACTAATTTTCCGAACCAGTATTCGAATATTCGAATAATTTCAACATCTGACAATGCACTGTAGAGCATATTGTAATGCAGCGTTGAATGGATGAATAGCTTATATAAGGGTACCCAGCACTTTTCAGACCACACTCAAGCTTATGGTTATTGTCCCCACCACTTCTAAAAACAAACTGACGCCCTTGGGCATACCCAATATACGACATATTAAGAGTCAATCATACATACCATAAAACGATAAGCTTAAGACCGTCAGCGAGATCGATGAATCACGTAAAAGCAGTCGACTTAAAATACCTCAGCGAGATCAATTAAAATTTAGAGCACTCTGCAGCTGTTACGCAGCGAGCCACGAGTGCTTTCGTGCTGTACCAACTGCCGTGGTCGATTCACTCTCCGGGGTCGCTGCGTGACCTGAGTGCTTTCGCGTTGAACCACCGACGTGGTCAACGAACTCACGAGTGCCCTTGATGTGCCACCGACGTGGTCACGCACTCACCGGTGTTGCTGCAGCAAATATTGTTAAGTTCCGTGTTGAACACCGACGTGGTCAACGAAATCACGAGTGCCCTACTGCCCTTGCTGTGCCACCGACGTGGTCACGCACTCACCGGTGTTGCTGCAGCAAATATTGTGAACTTCCGTGTTAAACACTGACGTGGTCAATGAACTCCGAGTGCCCTGCACTTGAGCTTTTGGTATTATGCCACCGACGTGGTCATTAAATTTGCATGTGCCTGAGTAGTGCCCACCGACGTGGTCAACGCACTACCAGGGTTGCTGCAGCGAACGTGGAGTTCTGTGTTGTACCGCACCGACGTGCGCAACGAACTCACGAGTGCTTGAGTTGTTCCCACCGACGTGGGCAACGCACTCACCGGATTTGCTGCAACGAACGTAGAGTTCTGTGTTGTACCGCACCGACGTGCGCAACGAACTCACGAGTGCTTGAGTTGTTCCCACCGACGTGGGCAACGCACTCACCGGGGTTACTGCAGTCAAACCATGAGTACTAGATAACGTGCCACCGACGTGGTCATACTCACGAGTGCCCTTGATGTGCCACCGACGTGGTCACGCACTCACCGGGGTTGCCGCTGCAACCTTGAGTTTTATTTTCCTATTTTACGCCACTGACGTGACAGCGAACTCAAGAGTGTTTTCTAGATGATCCACCGACGTGGTCACACTCGCCGGGGTTGCTGCAGGTTAACCTGAGTTATGAAACCGAATTTTGCTTTATGAATTTAGTACCTGATAACCACCACCACCAGTAGTTGCAAATAATGTCGCTTTTAGCAACGAAAATAATGACAAAATATCGTCATCACGAACCTTTATCGCGTGAGAAAGAAAAAAACAAAAAAAAACAAACAGGACGCAACGTGCATGCTGGGCGTATGGGGCGCCGTTTGTAAAAACTCTGTTACAATTTTTTAGCTGATACATTTTCAACATTTAGCTCACTTTCCTCACATTTAGCGCATTTTCCTCACATTTGAGAGAAATTCATGCAAAACAACATGTTATATTTAATTGTCAACAATATGTTCAAATGTACAAAATCCATGTTAGAAATTATATCTAAATGTTAGATCTAAATCTAAATGTTAAATATAAATATAAATGTTAAATATAAATCTAAATGTTAAATTTATATCTAAATGTTAAATGTTAAATCTAAATGTTAAATCTAAATCTAAATGTTAAATTTATATCTAAATGTTAAATCTAAATCTAAATGTTAAATCTAAATCTAAATGTTATATATAAATCTAGATGTTATATGTTAAATGTAAATGTTAAATCTATATCTAAATGTTAAATGTTACATCTAAATGTTAAATCTAAATCTAAATGTTAAATGTTAAATCTAAATGTTAAATGTTAAATCTAAACATTAACTCTAAATGTGTCGCCAAGTGTAAAGCTAAATATTTAGAAAATATTCAAATCCCCAATGAAACCACGCCCGCTTCAAATCGCGCGGCAAAGATCGAGCGGCAAAGTCAAAGACAAAGACAAAGACAAAGTCAAGCAGGCATGGCCGGTTCTCTCGGAGTCCAGGACATCGAACGGGTGGTTATTGCAGCTGTACGGGCTGCACTCCAGGGTGTAGCTCCCCCGGTCCAGTCCACATCAGCAACGGTAAGTTAAGTTGTTTTAATTTGAGTTCTTTATGCAGACGAGGGGGTTAGCCACTGTTAGCTAACCCAGCCAGTTAGCTGTGTGATATGCTAGCTGAAGTTTTGTTATCCACTCCCCCCCACTGTAAGGACTCTCTGTAGCCTAGTTGACTTAGTGATTACCAGTGACAAAACCGACCACTTACTCTATGAAGCCTGTGCTGTGGTTAACATGTGTAATATTAACGTACTTTGCCGCTATATCTCACATCTAAAATGCGGGCTCTTGTTTCAGGTTTCAACACCAGCGGTGCCCAGTGCCTCAGGCACTTCCAACTTTGCCACCACCGTCACATCACTGAGATCAGTAAGTTGTGATATAATAGCTGGTTAACGTTTATGTTACCCTGAGAAGAATACAACTATTGATATAAAATAACTGGTTAATATTGAAGTTCAACACTGGTAATTTGAGGATTAGGGCTACAACTAACAATTCGTTTCATAATCGATTAATCTGATGGTTATATTCTCGATTAATCAATTAGTTGTTTGGTCCATAAAATGATAAAATGTTGATCGCTATTTCCCAAAGTTCAAGATGACATACTCGTTGTCTTGTTCCGTCCACAACCTAAGGATATTTAGTTTACTGTCAAACGGGACTAAAGAAACCAATACATATTATAAATAAAGGTTGTTGGTGTTATTATTATTTGAGATACTGGAATAAGATAATTTTTACTCAAACCGATTATAAATTATCAAAATAGTTGGCAATTAGTTTAATTGTTGTCAACTAATCAATCAATAAAGTGTTAATGTAAAATGTACTAACTTGATTGGCATATAATGATTTCATCCTGTGCATGGCAAAATTACATTAAATGTCAGCATGGAGACCTGTATGCAGTTCTTTACAAAGTTTACTGTTCAACTTGGTCATTATCAGCTCTATTAAGAAAAGTCTCTTGATCTGCTTGTTTTCAATAGGCTCCTCTGCCATCCATCCCGCTACGTAATCGGGCTCAATCGGGATACTTGAGACGAAGGAATGTCAAAACATACACGTAGGATGTTGTATGTTTAACTTTTTCACCGGGGGTATCGGTCTTCATTATACCCAGAGGAGAAACTCGGACCAGGTTAGCTACGGCTGGCCTTGTTGGAAAAAATTATTTTTCCACAGAATGGTCTGAAGACCAAGTGAGAGCTGAAATAACAGCTATCTTCAGTGGAGCATTTGGCTTATCAGAGCACCAGTCACTTCCATTTCAGTTTTTGAGCACCATCAAGGGGTGTAAAAAACTGATGATACCGAAGGTCACCTCCAATTTCCCCTGGGGTGGTAAAGAAGTTGCCTCCGTCTGTTCCAGCACATGCCTGTATATTATGGCAGAAATGGAAGTTCCTGCACAGGTGAGCATGTTATTGAATACATTAGTGTGGTAACTCGGCGGACAAAAGGCTCAGTCTAAATCGGGTGCTGCCCATTTATTGAACTCAGAAAAAGCTTTCAGCCCACACTAGTCCACAGTTTTTTGGCCCCTATATTTCCACAGACCTTGGGCCTTGATCTGTTACTGCACATGGGACGGAACACCCATAAACTGGTGATCCAGTGATGAGCACACCTGTACTCAATAACTGAATCATCCCCCACATCCTATTCCAACACATACCTATATCTCCATTTACTAGCTAGATGTTGTCTACTCCCCACACCAAGAAAATATGTAATTTTTCAATCAGATAAAATTATGTGTGAATGAATTACTGTTCAAGTTGCCTGTTTTTACATAGGAGTACCTTTTTCTTTTGTGCAGAACTGTAGTGTGGAGCTGTCTGATGACAGTGATTTTGAAAGCCCGGTTGTACAACGAAGGAGAGGTGAGTAAAAAAATAAATAAATTAACACCCCTCATTTGTATAGAAAATCCCAGTAAACAACTCTCGAACCTCTCGAGGTTAATTGCTGTTCTGACTTTTTGTGATGAATTGGTGACTTATTGCATTATTGAACTTATTGAAACAAGTATTGTTTAGGTTATTATTAAGAGTTACTGAGTAGATTCTCTTTATGTAGTGACTCGGAGAGATGCACCGTCCAGAGCCCAGAGCGAACACTGTGAGAGGCAAGAGAGGGTGGAAGCCAGTGCTCCTCCATCTAATGATGGGATGGACCTACAGGGACAGCGAGGGCCAAATGAAGCTATGAATCACTTTGCAGGTTAATTTCTGATCTGACTTGATTTTTTGATGAATTGGTGACTTATTGCATTATTGAACTTATTGAAACAAAACCGTTATTTGTGTGGAGTGAAAATAGTAGGGTTGGGAATAATAATCTATTCTTCGATGCATCGCGATTCTCTCTAGAATGATTCTGTCTCAATGCAGATAAATTAATAATCTGAATTACCTTTTTTCTTATTGGCCAATCTGATTTGTTTTGACGCGATTGCGATTCAGCCTACACATAGCATGCACGCAAACTCACAGCCAGACACAAGAACTCCTTCTAATTCAAGAGCAGCTTTTTCTTTGACATGGAAAATAAAACTGAACCCTATTTTTTACAAACTTCCATATTGTGTTGTAATGCAAGCTGCATTGATTATTGCATTGTTCATAGAAAGTCATATTTGTGACAAAAGCTTTTTCTCTAATAAAATACTAGATAAGTGAATTCATCTGTTGATGTCTTTGATGGTCATCACAAAAGTAGGAAGTGGTAGCAAACTCAGATGTGTTTATATATTTTTGAAAATCACGCATGGAAATGTACGTACATTTTTTTGTTGCATCGATAATCGGTTTAGAATCGAATCGTTTACCTCATAATCGGAATCAAATCGTGAGGTGCCAAGAGATTCCCACCCCTAAAAAACAGTGTAGCATAATTTGCATCAATGGATTGAAAGTATTGTTTAGGTTATTATTAAGAGTTACTGAGTAGATTCTCTTTATGTAGTGACTCAGAGACATGCACCGTCCAGAGCCCAGAGCGAACACTGTGAGAGGCAAGAGAGGGTGGAAGCCAGTGCTCCTCCATCCGATGATGGGATGGACCTACAGGGACAGCGAGGGCCAAATGAAGCTATGAATCACTTTGCAGATTTCATGTACAGTTATATGTATTAACTTAAGGTTTTCTCATGTAATATTTGTTACATTTATGTTGGTCCATTTTGTTAGGGAATGAATCTTTTATCCTTGTGTCTTAATTAACAGTCCTATTGATATTGAAGAAGATGAAGCCATTGAGGAGGCCATCAGACGCAGTCTTTTAGAAGAGTCTGTGCAGCCCTCACAGGATTCAAGGTATACTTGCTTTGCTCCTTTTTAACTTTCAGTGTTGCACCAGTCAAAATTAGAGTGGTCAGTGTGGCTTTCATGTGTGCTGGTAATAATCATTATCCTTTATGTTCTGAAGGTTTGCAGAAAGTTTGAGCATAGAAGAAATTACAGGAATTGTGAAAGCTCACAGTGAGAGGGTTGTCACAGAAGCATACAGACCAATCTACATCAGCCGAGGGAACGTGTGGACAACTGCCCTCCGACAGTTTAGTAGACGGAAATTCACTGAGTGCACCGATCTGCTGTATGTCACCTTTGCCAGTGACGAAGGCACCAACGAAGATGGAGAAGACCTCGGAGGGCCACGGCGAGAATTCCTCCGTCTGCTTGTTAAAGCCATCTTCAAAGAGAGTGGAGCATTTGAAGGTAATCTTTTTTTTTTTTTGCATAATTGTTATGTACTTTACATCAAATGTACTTATGTGCTGTGGTGGTACAATTATTTTACTTGCATACTGGGTAAGCTGCCCTCTTAAAGTTTGGGTAACATACATAATTGGCGCTTTATTAGCCAATTAAAGGATACTGGCTTCCTTTGTCGACATTTCTGTCTTTCAGAGGCTATAGTGGTCATGCTAGCTTGTTGGAAGGGGGCTAAATAGCAATAACAAATAATAAGTTAGGCTAAATTTATGCCCTTGACTTCTCACCTCAAGATAATGGATATCTGAATGAAAATGGGTACTCAAAAACTTAAAACCCAACACATCTTCAATAAACCTTGTAACATGTAACTTTATGCCAATCCCTTGCAGTTTATGCATGCAGTATAAATGTGTTTTTGCCTATTCTAAAATTCTATTCCATATACAGTTTTTCTGTTATAGGTTAATGGTATTCAGATTATTGTATGATATCTTGTGATTCTAGTTGTCTTTACTGAATAAACAAATTTCTTTTTGTCCTTTTGTCCTAGAGTCTCTAAATGGCTTCACTCCAAGAATGAACATTTCTCATGTGCAGAATGGAGTGTACCGCACTATTGGACAGATGATGTCTACCATCATCGTCCAGGGTGGTGAACCTCCAGCCCTCCTTTCTCCTCTGGTAGTGGACTACCTTCTGACAGGACACATCTTTCAGTTGAAGGTCACTCCAGAGGATGTAGCTGACATGGAACTGAGAGAAGCCCTGAAGAAGGTATGATATGAGTGTGATAAAATGTTATTCGCTTCAATCCCAGTTTCTGAGGCATTTATTTAAATTCTGAATGCATCTATCATATCCTTATTTTTCGATTGCACCTTAAGGTTGATCAAGCATTAACCACAGAGGAGCTGGAGCAAGCAGTGGAATGCTGTGACTCATGGAGATACCAACTCGAAGGTCTTCCGAACCCAGTCAGCATGGACAACAAAGATGCATTTGTGCAGAATGCAATACTTTTCCATGTCGTCATTCAACGACAGAGCTGCTATGATCAGTTAGTTGAGGGTTTGAAGTACTACGAGGTAAGTTTAGACTTAAATGTAACTAATTGCATTCTAGTGTACAACAGATGGTGAATTGCTTGTGCATGATTTTTATAGCACACTGGAACACTGTTCAGTCCCATTCAAAATAAACAATGTGAATTATCTACAGATCGCACGAGTGTTCAGACACCGACTACATTACTTGCCCACCACCCCAATCACTTTGCCTTTTGTACCAAGGACGTGAACTCGGGCAACTGCTGTTTCATATACTTGATGGAGTACATATAGTTTTATTAACATGTGTTACAGCCTCCTCTGTAACTTGCTACAAAGCAAGTTACAAATGAGCTTCAGATCTTTGTTAATAGAAAGAATCTGGCAGATGACGATGAATTTGATTACAATTGTCTGGTGGCTCTCATGAATGGATCAATTTTTAGTGCTGTGTAGTCTCGCAAAAAAATGCTTGGACTGTACATTTGGAGCCCAGGGCCCCGTTTCCCGATAACGATGGATCTTCGCTCGTACGATCATTCTCCCGATGGATCTTGCGATCCATCGATAATTTCTTTGGAGCGTTTCCCGAAACTCCTCTTAACGTGAACGCGCATTCGCTGCACTCACGACGTCGTAGGATTGTAACTGTCTACTGACACGGTGCTTAAATGGGCTCTGTAGGAGGGGGAGACGCAGGAATGTCGCAGGAAAATTGTGTTAAAAAGGGTTAAAATATATCCCCATCAAGGACAACAGCAGAGTAGCCTACGAAAAAAATAGACTGCAATTATATGAATGCTAAAGACATTAAAACACAATTGATTAGGCTTAAACCGACATATATCAGTCCTAATCCTGAATGCACTGTGCGTTTCACGGCATTTTCCCCCCTGAAATAATTCCATATGACAAAAAATTAAAAATAGCTTGTGTGACAACTACATTTATCTTAATGGGCTGATTTCTGAAACATGCTTTGCGCAGCAAAGAGAGCCGACTTAATCTGATTCCGCATAAGGGTTTCCTTGATTGATAATTTGATTGGCTATAAAAGCCCCTCCGGAAATAGGGTAAGGTATGTATTGATGAGGAATACAACGAAGCCCACCGTCTGGCCCGGTGCATCGTTGAGCGCACGATCGGGAGGTGGAAGTTGCGCTTTAGATGCCTTCACAAGTCAGGCGGAGGGCTCCAGTTTTCGCCGGCCAAGTCATGCGCCGTGATATGTGTGACGGCTATGTTGCACAACATTGCAGCTAAGGCTGGGGTGGCATTGCTTGAACCGGAGGACGCTGAGGACGATGACGACGAGGAAGATCGGTGTGAGGACGGCCTCCCTCATAACTACGCGGCTGGTTTTCATGCGCGTCGAAGAGTGATTGAGACTTTTTTTTAACCCCCTCCACCCTCCCACATGTCACTAAACATTCCCGTCAACGTGACCAATCCCCACCATATCCCAGCCTTTTGCCTGCTCCTTTGCTTGTTTTTTATAATTTATTTTATTTCTTTATTTTTAATTTTTTTAATTGTATTTTATTTTGTACATTATTTTATGCTACGTTTTATGAGTAGCCTATGTCAGTCTGCACAAATCCCCCCACTTTCTCTCACACATTTTGAGTGCCCTGCCTGCGCAAACATTTTCTGGACTGTCCCGTTTTATTTTGGCCATTTTAACATCTTTATTAATAAATTAATTAATAATCTTTATTAATTACCAAACTAAGAACATAAAGGCGCAATGCGTTTTACTAAAACGCATCCAATAGACGGAATGTCCGATGGTGTCGCCACTGAGGCTATAGCTGACGATTCTCTTAGAGTCCTACGAGTACCTACGAGCACCCCTGGAGTACTCGTTAGCTACGAGCGTTTTCAAGACGTTCGTTCCCCACGATGCTTTCGGGAAACGCGGTGAAAACTCTACGATGCCCTTTCGACGCACTTCACGATCCACTTAGGCTAACGACGCTTTCGGGAAACGGGGCCCAGATCTTTTAATGGGTGGACTTGTTTAGAATCTGGTGTGGCATGTTGTTTGAGTTAAAATGTTGTTTCGCCTAAACTCTGATCTGAACTATGTGTCATATATAGTTTGGACGACAGTTTACTCGTGTTTTTATTAATTATTCTCAGGTGTGTTGTCTGATTAATATTCATTGTAAAATTTGTAGCTGTATCAGACAGACTATTGTTTTCATTCCGTTTAATTATTTAAATGCAGTATTTCAAATAAGTGCCCAGTTCCTATAGACTCACAGGTGTGAGTTAAAATAAAATATATCTTTGCACACGATCACGTTCCAAATCCCTACTTTCTTGACTTTTCCTAAATATGTTTGTTGCGCCACCCTGTGTTCATACTTTTTTTTTTCAGACCGGGAAAGCTATTATAGAGCATTTTTTATGTATTCCTATGTAATTGTTTTTTTTTCCAAGGATGCAATGCTCTTCCTTTGTCAGCAGAGGTCGCAAGGGGACATTCTGAAGTGAATAAGATTGATATCTAGACTATAGGTAGAAATACAGACAGACAGAGGTGGCCAATACGTCGACTGGTCGACCGCGAGAGGATGAGGATGAAATCTCCCAGCTCTGAGAGAGCACACTAATCTATTTGAAATATCGAGAGTTGGAGTGGCCTACACGCGTAAATAATTTTAATACACCAACATTGTTAACTGTCATACATAGCTAAACGAGCAAATGAAAAATTAAATACCAACGCGACTGAAGCTATTAACAATAAGACTATAAATAATAATATAAAATTATACCATAATGTACCTGTTCTTTGTCTTTGGATCTTTTGAATAAATTGATCGATATGTGAATCGCATCGCGAGCAGAGGAACGTGAGAGTTAGTGAGCAGCAGCTGAACCAATCTAAAAGTCCCTTCGTCAATAAAAACCTTAGTGATATTCAGTTACCATTGCCTAAAACCCATCAACTTCATTCATGTTAAAGTGAAAAACCTCAGACACAAGAAGTTAACCGAACAGTGCACTAGGCCCTCTCGAATGCCAGGCCGAAACAACATGTCTCGCTACGACTCCTTTCAGCTGCCCACCCCTCCTTCTCCAGCAAAAAGTAATAACAGAAAACGGCTAATAAAACGCTTGAGGTGGCGTTATGAAGAGAAAACTTACATTTTTTAGTACACGGTATAAAGATAATTATGAACCTTTGATTGCGAACGTAGAGTTCTGTGTTGTACCACACCGACGTGTGCAACGAACTCACCGAATTCAACCGGATGTAAAATCCATATGCTGTGGAAGACCACCTTCCCAGCCGTTTTGACGCTGCTTTGTTATCGCAAAACATGGTTATACGTTAACGCCGCCATGCTTTGCCCCACAGAACGCTAGCTGCTACGATAGGGTAAAGCTCGAAAAGCGCAGACGACTCGACCCGAGGGCAAACGTGCCAGCTTCGACTGGCCATCTCTCAGCAAACCATTGCCCTTGGAAGAAACCCCCTATCCCGACCGAGGGAGCCGCATCCTGAAGCTGGACTGGTAGAGCTGTGAGAGAGAATACGCTGCGGGGGCTAACGCGGGGACTGAAATAGCCATGGTAGCAGGGCATGTGCCAGGTGCGTAGCCTGTGAAGGCGGAGGAAGCCGAGGCTGATGGTTGCTGGAAGTAGAAAGGCGCCGTGGCGACTGACGACAGCGGGTTGGGGGCCTGGACCCGTCCGGGAGTTCCGCATGGTGTTTCGACGGCGTCCATCCTGGCGCCAAATGCTTTGCACCAACTCGGCGAGGTTTTGTAGAATCAGGCGGATGTCCGTGTTGGGAACTTCTTGGTGGTGTTGTTGAGGATGCCGGGGACCGAAATTAACGGCTTTCTGCGCTCACTTGCCCGGACCAGAAGTAGTAGGCCGACCAGCACGAATCCAAAGTTATGACCTCTTGGTGTGTATTAACCGACGTAGCAACTAAGCGACGAGATATGCGAGATAATCAGAAGCACAGTAAAGCAGCAGCATGCGTCGAACGAAGACCTGAGCAGCAAAGACATATGTTAGACTACTCTTTATAGAGCAGGTGTAGGCAGGTGATTGGTAGCTGGTGATTGGTGATTGGCGGCCAGCCGCGCGTGATTTGAGTCCTCCTGGTAGAACTACCAGCAAGCTTAACATTTGTGTGTCCATTGAAATGTATTTTGAGAAGAGAGTAATTTATATATGAATCACAAAATACATTTGTGAATCCTTCGCTGTGTATTCTTTATTAATGAGACTGTTCTGATCCCATAGTACTTGGAGAATTCGGTGTAACACCGGCAAGTCTTTTGTGGAAGCAGTGACCAATCCGACGACAACATGCTGACTGGCTGTAAGTATTTCTTAGACCGTTGCTATATTTCGGATATATCATGACTATGACAATGTATGACTTTTTTTATCTGGATGATGACTAATATTTTATTAGCAATATCCAGAGATGCCGAGGGGGGCCGTGAAACACCAACCGGACCCACGACCATGTATGTTATTATTTTACAGCGTCTACTCTATCACGCTATTATTAGTCGTTATTATAGTTTATGTGTGTAGAAAACGGCTAAATCGAATTTATATTATGTGGTGTCTGTCTGATACGGGGTCTCCTAGGAATAAGCAATGAACGGCTGTTTGGGATCTGAACAACGTGGGGCCGGGACCAGCAGTTGTAAGCTATTAAAACATATATAAAAAATATATGTATCTATCCTTTGTGTCTCATCACTATCACTACATAGAAAACCGGATGGGTTTCTTTGGCAACAACTCTGGCTGTGAATATTGCTACAAGAGCATGCGCCCGCGCCCCCGCTGTACCATAAATTTCCATTATTCGGTAATGTGTGTCTACAGTTTATGTTGTTAGGTGCAATGATGATCATGACAAGTGGCATATTTAGGGGGTTAAGGAATCAGGGACGGCTGGTATAAATGGGCTAACAGGGCTAAGCCCTCCCTACCTTTTACAGTAAAAATGAAAGAATATTATTATAAACCTTAAAACATATTGTTTTAAATTTTGGTAGAACCTAAAGCAGCAGCTGCACCAAAAAGTGACAGAAAAACCCAGGATATATGATATATCTTTGGGTTTTTCCTGTGAATGCGCTAAATGTATTCAGCCCAAGCGGAGTAGCGTAAGCTTCCATTCAATTTTGATTGACAGGTATCGTGACACGCCCCCTTCATATGCTTCCCATTTGGGCTAAAGTCATTCAGCCCAAGCACAGTAGCGTAAGCCGCCATTTCATTGTGATTGACCGGTGTCGTGACACGCCCCCATTTGGGCTAATTTCATTTAGCCCAAGCACAGTAGCATAAGCTTCCATTGACGTTTGATTGACAGGTGCCCTGACACGCCCCCTTCATATGCTTCCCATTTGGGCTAAATTAGTTTAGCCCAAAGGCTGACCTTGGACCAGCTAGCACAGTAGCTACAGTACAGTGACCTTCGACCAATCACAGCACAGAGGCGCAAGGGCAGTATGGTGGGCGTTAGCATGAAAATGAACGAAGTGGATTATTTACTTTCTAATCGGTTTTCTTTAATGTCTTTGGAGGAAAAATTGGAAGTGAAGAGATTGGGGACACATCATCCAAACGATGTACATCACACTAATTAATTAAATGCTTACTCACTTATGTAACATTTTATTATTACGCAGTGCATTACGGAATGCACTGCTTTTACTGTCAGGAGTGCGGTCAGAATATGGCCGGTAATAGTGCATTTGTAAGCGGGTCAACAACGTTTCGTATCGAAACATTCAAAAAGGATATGTCTAAATAACCCAACATGACGTGACAAGTGTGTAGTGAAAGTGGCCCCTCTCCTAGCTGCATTTCAGCGACAGGCAACAATAATGTTCTCTAAGGAATCGGAAATGATCTAATTTAATGTTGCATACAACATTGCCAAAGAGGAGTTGCCATTCACCAAATTTAAATCCGAAATTATTCTCATGAAGAAAAATGGATTAAACGTCAACCCGACGTATAGCAATGAGATGGCATGACAATTCATTGCGATAATAGGCGACACCTTAAAGCAAACGACAGCAGACGTCGGAAACGCCACATAGATGTCCTTCATGATTGACGGCGACACAGACGTCTCTACCAAAGAGTGTGTGATCGTCTACAGCCGCATTTTGCGCAAAGGGTGACCGGTCAACATTTTAATTGTTTAATACTTTAAGCACAAAAAAAGTTTTATTTTGCTTAATGGTTTAGTTCGAAATGTTCAATTTCAGCTCAGTGAAGCACTTTAAACACCTTATTTTTATTTTTATTTATAATTGTGCTTCAAATAAAGACACGCGTTTCTCTACACCTTATTCTTGTTTAAAAATCATTCACATTATATGAAAGTTATGAACAGAGATATAAAGGTGACCTCATGGCGTCTGGAGCCCTGTGAAGTAGGCCTATTGATAAATGTAATGCATTCGTTAGCCCACCCACCCAAAATCACCACCAGCCGTCACTGTAAGGAATAGAGTACCAGATTAATAGTCCTTGAATATTTCAAAGAAGCGAAATGGGATCTAGTGTGTGTGTGTGTGTGTGTGTGTGTGTGTGTGTGTGTGTGTGTGTGTGTGTGTGAAATTTAATTATATGTACTCAAATAAGAATAACACAATCACAAAATAATGTATTTGTTGACAGTATAGAGTGTAAGTTTGTAGTTGTTTGTGTATTTATTATGGAATCAACTACAACTACGTTCTGCAGCTAAATCTGGCTGTCCCTCATCCCAGAGGGCCACAGCCACCCGGGATAATGGATTTGAAAAAGGAAATGTATGATGAACACTCTGGGGAACCGGAGGAAAAGGTACCGCATGACACGAGATAAAGACTATTCGTAACAAGAACATAATAACCATTAGCCTGCACCCATTTATTTTTAACTGTAAGCTAACTATTTTCTTACATTTGTTTTGCACAAAGTATCTAATTTCACAGATCTATTGTATTGTGAATACTCTCTGCATTCCTGCTGTTAAGTTATTTTGAAAATGTTATTTCATTCAGACGTCATAATCTGTTTCTTCCATCACATTATGTTTCTTACGTAGGCCAGAGAACTGCACGGACATCAATTTTCTTACAAGTATGGGAAGGAAGATCTGTATAATGTTGTATGCAAGAAGGCAGGGACTATGTATGAATCACTTCAGACCAGTGATAGGTTTAAAGACAAGGCTTCCAAAAACCAAGGCAACGATCTTGTTATTTTAACATCTAACAAAAGAGCTATTAGTATGCATTTTCCATGCCACAAATTGACCGAGATTGGCATTGAAACCCTGGCAATTATGTACATCAGAGAACCAGACAACCACCACAAGCAGTAAGGACAAAAAGGAAAATCGTGGAGAGATGGTAATATTTGATGTGAAAACTGGCGGTACTAACAACTAAGGTTATGAACAATTTTGGGCTGAGAAAGTTAGTGGATGAGGTTACTGTGTATGGATACAAAGGTCAAACAGTGAGAGAAGTGCTGGAGCAAGATGGACGTTTTAGTGACGAGGTATTACAAATCAATTACTCTTGCAGGACACAGAGGATAGTAAACATAAGGAAATGTCCACCCCTGCAGATTTTCTTGATGGTAGATGTTTCAAGATAACAAGAGGTTACTGCTTACAAACGCAATGGTAGTTAAACGTCCGTGCGTGGTTTACAACAAACATAGGGTCTTTCATGATAACGCCACACTTACTTATGGATATTAGCTATTAGGCTATCACCCGTAGTGATAAAGAAGGGGTACGAGTTTTGTAAAGACTAATGTTTTGGTTCATTGTTGTTTTTTATTTGTTTTTTGTATTATTTTTGTGCAATATATATGCTGGTGTCATCAGTCTCTTTTGTAACGATGATTTGTATATGTACCCGATTAATGTGTTAATAAAGAATGTCATGTATCGTATGTTAAATGTTGAATGTTTAATGGTTTTTGTCACAAAGTATCCATCCCATCAGAGGGGGCAAGAAGGGTGGTAAGTTGGCTTTGGGGAACAATATGTTTGACCCCAGGCTTCAACAACCGTTCAGCATGGTGGTAGCAGGACCATCAAACACCGGCAAAACCTACTTTGTCAAAACAGTTATTGAAAATATGATTGTCTATTTTCAGAAAAAATTGACAATATAGTATATATTTTTCATTTTGGACATCTATATATGCCGAAGTATATTAAAGTGTGTAGTATGTATGTGACCTATTTCGATGGTAGGCATTATGGTGTATCTACCACCAGGACAGGCAATTGCTACCAGGATGTCTGACAGCCCCCGAGGTGGTCTGTGGTCAAGGGTAGGGTCAATCCTCAAGGCTGTTCCACTGGCACTAGGGAAACAATAGACAGACAGACAGATAGCTAGATATGGATTTATCGATTTTATTTGGATCCCCATTAGCTGATGCAGAAGACACCAACTACTCTTCATGGGGTCCACACATAACATATAACAAGACAAGATTCAACATACAAGACAACAGACTAATGTAAAGTTGCCTTGCCTTGCCAAAAATGTAGTAATACATACTAGGATTCATTGCAAACAGCCATGAGGTGTCGCTTCACTTGTTTTTGAAGATAGCTTTGTTCTGGATTTTTGAAATATGATCTGGAAGGGAGTTCCATTTATGCTCAAGGCCTCCTCCTGGAGGTTGAGCAAGACCAGGGGAACCCTGAGGGTGGGAGCAGTGGTGCTCCCTCCTACCCAGGGGATTCAACATCAGGAGGTGATGGCACAGATGTCGCCGGTACAGTGGATCTGGCGGAGAACGTTCTTACTGCTGCGAAAATTGTGGGGCTCACAATCCGGGTGCAGGGTGCTAGCCCAGCTGATGGGGTCTGGGCCGGTATTGCCCAGTCCCGGCCCATGGTGTCCCTCCCTGCGGCAGATGATTCCTACCAATTGTTGAGGAAAACCTGGTAGTCTCCGAGAAAACCTTGTCAGTTTAACGCAGGTTGCAGGAAGCTGGCTAGGGCGTCATACCCACCGCAGACCGGGTTGGGGGATATGCCGCCTGTAGAAAGGGAGATAGCTGCTCTGACTTCCGCTGGACCACCGAGGTTGACTGCAGACCCACACTGCCCTCGGAGGGAGTGTGACAGGACTGATCACCTTGTTTGTAAGGCCTATAATGCGTCCGCTCGTGCTGCTCGGTCTGGAAATGCAATCTGGTGGTTCTTTTAGCTGCTGTAAGGAAGACTGTTGGTGCAGGGGATCAAGACACCAAGGACCTTATGGATACGGCCTTGTCTGCCCTTGCCCAGATGACACGTGACGTGGGCTCTGCCATTTCATCGGCGATTCTAGCTCGCAAGCAGATCTGGCTGGCCCAGATTGCCCTCCTTGAGGGTGTGAGGGGAGAGCTCATAAATATGCCGGTGTTTCAGTTCAAGTGGTGACCGGTTTAACTGGTGACTTTCAGCCGAATGCTTCGCTTGTTGTCGTGGCTACGCCAGATGTTGGAAATCGGGACCAGACACGTAGCTGTCCTTGCGATTGCCTCTTTGATTTGTCATTCAATAAAATGTCAAAAACATTACAATCTCATTCGTTTTTGGAGTGTAATTGGAAGAAACTTGTCACGTAGAACCGTTCTAAGCCGAAATAAATGGAAAATGAATGTTTAAAATATGATACATTACGGGATTCGAATTCATACCATTGCGGGGAAAAAATATAACAATCCGCAATTCCATTCCATTGTGCCGTTGACCCACTGGGGAAATTACCGCCGTAGTATAATAGAATTCGCAAATACTTCTTGAAAACACGAAAGGCAGCCAGATCAACTTGTGACCCTACTTTCCATGTAGTTATGACCATGCATTGGTCGCGTATCCCAAAAATAAGACGCCTTTACATCCAGTTAATCCAAACCTAATGTTGTGTTGCCCTCCACTGCTTGAAACTAGCCAAAAACCCTGTTATGCGCTCATTCGATCATTTCGGTCGCCTGATGTGGTGTTGTCGCGTCCTCCTTCTTTATATCCTCTCTGTAAGCAAAGCAGCGACTTCGGAAATCAATGTGACGCAAGGCGATATCTCTTTGAGACACAACGTTTATTCACATGAAAACATACATTACGAGATTCGAACTCGTACCATTGTGGGGAAAAATATAACAATCGGCAATTCCATTCCATTGTGCCGTTGACCCACTGGGAAATTCGCCGCCGTAGTATACTAGAATTCGCAAATACTTCTTGAAAACACGAAAGGCAGCCAGATCAACTTGTGACCCTACTTTCCATGTAGTTATGACCATGCATTGGTCGCGTTTCTAAAAAATAAGACGCCTTTACACCCAGTTAATCCAAACCTAATGTTGTGTTGCCCTCCGCTCTTGAAGCGTGGTAAAGTTAGTTTTTATTGGACGTTGGATATTCGACACATTCGAAAATTCTATTTAGCACTGGCTTCGATGGACGAATTTGTGTCAAACCAACTTGGATGTGTTAATACAAGGCCTACCTATGTAAAACAAAGCACCATTTGATTTTATAAAAAAAAATGTAATGTTAAAAAAGGCCATACATCTATTATGCGGCTTGACCTTTTGACCTACCCATAGCAAAACACATCTGGTGTAATCAACTAACTGCCCCACACATAACACAAAGCTTATTTTCTCAAAACACCTACCCTTTGATTTTATAAATATTTTTTTAACATTAAATTTATTTTATAAAATCAAAACGTGGGTTTTTGGAAAAAAAAAATAAGCTTTGTGTTATGTGTGGGGCAGTTAGTTGATTACACCAGATGTGTTTTGCTATGGGTAGGTCAAAAGGTCAAGCCGCATAATAGATTTATGGCCTTTTTTAACATTACATTTTTTTTTTATAAAATCAAATGGTGCTTTGTTTTACATAGGCCTTGTATTAACACATCTAAGTTGGTTTGACACAAATTCGTCCATCGAAGCCAGTGCTAAATAGAATTTTCGAATGTGTCGAATATCCAACGTCCAATAAAAACTTTACTTTACTAACTTTACCACGCTTCAAGAGCGGAGGGCAACACAACATTAGGTTTGGATTAACTGGGTGTAAAGGCGTCTTATTTTTTAGAAACGCGACCAATGCATGGTCATAACTACATGGAAAGTAGGGTCACAAGTTGATCTGGCTGCCTTTCGTGTTTTCAAGAAGTATTTGCGAATTCTAGTATACTACGGCGGCGAATTTCCCAGTGGGTCAACGGCACAATGGAATGGAATTGCGGATTGTTATATTTTTCCCCACAATGGTACGAGTTCGAATCTCGTAATGTATGTTTTCATGTGAATAAACGTTGTGTCTCAAAGAGATATCGCCTTGCGTCACATTGATTTCCGAAGTCGCTGCTTTGCTTACAGAGAGGATATAAAGAAGGAGGACGCGACAACACCACATCAGGCGACCGAAATGATCGAATGAGCGCATAACAGGGTTTTTGGCTAGTTTCAAGCAGTGGAGGGCAACCCAACATTAGGTTTGGATTAACTGGATGTAAAGGCGTCTTATTTTTGTGATACGCGACCAATGCATGGTCATAACCACATGGAAAGTAGGGTCACAAGTTGATCTGGCTGCCTTTCGTGTTTTCAAGAAGTATTTGCGAATTCTATTATACTACGGCGGTAATTTCCCCAGTGGGTCAACGGCACAATGGAATGGAATTGCGGATTGTTATATTTTTTCCCCGCAATGGTATGAATTCGAATCCCGTAATGTATCATATTTTAAACATTCATTTTCCATTTATTTCGGCTTAGAACGGTTCTACGTGACAAGTTTCTTCCAATTACACTCCAAAAACGAATGGGATTGTAATGTTTTTGACATTTTATTGAATAACAAATCAAAGAGGCAATCGCAAGGACAGCTACGTGTCTGGTCCCGATTTCCAACATCTGGCGTAGCCACGACAACAAGCGAAGCATTCGGCTGAAAGTCACCAGTTAAACCGGTCACCACTTGAACTGAAACACCGGTCCTGCCTGCCAAGGTGTTCCATCCCGACTCACAGTATGTGCTGGTTAAAGCTCAGGAGTCTGTGCGTGCTCGCAAGGGTGTAAAAGGTCATTTCATCCACCCACAGCTGGAACGGCAAGTCTTCACACACTAAAGGCTGATTCATACCTCCGGATCCGGAGGAAATTCGTCCGTCGCCCCAAACGTTGCCTCCGGAACTACCCTTCATACCTCCGTCTGGTTTCAGCGTTGTTATGTATGTTACGCAATAAATCCTCTAGAGGGCAGTGACTGTCGTTTCACAAATTAACGGCATCGACAATCGCAAACAGACATCTGTAGAGATGAGTTTGCTTTGTGTCACTCGAAATCGGCAAAAAAAAGTGCAAAAAGTGTGCGGTGGCATGTGACACCCCTCACCAACCCGCAGATTATCTCCTCAAAATGTTGTTAAATGACCAGTTACAACTCATTCCCAAAGCAGGGGAACAATAAAATAAAAAGGTCAGGTATATAGTATAATATAAGTATCAAACGTTAAATACAATATATATACATATCAGATATTATTACTCTATCTATTTTCGCGAATGGTCTGACTTTTGACTCTATACTGCCGCCTCGATTTCCGGTGGCATTGCTCCGTTTCTCCCGGAGCACTCCGGATTCGTAAGCCCATAGGCGACGGACCCATTGACGGACGAAACACCTCCGGGACCGGACGAAGTGGTCCGTATCCGTATTTACCGTAGGGTGTGAATGGGCCTATACACGTGTCTGGAGATGTCAGAAACCCTGGTCTGGTAACACACGCCAGGGTTTCAGCGGGCAAGGTCCGGCCCGGCCTGGGCACTATCAGGGAGAACGTCTACCCCAGTCAGGGGCAAATAGGACAGCCCAACGCGGGCGCACCCCCAGGGGTTCAAGGAATCGGGGGGGCCGTAAGTAGGATACGGGGGTCAGCTGCAGAGGTTCACACCCAGCTACGCCTGGATGGCTGGGAGAAGAAGACTTCAGACCCTTTGGTGTTGGACAGAGTCCTAAGGGGTTACAGACTCCAGTTTCGGCGGCGGCCTCCAACCTTTTCAGGGTTCCATCAGACCACAGTCAAGGCAAACATTTTAGCATAAGTGGCGACACTACTGCAGAAAGGCGCCATAACAAGGGTAAGCACCAGCGAACAGCAAGCTGGCTTTTATTCAATATATTTCCTGGTCCCCAAAAAGGACGGTGAGCTACGCCCCATTTTAGACCTGTGCCGCTTGAACGCACACTTGAAAACCCTGACCTTCAAAATGCTCCAGACAAGGCACATCCTAGAGTCAATAGAGCCGGGCGAGTGGGTCACTAGGATCAATTTAAAAGATGCATACTTCCACGTCCCAATTTGTGAAGAACATCAGCCATTGTTTCGTCTTTCAGGGACAAGCATATCAATTTCAGGTCCTTCCGTTCGGCCTCTCCCTGTCCCAGAGGGTGTTCACCAGGGTAGTGGCGGCTGCCTTGGCAACCCTTCAGAGGAGGGGTTTAAGGATTATGCCCTACCTCGACGACGCTTGTATGTGCCCCATCCCGCCAGAGGTTGTTGAGGATACAGTCAGTACTGTTCCACATTCAGTCTTTGGGCTTCCAGGTCACCTTGAAAAAGAGCGACCTGAATCCAAGGCAGGAAACTTCCTTTTTGGGACTCTGCCTGAACTCTCTCACGATGAGGGCATCTCTCACCCCTCAGAGAGTAGCCGGGATCCAGGCAACCCTCCGTCTATTTCGCCAGAACAGGCGTATAGAGCTGCTTTACATTCAGAGGACGTTGGGGTTGATATCTGCTGCGGCAATGGTGGTCCCACTGGGCCTTCTAAGCAGTGTTGGCTGAATGCTTTCGGCCTTCACCCATGGAGGTACAGGCACAGAAAGCTCAGGGTGACCCAGTTATGTTTGCAAGCCTTGGTACCCTGGTGGAACGTCAGCTGGTTGACACAGGGAATTCCTCTGGGCAGGGTACCTTCCAGGAGGACGCTAGTGTACACCTTGGCCTGAGAGCACTTTTTCCCTTTAAACAGCGCATGCATGTGCTAGCACGTACGGACAATCGCTCAGCCGTCTATTACGTCAATCACCAGGGGGGCACAAGATCTCGGCGTTGCCTCAAGACCGCCCAGAGCAGCGGATCTCCTCTCCAGGTCAGGACCCCCTCCAGGGGAGTGGAGGTTGCATGCAGAGGTGGTCGCAAATTTGTGGGCACGCTTTTGGCGTAGCCTAGGTGGATCTCTTTGCACCGAGGGAGACGACCCACTGCCAAATGTGGTTCTCCCTGAGCTATCCGTGCAGCCCGCTGGGGCTGGATGCACTGTCTCATGAGTGGCCGGGAGGAATATTGTACGCTTTCCCTCCAATACCCTTGATTCCACTGGTACTGGAGAGAATACGCCAGGGCTGCTACCGAGTGCTGTTAGTGGCTCCACGCTGGCCAGCGAGTCATTGCTTTCCGGCACTCCTACGGCTTGTTCACGGCCAACCCTGGCCTATTCTCACTGAGGGTTTAGTAGTCGGAGTGTTGGTAAGAGAGAAAAGAGCTTGTCGTTATCGTTGTAGTTGAGTAGGTTTGAGTTGTCAAAATGGTTAATTGTTGTGTTTGTTTTGGATGCAACAACTCCAACTTGTCTGGCCATCGGGTCTACCGATTTCCAAACAAGGAAGACATCCATTTCCGTGCTTGGATACGTTTCGTCCAGGCAAAGAGAAGCAACTTCGCTGCCTCCTCGGTGACGAGACACACGGTGTTGTGTGAAAAACACTTCACACCGGACAGCTACAACCAAGGAGATCTGATGGAATTGCGCCTGGGATTTCGATGAAGAGGGTGGGTTAGGCTGGCAAATGGAGCTGTTCCATCTGTGCATGCAAGTCTACCAGCAACATCTGGCGGGAGTGAGTCTAGCACTAGCAGAGAATCTGCGTACCGAAAACGGGAGCTTTGCACAGTAAGTCCTATAATACCTATACTATTAAAAATGTTGCATCGAAATGTAGCTGCAATGCATGTACATTTTCCAAATGTATTTTTTCTTGACGTTATAATGGATGAGTCTTTGTAATACATTTGTTGACTGTAATGATGATAGTGAAGTTAGCACCATGAAGGCCGGAGAGCCCGCCTAGCTGCCGTCAGCTACTCTTGTTAAGTTAGCCCCACGAGGCTGCACATGAGCCTCCTGACACTTATTTTATTGTGCTAATAACATGATATTTTTGAAAATCAAAGTAATGCTTCACAATAATAGTTTTCTTGAAGTTACATCGGAGTTGCCTTGGTTTTCTTTGAATGTTGGTATCAACAGGGAACAGGCGAGGAAATGCTGCTGATGCATCGGACTACATTGAAAATATTAGCTGCTAGCAGTCTTTTAAATAATACATGAATGGGGGATTTTCATGAAAGGATTACATTATTTAAAGTTGTGATTTTGGTCTGTTTTCAGATTTTTGGAGAGAGTGATGCCAGCAATGATGGGGCACGTGCAACTACCACTTCGGAGCCTGAAGATGATGGAGATGGCGACACCTCTACGATGGACCCTGAGCCTGTAGTGGTCCATCGTGGATCTCAGTGCAACATACGATGTTTCCATCGTTCATTAGGTAGTTAGCTTATATCTAGCATTCACCATAAATGCCATATACAATCACAAATAAGGATGACATGTCAACATTTTTCATTTTCTCCATGGTTACTATTTTGCAATTTACACTTTTCAGACAGCAAACATTGAAAATTATGAACTTCATAATGTTAGAAAATGATATAGTGTACTGGGTTGCATTAGATACTGCATGTGTTGTTACCAATGAATGTGTAATGGTGAACAACTATTAACATGAATCTTTCATCTAAGCTGTTCAGGTAAAGCCTCAGATGGCTGATGTGGGGACTCAAACCGAAAGGTTTGCGATACGAAGATCGACTCCACTGGCCAGTCCTGAACAAAGTGATGATGAATGGTCATGTTCTGATATAGACCATTCTGGTGATATGTCATGGATTCCAGAGGAAGACATGTTGAGCGATTCCTCTGAGGTGGAACCAGAAGAGCTGGAATCTCTCAGTGACCCAAAGTAAAAACCTTTTTATTAGAGCTGTCAGTTAAACGCGTTATTAACGGCGTTAACGCAAACCAATTACTTTATAAAAAATAAAAAAATATATATATATATTTTTTTTTTTTCTTTGGCTCAAAACAAAGAAGCAGTAGCCTGACTGCTATGTTCAAATTACATTTGTTCAAAGAAGACGTTTAATTGCGCTATAGGCTCTTCTTTGTGTCGTCCTGTTTTAATCAGTGTATATGCCAATGTTGTTATCAATAAAAAATCATTTGCACAAGGCAAGCCGATGCACTTCACCATGTTGATAAGAGAATTAAAATGAGAAGAATTATGGGACAAAAAAATCAAGGGATATTTAGCATAGAAAAATAATTTGCGATTAATCGCGATTAATTAGAGTTAACTATGACATTAATGCGATTAATCACGATTAAATATTTAAATCGCTTGACAGCTCTACTTTTTATCATTGGGAACTGTTTGTGTATCAAAAAATGACATGGTCAAAATGTATGTGTTTTTTCATTTTCTTGTTTGCAGTGCTGCTGACAAGTTCATTGTTTGCCAGAGGCAATTGCTGTCTTTGTTCACTGTTTGCCCTGCATGCTGTGGGGAAACCCAGGGACACATAATGCACCCGGAAGGAACATTCATAAAAGTCAAGCAGGTAATGTCTTATTTGTCAACTGTATGTGAGGAGCTGAATCATATTCTGTGAATGTACAGTATGTATATTAATTATTTGTGTCTTACCTATACAGGTATTTCACTGCCTTTCATGTTAAAGCTGCCTGAGTCTTGAATCTTCTCTTATCTTTCAGGCCTGCAGAACTTGTGGATATGAGCGTTACTGGCAAAACCAAGAGAAGGTGCATCGAAACATCACCTGTCTGCAACCTTTTACTCAGCGGCGCCATCCACTTCTCAGGCTGCATGGCTACTCAGACCATCAGGATGCTTAAGCTGTTTGGACTGCAGTGCATAAGTCCCGGCACTTTTTTCCGTCATCAACGCTATTACACTATCCCTACCATCGTGCAGGCCTGGAGGAATGAGCAGAGGGGGATCATCAGGGAGTTAAAGGAGACTGGGGGTGGATTGATCCTGTCTGGAGACTGCAGGTAGTAGGATCCAGCTCATTCACTGATGTAGAACAGGTCAATGTGTTTTTGCATAACTTCTAAATCTGCATTAACCTCTGTTTTTGACGTTCTTAGATCAGATTCTCCTGGACACTGTGCCAAATATGGCAGCTACTCCTTGATTGAGGACCGAATTAACAAAGTTTTGGATGTTCAACTTGTCCAAGTAAGTTGATGTCACAGACACAGAAATCTTGTGTCTGATTTAGTTACTGATATATCTGTTAATCAGATCACGCAGTGTCTGTTAATCAGTAATAACCAGTTGGTTTTACAGAGCTCAGAAGTCCCAAGCAGATCTTGGTGGAGCTAGAGGGTCTAAAGCGGAGTATGCAGTTCCTGATGGACCAAGACATTCAAGTATCTGCTCTGATAACAGACAGAAATCGGCAGGTAATAATGCTAGGAGAGATCTAAAGCTGAACAGTATTGACATGCACAGTATCACTCAAAATAAATTCCATCAATTTGTGTGTTCTATGTTTTAGGTGGCCAAGTGGGTACGTGAGGAACTGTGTTCAAAGGGAACAAGACATTTCTTTGACATCTGGCATATTGGGAAAAGTATGCATTGTGATGTTCGTAGTTCTATATAACAGGCTTGTTTTTTGTAGTTAAATTCACTTTCCCAATAATTTGTTTGCTCTGCTCTGTTTGTCTGCTCTGGAACAGGTGTACAGAAAGCACTGGATGCTGCTGCCAAATAGAGGGGCTGTGAGGATCTGAAGCTGTGGAGGCCAGCCATTATTAACCATCTCTACTGGACTGCAGCTTCCACCCCTACAGGAGATCCAGATGAGATGCAGGCAAAATGGCAGAGTATGATAAATCATGTACAGGATATACATGAACACAGCACTCCTGCATTTCCCAGCTGCGCACATCAACCGTTGGAAGGAGAGGCGAGAAACAAGGAGTGGCTGGAACCAGGTACAACACAGTAGCCTTTGTAAAAAGATGTCGTGTTTTGAGGCTAAACTTTTTTCAGTGCTTGATAAGGAATTGTTTAGTTTGGTTTTATCAATACATAACCCCATGTGTACTAATAATTACTTTTGTTATGAGATGCGACAGACTATGTGACAGAATGTTTCATGCAGGATCACCAGCAGCCACTAAACTGGAGAGTGTAGCTGCCAGGAAAGCACTGGTGAAAGATGTTCGACAATTGTCACCTCAGCATCAGACGTTCTTCCTGGAGGCCTACAATTCCCTCATTCTGCACTTTGCTCCAAAACACACTGGTTTCTCTTTTCTTGAGAAGAGAAACCAGTGTTCTCTTTTCTTTTCTTGCCGTTTGCTACCCCCCGGTTTCGGAAAGGTGGCTGGGTAGTCCGCCCCATCAAGGAGAAACCATCTTACGGTTAGTAGTTTCACTTAGTTTCTCAACATCTTTTGTGAATCTATCTTTTTTTATGCAAGTCAACCATGTTACTAAATGTGTTCTTAACATTTCTCTCCTCAAGGCTACGCAACAAATCTTATGGTCTCTCTGTTAGAGGAATACTCTAGATCACCACAGGCCCTACAAGAACGCAGTGCTGTCTTGTCTTCTGATGCCCCGCCCCCCCTCACCACTTCCCTCCAGAAGATTGCCTAGGATGAGGCAGTCAGCCTCCATCTCGCACGACACTCACGTTTTAATGTGTCATAAAACATACGCGAAAGAAATTTTGAGAAAACACACGTATCGGTAATCGGTAGTTTATTAGTAAAAAAAAAAAAAAAGAATGCATACAATGGCACTGAATTTCATGTGCAATGACAAATAAATCTAATCTAATACATTTTACCAGTTGTTTGTTTCACTGAATTTATTCATCGTCTTCCAAACGGGGCCACTGGAAACCTTTATATCTTTGTCCTTCTCCTGCAAACTGTCTCCTTATTGCTGCAACAACACATGAAGGTATTGCTTTCCTGATGTCCCTGCCTAGAACTCCGTACGCCCAGCGGACAACCTGCCTGTATGCTGTGTATCGGAACTGTCTGGTGGAGATGGGGACATAATTTAATTTTGATCATACCATGTTTTCATAGTAAACATTTCAATGCTAAATATTGCATGTCCTGTTGGCTGATATTTTACTGTACTACACAACACCAAAGTAGTTTTCATAGGAAGTAAATGGAAACCTGAGTTTAAAAACCTGCTTAACAGGATTTACTGTTTTGGTGTAGAAAAGCTGGTTCTTTAAAGTACAGTTAAATAATTTTTGATCAAAACTTACTCTGGTCTGCTGGCTTGGAGAGGGCCATGCGTGCTCCTGTCTGAAGTTCATGTAAGCATCTGCAGCACAAAAGGATTCAGACAGGAGGCTTCAAAGCCTGGATGTAGTGTTAGGAAGGCAATATCTTCTGGGGGATCGAGGTTCTGGACAAGTGACCAATAAGCATCAACCTCCCTACAGCACACACTCTCCACTGCTGACGGCATAGCCTCACATCTACCACACAAGCACCTGTTAAACAAAATGTGTTAAGATAAACTCACTCTCCTTCCCTTCTTGTAGCTCTAATAGTTGGTGTAAGGCCTTGTAAGAAATGACATGTATAGGCCTACTACTTATTTCCTAAAGCTTAGGTAAGTGAGATACAACCCATCCTCCATTTATGCACAGTATAGGCTGTCAATTAGATGCAATTTCTCTGCATGCCTTACACCCAGTATCTCTGCATGTGACAATAAAATAACCTTGTAACAATGACGATATTTACATGAACAGCATATTCCCATCCTAATCGGAACACTAACTGCTTTCAGACACGTCCTCCGCAGTACTGTATATGCTATCTCATTTACAGCTATAGCTAAAGCTATAGCCTGCCCTACAGCATTCATTTAACATCTGGGATCTAAAATAGAAAAATTAAGACACATGTTACTGGTGACAATCTACATGGATGCTGTGCACATTTACATTTAAGTGCACTACTCTGGTCTGCTGGCTTGGAGAGGGCTGTGCTCCTGTCTGAAGTTCATGTAAGCTATCTGCATTCTACATGGACAATCTACATGGATGCTTAAACAACAAAGTCGACAGCAATATTGCTAAATAGGATTTTTTACAAATACTGCAATGTGATAAACATGAAGAGAACGTTAGCCAACATTTGCTATAGCCCGTGGACACTCACCAAGACACCTGCCCAATTCTCCACACACCACAACTCTATCTCTCTCCTCTGTCCATTGACCCTTCCCCTTACCTCTGCCTGACCCCTCTCTTGCCTAGGCGGCTCATAATTGTATGGCAATGGCCCATCATAAGAGCTGTCTACTGCAATCTCTTCACTGTCTGACTCCATTACGAAGAGATGATGTTTACCTGTCGTTGCCTCACTTCCGGTCACGTCTGGTCAGAGCGATTTTTGAGACGCGGAAGTAATTTTACTCACAATTTCTTTCAAAGACTTTTTAAGTGCACATTTATGATTAATTCTTTCACGCAAATCAAGTTCCTACATTATTTATCTACACGTTCATCACAGCGGTCTTCAAGATGAAACATGGGCTTTAAGGGTTTATGCAGCCGCGATCTCTGCATTCCATGATTTGATCGGGGGCCTGTCTATCGGGAAACACTGTATGGTGTTACAATTTTTAAAAGGTGCACACCGTCTACGTCCAGGCACGTGTTTGAGTGCCCCATCTTGGGACCTTCCATTGGTATTGAGGTCTTTGACCTCAGCCCCATACGAGTTGTTGGGGCCAGCTGATCTTACGTTTTTTACACAGGAGACAGTGTTTATACTGGCCTTGTGCTCTACCAAGAGGGTGAGCGAGCTGCACGCACTCTCTGTGAGTACTAAGTGCATGAGGTGGAAGCCTGAAGACGCAGTGGTGTCGCTTTGACCGAATCCATTCTTCCTCCCCAAAGTGCTAAACCCTCCGTCAATTAATAGGCCTATTGAGCTGGAGGCATTTCACCCTGAGCCAGCCTGTAAGACAGGGGTGGGTCTTCACACATTATGCCCAGTCAGGGCTTTGAGGGCCTATGTGGATCATACACAGCAGCTGAGAGGTGACCACACTCAGCTTTTCGTATGCTATGGAACTAGGCAGTTGGGTCACCCTGTCTCGAAACAGCGCGTGTCCCACTGGTTAGGGGACACTATTTCCCAAGCTTATGCCGTGAGGGGTTTCCCAGTTCCTGAGGGCCTGGTGGCTCACTCCTCACGAAGCATGGCCACCTCATGGGCAGCTATGAAAGGGGTTGCTCTTGCTGACATTTGTGCGGCAGCATCCTTGAGTACTCCATGTACTTTCACCAGGTTTTATAGAATCAATGTGACATCCAACGCGGTCGGTGCCACTGTTCTCATGACGGCTGCCAAACAGACTAGTGAAGGGGGGGATCCTCGGTTCCTCGCGACACATCTGGTACTAGTCATCCGTAGTAAGACCGTGGTTACGGTCAGAGAGGTCCAAATAGATCGTAAGTTGTGACCATAACTATGGATATAAGAGACCAAACGATGACTGTCACCCTCCTTTGTTGCTCGGAACAAACCGAAGCGTTCCAGGCAAGGAGGAAGAGCCATGTCCTTGCATCCGCTTTATGCGGCAGGACCTGCCTTGAATCAGTTACAGGTGACAATTTTGATATAAGGGTCTCGCGACAAGTAGCTGAATGGCATCATTCGTAGTAAGACCGTGGTGACGGTCATCGTTCGGTCTCATAGATCCATAGTCATGGTCATAACTTACCATAAATGATAATCAATTAACTGACCGATCTATCAGCCAAAGGAATCGACCTCATGACCCAATGTCACGCAGTGTCATGTTGATTGGACGTTGCTCAGAGTACAGCACTGAGTGAAGTAGCTGATGCATTTCATAAAAGTAATTACAACCAACTAAAGTGTAAACACTATTTACACTGTTGGGCAAAAAACGTAACCTAACCACAAGGCCTAAGTGTGTGTGCGTGTGCGTGTGTGTGTGTGTGTGCGTGCGTGCGTGCGCGTGTGTGTGTGTGTGTGTGACCAGGAGAAAGCAAAAATTCTACAACTCATGTCAAGAATTCACAATTCAAGTCAAACTTAATAATTTAATATCAACATGCACAAATCATATAGAAAATACATCACAGATAGGTCAGTAAAAGAAGCAATTTCACAAGAAAACATCCCAAGAAATCTAAATGGGTAAAAAAAAAGGAATCTCAGGAATTAACCGAAAAACAAAAACAAAAATAAAGACAATATTCCAAACTTCAACACAACGCGTACTTGTTAGAAAAGCAGATGTTACTCTTTGTTACATAAAGGTGATTTTACACAAGAATGAGATTACGGGCGCACTTCATTCACTGTCTGCTGATGTGGTCTTTGTACTTATTGTATTATTTGACGTCACCTAATGGAAAGGTTCCTAAAACCCTAAGAGTTAGCCACCGCTTCACAAAACAAGCAGACATGGCCCACGCCCCCCTCCCCCGACAGAAATGGGGGTTTTGAGGAGGATAGAGGCAAGTCAAGTCAACGTATACGGACACTGTCATGTACGTTCTACACAGCCATGGGCCTTATTCACCTCGCCGCCATCTTGGTACTGAATGCCGGGCCAGGGCGCAGTATAGTATGCCGCATTAAGTTCACACCCAGCTAGTGTTTAGAACCAGGATGGCCACTAGGTAAACACAGCCCATTGTACAGAGTCAAACCTTAACAGGGCAACAATAGCCAACCTAAATGTTCTTCATTTCACCATGTAATCATTCTATAATTAATACTGCTCCCCATGGGAGTACGTTGTTTCAATCGCAATGCCAATAACGACCGGTATATACAGGGTTTCGTGCTAATGTGACCTCTCATATATTAATTTGCCATCAAGAGTATCTTGCTCTGCGGAATACCTTACCCAAAACTAATGTGTAAAACCAGTTATTCGCTTCATACACAATAATTAACCAATTCCGACCAGTTTTAGACAGTAGATCCACCAAGCCGACTCAGATTCCGGCCTATATGCCAAATAGGCAATTGCTAGCCTTAACAAACACTTTTTGAATTTACACCTTTTGCTTCGATGTATTAGACTGTATGGACTGCTTGGAGCTCACTTGTTTCTGTAGGACACCTATAACCCTGTCATGCATTTCATCCGACAGAGCCGCTGACCAGATTAGCGGGATCCACTAATAAACGCTGACGACACAACGACCGGATCAGAAGAGGACGTTACGTATCCAGATTCTCAGCATGTTGAACGTTGCGCACAGGGAACTCCTTCACTTCACCGTGTGAATACAATGTGCATACCTTCATACAATTTAAAGTTAAATCTTCATAAAGTACAGCTTCAGAATGTGTTGATTCTGGTTCCTAGTTGCGTGTCTGCCCACGGTCTTTTGTTGCTAATAAAAACCCTGCAGTATCTCCGAGACATAGACTTGCACAGTACACGTCGTCCGTGGTCACTAGAATGCCAAAATAGTCTCGATTAACAATGGCTACTGCTTTTACATCTCCTTTTTTGTCTCAATGTATAGAGCCTGGTCGAGCATTTAACAAATATGCATCAATCATTCATACAACTTTTCTTTAGCATTCAGCTCATCTATGAAGCAGTCACATCATATGTCCTCCTTAACCTCTCTGCGTGTGTGTGTGTGTGTGTGTGTGTGTGTGTGTGTGTGTGTGTGTGTGTGTGTGTGTGTGTGTGTGTGTACTGCTTGATGGTAGTTCTAGTTATGGTAAAAGTTCAATGATGCCTTTGTGGATTGTTAATAGTGTATGGCTACTATTTGAAAAAATATATAACGTAGTGTTATGTAAAGTCTTTCCCCTTTGAAAGGTGAAATATTAAAGCAATACAATGATTGGTCCAGGACAGGAGAACAAGACATATCACAGAAAGAAAATAACAAATCATCAACGGAAATGAGATAAAAAAGAAATTGGTCTTCCCCAGAATGCAAAACTGAACAGGTAAAAAAAACCTGGATGAAACCTCTTATTTTAGTTAGCGTCGAAAACAACCAGAACAAAATTAAATAAAATGTTGTTCTGATCGTCATCCGATCCAACCATGGCACGGTTGCTTTCCATCCCCTGTTCCGTTGGGATGGGGCAGCGATCTCACGTCTCAGACCCCTGGACACCCCTCAAAACAGGACGTCCTCGTTGGTGATGAGCCCCTCCACCACCAGCCGCTGGTAGCGGATGTCGTTGAGAGCCGTCATGGCGTCAAGCCCCGGGGCCCTCATCAGCGTGGGGCCGAACACGATGCCCAGGTTCTCCCCTGTCATCAGGTTCTCCGTACACTGGGTCACCCTGGAGACAGGGAACGGTTGGAGAGACTTTCCCGGGTCATGGAGGGTTCTCTTACTACACAGGTTGGTTACCAGGAGGTGATTTTCCCGTTTTACTTGTATTTTTCTGTCACATGCTGAACACAATTAACATTGAAAACATAAGCAGAAACATAGAGAGACAGGCAGAGAGAGCTAGAGGGAGAGACGGAGAGACAGAGAACTAAAAAGAAAGAGACAGAGATCTAGAGAGAGAGACATAGATCTAGAGAGTGAGACAGAGAGAGACAGAGACCTAGAGAGAGAGAGAGAGACAGGTAGTCAGGAATAGCTGTATGAATGAATGAATAACTGGATGAATACTGGATACACATTTGAAGGAGACGAGAAGTCTTTCTGTTGTTAATTGTCAAATAAGTATGTGCATAATAGCCTGAAGCATGAAGTTGTGATGGAAGGAACACACATTGTGTCTTTCGCTTCATTCACTTTCTAGAAGGTTGATCCAACGACCAAAGAGACGTGACTATCACACTTTCACAATGCCAGAGAACCGGATCCAGCCTGTAAAAACCGGTTCAACTCCAACCCCAGGAATGAGCTGGGCTAGAACGAGAACTGCCTTTACACCAGGGGCAGGGGGCGGGGATACGCCGGTCATCGCTCTCGCCCACACGAACAGCAACACAGATTCGCTGGATCTGTTGTGTTTGGTTGCCTAAGATGGCGCCCAAAGCAAGGAGCAAAACTTGAACAGCTGCAGCGTGTTCCACCATTGTTGTTGTTGTGTTAGAAACTGGCGCGAGGGTTCTACTTCTTATTGTACAGTTCCGGTGTTACACCGAATTCTGCGACCCACCGAAAAGTGTGACCCCAGGGGAGGCTGTTGCATATTTTCTGCAATATGCATGAAGCGTAGACAGGCATGACAAAAACATAAGATCTCCCCCCAACAATTTAACTTTTTAATCAAGGTGCTTAATAAATACATTTGATTGATTTGATTAGCATTTTACAGACCCATACAATGATAGGGCGTTTAGTACGGTCCTTCACCGTTGCTTCTTTATCCATAAAAAGCTACAGTCAGTGTTAAGCTGATTTACCTTTGAGCATTTCCTATTATAGGCTACTGTGTAAAATGCTGTTTAGAATTAATGTTAGTATCAAGAAAAGAAAGACCCACCGGAGATCTTATGTTTTATTTGCGTTTTTGTTATAATGCACACGTGCATGTTGCAGATAATGTGCAAGAGCGCCCCCTGAGGTCACACTTTTCGGTGGGTCGCAGAATTCGGTGTAACACCGGCAAGGCGCGAGGGTTGCTGGGAAAGTGGAGACGTATGCAGACGTTTTCAGTGACGTGATGACGTTGCTCTCGCCGGCTCCATGGCTGGCTCTGGCCGGTGTGAAACCAACTGGTTCATAACTGGGATAAGGCTGGAACCAGTTTTGGCCCTAGCACCAGCCCGGAACTGTCTCTTGGTTATTTTTGGTGTAAAAGGCCTATGTTAGAGTACATGAAATCCCCTAGTAGATGAAGGCCTTTACTGCTAAACAGTAAAGGCCAGGCTTATCTGATCGCACATGAGTGAGTGCTAATGTGTGTATTTACATATACACGCGTCGCATGTGTGTATTCCTGTGTACCTCTTGAGGTGTCCCATGAGGTATCTGAGGGTCTCACAGTGGGCGGGGGGCAGCAACTTTAGCGCCTCATGGAGCGCCTCCAACCGCTTGTCTGCATCTGGGATCTCTGCGCACACGCACACACACAAGCACAGGTCTGTGATACATGATCTTCTAGTAGACTTGATGTGACTCCCTGTTGATATTTGCCTGTTTGTTGATGTTAGTTTACCTCTTGCATGTCAAATCTTATTGTGTCAAGTGTTTTTGACTACTGAGAAAAGTGCTGTGATTAAATATGAGTTATTTTACCAAAGCTAGGCACACCTATACGCTGGGATCAAAGCAGCACCCTTCAGCTGGGAGCCACACACCCTTACACTGGACTGTCCTTCCACCGCCAATAAGAGGCCATAAATCACCTTTATTATCACACGCACACACACACACACACACACGCGCACGTACTTGCGGCCTCCATGAAGTGTGGGTAGGCGTCGTAGGTGATGAGGGGGATGGGCAGCTCTCTGAAGTACAGCTTCAGTGCCCCCGTGATGATGTTGATGTCCTCATACACGTTGGTGGAGATGTCCGCCTTATCACCGTCTGAAGGGGGGGTTCATCGTTATAATACGGCCACACCAAACGCGTTACTCGCGTTGGATAACGCGTGTAACGTGCCTAACTTGACGCTTGATCATTGTCTGTCACAAAAATGGTTCAACGCGCCGAAAGATACGGCCACACCAACCGCGGTACTCGCGTTTGGGGCGTTGAAAATCGTCATTTTTGCATAGGGAACCATTGGTATAGGCGCGTAGACGCGTTACACGCGTTGAAGCGTCGCGTTAGGGGCGTTAGACGCGGCAGACGCACGTAATTACGCACGTAAACGCAGTAACGCCCGGAGTTCAAAAAATTTAACTTTCAACGCTCCAACACGGACGCTTAGCCGCGATAGCCAATCAGCGTGGAGCTTGACCCGACATCACTGGCAGAGAGTAGTGACGCTTGCACAGAAGCATACGGCCGACATCTTTCTTTATTCTGGGTGGAAATAGTAACATAGTTACGCCATTAAATGCGTTTATGGAAACATTTTTTGCGAGAAATGTGCATTTTACTTTCATAATGTTCGCTCGGTGAATGTGAAGGATGTTTGATAGTTATGACGAAGAGGGAACGCTCCGTTCACTTGCATGGACATGGACTCATCTAGCCGCGTTGAAAGCGTTGAACCATCACACAATGATCAAGCGTCAGGTTAGGCGCGTTACTCGCGTTATCCAACGCGAGTAACGCGTTTGGTGTGGCCGTAGCCTCACTCGCGTTGGATAACGCGTGTAACGTGCCTAACTTGACGCTTGATCATTGTGTGTCACAAAAATGGTTCAACGCGCCTAACGCGCCTGTGGCTGCGCTGGATTTAGGAGTCCGAGTTAGGAAACCCAAACGCCGCCGTGTTTGGGTGCATGATAGAGTTTAGATCGGGTTAGATTATATAATCTCGGATATAAATAACAATAATCGGGTTAAATAACTTCATATGGTGTGTCTGGTATGTTTCCAGCATTCGTAGTGTTGATCGCCATGCCGTTATTCCGACGCCTCATAGTTCCGACGTCTCAATGGTCCACACACACACTGTGTGTGTGTGTGTGTGTGTGTGTGTGTGTGTGTGTGTGTGTGTGTGTGTGTTGAGAATTAGACCTACGCTCTCTGTCCATGGGGCTGAAACACTGTGTCGAAATGAAGTGAAGCGTTGTCACTTTGCTCTCCAATATTCATCGTGAACGTGATATATATTTTGGAGGGAGAGTGAGAGAGAGCGAGAGAGAGCGAGAGCGCGAGCGAGGTATAAAACTCTTTATATGTAGGCCTATTCGGCATATTGAACCGTCTGCCTAATGCGACTCCTTTTTGAAATGTCGGACAAACGGACCTTCGGACCAATGGGTTCCGTTTTCGGAAAATTGAACCGTCGGCATAGTGGCATGTCGATCTAATGGGAAATGTTTCGGACCATTGAGACGTCGGATCAATGTGTTGTTGGAATTACGGGCAGGCCCCGATCAGCAGAGATAGTCTGCCAAGACGTTGAGGTTGCTTAGCAACCAGAGACGCTGTCCATGCAAGTGAATGGAGCGTTCCCTCTTCGTCATAACTATCACACCAAACATCCTTCACATTCACAGAGCGAAAATTATGAAAGTAAAAGGCATATTTTTCGCAAAAAATTTGACATAAACGCTTGGGCGCGTTACTGCGTTTACGTGCGTAGTTACGCGTGTCTGCCGCGTCTAACGCCCCTAACGCGACGCTTCAACGCGTGTAACGCGCCTACGCGCCTATACCAATGGTTCCCAATGCAAAAATGCCGATTTTCAACGCCCCATTCGCGAGTAACGCAGTTGGTGTGGCCGTACCTTTAGATCTGAGCCCCGGGTCAGGATCCTACATACTCCTACCTGATTGCGTATGGCTGACCAACAAGGCTGAAAATGTATTCTGAAAAATGTTTGAGAATTGTAAGCATAATTTTAATTTTATTTTATTTTAATCACAATCGCCAATCAATCATCCAACCAACCATCCAAACCAATAAGGTGCTATAAAAAAAACGCATTTGTCGCCCGTTCGCGTTGTCGCCCAAGTTTTGTCAGGCAACAAATCATAAACTGTCGCTGTGCAAGTTTTGTCAGGCGAATTTGCTGCGGTTCACCCCGGAATGCACTGCAGGGAACGGTTGGCCGGTTGAACGCTGATTGGCTGTTACGTTACGCAAGTCACTCAGTGGCCACGCTGTTGAACGCTGATTAGCTGTCATCTCGAACGAATTTGTCGCGCTACAAATCCTCGTGAACGCGCTCGCCTGTGCAGGACAGTGCAGAAATTGTGGCACGACAAATCAAAACATTCGCCGGTTTTCTCTAGCGAATAATTCGCCCGATTCGCGTCTCTACGTTCACCTTGTATGGGATCGTGTCGCCCCTTCGCGTTTGGTGTGAACGCATCTTAAGTCTCTTCCTAATTGGCTGAAATTGGTGCCAAACAATACAACACTAAGACAAAGTCTAGGGAACTGGCCTCAAGCAAGCCAGAGGTCCTTGTTACCCCAGTAAATTGGGTAGGAAGAGGTACCTCTGTCGAAGGCCAGCTTGACGTCTTCGATGAGCTCGCTGAAGCCTGATATTCTGTACAGACCCTCGGACTGCAGGCCTGGGGAGGAAAGGGTTTGTCTGTAGTTAGGAACAGTGAGGAGCCGTCAGGGATTCTTCAATAGGGACAAGACTTTCCCTAAACACTCCACAACAATCTTTTTGTCTAGTTTGAAGACCCACATGAGCATCAATTAAATCGTATTCAGACAGCCGATTCATAAACTTTGTTGGACAAGCATAGAAGAGGTAGGTTCACGTCACATTGACAGGGAGAGAGACAGACAGATAGACGTCTGGAGCAAGTGAGCGAGAGAGAAGAAATAAATTAAAGCAGAATTTAATTACTGATGGAGAGGGAGATAAGAGAGAGAAAAAGGAGGTAGAGAGAGGATTACGGAGTGAAGGGTTGATGATAGGGGTGTGACGATACACTCAGCTCACGAGACGAGACGAGACACGATATTGGGTTCACGAGAACGAGACGAGACGAGATTTTAAGAAAACTACAATGAAAAAATATATGACTGGACCAACAGACTTTTATTTAACCAAGTCGCGCATGCATTTTGAAATGTTTTATTATAACTCTGTACATGCATGAAATTGAAACTAAAACTAAAATTTATAAAAGTTAAATTAAAATAAATTAAATTAAATTAAATAATTCTCTTTTTTTCAAGTGCAAACTATATTATGTGCAAAACCAAATCAAAGTACCCAAAATGTACTTTGATTAAATGTATTCGTTTTCGCGGTTATTCTGCCTCTTCTTCTCCTCCGGAAAAACACGACCGCATTGCATTTTGGTATACGGGAGTAACATGTAGGCTACATCGTATGTACACTCACATTTTAGGTATTTTAAGTGCACTATATAGTGCATGAAATTAACCACTGAGAATTCGAACACCACTACAAAATGGCGAGCACCCTATATAGTACACTATATCCGTGATAGGGAACGATTTCGAACACAGCTTATGGCTGCTTTCGATGCTTCCCCTGCTTCTCCTCCTCTTCTTTTCCTTCTCCTTCTTTAGGTTCTGGCAGGCTAGATGTAGCAAAGGCGCATTACTGCCCCCACAGGCGACAAATAGAAGTTTGGATAAATCACAAATCTCGCGAGACCGATTTTTAACGCAACGGGTAATATCGTCGAGTTTAATCTCGCGGCACGAGATCTCGTCACACCCCTAGTTGATGAGGAATCTCTCACTCACTCACTCACTCACTCAAACCATGACAAGTACACAGGGGATCTGCGCCAACAAACTCACTACGCCACTGGCTTGTTCACTCTAACACGCAGGCTCCTAAAGTCCCTCGGCCATCTCCACGTCCCCCGCTCCCCTCACCTCGGGCCTCCAGCTCTTGGATGCACATGTCCACCACCATGGGCCTCTTGGCGTTGTGTGCCTTCACCAGAGTGGTGAGGTCACAGCTGTACACCTTCTTCACGTGCCGCAGGTCCGGCTGGCAGTCGTTGGGCACCACCTTGGAGCACTGCTTGTGGACGTTCAGACCACAGTCTGGGGGGAGAGACATTTAGGGTTTCATGTTTGATCCTTCTTTAAGAGCCTGTTATCAGCATTTCAGGTTTTACGAACGGATATCGGAATTCAAGCTGACAGGTGGTCATTGCGGTGATATTTTAACGTGGTATAATATTTAGTAAAGCGAAAAGCCAAACTACATCCCGCAGTACTGCTGCACGGGAGTCCCTGGCTTCCGGTTCCGATCATTGGTCCGAGTTTGAAGGCAAATTCAGGATTTGAGTCAATTAAGCCTCAGACAGCTTCCATAGTATGAGAGTAGGCTTACAATCGTCAAAAAGCTAATAGTTGTTGTGCAAAGTGAACATAGTGTAACCACAAAGTTCTGATGAAATTGCAAGGCAGGACTAGCGCTCTTCACCCAAGGAGAAAACCCTAGGGCGCCATGACGGGTGAAGATTCCTCATCAAAGGAAATACCATCGCTCCCTGCTCTTCTCATGTTCATTCAAATACCAACCCTCTATTACAGGGTATCTGCAGGTTTCAGCAAGTCAAATTTAAGACTTTTTAAGACCTTTTTAATACCACCTTGAATGAAATTTAAGACCTTAATCCCGCGATGGTGGGGTGGATCCCGCTGTATTACAACCCAAGCATGTGCGTCACTCAATGAGACTCATTCAAGTTGACTTTCTGTCTGTTTATTGAACATAAAGTGATACTCCAGGGCTCCAGACTAACTTTTTCCTTGGGTGCACTGGTGCACCTAAATTTTTAATTTGGGTGCACCAGCACGTATTCATGGTGCTCCCAAGTTGTAAGTTGTTGAGAGGGGGTTGACAGCGTCTGGGCCCCCGGGCAGCTGCACCGGTTGCACCGTCGATACTAACGCCACTGATTAATAATATTTTCACCATTAAATAAATGCCTTCAGTAAGACCTGGGGGGTATACCACGAACCTCGTTGAACATACCCAGGCTTTCTTGGGAAAACCTGGCTCGACAGAGCCGCAACTCGCAATCACAGTTAAATGGTACCATGACGCTCACTTTAGATTCAATTAGTTGAACCAGGTTTTCCGCTTTAGGTTCAATGCGCGTTCACATAAAAGGGGCGTTTCTCGCGTCATTTGACTCACCCTTATGCAAAATAAATCGCGCAAGAGCGGTGTATTTCATCCAAGGCGAGCAATGTATTATTATGAACTCCTACGAGGAATTCAAAGTTCAAATCACAGCCAAGGGGAACACGGTTACCCATAATATGGCTAGGGTGGTGTGCTGGCAAAAATAGCCGACCGTGTTAATTCGTAAGTGAAAAGATTCTGCATATTGTCTAAAAAATATTATGTATCATCATCCCTTTTACCCCCATATATGTGGGGCCCCATGAATTGCGAGCCCAAGTACCGGGAATGCACTCGATCTCCGACCCAATATCGGACGTGCACGTCAAGTTGCTTGCTTTTAGTGGCGTGGTTCAACGTCTCAAATATCAAAACAAAAGCCTTGTAGACGCTGCAGATTCGCTCGTTTCGGATGAAAGTCGCTGGTCCGAAGTGAGTTATATACGCCGTTTTGTCCCTTCCAGCAGTAAAGGTGCTCGCGATTTGAGAGTCAGGGAACATCAAACCGAAGAGATCTCCTATCCCCTCATTCGAGTTGTAGGACTGGTGCTTGACCACTGTGTTTAGAATCCACAACACCTCCGCTTTCAGTGTTGGTGTCGCACCAAATGCTACCCTCAGGTCAGTGCTAGCAGCGCGGACCGTCTGCGGCGGTGGCGCCGGGGCAGAGATGCAAAACGTAGAAATGGCTGGGGTCTGTGTGTGGCTCCTGGCAGAGGTTTTATGTTTTTGGCTCTGCATATGGCTGACGACAGCCTTAATCCCCATGGTGCCGAGCTTGAATGTAGGCTACTTTTGCACGGAATGCATCTGGCCTGTTCTGGGTTGGCAACGGACGCTAGCCAACCTCGGAAACGGACGTCTTCCAGCCAACTGACGTTGAACTTGCATTTACCCATTGTTGCAGACTAGCTAGCAAGCGCGCAGACATCCGTTTATATGCAGCTAGCAAGAAAGTAGCCCCTCGTACATCTCCTTCCCGAAAAGTCCCGCGAGAAAAATAAAAAATTAAATAACCCTGCCCCGACAAATTTAAGACCTCCGAGTTATATATTTAAGACCAGCATATGACATTTTTGACGAATTTAAGACTTTTTAAGGCCTTAAATTTAGAAAAATGAATTTAAGACTTTTTAAGTCTTTTAAGACCTCCGCGGACACCCTGTATTATTAGTAGGTAGAGACACTTTATCGTATTTCACATCTTTCTTTGTCTTCCTCCATTTTGTAGATGTTTGAGTGGTAGGTGTACTGATTGGACCACTTCGCTAGCTCACGCCTCCTATGAATCTCCCTGCCTGATGCCCAACACCCCACCATTTATAGCCATTAAGGGAAAGTACTAGATTCCAGTCTTTATTCACGGTCCAAATTGAGTATTTCGGTCTTGTGCCGCGTTTCCACTGCAGGGTGCGGAATGGTTCGGTTCGCAAAGTTGCGGTAGGGGTTGGGTTTCCACCGCAAAAAGTGGGCGTGACAGTACCTCCGTTGGGGTACTGAAAACGAGACGAGACGCCTGAAAGGGTACCGGAAAATTCTAGCTACACACCCCCTCCGTTGATTGGTCGACAGAATCGTCACTTCCGGGCAACGTGGGGATAAAAACAAGCAAACAGTAGCCTCGAGGTATTATTCTTTACAATGAAAATGTCTCGTAAAACGCTCGCTTGGTCGTTGTTTACGATGTTTACCTAGCTGCCGCGGCGATCGACATCCGGCCTACCACAAAGGGTACTGTCGGCAGTGGAAACGCGACCTCGGAACTGAGCTGGGCTATACCGCCCCCTCCCTACCGCACCTATGCGAACCAAACCGTTCCGCACCCTGCAGTGGAAAATTTTATGTACGCGATCATAGGTTAATCCACTGGAAAACAATAATGAGGGAACTGAGGAAGGGGTGAGGCGTGGACAGGTTGTATCCTGGCTGGGTGCTTGTGTTTATCAGTACTTTGCTGTTAGGAGTCCTGAGCAGGATTTGGATGAGGGAAGGAGGGAGGCTGCTTTAGCTCCCTGGCCAGATTTAAAGAAGGAGGATAAGACGGAGAGAGAGAGGGATTCAATTTAAACTGCTGCTATGGTTGTATTTCAAAGTAAACATAGGGTAGACATGGTATTGATTTGGTGGCCATACATTGGTAGAATTTCACACATTACACAACATATGATATATCTATAACACAAGATGGCCGGACATACATTTAACGCTGGTGAAACCTCAGAGTTAAAGTAAAGTTGTATCTATTTTTTGGTGTTTGTTTGGGAGTTAGCCTGTGTGTGTGTTACCTGCACACTTGACTCCCTGAGCGATGAGACCCCACATGAAATTGGCGCAGTACTCACACCAGTGAGGACCCCTGAACGTGTGGACCTAAACAGAGAAGGGGGGGAAAAAAAAAAAAAAAAGAGAGCGAAAAAGAGAGAGAAAAAGAGAGAGAGAGAAAAAGAGAGAGAGAAAAAGAGAGAGAGAGAGAGAGAGAGAGAGAGAGAGAGAGAGAGAGAGAGAGAGAGAGAGAGAGAGAGAGAGAGAGAGAGAGAGAGAGAGAGAGAGAGAGAGAGAGAGAGAGAGAGAGAGAGAGAGAGAGAGAGAGAGAGAGAGATATAAGGGAGCGTGCGAGTGTGTGGGAGAAAAAGAACAGGAGAAGTGGGAGATGTGTGAAGGAGAGCAATAGTGCACATCTAATTTAATTTAATTATAATTAAGGGGCATCTGCAGATCATATTAGCAGCATGACTAACGCTGGAGACAACACCAAGAGAATAGTCTACATTCTGAACAATGGATAAATACATTTGATAGTGGGTCAGAACTTCAACCCTTAAGGATTCTCTTATTTAAATCTAGATGATCAGTTTGATTTGAACAGCCTGTCATGCAAATATAAGCCTCTCGGGCTACATTGTGTTCATATTGATACCCCCACACACACACACACACACACACACACACACACACACACACACACACACACACACACACACACACACACACACACACACACACACACACACACACACACACACACACACACAGAGAGACAGAGATAGAGACAGAGAGACTGACAGAGAGATTTGGAGAAAGTGAAGTGGATACTCATAGAAATAGAGAAGGAGAGGAGGGCTACATACTGACACAGAGAGAGAGAAACGAACATAGTGGGACAGATTCTGACAGAGACAGAGAGACTGACAAAGACCAACACAGACAGAGAGAGAAAGATAGAGACAGTGAGGGAGATAAAGACAGAGCCAGAGTCAGTGAGAGAGACAGACAGAGAGAGAGAGACAGTGAGTGAGTGAGTGAGTGAGTGAGTGAGTGAGTGAGTGAGTGAGTGACAAAGAGACCTAGAGAACGTGGATGGAGACCCCCCCTCTCTCACCTTGAAATTATGGACCTTCTCGTATTTCGGAGCCACGAAGTCACTCTCCCTCAGGGTGGAGCGCCGCACCAGCGACGTAATCTGGGAAAGAGCAAACGTTCTGATTGGCTGCCAGAAGGCTGAAGCGGGAGACGCTGGCTTGTGTGGGATGGACCTCGAGCCGGACAGGTGCATGATGGGTACGGAGCCTTTGGCGTTGGAGAGAGAGAGAGCTGAGATCCTGCCTCCCTTTCCCCCCATGGAGGATTTCTTTCCTCCCGTTTTTGTGCCAGTGTAAGACTCCCTGCTCGGCATTGTGGGACTTGTAGTTCGATGAACCAGTCTCAATTAACCACTCTTAAAGAAACACCTATGCTGAGTTGTCTATTCAGTTCCGTACAGAACAGCAATCCGTATAATTAATATCCAGTTGGAGACCGCACCACAAAAGACTTTGCTCATCACGGTATATTTGTTTGAATAAAGAACCAAATCAACCCGTTATATAAGCAGGAGAACTAAACGATGGGAGTCTGTGTAATTCAGCACACCTGATAACAACAAGCATCACTGCCAAGCCATCGGAATAATAATGCGGTAGACCAATCACACTGGACGGAACCGTGACGAGCAGCCAATTAAATAAGAGCTCTGGCAAAAAATTGTGTTTACGGGGGCTGCTGTTTACAAATCCTAACCCCCCCCCATTCCTCAGTGGAAACAAAGAATAGCAGGAAGACAAACTGTCAACTTCCAGCGCACATAAAACGAAAAAAAAAGAAAAAAGAAATGAAAGAGCAAAGAATAAAAAAAAACAAGAACAATAAATGGATAAATATAGCACAGGAAAAATGCTGAATGTGGTCCTTTCTGTTGTATTCCGTGAAAATGTCAGTGGTGTTGCAGCCAAGCACTGCCGTCCCAGCCACTAGTGTCCCCGTCTCCTGGAGGTGACCGTCTCGCTGTGTGAGAGAGTGTACCCTGGACGCGTCGTTCTAAGCCCCTGTGAGATAATCCTCTTTCCCCCCGCACACCAATCACAAGGCAGAACCAATTAGAGAGGGAGAGAGAGGAAAAGAGGTGTGAGAGAGAAGCAGGAGAGAGAGAAAAAAGAGCGAGATCACGCAAGAGAGGGACAGACAGCCAGAGAGTGAACGCGCACAGCAGGGAGCAGGCAAGAGAGAGAGCAGGGTAAAGAGAGATAGAGCTCATGAGAGAAAGAGAGAGAGAGGGGGGGGGAGCTGGGCTATAGTGCAGCATTGGATAGATTACACAGGAGAGTAGCGTGAACGGATCGGAGTGGACGAGGTCTTGTTTATAATAACAGAGTGTGTGTGTGTGTGTGTGTGTGTGTGTGTGTGTGTGTGTGTGTGTGTGTGTGTGTGTGTGTGTGTGTGTGTGTGTGTGTGTGTATCTGTGAGACAGAGACAGAACGAGTCAGAGGAAAGGAGAGGCAACTGGACGGCGGTTTGGCTTAAACTCTCAAAATCGATTGTCAATTCACCTCCTCCTTTAAGTCTTTGTTTTGCAATCGTCCAGTCAGTCAGTCAGGTCTAGTCTAACGTTATCACCTTGTCCTCTCAATGAAGCACCTCTCTCTACCAATAACTTAAATGAAGGCAAATACAGCCAAAAGAAATCTCTCTCCCTCTCTCCCTCCAGAGTGGAAGAATTAGAAGCATAGAATTGGGAAGGAAAAATTTTACAATCCTTAACATCTACACGGTTTCTAATGCCTCTAGCAAGACCAAAATAATAAAGACAAACAAACCACAGCAAATGACGAAATGAGGCTGCTATTTTGAGACCCTTTTGTTCCCTTTGGATTCAGAGGGAAGTCGTTCCTAACGATCAGACCGCACAGACATCTTTGCCCTAGTTCTTATCTTTGGTCTGAAAAACAAGTGATGGGATGTGATAATTGTGTGCATGCATGTGTGTGTGGGAGAGCTTTTATTTTGGCGGGGATTGTCGAGAACAGCAGTGTTCAAATTGGTAACCAGCGGGAAACCTTTTATAAAAATAATCTGCCTTTTGTTTCAAACAATGATAAGAAAGTGTCTGGCTCTTAACCCCATTGCACAAGAAAACACTGAGTGGCAACGCACAGATCACAAAGTCTATGAATGACGGTTGGTGAAGGTTATATTTAAGACCACTTCCCCCAGAGCAGGGGTGCCCACACTTTTTCGTCCAGGTCAAAATGTTCTACCTACATTAAAAAAAACTAAACGTATATTTATTTAATATACCGAGTACATACTCTGATGACTTGCAATGAATGGAGTCAGCCAGGGTTGCATAGTCCGGACAGTAGCTGCTGGTAGCTAGTCTGAAGCAGGCTTCCAAATTACCATCAGTCATGATGGAATGGTATTTGGATAAGTAGAGCCAAAAAATGCAGCCAAGGAGGTAGCCCATTTCCTCATGTTGGGATACTTTTCCTTTGTGAGTAAGTTCCCAAATTGTCAATGAACTTATAGTCAATGTTCCCTCCAAACTGCGCCCTGCGCAATCGCACACCGCTCCCGCGTTCTCCGCGCACAGCAAATCTATGCAGCGCATAAAATAAAATCCAACCTGAACTGTAAATAAAATAATCGCATAACAATTTATTCTGTACCATTTTGCAATGCAACTCAGTGAGTGACAGGTGACAGTAAAACAATGACTAATACTGTGTCCAGCCAATGACATGATGCGGCTCACACGTATTTACTTACGCAGCCAATCAATGTCTTTAACAGCGCTTTATGCGTACGTGCCTCTGTTTAGCAGGTTAGCGTATAGCTGACGGTGCGGCGGCGAAGTTAAAGGCCCACTATGCAACTTCGGGAATTTCTTCGCTGTTTTCTTGGTTTTGGCACGCACATTTCTCTACACAGCGCCCCCTACAGCTTCGTAGTAGATATTTTACAACACTGTCGTAACAACTCGTTGACGACCCTTCCCCATGCACTTCTACGCGAGCCATGTGCATTTGTTTTCTAAGAAGCCGGCGAATGCGTGGAGCCATGTCCGAAGTAAATGTTCATAAAGTGTAGGCAAGGTTATACATTTTTAAAATGGTGTATTTGTATTGCAATAAACATAAAGCCATCCTTTTTATAGTTGACGGGGAGAATTTATATCCTAGATTATAATTGTTTTATCTTAGGTTGAACAGAACAATCAGTGTGAGAGTGTTGGCCAACATAATAATCTAAATAAACAAGAACCTGGATTCGGGGATTCAGTCTGTATCTGGGGGACGAGACAGACGAACAGCAAAACACCAATGGAAACAAAGGTGTTTATATGGCTGCAACCAAGCAAGCTAGAAACATACAGGGCTCACAACAAAACGGTCGAGAAAACAATTTTTACAGGGCTCACAACAAAATGGTTGAGCAAACCCATTTGTACAGAGACTATCAACATCAAGAATACCACGAGGACAAAGTTCACCCAAGGGTACTTTCAATTTCAAAAGCAACACGGCCAAGTCGGAGTCTGATTTGAAGTCTTCTTTTTCTTTCAGTTCACGCTATTCCTGAAAAGCTTGCCCAACGTTTACTCGTGTCTGGCCTCTCTGTCGGTCAGTCTCCCCTTTCTCTTCTTCTGTTCCTCCGACATTGGGTTTCTCTGTCTCTTTTTAGTCGGCTGATCTATGATGAATGTAACAATCCCTTAGTTACTTGTGTTTACATCGAGCCGGTTCCGTGTTTGGGGGTCTGTGCCGCAAAGCAATTCGTTACTTCGCGAGACCCGAGACTCCCGCGAGAGTGGGCGGCGGGTCGCCGGCAGAAACATATTCATTTTCTCCGCCAAGATGCGCAAGGGGGAGTTGAAACAACGAACAATCGAACAAAAATGTATAATGGAACCATCGCAATGACTCCTAGCCTGTTATATTAAGGTAAATCAAGCCAAATTGCCTCGCAACTGGCTGTTTATATCTAGCCGGTGCCATGTTTGGGTGTGTGTCTGTGCCGTAAAGCATTTTCGAAACTACAATCTGACTACATTTTCGAGGATACTTCCGCCGCGTCACATCCGGAAGCGCTCGGTCCGAACACATCAAGTTGCATATGCGCTTTTTCACTGTAGAGGCCACATGGGAAAATGACACACCCACCAATCGACCCAGAAATGGATGCAGAACCATCAGCATAACTCTCAACCTGCATACTTAATGTAATTTTGGCTAAAAAAGTTGCATAGTGGGCCTTTAACTATGACATTAATGCGATTAATCACGATTAAATATTTTAATCGCTTGAAAGCTCTATATATTATATATACAAACAAAGAGTTACAGGAATTTACACTGTATCACATGCTTGTGCTACAGCACACACCTCATTGAGAAAAGTGTGAATGTTTTAACGTGAACAAAATTTGATCTCTGAAAGGTGTACATTCAACACTCAATTCTTGCAGAGCAGGACCCTCAGCCTGACATACAACATACTACACATCTCATGAAAAACACAATTTTTGTCTTTTTCAGTCGGAGTGTGCCAAATCACTGATATTAAAAGTAGTGCTGTCAAGCGATTGATTAATCGCATTAATGCCATAGTTAACTCATGATTAATCGTGATTAATCGCAATTCTTTTTTCTATGCTAAATATCCCTTGATTTCTTTGTCCCATTAATTTTTCTCATTTGAATGCTCTTATCAACATGGAGAAGTACATCGGCTTGCCTTGTGCAAATGTTTTTTTTTTTTTTTTTATTGATAACTACATTAGCATATACTGATCAAAACAGGACGGAAAAAAAAGGCTATAGTGCAATTGAACGATGAACCAACAAAGATACTGCCTTGAACATAGCAGTCAGGCTACTGCTTCTTTGTTTTGAGCCAAAGAAAAAAAAATAAAACATTTTCTTTTCTAATAAAAGTTTTGCGTTAATCGCGCGATAAAAAAATTGACGCCGTTAGAATTGGTTTGCGTTAACGCCGTTAATAACGCGTTTAACTGACAGCTCTAATTAAAAGTAATCTAACGGAAATTACTGCTGTAATTTGATTATTTTAATAAGCCCTGTAACTTGTTATGATCTCAGGTTTTTGTGTGTTAATTTTATCCCTCCTTGTCTGTCTGTTCTGTCTGCTGGTGATGGTTTTCCTGCTCTAGCTGGAGTCCCAGTGTGCAGCAGTTCTCTCTGTGCACCTGCACCATCACAGCCTCAGCCTAGAGATGGACTTCCTCTGAACAGCTGCCGAGTAAAATTCAGGCAGAGAAGAGGTCTAAAGTGGACCTACTTTACTGTGTATCTTTTTACTTTATACTACAGAACAAGATTTGTCTTTTTCATTGTAAGTGGGCCAAATCACTTCACCCCGAGAAGTCGTAAACATTGCGGGTAGCCGGGAGGCAGGGCTTCTGCACTTCAGCACCGCCCACTGCCTGACATCTGACGTCACACTATTTCCGTAAGGTAATGTCGTGGAAATATCAATCATAACTATAAATATATAATCACATACAAATACATTTAACCTTGTTTATATAATTATTACATTAGAAGAAACTATACATTCTCCCTGTAACTTAAAACAAATCCCTTCCTCTCTTAACTGAGAGAGGTTAAGTTAATTCGTATTCAAGTTCCCACTGGAGCCAGTAAGTCTGGTTCTGTGACGAGGCCAATCGACTGACTTCTTGTTGTGTAAACTGCTTACAGCCATGTCTTACAGACCTGCATACATGTCCAATATCCACCCATTGTATTACAAATTTACTTGGCCTAAGGTCACTCCCACTCCCTTCCCACAATGAAAAAGTTCCCTATAAGAATCTTGTGAATCTTTTGTCTCGTCGAATGTGTTCTTGGTAGAGCTGTCAGTTAAACGCGTTATTAATGGCGTTAACACAAACCAATTTTAACGGCGTTAAAGAAATATCGCGCGATTAACGCCATTGTTTTATTTAAAAAAAATATACATAAAATCTTTTTTTTTTTTTCTTTGGCTCAAAACATAGAAGCAGTAGCCTGACTGCTATGTTCAAATGACATTTGTTCAAAGCAGTCGTTTAATTGCACTATAGGCTCTTTTTTTGTATCGTCCTGTTTTGATCAGTATATATGCCAATGTTGTTATCAATAAAAAATCATTTGCACAAGGCAAGCCGATGCACTTCACCATGTTGATAAGATAATTAAAATGAGAAGAATTATGGGACAAAAAAATCAAGGGATATTTAGCATAGAAAAATAATTTGCGATTAAATGCGATTAATCGTGAGTTAACTATGACATTAATGCGATTAATCACGATTAAATATTTTAATCGCTTGACAGCTCTAGTTCTTGGTAACTTTTGTATCCAGTACCTTCCCATGATCATGCCTTAAGATTAAATCAAATATTTCGCTGTCCGACGTGTCCGTGAGAGAACTTTCTCTTCATCAGGTAACCAATCACAACGGAGTGGGGTTGGCAGGAGGGGGGCGAGGGAGCGGAGAAGGACAAAGCCGAGTGTTGACAGAGAATGCTGAAAGCGCCCAGATGAGAGGAAGTTTCCCGAAAATCTACATAGTTTTTTGTGCTGTGATTTGTGTCATGTTGCTCATTAACAAGAAATTAAGACCAGAAAAGTAGTATAATAGGAGATCTTGAAAGTATATGTAGAGGAGTTACATTCATGGCGAGAGCTAGCGAATATTATCAGCCCACGACATAAAGTCTCAATTATTACCATGGCAACAGTCCACACACACACACACAGTCCACCACACACACACACACACACACACACACACACACTATGGATTTAGTGGATGTATGCGCCTTACGTCAAGGGCACTGACCCTGTAGACCTCCTCGATCACCCCCCTTCCCCCGACCTCGTCCCCCCATCCGCGGGCTCCAGGGCGGGGCTCCCCTCAGCTCAATGTAAAAGACGCACTGCAGAGTCTGCAGAAACGCGGCGCCCCCCCCTCCTATTAGCAAATTACCCGACGTACGCAGAAGACCTCTGCCCAATACAAGTCAACCTGTGGCGGTGTCACGTTAAAATTGTACCGGGGGCGAAAATTGTACCGGCCTACGTCATCAGTTGTTGACAACTTGACAACTGATTTGATTGGGTTGTCCATTGCCGGGCAGGTTTCAAAAAACATTCGGCTCATGTTTCCAAAGACGAAATAACATAATACAGATAACAGATCGCTAGATAACACTTGTTTTTACTTTATATTTGTATTGTATTGAATTGTTTAATCAAATTTAGCTAGTAAACTGAGTGTTTAAAGCAGGTTTCAAAAACCATTCGCGCTTATGTTGCCGAACACCAAATAACATAATACAGATAACGGATCGCTAGATAACACTTGTTTTTACTTCATATTTGTATTGTATTGAATTGTTTAATCGAATTTAGCTAGTAAACTGAGTGTTTAAAGCAGGTTTCAAAAACCTGTCTTGTCACGCTCAATGAAGGAGTGCAATGAACGAGCCTGAAAGTTTGCGAATGTTCAAGAACCTTCCTACGTCATTCGACGCCTGTTGCCAGGCAGGTTTGGAATTTGTCAACAACTAATGACGTAGGCCGGTAAAATTTTCGCCCCCGGTACAATTTTAACGTGACAGCGGCACAATGCTGACACACACACACACACACACACACACACACACACACACTGAGGTGCAGGGTGGGCCGTCATGGACTGTAGGTCATTTAAGACTCCTTCCCTTGATTGCAATTCTAAAACTGGTGAACAGCCCAGTGAGTACATGGCCCAGCCGGGACACACACACACAGCAATTTAAATACCATAGAACTGCTCAAAACCGCTCACGGTCCAATGAAATTGCTCGAGCTTCGCTCATTTGCGCAAAGTTAACCAATGCCCTCACACCGACGCAAGCCATCCCATGATCCTTTGCAGCACTTTTGCACGACCAGTACGAATACATTTGACGAGGAAGTGCAGCATCCGGCGGGGCGACGCTAGACTCGCGTGCGTGCGTGCGTGCGTGCGTGTACATAAAGGCATGTTGGGTGTGTTTCTAGGCGTCCTCACCCTCTCCTCGGCGTGGCCACGGTCCCTGGTGGGGGTGAGGCCGTCGGGCTGGTCGGGGGCGCTGCGCAGCGGCAGGTGCTTCTTGAGCGTGGGCTCCAAGCTGAGGGTGGTGTAGCCCACGTGCTCGTAGATGGGGTTGATGGTCATCTTGGCGATGTACTCCGCCGCCTGACGGGGGAGGAGGAGGAAGAAGAGGGTGAGGAAGAAGAGGATGAAGAGGCAGAGAGGGGGGAGAAGAAGGATAGTGGTGGAGGGAGAAGGGAGGGAGAGAGGGGTGGAGGAGGATTAGGAGGAAGAGGGTGGGGCGGAGAAGGAGGAGAGGGATGGAGGGAGGAGAGGAGGGAGGAGGGAGGGAAGAGAGGTTAGAAAGTGGTGAGGGGGGAGGGGAGGGAGAGGAGGATAGGTATGAGAAGGGTGGAGAGGGGGGGTGAGGTGGGAAAGGAGATGGGCAATTGGGTTGGAAGAGGAGTTGGGAGGGGGGAGGGTGGAGAGGGATGGGTGATTTGTTTGTTAAAGAGCCATATGTTAGGTTAAGTGGGTGCAAACAAGCTGCTGACACAACCTAGACATGCATGACTGTTGGTGTTGCATTTGAATGAGTTTTACCTCAGATTTTCTACCATTGATTTCATGGTATTTAAGAAACTGTTGAGAAAGCTCTAACTTTGCAACTTAAAAAAACGACACTGACCTCCTTCTGCTATTAATTATTATATGTATTGTCAAACACATTAGTCAGTGTATATGAGGCAGACATTTTCCGAAGGATTCTGAATGTTTCAAAGGATTCCCATTCAGTCGGTTTGCTTTCCTGACTAAATCTAATCAAAAGGTACCGTATTGGTCCGAATATAAGACAGCCTTTTTTCCCCTCGAAATAGGTCTGAAAAAGTTGGGTCGTCTTATATTCGGGGTCTAGTATTCAGAGCGCAGTTTCTCTTCTTCGCCTCTCCCTTTAAATGTCAATACACATTCGCGGCCGCAGGTTGCGCCAGAAATTGGTTCCGGGAAGAAGTAGTCCAGCGTCCTTAACAACCAGAACGTTACCGGTGTTTAAAGACAGGCTGACCATTAGAGACAAGTGGCTCAAAAGTGGGTAAGGTCAATCAACAACAGCGGAGGAGCTATGATGCCAATTTTAAAATAATGGTCGTCAATAAGGCAGAGTCAAGTAACAACTGCCAAGCTGCCAAGAAGTTTGGGGTCACGGAGTGTAACGTAAGAAGATGGCGAGCACCAAAATAACGTCTCAAAGACGTCAACAGTCAGCGCAAATCCTACCGTGGTCCTCAAAGTGGCCGTTTCAGTGAGGTTGACCGGAGAGTTTTTGAATACGTCAGAGAAAACGCGCTTTGGGCGGAACCGGTGGAAGCGGAGCAGCTGGGGAGCGATGACAGCGAGAGCAAACATAGCGGGGCAGAGGACGTGTGTGAGCGATAGAGAGATCGGAGGAGAAGTTTGGCGAATTTTAGTTAAGTTTAGTTAAATATGTGGCCTGTATTTTTCTATGTTATTTGAAAATGTTCCCAATGTTGCTTGATTATTGCTTGATATTAATTTTGAATCATACTGTACATATTTTGCCTTGAAAGTGCCGTGGCCTTTACTGGCATTATTATTATTGTCATTAATATAACAAGTGTTTAATTCACTGTTCTTTGTTCTGCAAATCTGGTCTGCAAATCTTTTTTTCTAAATGTTTGTGTTGAAAAACGGGGGGTCGTCTTATAATCAGGGTCGTCTTATATTCGGACCAATACGGTACTTAGTCAATTGCTGGTCTCTGTAGCAGAATGACTCCTCTTTAGTATAGTGGTCACTAACCCCGCCTGTCATGCGGGATACTGGGGTTCAATTCCCCGACAGGGAAACTTTACATTTTTACTCACTGCTACAGCAGTATTATTCAGACCTGCAAACTCCTCAGAGGAAAAAAGGTGAGTGTCACGGGGGGATTTTTTTTTTATTGTAATATACAAATGACACTAGTCTGAGCGTGACTTAACAAAACTCAGCATACTTTATCAAAAATCAATGTCAAAACATCCTTGAGGCTTATAAAAAATATTTTATTTACAACTGTCACAATTTTTTTATTATTATTATTTTTACTTATTATTGGAGAGACAAAAAACAATTATTATTCTGTGAAGTTGTTGAATTGTCACTTTTGTCAGGTTCTCTACCCAGTTACCAAAAAAAGAAACAATAGTATGCGCTGTGGCAAGCACATGGTTTGCATGTGTTACTTCGAAGGCAAAAAAAATCTAAAATACAAGAAAACACAAAAACCTACATTCAACCAGTGGGGTATGGCCCCTGACTCTGAGGAGGTAGGTACCTCCAGGTACCCCCTCCATGCCAGGGCGCCCTGAATTTATGTTTATTAACAGCTCCTCCACCGGGGTCAAGACAATTTGAGGGCCAGATCCAGTCTGCCGACTGTCGGCCTTTTCACGATTGGCTTAAAGAAATTGCTTATTTAAATTTATACCAATACGATGGTGGGAAAAGCTTACCAGTTTGTATGTTTTTTATACTTCATTTTTATACTTGATCCGCTGACCGCTTGGAATCCATCGGAGTACATATTTTTTTTAGAAGAAAGGGCTTATGTGGTAGGATCTTTAAGAATGCTTAACTGGGATATTTATATATTCATGGCTCAAATATTAACGATCATGCTTTTGACGTGTAACTAACGCATTTACGCGGTCCGCTGCCAGGCTTTGGTTCTCCGGGTTGCAGAGGCTTTAGCGTTCCCTTTTCTTGTGATAATGTCCTTCTCCTCGTCATAGTTCCCCAGGAGAACCTGAAGTTCCATTTCATTGAAATAACCGGCCCGTTTCGCCATTTCGATCAGGGTTTCCATGATCCATACATCATGTCTTTTTAGGTTTGGCGGTGACGCGCAGAACCCTGTGTTAACCAACCCCGAGTTGGTTGAACTAATGCATAACCGCTGCTGTGGAACCGAAAACTCTGGGTTAGTCGGCCCTGGGTAAATCAACCTAGAGTTCAGCATTAACTCAAGTGTTTGTTAAACCTCCGTTTGTGGAACACCCCTCTAGACGAGTGTTTCGCAAGCTCTCTTGCGTTGTTTGGCCTCATGCATGCGCATGCGGATGCGCATGCGCGGTAGCCAGGCGACCGCCTCATCCAATGGCGAGCTCAGTTGGCGCTGTGTGCTTCAAGATTCCGATTGACCCAGAGAAATGTCAATTATAAGAAAGATTCTGAAGCAAGTGCTGAGCTTCCGATTGGCCCAGAGAAATGTCAATTATAAGAATGATCCAATAATTGTTCGCAATTCTGGACCCCCCCCCCAAAAAACAAAACTCTCCGGTTCTACACGATTCACGTGAATGACAAAATTGACCAAGAAAACGGCGATTGTCGCCGAAAAGCGACAAGTTTGCAGCTTTGATTATTACTACCTGTAAATAAACGCTGGAGCAACATTCTTGACAACTTTGACTTTAAACATATAATATCCATTTACTGTTTCGTTGCGTTATTGCCGTCATATTATTAGCATAGCATTGTTTAAGAGAACTGTTTGGCCAATTTAGGATGCTACATGAATTTAAGGAGCCGCCACGGTAGAAAGCCAAACCTTCGATGTAGCTACACTGCCTTATCCATCTCTGGAAACTAGCTAAACTGTTCAGAGTTCCCCTGGACTCTGCATAGCCACCCCATCCCATCCCTCTTACGCAGTTATTTTATGTTGTACGTCCTGGCACTTAATGTACACACTTATTGTATGTACTACCACCTTGCACTTAAGAATAGTACTTAGTTGTGTAGCATCTTATCCAAGCTATCTTTGTTGTATACAGGGAATGGGTTAACCTAGCGATTGTTAGTGCTTGGCACTTAGTTGAATGACAGTGGCGGCTCGCCTATAGAGGGCGCTGGGGCGCCACCCTCCCGCCGACCGGCCATCTCTTCTTTTTTAAATATATTTATATATTTTTTGTTAAATAATCTACTCATTTTGAGAATTAATCTATTTTAATTGCATTAAAATAGATTAATGCATCAAAATAGAATAATGCCTTTACTTTAGAATATCTTTTGAATCCCCCATCATTAAATCTTCATTCACTTACATGTTCAACGTTCATTTTGGTGAAGTAGATGTCTTCCGTGAGGCGCAGTTGCTCAGACCCACCTGCCTGAATTATTAGCCAATGGTTCCCCCGTTGCTAGGCAGAATAGTACATAATTTCGACAATCAGCGTCGTCGAATTGTATGGCTTTGGGGCGCTCAAGATATAGCCCCAAGCGCAGTGTACCGTCCACTGCGCGTAACCATTTGCCAGTACCTCAGAGATCAGCAAGATGGCGACTTTCAGTACTGCTACCACTGTTTCCCTGTGAGTTCAGCTAGCCCCAAATTCAGTTAAGTCTTTGCTTATAAATCCCTTCGAAAGGTAAGGTAAGGTACTTTTATTTATATAGCACATTTCATGCCAATGGCAACCCAAAGTGCTTTACACAAATACAATGAAGTGTTTTCCATAATAAAAGGAAGACAAGACAAAATATCTAAAAATTAAAATACATAAAATCAGATAAAAAAACATAAATAAAGTGAATAAAGGGTTATGCATAAGGGAGAGCATATTAAACAAAAAAAAAAAAAAAAAAAGTCTAAGAAAAGGCAACAGAAAATAGATGGGTCTTGATACTGGTTTTAAAACTGTCAATAGAGGGTGCAGTTCTGATTGAAATTGGCAGCTGGTTCCACAGCTGCCAATTTCTTCGAAAGAAGAGCATTTGCAGAAAAATTGCAAGTAAAAGAACTCAGAGCAGAAAAGCCAGAAGTGAACATGGCCCAACAAGCAAGAGAAAAGGATAGAGCCTACAAGAGAAGTTTTTCCAGAGTTTGGTTCAGGCTTGGCTAACTAGCTGTGGGTATGCCAATGCAATTTTTTGCTTTCCTTGTAGGGCAGCACGATTCAGGTAAAAATGTGAATCACGATTTTTTTTATTTGAATCGATTTTCTGCCACGATTTTTTTCTCACAGATAACAAAAACCTTTTTTTTTTTTTTTTTTTATTGCACGCATGAACCATGACAACAAAAAAGTGCAGTATCAAAAACGAGTATACTGTACCAACTTTAACTTTAACATAAATAAGCATCAATAAAACACAAATCTTTTCTTTGGAACATAGGCCTCTCATATGACCCTATATGTGACCCTGAACATGGCACTTAAAGATTCCTGGCCAGAAACACAAGTCTGTCCACATGCTCTGGCTTTAGTGATGCACGGTGGCATGTCACAATGTTGCCCCCTGTACTGAACAGCCGCTCAGAAGGTGAGCTGGTAACTGGAATGCATAGGTATTTCTTCACCAACACAGACAACCGTGGATATACAGATCTATTTTGCCCCCACCAGATTAAGGGGTCTTCTTCACTGTCGATCTTGCATCCCAGAAGATATGCCTCCAGCTCTGTGGACACTGCTTGCTCTAGAGAAGAGGACTCGTCATTGCCTTGTGCTGTTTTGAAGAAACTTCCAAGGGTCTTTCGGCCCTTCTTCATGGGGGGTGCTGGGGAGGCATTTGACTGGAAAATAATTAATAATCCAATCAATATTAAGTAACATAATATCACAACAGTTCAGGACAGGACAATTGTATTGAAATGTGGAAATGATCTTACCATAACTACAGTTATGCCAGTCATCTCGTCTGTCAGCCTTGCTCTAACAGTGGCTTTCTTCTCCTCACTGATGTAGTTCATCTTGAACCTAGGAACGAGGGTTGTGGCCATGTCGAGTAGATCCTGAGTTTGGGGATCACTGTACTTCTCTTGTAAATATTTCAGGATGTTTGACTTCACTGATTTTGTGAATTGTGTGTCATCATCTTGCACAGCCAAAACAGAGATTTCAAAAAGGTGGAGAACCGGCTTCACAGAGGATATGCTGACATATAGTTCTCCAGAGAGCGCATCGGTGAATTCAGCCAGAGGACTTAGGGTGTTGTTCATTGCCTCAATGACTTCTATGTCCTGCCATGTAGGCACTAGATGTCTAAGTTTTCGATCATTGAGGATCTGTGAGATGGCTGGAAGCTGTTCCAGGATCCTCTGAATCATCTCTTGTCTCGATCCCCATCTTGTTGGGCACTCAGTTTTCAGTTGATGCTCAGGGAGTTTGAACTCTTTCTGGGCAATGGCAAGGTTTCTCCTCCGTAGCCAGCTGTGACTGAAAGTGCTCACAATCTTTCTGCAAAGGCCTGTGACACGGTCAATTCGTGGATCTTTCACAGCATTTTCTAAAAGAAAAATACAACAAATCGGAATGAGTACAACACAAGCCATTAGTCTGTAGTATCACGAATAACATTATTTATGCAATCATTATATCAAATTAACGCATTAATTTTGATTAATTAATCACTAATTAATCAAATAACAAATTAAATTAACACAGATTAATCGCACCTCTATAGTGCTATGGAGTCAAAACAAAGTATTGAATATATTTTTTAGTATTCATTGAATTACTTATCTGCCATAATTTATTTGAATTTGTTTATTTTGACATACTTTCTTGCAAAAATTGTAAGCATGTGATTAATTTAGATTAATTAATCACAGAGCCTGTAATTCATTTGATTCTTTTTTTTGATCGCTTGACAGCCCTAATTATTATTAGTATTAGATTAACTAGAGTAGCAACAAGTAGTAGAACAAGTAGAGTAACAACTCACCAATTGCCAGATGTAGCCTATGGCCAAAACATTGGAGTCTGGTCCAGTGGTTGATGGAGATAGCCTTCACTATGTTTGATCCATTGTCTGTAGTTATACATGCCATTGTATCCTCTTCCAAACTCCAAGATGCTATAGTAGTATAGTAGATTTTATTTGGACATGGACATGACAATGTCATTGGACGAACCAGATGCATTGTTTACAGTGTATTAGCATAAATGCTAGTTTACAACACCTGTCCACAGGAGGCTTTTTGAAAACAACAAAAGAAACTAAACAAGACAGAAACAAGATCAAATACTGATAAAAAACTGATAGTGATAATTAAAAAGAGTAAAAATGCAGTATACAGTAGAGTACAGAGCAGCAATATAATGAGTCGAATATATATATATATAGGCTACGTAGAGAAAAACAAAGGCAGCATGATCAAACAATAAACCAGTTGTAAATTATTTGTGGGAGCACTGTTGATTTGATTTGAGCCGTTGTTTAAGTTCTCTGTTAAAAGTGTTGCTGTTAGTCTCTAGTTTTAGACTAGTGGGCAAGAGGTTCCATAGTTTTGCCCCCTTTGCAGAGAAGACAGACTGACCGAAAGATGTCCTGTACATGGGAACAAGACAATCACCATTGATGGAGGCTCGTGTATTTGCCCGACGAGAGCTCTGACGTCTGATGGCCAATTCAGAAAACAGTGGTGACACATGGTTATTTACACACTTGAAAAACAATTGAAGATTACTAAAATGAATAAAGTTATCAAAGGTGAAAAGGTTGTGTTTTTTTAGAATGCCGCAATGATGCCATCTCATGGGTTTCCGGTCCATGACTTTTATTGTCTGTTTGTATATTGAAAAGATAGGTTTTAATGCAGTAGAAGAAGCTTGTGACCTTGATGTGATACAGTATGACAAATGAGAAAATATCATAGCGTGCATAAATAATTTGGCCGTTTGACATGACAAGTCCCTTCTTATGAAAGGGAAACAGTTTAGATTTAGTTTTACCTTTTTTGCAACATACTTAATTTGCGTAACAAATTTTAAATTGTGATCCAGGATGATGCCCAGATATTTTACTTCATTTACTGATTCAATTAATTCATTTTTGATCCGTACCTCGAAAACATCGGTGATAGGCCTATTACGGATGGAGAAGCACATAGAGACGGTTTTCTTCACATTAATGGTCAACTGAGACAGCTCAAGCCATTTTGAAATGCTGAGTAATGCTTGTGTCAGGTGCTCACCTGCTAAGCTGGATGTTTTACTGGACACATGGATAACAGTGTCATCAGCATACATTTGACAGTTGGACCCCGGACAGCAGTTTGGTAGGTCATTGATATACATAGAAAACAACAGTGGACCAAGTACAGACCCTTGCTGTACACCCATGCTGTTGGCACGCAGATGGGACCTGACCCCATTGACCCTGACACATTGCTCTCTCCCCTCCAGGTAAGATGCAAACCACTGCAGAGCTTCTGATGACATTTTGAACGATTTTAACTTGTTCATTAGAGTACTGTGGTTTACCATGTCAAAGGCTTTTTTTAGGTCTAGGAACACTGCCCCAACAACATTTCCTTTATCCATTAGGCCTGCAGCGGATTCGAATTGTATCCGAATCCGTTCGGTTCGTTTACCACAGTTCGGAGCATTATGGAGATCTGCGGATTTCGGTTTCATGAAGGCATTGCCTTATGTAGCGTATTTTGCCTACTGTAGCCTACGTCCGATACAAAAGGGTGTTTAGCACCCAGCGGAATGCATTCTCTCCAGTGCTGCCCGAGCCAATGAGACTTTTCCCGCCCCTCCCTTCAGTAACTCTCCATTGCGATAGCTGTAATAGGTTGTTTTCTGAAGTTCAAGCGCACGATTTCTAGATTTAAAGAAAGTAATTGATACAATTGTATTCTAAATATACGGGAGATAAATACAAACGGGTGATAAGCGGGATAACGGCCTTCGAGGTCGACCGGTTCGATGGAAATAATGGACAGGTAGAGGCAACTCTGGCTTCATGCTGCGCTCGTCGCCAGAGTTCTAAGCCTCGTCGGCCGTTATCCCTTACATGTGTCAGTGCACCATGTTTTCAAATGCATTTAGGGGAACATTTATTGCACAAAAAAGCCTTGCAAGTTGTCTGATTGCAGTCAATTAACACATTGCAAATAGCCTGTGGGTCTCATTCATTTTTGTGTTTCTCCCCCAAACCCTCCGTCAAAAAAAAGTCTGCCTTTTTACTACCACGGACATGATCCTAATCCGAACCGTATCCGAAACCGAGGCCCAAAACGGTTATCTGAACCGAACCGTGGACACACTGATCCGTTTCACCCCTATTATCCATTGAAGCTTTTATGTTTTCAAGCAAATAACAATTAGCTGTTTCAGTTGAGTATTTCTGTCTAAACCCAAACTGCTGTGGATGAAGCAGCTGGTTAGACTCTAGATGTTCCATTAGTTGCTCAGCTATAATTTTCTCCAGAACCTTTGAGACAACAGGGAGGATAGCAATAGGCCTATAATTACTCGCTATGTCCTTGTCTCCTGATTTATAAACAGGGGTAATTATTGCAGTTTTCCAGCTTTCTGGGAATATTTTGATGCTAGGGCATCCTTCAGTCCCTGTGCCAAGATCTCTTTGTGGTCGTCAGGGAAATAAGCAGTCTGTAGGCACTTGCTTCTCATGGTGAAATCAGTCGCTATGAAGTGGACAGTTAGGCTCAGGTACGGTTCCATGGTTCGGCTGGACCATAAATCAGTCGTTGCTGCAAAATAATCTGCTTCTTGTACTTCTGCCTCGACCGCAGCCCGCACATTTTTAGTTGCGGGACGGAATTGTGTAGCGTTTGTCCAATGTATGGATCATCTTTTGAAAGCCGTCATGTGCTACGGTGTTTATTGGAACCATATCCTTTGCTAGATGGTAAGCAATTGCGTCCATTATTTCCTTACTCCTACTGGAGTTATGTGGGTATGGGGTTGCCTTGTGCAAGGTGTCAGTAATGGATGTCTGTGTTGTTGTTGGACGACTATCAGACTTCTTCTTGCCTTGTACAGCTTCATCATATGGCACTTTGTGGTGACGATTGAGGTGCTGGTATAGATTAGTCGTGTTACTTTGCGGTGCTGCAACGATCGCAAAGCATGTCTTGCAAATCACTCTAGACCGACTCTCGTCGTTTTGCTTAAAGCCAAAATACTTCCACACCACCGAATGCAAGCCTTTTTTTGGAATGAGTTCTGTTTGTGTCTGAGAGGTTGGCTGATTCGCGCCGCTAGTAGCTGGGTCCTCATCATCAACATCCATTTTGTCTTCACTGTTTATCTCATGTCGCACTCGCACTAGCTAGCTTTCCGAACTACTGCGCTCTCCGCTGCGCAACGAGTGAAACACGTGACTAAAAGGCGCTCCGTCATTGGCTGAGGGTGAAGCCCTTCTCAGAACCTAGAAGGGAGAGCGCGCTTGGGAGTGCTTTTAAACCATGGACCTATTGTTTTAAGCTCATAAAAAAAGAGAATCGAATTAATCGATTAATTGAAAACTTAATTCGACACGGGGGTGAATCGAGATCGCGATTTTATAACAATTTATCGTGCGGCCTTATTTCCTTGTATACTTTTTAAAATAATGTGCATATTGTATATAGTCCTCTGCAAACCTATTCAGTGTACATACAGTACATAGTTCTCTGCAAACATGGTGGCATCAGGCCTTCAGTGTGCATATTGTATATAGTCCTCTGTAAACCTATTCAGTGTACATACTGTTTATAGTCCTCTGCAAACCTATGGTGGCATCAGGCCTTCAGTGTGCATATTGTACTGTATGTAGTCCTCTGCAAACCTATGTTGGTATCATGCCTTAAGTGTGTCTTCAACAACCACAAACAAAAGTTGGCACATTTACATGAATCTTGTGGAATTCATGTTTCATTGTATTTGTCTAAATGCATACTAATGCAGACTGTAGATATATTTATGAGTGACGTTTACCAACACAATTGGTAAACGTCACACAATTAGGGCTGGGCGATGTGGCCTAAAATAAAAATCCCAGATTTTTTCATAAAAAATCCGATTTCCGATTTAAATCGATTTACATAAAAAAGCATTATGGCAGGCCCTGCCATTGTAAACAGTGTAACCTGTAACATAACATAAAATGTAAAATATATAAAATATTTCTGTAAACATAAAATATTTCTGTAAACATAAAATATTTCTAATGATAAGAGGACTTCTGATAAAGTGCCAACATAACATTCAAACTTTCAACACTGGTCATAAATATACAGTGTTTTGCAAACGGTAATAATTACCTTAAGAAAGGGAATAGTAACGGGAGAAGAATGAGGAAAAACACACACGCACGCAGCTCTTTCCTTCACTCGTCTGTATTGAATCAGGAAGAGGAGTGCGATCCCCCTACTGGGAGCCACGAGGCATTACCAAAAGATCGACGAATTACCAACAGATCGACGAATTATTAAACCACACAGATATATTTCAAATGAATTATGTTTACCTCAAAATAGATTATACATATATGAATAAATTGTGGTATACAACTTGTCAAACTCGCTGCCATGTTTGTGTATCACTTTGGTAAATGCGCGCTCTGTGCGGGGGGAGGGCTGAGCCCATTCCAAACTACGGGAGCTGAGAGAGAAGCGTTTGCGGATGTTGAAGAGAAAACTGATTTTCATTTGAACAAGTCGACGTGAGCTACACACTCGAATTAATCGCCCAGCCCTACTTTGTTTGTTTGTGAAAATCACAAAAAAATCTTGTGGGGGAGGATTCCCCCAGACCCCCTTCAGGGGTTTGGAATGCAAACGTTCAGCCTCCCCTCAGATAAATTCCACCAGCCGCCACTGTTGAATGAACATCCACGCACAGGGTCCAAAATGTGTCCCACCATCAAAAGTAACTCTTATGCAATGTAACCCAGAATTAAACGGTAAAATGTATCCAACAGTAGTATCGAGTATCGCTTATAGCAGGTGTTCACTTTGTATGCCACACACACACACACACACACACACACACACACACACCTTTGTCTCGATGTAGAGCGTGATCAGGCCGTCGGTGACCAAGTCATGGATGGACTCGAACCTCTTCTCGGCGACAAAGTGCTTCCCATCGTGGTACAGACGGAAGTTTTTGGTCTGGTTCCTGAAGCTAGAATCAGAGGAGTGCAAGTCGATGTTAATGATCAAATAATAACCATAATAATTTATGTTTTTTTATTTTATATTTCTGTTTTATTATGGAAATCAGTGTTCACAGAGAATACATGTTTGAATACAGTACATCATAATATACACTGATAATAATAGTAATACAATACTATTACGTCTTGTGATGGCCATAATAAGGATCAAGGATGAAATAGGGTTACTTATTTTGGAGCCCAATTAATTCCAAGTGTGTTTTGAGCATGGAAAACACATTGACTGTGGAGTTCAATGCTCTTGCTAACTCCAACCAATTCCTAATTCCATTGAGACTAAAATTGTGTTTTCCCACAATTCACGACCATCTCTCTGCGTATTGAAAGGACCTGAAGAAAAGAAACCAGCACAATGCTGCGTGTCATTAACCCAAAAAGTCCAGAGCTGCCGTAGTCTGGCAGCACCCAGAGCGGAACACGGGGCTCTTGGATGATATTTATGGAAGCCAATTAAGGGCAGAGGACAACGAGACAGAGAGAGGGGGAGAGATAATGAGAGAGGTAAAGAGATAATGAGACAGGGACAGAGAGACAGAGAGAGTGGGGGGGGGGTCGAGAGAGAGACAGAGAGAGCGAGAGCGAGCCAGAGAGAGATAAAGAAAGAAGAGAAGGTTGAGGTCCAGAGAGAGGTAGGAGGTGTAGAGAAAGGAAAAAGGAAAACAGGACACATAGAGGGAGGGAGGGACATTAAAAAAAAGAGTTGTAAAACTATGAATAGCCAAGACTGACCCAGAACCAAATGGAACAAATGAGACGAGTGAGAGAGGGACCAATGCTGGGTGCTCATCCCCACATGTGTCCTGCTCTCTGATCCCCGACCTCCAGGCAAATGGGACTGGATTGCTGAGTGAAGGAAGGCACGATGCAGCGACTGGGGACTCTTCAGGTTTACCATAACGTATAATCCCCTGATAAGTTTGAATTGATTTTGATTGGTCCATTTAAAAGTAACAAGTAACAACAATCAAGTTACTTTATTAGTCAAATGCACAAAAGCGGTCATAGCTGGCAATGAAAATGTTGTATCCCAAGCTCTCCTTAACAATGGAAATATATATATTAAATAGAGCTGTCAGTTAAACGCGTTATTAACGGCGTTAACGCAAACCAATTTTAACGGCGTTAAAAAAATTATCGCGCGATTAACGCAATTTTTTTTTTTTTCTTTGGCTCAAAACAAAGAAGCAGTAGCCTGACTGCTATGTTCAAATGACATTTGTTCAAAGCAGTCGTTTAATTGCACTATAGGCTCTTTTTTTGTATCGTCCTGTTTTGATCAGTATATGCCAATGTTGTTATCAATAAAAAATCATTTGCACAAGGCAAGCCGATGCACTTCACCATGTTGATAAGAGAATTAAAATGAGAAGAATTATGGGACAAAAAAATCAAGGGATATTTAGCATAGAAAAATAATTTGCGATTAATCGCGATTAATCGTGAGTTAACTATGACATTAATGCGATTAATCACGATTAAATATTTTAATCGCTTGACAGCTCTAATATTAAACATATATACATGCATATATACATTGAATATGTGTTGAGGTTCGGGGGGTTGAAGTTATTAGGGTGTTCGGATCCCAGCCAAAGGTACCAGGTTCAATCCCTAATGTTCCCCAGTCTTCCTCCATCTTTAAGCAAGATGCCTTGAGCCAAACCTGTCCATGATATGCATCTGTATTCACTAGAAGCTACTTTGGATCAAATGTCTCCTAAAAGATTTGTAATGAAAGGTGTTTGTGAGCCAAACTAACAGGGAAGTGTTCTTGTTTATAAGACTCTCACACAAACGTCCTCCCCCCCCTCTCCCTCTTTCACACACTGGGAGTTCACAGTCAGATGTTTCTGAGCAGCTTACCGGCCTACTGCTGTCTTTGACAAACGCTAACTTGCTAGCCAGCCTACCCAGGTCGGCTAGCGCTACTGTCCTGAACGACAACTTCGGGCTTCTGAACATCCGCTCACTCACGAGCAAGGGCCATCTCGTCCAGGACTACCTCACCGACCGTAAGCTTGACTTTTTCTGTTTGACAGAGACGTGGCAGCAGCCTAATGACTTTTCACAATTCAACGATGCTACCCCTCCTGGGTTTGTTTACATCTCGCAACCCCGTGGCTCAGGTCGCGGCGGAGGTCTCGCGATAATTCATCGCGAGAAGTGGAAGGTGATTCCCGTCTCTGTCCCTGCATCCAGCTCAATTGAGTGCATTGCCTGTAAACTGCCTGGTCATACCCCCACCATTGTGGCCACTGTTTACCGTCCACCTAGGCCCCACTCTGAGTTTTTAAATGACATTGCTGTTCTACTCGCCCATCTCTCCACTCTTTCCCCTAATGTGATTCTGCTGGGCGATTTCAATATCCACCTGGACAACACCACTCTCCCCCTCACCTGTGACTTCTCATCCTGCCTTGAGAGCTCTGGTTACCACATCTTCACCGACTTCCCTACCCATATTAAAGGACATACTCTGGACTTAATATGTTGCTCTGGTCTCACTCCCTCCAACTGCACAGCTGATCAACTCCCCATCACTGACCACTTCCTCCTTTCATTTAATGTCACACTCCGCCTCTCTACGACTAAGCCACCACGTCTCATCTCATTCCGTAATATCAAGGCCATAAATCTTCACTCCCTCTCCTCCACCATAGCATCTATACCGGACCCGGACTACTCTTCCTCCCCTGATGAACTGGTTCTCCACTACAATAACTCGCTCACTACCATTCTCAACTCCCTCGCTCCTGTTAAAACTCGGTCTGTCTCGTTCTCCCATTCTGCCCCTTGGTTCACCCCTGAACTCCGCTCCATCAAGTCCAAAGGACGTCAACTTGAGCGTCTCCATAATAAGACTGGTCTCACTGTCCACCATGACATGAACAAAAATCATATCTTACAGTATAAGGACTCTATTGCTTCAGCCAAATCTACTTACTCTTCCAGTCTCATCTGTTCCAACCATGGCAACTCTAAGGCACTCTTTTCACTCCTCAACAAAATCCTTCAACCCCCAGATCTCCTACCCCCCCATCTGTACTCTTCGGATACGTGTGACTCCCTCCTTCTGTTTTTTAATCAGAAAGTTGAAAAAATCCACCAGCATTTGTGCCCCACTACCTCACCTTCCCCCTCCTCTGAACCTCTCCCCTACAGTCTGCCATTTACCTCTTTCCATCTCCCTGATCCCTCTGCTATCTCTGATCTCATCTGTAAATCAAAACCATCCACATGCCAGTTAGATCCCCTCCCTACTGCCCTGGTCATATCCTGCCTCCCCTCACTGCTCCCTCTTATTGCTGCCATCATCCACTCCTCTCTCACTACTGGTTCAGTTCCCTCACCTTTCAAAACTGCTGCTGTCTCCCCAATCCTCAAAAAACCTGGTTCAGATCCCAACAACTTTAATAACCTCCGTCCAATTTCCAACCTACCTTTCATCTCCAAAATACTTCAGAAAATCGTTGCTTCTCAACTCCATTCCCATCTATCTCAAAACAGTCTATATGAACAGTTTCAATCTGGTTTCCGTCCCCGTCATAGCACTGAAACGGCCCTTCTGAAAATCACCAACGACCTTCTTATTGCAGCCGATTCTGGTTTAATCTCCATCCTCATCCTCCTTGACCTGAGTGCGGCCTTTGATACAATTTCCCATACCATCCTCCTCAATAGATTATCCTTCATCGGCATCACAGGCACCCCCCTTGACTGGTTTCACTCCTATCTCACAGACCGCACTCAGTTCATCCAACTCAAATCCTTCCGTTCCCAACCCTCCCCTGTCTCCTCTGGTGTCCCCCAGGGCTCTGTCCTGGGTCCCCTCCTTTTCATTACTTACCTCCTTCCCCTTGGCCTTATTTTCCGTAAATTTAATATTCTTTTCCACTGCTACGCGGATGACACCCAGCTCTACCTCTCCACCAAACCCAACTCCATCCTCCCTCCCTCATCCCTAACAGATGCCTCTCTGAAATACAAACCTGGTTCACCTCAAACTTCCTCAAACTTAACAGCAATAAAACAGAAATCCCTTTAGTTGGTACTAAATCATCTCTACTCAAAGTTGACAGTTTTTCCCTCTCATTTGACAGCTCCATAGTTTCCCCCTCCCCCCAGGTGAAGAGTCTGGGTGTCATCCTCGATGGCTCACTTTCCTTCAAATCCCATATCAACATCACCACCCGCACTGCCTACTTCCATCTTCGTAACATAAATCGCCTCCGTCCCTCCCTCACCCCCCACACCACCTCTATTCTTGTACATAGCCTTGTCACCTCCCGTATTGATTACTGTAACTCTCTCCTCTTTGGTCTCCCCCAGAAATACCTCCATAAGCTCCAACTGGTCCAGAATTCAGCTGCACGTATCATCTCCCAAACCCCCTCTTTCCACCACATCACCCCCATCCTAGAACAACTCCACTGGCTTCCAATCAATTTCCGTATCAACTTCAAAATTCTCCTTCATACCTTTAAAGCCATCCACAACCTTGCCCCTCCCTACCTGTCTGATCTCCTTCACACTGCCACCTCCACCCGCTCCCTCAGATCCTCCTCTTCCATCCACCTTACTGTCCCCTCTGCCCGGCTCACCACCATGGGGAGCAGAGCTTTCAGCCGCTCTGCTCCCAAACTTTGGAACTCACTCCCACCTCACATCCGAAATATTGACTCCCTCCCTCAGTTCAAATCCTCTCTCAAAACCCACCTTTTCAGGATAGCATTTTCACTGTAGTTGTCATGTTTTTTACTTGCACTTTTAATGGTTTTGTTATTTGTTTGCCCTTGTTTTAAATTGTTTTAAACTTGTAAAGTGTCCTTGAGTGACCTGAAAGGCGCTGTTAAATAAATGTATTAAAGTTCAACCTCCTTCCCTCTAAATAAACCAAATTTGTGTGTTTTTCTCCCAATGGGCACGCCTTCAGTCTCCCTGGTTTGTCAGATAATTTGTTGTGCTAGTGGTTCTATGGCCAGGGCAAAGAGGACAGGAAATAGAGGAGGCAGGGATACCTTGTCTAGTAACAGTTGTTTGTGACATAGTATTCGATATGGTGGTGAGAGTGTGGGGTTTGATTAAATAAGTTATATAAAATAGGTTTAATAGCCATAAATATATATAATAGGTTATTTTTGAATGCATAATTGCCATACGATTTTCTGTTACTCAGCAATGTTGGCTTCTCCATGACGAGTACACACACAAGCATGCTAGGTCCTGAGGAGACATAGCATGGATCGTGTATTGGTGATCCAATGCCTGATTATGCTGAGCTTCTTTTTGAGAATGCGCAAAGCAATGCACTATTCAAGGCTCATCACTTGTTTCTGTCACTACTAGTGGTGCAACGGTTCACGAGTTACCCGTGATCCTTACAGATCAACCCTCACGGTTCGGGACGCAAGTGATCGGTGGATCGGCTGATACAATTTTTTTTTTTGCATTCACGTGATAAGCGCATGTTTAGAGGACAATTCCGGTATTAACAACATCATCAAGTATCGTAGGCAAGGCAAGGCAAGGCAAGGCAACATTATTTATATAGCACTTTTCATACACAAGGCAGACTCAAAGTGCTTCACATATAAACATTGTCATACAATAAAATAAAATAAAATAATAGATAAGTAAAAGAAAAACATATGCAAAGAAATGGTTAATATAGAAAAAGGCATTTTAGTATTAAAAAATAAAGAAAATAAAGGCAAAGTTAAAAAAGCTTTTTAGAAAGTGCAATGTATTTAAGATTTTAGCAGAAAGCTATAGCAAACATAAAAGTCTTCAGTCTTGTTTTAAAGGTGCTCAGAGTTGGGGCAAGTCTTAAATCCTCTGGGAGTTTATTCCAGCTATTTGTTGCATAGTAACTAAATCCTGCTTTCCCATGTTTTGTGTTTACTCTGGGGATAATTAACAGATTGGTCTCAGAGGATCTTAGTGGTCTAGAAGGCTGATGTAGTGGAAGCATATCAGTTAAATATTTTGGGCCTAAACCATGTAGGGATTTATAGGTTAGCAACATGATTTTAAAATCAATTCTCTGACCTACAGGAAGCCAATGTAACGATTTCAGAATTGGTGTAATATGATCAAATCTTTTGGTCTTTGTTAGAACTCTAGCAGCAGCATTCTGAACAAGCTGAAGCTTCCTCAGAGTTTGTTTTGGAAGACCTGTGAGGAGACCATTGCAGTAATCAAGCTTACTAGTGATAAAGGCATGTACAAGTTTTTGTAAGTCTTCGGTGGACATGAGCCCTCTAAGTCTTGCTACATTTTTAAGGTGATAATATGCCGATTTTGTAACTGATTTGATGTGACTGTCAAAATGTAAATCTGAATCCATGATAACCCCTAGATTTCTGGCTTTGATTGAGGTTTTCAGGGACAGAGAGTGAAGGTGTTGGGTTACTTTAAGCCTTTCCGTTTTAGGACCAAATACAATTATCTCTGTTTTGTCCTCATTTAGTTGAAGGAAATTTCGGCACATCCATTCCTTCACTTGCTCAATGCACTGGCACAGCAGATCTATGGGCCGATAGTCATTTGGTGATAGCGATACATAGATTTGCGTGTCATCAGCATAGCAATGATGGTCAATATTGTTATTTTGCATGATTTGCCCTAGTGGGAGCATGTAGATGTTGAATAAAGAGGGTCCTAAGATCGAACCTTGTGGGACTCCACATGTCACGTTGGTTGATTCTGATACAAAGTCGCCAATGGAAACAAAGTAGTTCCTATTTTGTAGGTAGGACCTGAACCAATTTAAGACAGTGCCTGAAAGCCCCACCCAGTTTTCTAACCTTTCCAGAAGTAATGTATGGTCTACAGTGTCGAATGCAGCACTGAGGTCAAGTAGTATTAGTCATAGCAACCAGTTGATGCCAGGAAGTGATTTAGTTGCTGGAGGACAACTTTCTCAATGATTTTACTTATGAAGGGTAGATTTGATATTGGTCTGTAGTTGTTAATAATAGAGGCATCTAGGCTCCGCTTTTTTAAAAGGGGTTTAATAACTGCAGTTTTCAAAGCTTTTGGGAACTTGCCTGACTGGAGAGAGTTGTTAACTATCTGCAATATGTCTACTGCTAGGCAGTCGAAAACATTCTTAAAGAGGTTGGTAGGTATAGTATCAAGGCAACAGGTGGATGGCTTTAGTTGTGTCACAGTTTCCACAAGATTTTGAGAGTCTATAACATTAAAGCATGCCATCCTTGCCACGTAATTTTTGCCTGAACAGGGTGGTAGTCCAACATTTTTGTTTGACGTGGAGATATTGATGGCGCGTCTGATACCTTCAATTTTATCAATATAAAAAGCTGCAAACTCATTGCATTTCTGCGTGGAATGGAGATCAGGTGGAATTTCTGTTGGGGGGTTGGTCAGTCTGTCAACAGTTGCAAATAGGGTTTTTGCATTATTAGTGTTGGTTTTAATGATATTGGAGAAAAATGTTTCTCTAGCATTTTTTAAGTCTAAATTGTAGGCACGGAGGCTCTCTTTATAGATATCATGGTGAATATGAAGTTTTGTTTTACGCCAGATGCGTTCAACCTTCCTGCATTCCTTTTTCTGTGCTGTTACAGAAGCAGCTTTTCTCCAGGGTGCCTTTTGCTTTCCAGAAATCGTTTTAACCTTATAAGGTGCAATGACATCTATGACTTTCAAAATTTTCAAATTAAAGTTTTCTACAAGATCATCAGCAGTACATGGGTTTAGAGGTGGTAGCAAGGAGATGGCCTTTTTAAAAAGTATATTAGAATCTTCATTGATATACCGTTTTTTGACAGTGTTTGATTTTGTCTGTATGTCGGGAATAAAAGATATGTTAAAGAAAACACAAAAGTGGTCAGACAAGGAAGGATCAGTCACAGAGAGATCAGAAACATTGAGGCCCTTTGTGATAACCAGGTCTAGAGTGTGCCCCTTGCAATGAGTAGCCTCTTTCACATGTTGAGACAGTTCAAATGTGTCCAAAATGGTAAAAAGTTTTTTTGCACACTTGTCATTCAAATCATCAGTATGAAAATTGAAGTCACCAGTTATAACTAGACAGTCAAATTCTGTGGAGATGCTAGACAATAATTCTGTGAATTCATCGAAAAAATTTGCAGAATATGTGGGTGGCCTGTAAATAATTAATAGGAGAACTCTGGGGGAGCATTTCAATACAGCACTAAGGTATTCGAACGATGGAAAATCCCCAAATAACATCTGTTTCCCCTGAAATACATTTTTAAATATAGCAGCAACCCCTCCACCTCTTTTTCCAGATCTACATGCATCAAAAAAGTTATAGTCGGGAGGAGCTGTCTCTATCAGAACGGTTGCACTGTTATTTTGTTCCAGCCATGTTTCAGTTAAAAACATAAAATCCAGTTTGGAAGTGTTAATAAAATCATTAACTAAAAATGATTTGTTATTAAGAGACCTCACATTAAGTAGAGCCATCCTGATGGTGCTGTTGATAGGCTTTAAGGTTGTTTTTTGTTTGGAGGCAATAGATATGAGATTTGTGAGGTTAGCAGTGTGTCTAAGTTTCCCTTTGTTTACTCTCTTAGTGGTGACAGCATGAATGCGAAAGTTGCCCTGCTTTGACGTAGGCAACCTTGGGTTCAGCAGATTATGAGAAACTTCCTTTATACTGTGTCTACGGCTGAACCCTTTTTTGTCTCAGTAATACTCAGGACTACTATCGGGGCGGGGGCGGGGCGCCGTCCTCCTGGGTGTTAGCAGTGTTAGCAGCCTGCGGCCATGACGTGGCGATGCTATCATTGACACAGATGCAAGTTTGATGCCAGCATGTTCCAGTTTCTTAAATTCGGCTGGAAAATCGCAAAGGGAGACATCGGAGCTGGAGTTGTTGTTGTGGCTATGGGAGAGATGAGGCTGGAGGTCATCATCGATGGGGGAATGCAGAGGAGGGGGGTGGCCGTTCCTCGCCAAGCCAGCATCAGCGATGGGGGAGGGCACAGTGTTGATGGCGTCGGGCGGGCTGTTGTCTCTCTTCAAGGTCTGTGGGCTGTCTGCTATCTGTGTGTCCGATAGTGGCAGAGTAGTTGTGTGGGGGAGGCTGTAGTCTCGCTTCTTCTCAACCTGTGCTCTGATTGTGGCCTGTGCGTCAGACCATGGCAAGATTGTGGCCTGTGCGTAAAGCGAGAAGAGTAGATTGTCACTCAACAGTTTTGAGCCTAACCTGTTTGGGTGTAGGCCATCTGCTCTGAAAAGATATTTGCGCCCCCAGAATAAGTTGAAATTGTCAATAAAGTCCCTTCCTCTTTCATTGCAGACTCTGGAAAGCCATGTATTCAGTGCAAGTAGACGACTGAATCTGTTTATTCCCCTGTCAACAGTTGGTATGGGTCCACTGATGGAAGACTTGATGTGTATTTTGTCCAGTGTATCCAATAGATCAGTGTAATCCCTCTTCAGAAGTTCTGACTGTTCTCTTTGAATATCATTAAATCCTGCATGCACAACAATCTGTGAGATTTTGGGGTTTTCCAATATGATTTTGGCTAGTTTATGGTTGATATTACTAACCATTCCATATGGGAAGATGCATGTTTTGATCTTCTTACCGGTTATATCCTTGATAGTTGAGTCTCCTATAATCAGAGTGTCTGGTTCATCTGCTTTCTCTGAGATGGGCCCTTGTTGGACGGTGGCAGACACATGCGCAGCCCGCCTCCGTGGCGACTGGTTGTTCCGTTTCTGTCCGCACTGTCCGTCCGGACGCATCTCGGGGCTCAGGGGTGCATCGGTGGCAGGCGCGTTCGTGGACTCTTGAAGTGGCAGGAACCGGTTCTTCAGTGGCAGGGTTGATTTGAGTAACGGGCTAATCCGGCTGATAACTTTAGCTTTGGGTAGCTTAGCATTTGGTGTTGAGTGAACTTGTTGATTTACTTTGGTATGTTGCTTTGGCTTAGCGCCGACTCTGTTCCAGTGAGACGCAGCTGGAACAGTCTCTCTCATGTCCAGCTTCGGGAAGGATACAGTGTAGCTTTGATCATCTTGCTGTATCTGAGTGAGCTCAGCGAACTCACCCATCGGCACTGTATCCTGTGATAGTCCTTTGCATTTTTCTACTGCTGCTAGTCTCGTTTCAATTAAAGCCAATGTCTGTTTCAGTTTGGAGATATCCGAATACAGAGGCATGTTGGCGATAGGAAAGTCCAAGGCTTTTTCTGCGGTCTGATCCGGGAGTAAAAAGTGCCAAAATGTATTGTTGAATCGAGCGATTGAGGACGACGGAAACAAACTATATACTGTTAGGTAAATAAAATAAGATAAAGTAGATCTGAACGATGAATTAAGTAGTTCTTTCCAATGCCCAGCGGAGCTTCGGGAAACATGACCTCTCTCTCCAAAAGATTAGCAGGAACTATCGTAGCGAAATACAGGCCGTTTCTCAATTCCAAGTACGCGAACTACGGACTCGCGGACTTGGAAGTTCGTACTTGGCAAGTCCGGACTTCAAGTAAACACATCCGAGCAGGCACGGCTTTATGGGTGGGCCTGACGGACCCAGGACCACCCACTGTTCAACAGGCCCACCCAAAACTTTTCTTAAAAAAATAAATAAATAATATGTTATATATTTAATTTATTGCACGGCTCTTTTCAATGCTGTGGAACGAAAGTGTCAAGGGAAGTGTTTTTGCCTCTGAATCACGTCTTTGATATCACTCCGCATGTAGTCAGGTAATTTATCAACCCCAGCGTATTCGGTTGCTAAGCAACGTAAACATCTTATGCGGACTATTTCTCTGCTTATCAACACTACGAATGGTAATTATTATTTATAAAAAGACACCTTGTGAAGTTATTTTTTTTCGCTTTGGCAATATAGCCGTGTACAAAAATTGTCTAAATATGTATTTTCAATAAAAAAAATGGTGGTTAAGTCTAGGTTGATGTTTCGGCACGAGTTCAGCAGACAGTTACAGACACACTAGCTAAAGCCTCCAAGTGATCTGAAAGTGTAAACATCATTCCAGTAAAGGACAATGTTGAAGCCGTCGTTGTTTAGGTAGCCTACCTTAAACGTACACGAACGGTCTCGGAGTCATCACTGCAACCAGGAGATGTGCTGAGATTCACAACACCTACATCTTCTTCTCTGCCACCCCAGGATGCTAGCGCGACCAGCGCCGATTCTATCGCCTCTGCCTCTAACTCTCGATATAAATGACACCACTTTGGCTACTAAAGTGAACTCTCTCAATGATACAGGAAAGCGCTTCCAGATAACCATATCAGAGTCGGAGCTCGCAGTATTTGTGCAACTCATAGAGGAAGAAAAACAGAGAACATCTCAAAAGTATTCTTGAAGTGATGGACATATGCAATGAGGACTTTTTCCCGAATATCCATGCTTTCTTAAAAGCTCTGATTACACGACCAATGACTTCCTGTTCAGTTGAACTAGGGCTGGGCGATATATCGATATTTAAAATATATCGATATTTTTTCAAACGCGATATGAAACGAGACCATATCGTCAATATCGATATAATTTAATTTCCAGTTTCGAACCGCGCCTGCCGCCTGCTATTTCGTAACTCTACTGACTCACGTCACTTTTTCAAATCGCGAAACATGAGCCGTGTTCGAAATCGTTCACAATTCATTGGGTATTTTAAGTGCACTATATTGTGCATGAAATTAACCACTGAGAATTCGAACACCACTACAAAATGGCGAGCACCCTATATAGTGCACTATATCCGTGATAGGGAACGATTTCGAACACAGCTATGGAGTCCGCCTGCACAAGCAGCTCAGAGGAGCTTGTTTGCAAGCGAAAGACCAACGGCTCCATAGTATGGAAATGGTTTGGATATAAGGTGCCTGACGAATTACAAAATCACGTAATTTGTAGAGAGTGCTTAAAAACTGTCGCAACCAAAGGGTTGCAATTCAGTGCATAATATTCCGGAGGTGCACACAGCTTTTGGCCGTGATATTATATATTATAATGTTCTCAAATACGAGGCGGAGGCAGTGTCTAGTCCACGGTTTATTCAACCATCAAACTGTATTAAATTCTGAACGGTAGGAATAGTAATTGTAAATCGAAACGGTAGGTAGGTATTAGGGCCTGACCGATATTGATTTTTGAGTGCCGATGCCGATTATTTTCAGAGAAAAATTACGATTACGATTTAATCGGCAGATTAAACACAAAACAAAAGAAAGCATATAAAACATAGTTTTTGATACCTTAAATATACTTTAAACACTTTTGACGAATATGTGAATTGAATGCAGAACCTTTGAGTGTTTTAGAATACATTTACAGTCAAAAATGAGTTTAATGTAAAATAAATAACTAACTCCCAATGTGCTGCGCTCGTGAGCAGTGACTAACACGTGCGTGCTGAGCAGTATGGTCTCACCGTTAGAGTCTACAGTATAACAAATTAACATGGCCTGGGACCTAAAGAAAAACAGGCACAACATGCTCAAACAACGCGTCTTGTGTACATTGGTGAGGTGAGCGCGCAGCTGCCTGAGCGAGCGTGCTTTCATGTTGTACGGTAAAATTCAATCTCCTCTTTTTTACTCCAGCTAAAGTTGTTAGTTAGCAAGGCGAGTAGGAGCGCAATCTGCAGGATACTAAGCGCAATAACATTTCTAAAAAAAAAAAAAAAAACGGTTGTAATCTGCGTCTTTTTGCCAGATGATGATTATTTTGAAAAAAGGCTATAATCGGCCGATTAAATCGGCAGGCCGATGAATCGGTCGGGCCCTAGTAGGTATAGTAATAACGGTAACTCCACAGTAACTTCAAGGTTTCTCACTCCGCGAGACCCAAACATAAAACATTAAAGGTCCCATGACATGAAAATCTCACTTTATGAGGTTTTCTAACATAAATATGAGTTCCCCTAGCCTGCCTATGGTCCCCCAGTGGCTAAAACTTGCGTTTGGTGCAAAACGAGCACTAGCTGTTCTGCTCGCCTTTGAAAAAACAGAGGCTCAAGCGCGCTGATTTGGAATGTCTTTAGGTTTGTCACAAAGCATCTAAGCTCCTCCCCTTACTCTGCCTGGCCCGCCCAGAGACGTTGGCCCGCCAATGAGACACATGTGTGTGTGAATACACACACTGTAACGCAAGTGTTTCTTGTCGGTTCTTTGACGTCTCTTGTATTTCCACAACAAGACTGTAGTGGGGGTTATCTGAGCCATGGTTGAGAAGGAATTGGGGGAAAGGAACTTTGGCTTTGACTCGCTGAAGTACATGAATTGCGACATGCCTCCTGCGTGTTCTAGAATATTTACAGAACACGGCTTAAGACTATGTGGTCATCGCCATTGCGATACATCCACTGTAAACAGAGTGCATGGTACCGTGGCTGCAAGCTGCTCAGGGCCACACCCCCACCCTCCTCCTTGACCCGCCTCGCTCCTCCTCATTTGCATTATAGCTACAGACACCAAAACAGCGCATTTGGGGGAAGCTCAATGTGCGACTGGCTCGGAGTGGCTGTAACTCTGCACCACGGCAGAATTTCGGGAACGTCTTTGAATATTGTGTTAGTTGCCCACTAATACCTATATTAAAGAATACATAAAATAGCATGTCATGGGACATGACATGCAACGCCCCCCCCACGCAGTCGTTAATGTTCATAATATTTCGGAGGCGCACAAAGCTTTTGGCCGTGATATTATATATTATAATGTTCTCAAATACGAGGCGGAGGCAGTGTCTAGTCCACGGTTTATTCAACCATCAAACTCTATTAAATTCCGAATGGTAGAAATCGTAATATCAAATCTGCGTGCGGAGCGCGCAGATTTGCATCCCCCCCCCCCCCTCGACAAATATCGATATTTATCTCATATCGATATTCTGCTTGAAGATATCGAGATATGACTTTTGGTCCATATCGCCCAGCCCTAAGTTGAACGCGTCTTTTCCAGTGTCAACCGAATTAAAACAGCAAATAGGAGCACCATGCTTACAACTCGCCTTATGTCCCTCTGTCTGTTGACATTTGAGAGAGAGCTTACAGTAACTCTTGACATTTTCAAGACATTGTTTTTGAAATGCAGCAAAATAAATGTTGATATTGATGCTTGCTCTGATTTGCGTTAAAGGGCTGTTAATCTTCTGACTTCGGATGACCGTGAATTGGCGGTAGACTTGTATTAGTTATTATCTTGGAGTAGCCTACATTTGAATGCATGTTCTTGTACAATAAGCCAAGCTCAGTCAGTCTGTTGTGATATCGAAATATTGTTGAAAACTTAAACAATTCAACAGAATTATGAAATAGTCGGCCTGATGTTAAACAAGCAGAACTAAACTACGAGGGAAATATTCGATTCCTCACCACTTTTACAGTCTATAATAAACTATAGGCCTTAGGTCTATAAAGTGACGCGCTAAAGCATGATGCGTAATTGAGATTTCAAAAGCGCTCTTCTTTGTTCAGATCCAAGGAGAGCGATCGCGGATAGGTCCGTCCTATGCAACGAAACTTTTTACAATGCTACAAAATATTAGAGAGCATCAAGCTATTAAAATCTCTATTATGCACAGATAATATAACAGTATATTAGTCAGTCATTTTTATTAGGATTAACAGGGATTTTATAACGATTTTAATTTAAGGACCACCCACAATTGGTCTGGCCCCCCCACAACTGGAATCCTGACGCCGTGCCTGCTTCCGAGGACGGGAGTACGCACCTGCAATTGGAACAGCAGCGGACTCGATGACGTCACCAGCTCAGCTTGTCTGTTAACTGTGCTACGGCCTCATGTAGGCATATAACTACTAGGGCTGCAACTAACGATTATTTTAATAATCGATTAATCTGTCGATTAATTTGACGATTAATCGATGAATCGGATAGAAAAAAATAAAATAAAAAATTGCTGCATCTTTATTCAAAAACTGAACATTATTTCAAATTCACAGTGCAGACGGAAGAGTAAAAACACCAGGTTATTGCTCCAACGTCCCGGAACTATTAAAAGTAATATTAAATAATAAAAAGATTAGAAGGAGAAAGGTATTGTTGACCGGTCGTCTCCCGCCGGAGCCTCGCTGCCGATGGACCACCGCCTCGGCTTCAGGAGGCGGTGATTAGCGCTGACCGCTACCCTTGCCCTATTTAAAAAAAATATTAACTAGCCTTATTTCTCCTTACGAGATGGACCTGGACTCAAAATTCTTTCATCATACTAATCTCTAAAACCAGATGCACCCTTTTCACCCTGGTCTTCTGCTCTAAAAATGTTTACTTTTCCCACAATTTCATAGAAAAGCGAAACGTCCACAGTCTCAACCCATTTTGCCTAGATGACCATTTTGTTATCGTATAACTACCATACGGGTATCATTAGGTGAATACCATTAACAGTGCACATTTTCAGATCTGTACTCTTTTAAGAAAGCCCTTAATTCTCTTCTGAAATGTGTGCTTGGAGTCTTCCTGCTGTTGTGTGCAGGAGGCGCAGCGCATGCTAGCCGACCAGATACTGAATGTGGAATGTACTAACCCGGACTCTTTGACGATTGTGCATGGTGACTTTGACAAAGGCAACCTCAACCATGAACTACCCAAATTCAAACAGTGAAATGCCCGACCAGAGAGAACAATATTCTGGATCACTGCTACACCACAGACTTCAAAGCAGTGGACTCGTACAGCGGTGGCTGTACAGACTAGGATGCTTTCAGGACTGCCACTGTCATGCCAAATTTGTACCGGCTGCCAAATTTGTACCGGGCGCGTCATCCATACGTAATCCATTCCAAACCTGCCTGGCAACGGACGACCGCGTCGAATGACGTGAAAGGTTCACGAACATTCGCGAACCTTCAAGCTCATTCATTTGCATTTGTCCGTTATCTGTATTGTGCTATTTCGTCCATGACCTGCTGTAAACACTCAGTTTACTTGCTAAATTTGATTAAACAATTAAATACAATACAAATATAAAGTAAAAAAAAGTGTTATCTAGCGATCTGTTTTCTGTATTATGTTATTTCATCTTTGGCAACATGAGCGCGAATGTTTTTTGAAACCCGCCTTAAACACTCAGTTTACTAGCTAAATTTGATTAAACAATTAAATACAATACAAATATAAAGTAAAAACAAATGTTATCTAGTGATCCGTTATCTGTATTATGTTATTTCGTCTTTGGCAACATGAGCTCGAATGTTTTTTGAAACCTGCCCGGCAACGGACAACCCTTACGTAATCAGTTGTCCGTTGCCTGGCAACGGACAACTGTTGACGTGCCCGGTACAAATTTGGCAGCCGGTACAAATTTGGCATGACACCACCAATAGTCTGGATGAATACACAGAGGCTTCGACGTCATACATCAGCTGCTGTGCAGACTGCTGTATTCCATCACACACCAGGGTGAGTTATAACAACGACAAACCCTGGTTCACAGCCAAACTCAGACAGCTTAGGTTGCAAAAGGAGGATGCATTCAGGAGTGGGGATAGAGACAGGCTTAAGAAGTCAAAGTACAGCTTCAGCAAGGCGGTGATAGAAGCCAAACAACACTACTCTGAGAAACTCCAACACCAGTTCTCAGCGACTCTGGTTCTGTCTGGAAGTGGCTCAGACAGATTACAAACTACAAACCTAAACCCCCCTACTCAGTCAACATCCTGCAACCTCCTAATGAACTGAACGAGTTCTGTCGTGTTGAAAGACCAAGGGACAGTCCTGACACCATCCCACGCGACTCCCTCTCCCATCTCACCAACCCCTCCACCCCCAGCTCAGCAGAAACCATGGCCTCTACACCTCACACCTCTGGGTCTGTCCCCTCCTCTACCACAGTGACGACTCTCTGCCTGCATGAGAGGGACGTCAACAAGCTCTTCAAGAGACAGAACCCCCGCAAAGCAGCCGGACCAGATTCTGCCTCACCATCCACCCTAAAGCAGTGCGCTGACCAGCTGTCTCTAGTGTTCATAGAGATCTTCAACACCTCACTGGAGACATGTCATGTGCCAACCTACTTCAAAGTCTCCACCATCATCCCCGTCCCCAAGAATGCAAGGTCGACAGGACTGAATGACTACAGACCCGTTGCACTGACCTCTGTGGTCATGAAGTCGTTTGAGCGCCTTGTACTGTCCCACCTCAAATCCTTCACCAATCCACTCCTGGACCCACTGCAGTTTGCCTACAGAGCCAACAGGTCTGCAGACGATGCAGTAAACATGGCTCTGCACTACACCCTCCAGCATCTGGACTCCCCAGGAACATATGCCAGAATCCTGTTTGTGGACTTCAGCTCCGCCTTTAATTCTATCCACCCAGCTCTGCTTCAGGACAGGCTCTTCCAGCTCCACGTGCCCGATTCCATCTGCAGGTGGATTCCAGACTTCCTGTCTGACAGGAAGCAGCGTGTGAAGCTGGGGAAACATTTATCTGAATCCCAGACCATCAGCACCGGATCCCCCCAAGGCTGTGTTCTTTCCCCTCTGCTCTTCTCCCTGTACACAAACAGCTGCACCTCCAGTCACCAGTCGGTCAAGCTCCTGAAGTTTGCGGACGACACCACGCTCATCGGGCTCATCTCTGGCGGGGATGAGTCCGCCTTCAGGTGGGAGATTGACCATCTGGTGACCTGGTGCATCCAGAACAACCTGGAGCTTAACACTTTAAAAACAGTGGAGATTATTGTGGATTATTGTGGACCCAGCTCCATCTGCCCCCATCATCCTGTGGAGTCTTGCCGCTTCCTGGGCACCATCATCTCCCAGGACCTAAAATGGTAGCTGAAAATCAGGTCCCTCACCAAAAAAGGCAAGCAGAGAATGTTCTTCCTGCGCCAGCTGAAGAAGTTCACCCTGCCAAAGACTATGATGGTGCACTTCTACACTGCCATCATTGAGTCTATCCTCACCTCATCCATCACTGTCTGGTACACTGCTGCTACGGCTAAGGACAAGAGCAGACTGAAGCGTATCATACGCTCTGCTGAGAAGGTGATTGGCTGCAACCTTCCATCCCTCCAATGACCTGCACAGCTCCAGGGCTCTGAGGCGGGCAGGCAGGATTATGGCCTGTGACCATCATGTTCACAGACTATTTGAAACTCTCCTCTCTGGCAGGAGGTTGCGGTCCATCAGGACAAAAACCTCCCGCCACTTGAACAGTTTCTCCACCACTTCAGTTGGGATCCTTAACAGGTTCCGGAAAGCCAACCCCAATGACTGACTCTGGCACTCATACCCATCACCAATTTGTAAATTCTTAAACATTATTAAGTATCTTTTACTTTTAGTCTTTATTCTATTTTATCCTATTTTTTTTTACTTATCACATATGTCCCTGCTTGTTTATATATTGTGTTATATTGTATATATGATAGTGACTGTTTGTTCATTGTCTTAATGTATGCACCTTATTCACCAAGACAAATTCCTTGTGTCAAATAAAATATTCTGATTCTGACATTGCACCGGAGGAGTCTCGCTCACAATCGAAAAATCTGCGACCGACCCGCACTGCTCCGGCGTCCAACCCGACCCGCACCCATGTCCGACACAGTACATTATTTTTCACCCGTTTCATCCAAATTGTGCGGGTTCCCGAACCCGAGCAGAACTCTGTTTTAGATGCCATAAAGGGCTTTTCACACAGGAGGCGTTTGTCGCGCCTGCTAATGCATTCTCAATGGAGAGGCGAGCAGGCAGAGAGGAGGCGCAGCGTCCTGTCAAGCGGCACGACGACAAGCGGGCGCATTCCTGTGAAACTGTTGTTCCATTCTCGTCGAACACATGCACGCACACGTGGAAAACGTTGGGATAGATGGGAATCACAAAAAATGTCGAACTGAATTTGAAACTGCACATTGTAATTGCTGCATCTATTTTCAAAATATTTATTAGTAATACAGTGAAAATTAGGAGAAATGTGAATATTTGTTTGGCACGTTGATTTATGGTGTGTGCCCCTACAATTTATGGTTGTGCCCCTACAATTTTTAGTTTGGGGCCACAGTGCTCCCAGTGAAAAATGTTAGTCTGGAGCCCTGTTGGTGATTAAACTGCATCTCCATTAGCCTATCTTACTACATGAACCAGCAGTGAACAATCACTCAAGATGAATGAACTCATTAAGACTTTGGGCCCTATTTTAACGGTCTCTATTTCAAACACAAGTAGCTTTGAGGGCGGTTCTGACGATGTTGGTTTGAGGGTTGGTCTGAAGTAGCCTAATTACCCGTAGGTGTGGTTTGGGCGTAACGTGCAATAAACCAATGAGAGTGCCATCTCCCATTCACTTTAAGAGCCATGAGCGCTTTTGAATCTGACAAGTTGATATTTTGGCGTTTGCAGTCTCCGATGAGACAGATGCATGACCACATGAATTTTAAACTTAAAATGGCTAAGTTTATGGCCGAATAATATGGCCTAATTCAAACATGGAATAGCGTTTTCTTCGAAAACTTCAGAAATACTGAGTCCTCAAATAGATTTCGGCAAAGAAAACTTAACACACGTATGATATGGGGTAACTGTGATTCTATTTAATGATACACGCAATACATTAAGAAACGTTGTTTCTTACCAGTATTGTATGCATTATCGTTATCGACTTTTGTTCCTAATATGCATGTGTCCCCCTGTTAATATACATTGCCATGGACTGTATTATGCGTTACGTGTTTAGTATGCGTGTGTTTAAACAGATGGATGCACCCAAGCGTGCCCGCATTCATTAATTATTTTATACATACACACACGCAGTAAAACAATGTTTTCTCACGGTCAAATACTCATCAATCCTAAAAGTTATGGGCTTGTACACGATGTCTGTGTTAAGAAAATATGGGGTTGCTGTAGGGCTGCAACAACGAATCGATAAAATCGATAAAAATCGATTACTGAAAGCGTTGGCAACGAATTTGGTCATCGATTCGTTGAGTCGCGCGATTAATACGCCACTCGTAGGCGCGGCACTGTTTACAGCCTGCCGCCGGCAGGTTGGTTCATACATGCACGCCCACAGCGAGCTTTAGTGTGAGTGACCCCAGCTTGTATTTTGGTCATACCTTAACACTGGACTGTAGGCCTATATAAAAGTGTTATACCTTCACTGTCTTAGGGTTAAAAAAAACTCCTTCAACTCCGTATCCCTAGTCTAGTCGAACCGAAAACTCTGTCAGCTGCTGCTGCTGCAGACGGTGTGCAGACAGGCTCGGAGTTCAAAGCAGCGGTAGCAATCAAACAACCGGACGGTGTAGAAAGTCCCGTCAGTTAAAAATAATAATCCAGTTTTTAAATTCATGCTAAAATCGGCAGGACATAGAGTTAGTTAGCTTAAAAAAAAAGTCGCAAACTGTCAAATATGATGTGTTCAGATCGGCTCAATATTATGATTGATGCGTTCAAATGCAACACAAAATTTTTTTTTTGAGATTTTGGCGAAAACCTGTTACTTTCCCAAATAATTTACCAAGAATGTGTGGCTAGGTAGATGAGAGAAGCAAAGTGTATGCGTGAGGTGCACAAGCAACATTATGCATGCGCCCTTAAAATAGCATCTGAACAACGCGCCACTGCCTTTAAACCAGGTATTCCCTGGTTTGTGGCGGAATTGTTTTGTGAAGCTGCAAAATAGCACCAGGGAACGTTTGCGCCAGAACACGCCACCTCCTTTCGCCGAACTGCCCCTTCGGGCGCAAGATCATTCCCTAATTTACCGGCGGGTAGAGGTGGAGGGAAAAGAACGCTCTGCGCAAGTTGCAAACTAGCAACGATACACGTGTCGGTGTAGAAAGTCAATTGCGCTGGATGCAAGATACGGCCCTATGACTCAACCCATATCAGATTTTTGAGCAACCTTTGGGTGTTTATTGCGTATTCTCCACCCTGCAAGGGGCAGTTAATGAACCCAAGTAAAGCAGCATTCCTGCTCTAAAGTAAATCTGAATTTCTGTAATAACAAAAGGTCATGGTAAGAATCACCATGGATGGAAAGTGTAAGGATCAGTATGACACCGACCTTACAATATTGTTAGTACATTGGACAAAAGTTGTTAAATACTTGAGCAAATGCAAATAATAGACAAAAGACTATAGTTGAATTTGGAATTGCATTTAATTGGTCACTCAAATGTACTTAGAGGTCAGAAAGTCACCTTATCTAACCTATAGAAATGTGTTGATGCCAAGGAGAGTCTACATACAGCTCCTTGTTAGTATAGTGGTCAGTATCCCCGCCTGTCACGCGGGAGACAGGATTCAATTCCCCGACGGGGAGGGTCACATTTTTATCGAAAGCCAGACTTTCCTGATATTCAAATATATCTGAGGTATGCCAATCCCAACAGAAACGTGGCAAATATATAGATATAAAACAACCCAATCATATATAGAAGAGATCAGCGACAGAGTTTCGGCCCACAACCCTTTGTATTCTAATGGCTATCAGTATTTGTCTCCATTGCAAACTCTCCAGTCAGAAACCAAAAACTGCGTGGGAATTTAATTAGATTAAACGTTGATTGTGGTTGGATCAGTGGAAGGACCTGACAAGGCCGTTACCAAATATACTCAGAATGTTATTTTATTTTATTATTCAAGCCACTCGCATGCACAAATGAGTAGACGACATCTCAGTGTAGGCTACTATATGCAAGTGTAAATAGTGTAAACGCGCGGAACATGCCGGGAAAAATGCGGGCATAACAGGGGCATATTTGGCAGTGTAAAAACGTTTACTGTTGCTCAACAGTGTTCCCAATGGAATCTTGGGATTCAAAATCAAAGTTTACGCCAGGCTACAGATAGGGGGGATCTGTACTAGTCACTCAAGGTTTCATTCGCACTACTGAAAGAACTTCCCAAGCAAGGCTATCAAAATGATTCATGGTTTCCTCACAAAGATCGAAATGGCATTATAATGCACACGTTACTTCCACTGTTTTAGTCGTTTCTTTGTGTCCAAACTCATGTTCAATATATGACCACATCATACCCCAAGCTGTGTCTCGTGGGATGTCCATACAATTGTAAAGAGGCAGAATACACCAGCGTGCCAAAACGCAAACCCAGTAAAACCGAATAGCTCTGCGTGACACGTACGGATTTCACACCGGAAAATCTGAAGCTCCATTAACATTTACAGCCTTTAGCAGAAGCTTTTATCCAAAGAAAATTTACCGAAAGACTAACAATATATCGCTCTCGGTACAGTAAGAATGTCCATAGAACCAAGTGCCAAGCACCAACAATCGCTAGGTTAAACCATTCCCGGGATACAATAAAGCTAGCTAGGATAAGATGCTACACGATGCTAAGTACGATGCTTAGCTAACCGTATCCGCGTTCCGTGATGCGTTCAAGGGCCGTAACGTCTCCAAAAGCTCACTTTACGCGATGGAACGAGTGAAATAGGAGAACCACCCCTTACTCTGCCTACTGGATCGACACTCGACAACCAAAAACACTGCGACAACAACTTTGAATCTTGAATTTGTTGAATTTGCTGTTTAATTTGGTTTGTGTGCGGTCGTAGAGTACTTCCTGGTTATGCCTTCCTCGGCCGCTGACTTCTCGAAAGATGAACTGCTCATCGGGAAGCTCAAATCCCTGGCTGGAGACCATGAGACAAAGACCCTCTTCGACGCCTACCAACACGACAAGCCATTCCAGCGGAATGTTGACCTACTACTAGCCCCAGTAGTCACTCAGCTCTGGAGATCATCACTCAACTCCGGAGAAATAGCGACAAAGTTCAAGATTCAAAGCGTGATTCCTCTGTTCAAAAAGGGAAAAAGATCGGTAGCTGCCAACTATCGACCTGTCTCCCTAACATCTCATCTCATCAAGATGTTTTAACGGGTCTTCCGTGCTAAGTTGGTTGATTTTATTGAATCCAAGGATATCATCAATCAAGATCAGCATGGCTTCCGAGCTGGAAGAAGCTGCCTGACCCAACTCCTTCACCATGTTGAGGACATCATGTGTGATTTGAATGCTGACGAGAACGCTGACATCCTCTATCTGGATTTCAGTAAAGCATTTGACAAAGTCGATCATGCTATTCTGCTAAAAAAACTTAATCTCTACGGCATCCAGGGAAAAGTACACCAGTGGCTCACCAGCTTCCCACACGGCAGAACGCAGCACGTTGTTATTGATGGTGTGGAATCCAACATCATCAGGGTTTTGAGTGGGGTCCCACAGGGCACTGTGTTGGGTCCACTACTTTTTATTTTGTACATTAATGACTTGTTCTCAGTTGTTAAACACAGCAAAGTAAAAGTTTTTGCTGACGATTCTAAGCTGCACAAGAATATCAGCTCCCCGTCAGACTGCCAGCTTCTCCAAGAAGATCTGCATGCGGTAGTTCGTTGGGCTAACAGCAACAACATGGAACTAAACGAAAACAAGTTCCAACTTTTACAACACGGTAAAAACCAGGATCTGAAGCACCCCTACCTTTTACCATCTGGGAAATCAATATCCTCAGACGACGTTGTAAAAGACCTTGGTGTGTACATCGACAAGGATCTCCGATGGCGCCAGCACATCTCCAAAAAGTCAACCGAAGCCTCTGGCAAAGCTGGCTGGGTATTGAGGACCTTTTCAGTCAGAGACAGAGACACTATGATGTTGCTCTACAAAACATACGTTCGCTCCATCATCGAATACTGCTGTGCTCTCTGGTCTCCCCACCTGCTCTGCGATATCATCATGGTTGAGTCTATCCAACGCTCATTCACTGCCAAAATAGCGGGCTACACGAACCTCAGCTACTGGGATCGACTCAAGCAGCTCGACCTCTACTCCCTGCAGCGCCGCCGCGAGAGATACATCGTGATTCTCGTCTGGAAGATCTACCACGAAGTGATCCCCAACAATGTTAACATCGTCTTCCAACATTCACAAAGGCGAGGTGTTACATGTTTGCGACCTCTCGGCAGCTCCAAGTACAGCAGCATCAATACAATGAGATTCCATTCCTTCTCATCTACAGCCTCTGCACTGTACAATGCTGTACCACCAGACATCAAGCCGATCCCAACCCTTGACAAGTTTAAGGCAGCACTTGATAGCTTTCTCCATTCTGTTCCCGACACTCCTCCTACCCCTGGCTACACTGGGGCAAACGGAAACTCTCTGTTGGAGTGGGCTGGTAGCAAGAGTCAATAATTGCTATCTACTATTACGGGAACTTTGGCGGTGGAGATACTCGATATCTTGGCCTGAGCGATCCAGCTCGAAGCCAACCCAAGGAACCCAAGGAACTATTTTTAAGTGCCTGTACATATGGCTTTTCTTGCCTACTCCTTACTGCCAGAGACCTGGCAGCGCTTCCTCTCACACAGCTCCTGCAGGGCCCATGCAGGGCTTTATATAGATTTTTTTTTATAAAGCTTGCTGCACCCAACAACGTTGCGAAGATGGGGTGAAATGTGCAGAAGCATTTTTCACCACAAACGTTGGTGTGTGTGTGTGTGTGTTAGGGCTTTGACTTTTGCCCAAAAATCATATTCGAAGTTTGTTTGTTTATTAATATTAATATTCGAATATATTCGAATATTTATTAATAATATTTTGACCATTAAATGCCTTCAGTAAGACCTGGATTGGGCTTCCCAAGGTTTGTTTACCGGCGTTGCTATGGTTACCGGTCTTGCGTGTTCCAACGATTTATTAGGTTTCTAATAAATCGCTGTCTAATCAATACTTCATTCACTGCCTCTTCCGTGGTCATTACAATATTATGAATAGACTGTGTCGGGTTCTCTGACATCTCTCCCTCTTGGCCTGCCCATAACAGGTTCGAATATTAAGGGCTGCCTAATATTCGTTCGAATTTTGATTTCTTTTTTGATATTCAAATTATATTCGAATAACGAAGTTCGGAGTCAAAGCCCTAGTGTGTGTGTGTGTGTGTGTGTGTGTGTGTGTGTGTGTCAAGCCCGACCCGGCCCGTGAACATTCTGTACGAGCCCGGACTGGCCCGACACATTAACTGTAATTATGAGCCTGAGCCCAACCCGAATTATTTTTTAATACATGTGTAACTTATGATACATAAATTTCGATTAATATGTGTCGGCCTCAACTTGATACAAAACACTCTTTCACACGTCGATATTTCCTCTCCCACTGGACACTAGGAATGCGCAATATAAACGATAGACGATATAAACGATAAAAAATGGCCTACGATAGAGATCTTAGTTATATTGCTCTATCGCGATAATGCATGTTTGACGCGATCTATCCATTACCCGCGAAATATAAAGTGCCACGAGCTGCAACCGTCTGCAACGCATCGTCCGCGACCCGCGAAATTTAGAAAAGAGCCACGAGCTGCGACCAGCTGCATGCATCATCCGCGACCCGCGAAATTTGAAAAGCCGTGAGCTGCAACCGGCATCAACGCATCATCATCTAAGTAAATATGGCTGAAAGCCAAACGGAGGAGCTGGTGAAAAAGAAAGGTGCAACTTCCATCATTTGGAATTGGTTCGGATTTAAGCGGACCGACGAGCAGCAGCAAGCTATACTCTGTAGAGTGTGTGGGGCAACAATTCTGGCTAAGAGCGGTAACACGACTAACCTGTTTTACCACCTCAAAACGAAACATATCGGTGAATACCATGAGAGCCAGGCAATGCAGCCAACCCCAAGCTCAAGTCTGAAGAACGCAGTAAAGAAAAAACAGGAACCGATCCAGTCCTCCATCCAACAATCATTTTCAAAGGGAACACCTTACAGTAGGAAGAGCCCGCGATGGATGGAAATTACAAGGGCCATAATTGTTTACTTGTGTAAGGACATGGTCCCCTTTCAAGCAGTAGAGAGGCGCGGCTTTAACGCCATGATCAAAGCTATTGATCCACGATACGAGGTGCCTAGCCGCAAATACTTTACAGAAACAGAGATGCCAAAATTGTATGCCGAGCTCCGCGAAAAGGTTGAAAAAGAGCTGTGTGACTTGAAATACTTCGCCACTGCAACAGACCTGTGGTCGAGCCGTACCATGGAGCCTTACCTCAGCCTGACCATTCACTATATAACGGACGATTGGAATCTTGGCAGCCGGTGTTTGCAGACGTCGTACTTCCCCTCTGAACATACGGCCGAGGAGATAGCACAAGGACTCAAGGAAGCGCTTGAGTCATGGGGTTTTAAAAAAGAACGCCAAGTGTGCATCACTACAGATAATGGATCGAACGTGGTCAAGGCCGCGTCTCTGAATGATTGGACCAGGCTGCAATGCTTCGGACACAGGTTGCACCTTGCCATCGGTAGGTTAAAACATTTTGTCCATAATATAATAATATTTTAACATGATAACAAAATTTAAATGGACCCTTCTGATCCGATTATATTTCTAATCGGAATAGATCTATTCCTATCATGCAATCTTAATGTAAGCTACTGTAGGCCTATATATGGCATTCACAAAAGTGGTGAGCGTACGTTCGAATGTCTCTCGCGCTGTTATGTTGCTCTTGACTTATATGATATATGTAAGGGATAATGTTGTCCAGAACGCCGGTCATTATCGGGAAAATAAGCACTGACAGGGCGAACCGGACCCCGACGCGCAGCGGAGGTGCGCTTCGCCCTGAAGGGTATTATTTTCGATAAAGACCGACGTTCTATATATTATCCCGCTTATTACAAGGCTAATTGCCAAAACGAAAAAATATCTTCACACGGTGTGTCTTTTTACAATTACCATTCGTAGTGATGATCAGAAGAGAAATAGTCCGCAAATAGCGCGTGTTCTCCACCGCAGCTAACATCATGAATAAAAAAAGAGAGCCGCAATTTTTCTCAAAAGTTATAGCTCTAATAGTAAAGTTGCATTTGCGTTGAGAGATGTAGATTAATCCTCTGTTCAGTTGTATAGCCAATGCTATTTTAATGTTGCATTTAAATAGAGCGCGCGTGTGTGCGCGCGCGCGCGCGTGTGGATTATAGATTAAATTAACTAATAATATCTTACAAATTTGTCAACAGAAAAAAGCGTGAAAGACCCCCGAATCGACCGCGCGGTAGCCTTGTGCAAGAAGATTGTGAGTTCCTTTTCACACTCTTGGAATAGAAGAAAAGAGTTGAAGAAAGCCCAGGCAGAGCACAATCTTCCCTTACATCGACTCATCACAGAAACACCAACAAGGTGGGGTTCACGCCAGATGATGATCCAGAGGGTGCTAGAACAAGAGAAGGCCCTATCACAGGTACTGAGGGCAAACAGGAAAACCAGGCACCTGGTACCCACTTGGCAAGATACAGATGTCTTGGAATCTGTGAGCAAGACCCTCGGCCCACAGCTGGAATTCACAGACGCGCTGTCTGGGGAACAGTATGTCAGTGTGTCCTACATCAAACCTGTTCTCCATCTTTTTAATAACACTGTTCTTGCTGCAGCTGAAGATGACACTGAGCTGACCAAGGACATGAAAAAAGTCATCCTGGAGTACCTCAACGAAAAGTACTCGGACCCAGAAACGGTTGACCTTCTGGATATGGCCTCCTTGGTCGACCCACGGTTCAAAGATACATATATAGCTGATGACCGCCAGGAGTTCATGAAGACCAGAGCAGTGGCAGAAATTCAGTCAATGTTGGAGGTGCAAGCTCCAATGGTCACAGAGCCACACACAAACACAGAAGTTGCAGCTGACGGTGCTGAAGCTGCTGATGTACCTGTTGAGAGGCAAGCCAAGAGGGTGAAACGGAGCCTGGGAAGCTTTTTCAAAAAGGCCTCCGATGGCACAGCCGCTCTCACTGACAGAAAGGCCATCGAAGTGGAGCTAAAAAGTTACCTGCAGACAATGCAGGTTGATGGAGAGACTGACCCACTGAACTGATGGCGGCTGTAGCAAACTAATTTTCCAAGGTTGGCAAGACTAGCCCAGAAATATCTCTGCATCCCGGCCACAAGTGCTCCTTCTGAAAGGGCATTTAGCATTGGTGGTAACATAGTTACATGCCATCGGTCTCTGTTGAAGCCAGAGACTGTGGACAAGCTTGTGTTCCTGGCGAATAATCTTTAGACCTGTAACAACTGAAAAACGGTGCAAACACAAAATCTCAGTGAGTTCCCATTCCTAAGATTTGTTGTTTTTCTGTTCTTTGCATCTTTTTTTACCTACATTTGGTGCGTTCTGCACGGTTTTTGCACTTTTTACTGTCTATGGCACTACTGTTAAGAAATTTTATACTTGAAAGTAAACATGTTCGTTAGTTGACATATATGTCCCTTATACTGGAAGTGTATTCTTTATTCAAAAAATGTTCATTTCAAAATTGTATGTGTGCACAATAAATGTTCTCAAAACGACATACTAAGTTTCTTTCTTCTTTTGTTTTATACATTTAGCAGTTTGGCTTTCCTTAGAGTCTATGTAACCTGTTCGGAAATGGTTATATTATGATTTACGTATATATCGTGATATATATCGTTATCGCAATAGCTGCAATGTATATCGCAATATGGATTTTAGGCCATATCGCCCATCCCTACTGGACGGACACACACACACACACACACACACACACACACACACACACACACACACACACACACACACACACACACACACACACACACACACACACACACACACACACACACACACACACTTATAAAATGCAATCAATCATGTCAGAACATAGACATTTTCTATAAATATCCTACCAACGTTTGCAGTGAAAAAAAACTGACGCACATTTCATGCTCAGGGATATGAAAGCGGTTAGTTTCAGATGCTTCAGTAAGATCGAAATACATCAGAGGAGTCACACAGGAGAGAACCCGGTCAGGTGCATGGTGTTTGGAAAGAGATACACACAGAAAGGGCGTATCTCCAGCGCACAGACTTGGGAGAAGCCATACCGTTGGCCTAGCACATTTCACCTCCGTCTTATGCAAGGTTTTTGTGCGCAGCAAGCTTTATTTAAAAAAAAAAAAAAAAAAAGAATTAAAACGTGCGGGCCGCAATAACACTTAACTTTGATATCAAGTAGGGGGCCATAAAATATCGTCCCGCGGGCCGCGAGTTTGAGACCCCTGATTTAAAGGATAACTACAAATAACAAATGTTAGGGAAATCTGTTTGTTTTGTTGCGCGTTTCTGGATTTTTTTCATATATATATGTATATATATATGTATATATATATATATACACACACACACACACACACACACACACACACACACACACAGGTGCTGGTCATATTATTAGAATATCATGAAAAAGTTGATTTATTTCATTAATTCCATTTAGAAAGTCAAACCTGTAGAATGTATACATTCATTCCAAACAGACTGATACATTATAAGTGTTTTTTGCCAAAAAGAAGATGATTATAGCTGACAACCAATGAAAACCCTAAATTCAACATCTCAGAAAATTAGAATATGGTGAAAAGGTCAGATATTGAAGACACCTGGTGCCACACTCTAATTAGCTAACTAACTCAAAACACCTGGAAAAGCCTTTAAATGGTCTCTCGTCTGTATGACACACAATCATGGGGAAGACTGCTGACTTGACAACTGTCCAAAAGATGACCATTGATACTTTAAAGAAGGAGGGCAAGACACAAAAGGTCATTGCCAAAGAGGTTGGATGTTCCCAGAGCTCTGTGTCCAAGCACATTAATAGAGAGGCGAAGGGAAGAAAAAGATGTGGTAGAAAAGAGTGTACAAGCAAGAGGGATAAACGCGCCCTGGAGAGGATTGTCAAACAAAACCGATTCAAAAATGTGGGGGAGATCCACAAAGAGTGGACTGTAGCTGGAGTCAGTGCTTCAAGAAGCACCACACACCGACGTATGCAAGATATGGGCTTCAGCTTTCGCATTCCTTGTGTAAAGCCACTCTTGAATAAGAGACAACGTCAAAAGCGTCTCGCCTGGGCTCAAGACAAAAAGGACTGGACTGCTGCTGAGTGGTCCAAAGTTATGTTTTCAGATGAAAGTAAATTTTGTATCTCCTTTGGAAATCAAGGTCCCAGAGTCTGGAGGAAGACAGGAGAGGCACAGAATCCACGTTGCCTGAAGTCCAGTGTAAAATTTCCACAGTCAGTAATGGTCTGGGGTGCCATGTCATCTGCTGCTGTTGGTCCACTGTGTTTCCTGAGGTCCAGGGTCAATGCAGCAGTCTACCAGGAAGTTTTAGAACACTTTATGCTGCCTGCCGCGGACCAACTTTATGGAGGTGACGATTTCATTTTCCAACATGACTTGGCACCTGCACACAGTGCCAAATCTACCAGTACCTGGTTTAAGGACCATGGTATCCCTCTTCTTGATTGGCCTGCAAACTCACCTGACCTTAACCCCATAGAAAACCTATGGGGTATTGTGAAGCGGAAGATGCGAGATGCCAGACCCAACAATGCTGAAGAACTGAAGGCCACTATTAAAGCAACCTGGGCTCTCATAACACCTGAGGAGTGCAACAGACTGGTCGACTCCATGCCACGCCGTATTGCTGCAGCAATTCAGGCAAAAGGAGCTGCAACTAAGTATTGATTGCCATACATGCTGAAACTTTCCATGTTCATACTTTTCAGTTGGCCCACATTTCTAAAAAATCATTTTTTGTACTAGTCGTAACTAATATTCTAATTTTCTGAGATACTGAATTTGGGATTTTCAGTAATTGTCAGTACTAATCATCCAAATTAAAAGAAATAAACATTTCAAATATATCACTCTGTGTGTAATGAATTGATATAATATGTAAGTTTCACGTTCTGAATATAATTACTGAAATAAATCAACTTTTTCATGATATTCTAATAATTTGACCAGCACCTGTATATATTAGAGCTGTCAAGCGATTAAAATATTTAATCGTGATTAATCGCATTAATGTCATAGTTAACTCACGATTAATCGCGTTTAATCGCAAATTATTTTTCTATGCTAAATATCCCTTGATTTTTTTGTCCCATAATTCTTCTCATTTTAATTATCTTATCAACATGGTGAAGTGCATCGGCTTGCCTTGTGCAAATGATTTTTTATTGATAACAACATTGGCATATACTGATCAAAACAGGACGATGCAAAAAAAGAGCCTATAGTGCAATTAAACGACTGCTTTGAACAAATGTCATTTGAACATAGCAGTCAGGCTACTGCTTCTATGTTTTGAGCCAAAGGAAAAAAAAAAAAAAAAAAAAAAAAAAAAAATTTTTAAATAAAACAATTGCGTTAATCGCGCGGTAATTTTTTTAACGCCGTTAAAATTGGTTTGCGTTAACGCCGTTAATAACGCGTTTAACTGACAGCTCTATTTAATATATATATATCTATATATCTATCTATCTATATATCGGCCGATATATCGGCATATCGGATTTTTAAATCACAAAATATTCGTATCGTATCGGCCTTAAAAATCGTATATCGGTCGGGCTCTAGTACGTACCCCCCACAGGGTCCTTTGTTTAACCGCTTCTCTAATCCATCGTTGGTAGTTTCTAACTACAAACTACAACGTTTCCTCCTTTGTCACCAAAACGGACCACAAACTCAACATCTGAAAGCTGACACAATGAAATAAATTAGCGCAGGGGTTGGCCACAGGTGGTTTCTCTTGCAAATGGTTTGAAGGTAGCTAAATTAGACAACCTTCTCCCGAGAGGCATATCGTGCTGCACATCAACGAGTGGGGACCGTGGTCTGGCCCAGATACTATCTGGATTTTAGACACCGGGTCTGTCTGTCTGTCTCTCAAACACACACACACACACAGTACCGTAGGGCCAGTGTGTAGGTGCCGGGCTGTCTCTGGCTCTCTCTGATGAGGTAGCTGCCCTCGGCCTGGTTCAGTAGCTGGTCAGCATCCTCCCGGGAGATCATACCGTGGTACCTGGTAATATAACACATATTACACAGAATCAATCAATCTCCCTCCCTCCCTCCCTCCCTCCCAACATAAAACATCCTCTTCTCTACAGTTGGGGTAGACATTAGTGGCACTTAAAGATCAGGGAGGATCAGAAAAGATATGTTTCGTGGCAGTTAAAATATTTAAGCCTCTACAGTTTAGTAACTTTGATTCACTGGAGACATCACTTTTGTTCCAAATTTGTTCACTCCCATAGACAACGATAATTTAGTTTGATTTGAGCTGTGGGTGGAGGGTTTTATTGCAAAATGTAATATAATACAATCCTGTTTTATAACTCCAGACTAGACTAGGTATGGCTAGGTCGATTATGTAGTCTTCAGGGCCCATTGTCTTGGCAACTGGGACCTAGGGTGGTTTGACTATTGTTTTACATGACTAAAGACAATCCCCTCTTCTACATGAGCCCTGGAGTTAGCATAGCGCTGCTGAGGACGGTGTTAGAACAGGTTTACATTACTGGGGGGAACAAAGAATACATAGAGAAATAAGAAAACTAACGTACTCTCTTCCGTAATATTTAGGCCGGTTGTCCACCTGAGGAGGAACACAACACAGTAACTGTGTGAGATTGCAGACAAGAAAGGAGACATTTTAGGACAATATTTGATCATTTGACAGAGCAGACGGTGCAGCCACACTCTACTAACAATGTGGAAAAGGCCCACAAGTAACTCTGTGCTGCACACGAGTGTGAACATGCACTGGAGCACACGTGAGAAGGGACGGGGAAATATTGCACCAGCAAACACAGGAAAGGACTGAGCGCACAGAACATTCGGTTGTTCTCAGCACATCTGCTGGCCGGGCCAATAAATCGACAAAGACCCACCAAGGTGGGGCGAATATTAATTTACACGCCCTAGTATGTCTGAGTAGTGTGTAGGAGCAGATGTATATGCACATCCAATTGTTGGTGGGGCAACGTTACGCATGAATGAGGCCACGTCCACACAGAGACGATTTTTTGGTGAAACCGCATAAGTCTTGTGCGTTTCGGCCGACCGTCCAGACGGAGCCGGCGAATCCGGTGCCCGAAACCGCACATTTCTAAAACCACCCTCGGAGTTGGTTTCAAATCTATCCGGACCTATGAGGTTTCGGGTTAGGATTTGTGTGGACTCCTGAAACGCAAACGATGACGTCATTAGCCCCCCACCAGCAGGGGGACATCAGAGTTGCGTTGAATTTTTTATTTATCATTTTATTTGTATTATTTTTGTAGCTTGAAATAAAGCCCCTTGGTGAATTGAATTACTAACTGTACATTAAAAAGTGTTTCTGCTCAATTTAAAAGGTTGCATCTCCTTGTGACTGAATATTTGTATACAGCGCGCAGGCTGTATGCGCGCAGGCTTGACGTGCTCCACTTTTTTCTGTGGAGAACCAGCACCTTGAATATTTACTACAGCTCGATGCGGTTTCGCAATGACTCGTTTCGACAATATTCCTGAACCGCATAAAACAAAATCGGATTGTTTTCGCCTGTTTTGGCTCTGTGTGGATGGGGCCTGAGCAGAGGGCGCACAAAATATATTGCTCCCAAGGTGTTTATTTTCACAGGCAACAACAATTGCAACGTACACGTGTGTGTGTGTGTGCGTGCGTGTGTACACAACGCCCCTCCATATTCAATATTGTATCTGAAAACACCTTCCCTTTCATTCATTCTGTCAACACTGGACACTCACATATCTCCTTGCTAAAACCCATGTACATCTAGAAATGGTTCCTTCAATATCTGGAAAAGTCTGAAGCCGGAGCTTGAATTCCAGCTCATATTTGTTGTGCGACCTAAATAATAATAATAATAATCAGCCATGATACATTATTTGTCGGTACTGTCTTGCTTGCTTCAAATAGGAATCAATAGAAGTCTGTTTTGAACAACTCCAGAAGTATTACTGTGGGTCACTCCCAACAAGACCGCATGCTTTGGCCTGGAGAAGACTCCTCTTCCGTGGAAGACCCATTTGGGAGAAAGATGGAGTGCGACTCAAAGGTACCTGCATCCAGTAGCGTACCGTGGGGTTTAAGTCAGGGCCTTCAGTAACAAACTCCACCAACGACCAACCCCTAAACACTCAGACATGCACACAAATTTCATATTAGTTGCCGATGCAGCCACAATATGCGCTACTGCATAACATCTATAGCATATAACCGCGTTGTCTGATTACAGTTTAATTCATTTGTCACAATTTACCAGCTCTCGTTTTGAAGAAGAATCACTGCTGTCATTCTGCGCACGCATCCGCTGTGTTGATAAACAAATAAACCCTCATGCTTTACCAGGGAAAAAAAATTATGGCTTGTGAAAAACTTTATATTTGAATGGGGAAAAACTGTTAACGGTCCAAATGTTAAAAAATTATTTTGACCCTCAGGGACGAATAATCGAATATGCTGACCCATCCAAAACCACTTTCCCACGTGGAGTGACTGCTAGAGTGAAAAGAAGAGAGAGTATAGTGTAAGCGCCTCTCAAGCTGATGGTTGACCGTATTAACGTTAACCGATCAATGTTGTCGCTTGTCGGTTAAAAAGAAAATTGGGGTCAGTGTAGACTGTGGAGCGCGTGTTGGTTTCACTTCACACAAAAAGATGATCAGATGAGGTGACTTATTGGAAGTTGGACGGACACCCCATCTCTAGCCCACTGTTTAATCACTCCTCAAGTCTTAATTATTCCCCCATGCGAGCGGCGGAGAATATGATCTCTGAATTATTATGGACAGTAGACTACACGAGATGCCACCCTTCCAGACCGCCTTAATAACTTTTATGCCAGGTTCGACAGGCTGAACACAGACACTCCCTTAAAAGCCCCCTGTGACTCCATGGACACTGCCTTCCAGGTTACACACGCACAGGTTCTGAGGGCTCTGAAGCAGGTGAACCCCCATAAGGCTATGGGACCAGACGGCGTTCATCCAAGAGTCTTGAAGGCCTGTGGGGAACAACTAGTGGGTGTGTATGCTGACATTTTCAATCTGTCCCTATCCCAGGCAGTAGTCCCCAGAGTATTTAAATCATCCATAATCATACCGGTTCCAAAAAAGCCTAATTCATCCACGCTGAATGACTTAAGGCCGGTGGCGCTAACTTCAGCCCCCATGAGGTGCCTAGAAAAGCTGGTTCTTACCCACATAAACGACACGGTATCGGACACTGTCGACCCTTCCCAGTTTGCCTATCGCCCCAACCGATCAGTGGATGACGCGGTGGCCATAGCCCTACATCACACTTTGCAACACCTGGACAACAGCAGAACATATGTCAGAATGATTTTCCTGGACTATAGCTCTGCCTACAACACCATCCGCCCGGGCAAGCTGATTGGTAAACTGACGGACCTCGGCGTCCCGACTCCCACCTGTAACTGGATCCTAGATTTCCTGATTGAAAGACCACAGGTGGTGAGAGTGGGGAGGCGGGGGTCTGCTGAGCTCATAGTCAGTACAGGTTCACCACAGGGCTGCTGCCTCAGTCCCAAACTCTTCACCCTGTACACGCATGATTGTGCCTCCACACACGATAACACCATTGTCATCAAATACGCTGATGACACCACCATCCTGGGCCTCATCAAGGGGGGTGACGAGTCAGGCTACAGGAGTGTGATAGAGGATATTCTCATCTATGGAGAGGAGAATGACCTCATCCTCAACGTAGCCAAAACAAGAGAGGTGATAGCAGACTTCAGGAGGAGTCCTGCCCCCCTACAGCCCCTTACCATCCAAGGGACTGAGGTGGAGAGGGTGGACAACCACCGATTCCTGGGACTGCAGGTGATGTCTGACCTGAGCTGGTCTCTTAACACTGCTGCCACAGTGAAAAAAGCCCAGCAGCGGCTGTATTTCATCAGACTGCTCAGGAAATCGGGACTAAACCAGCGTCCTCTCACCCTGGCCTACAGTGGACTTGTAGAGAGCATTCTCACTTCAGGTATCACTGTCTGGTACGGGAATACCACACAGGCAGAGAGGATGGCACTCCAAAGGGTCATAAAGACTGCTGAAAGGATTACTGGGACCACACTTCCCTCCATGGACTTTATTTACAGTCAGCGCTGTCGGAAAAGGGCAGTGAGAATCATTAGAGACTCCCTCCACCCAGCTCACCCTCTACTCAATAAAAAACATTGCAAATACAGACTCAGACACAGTAGAGCGGACAGTGTCATCACACACACAACAAGATTCTTCAATAGCTTCTTCCCTGCAACAGTGCGACTGATGGCATTAACAGAGAACATCTGAAAAATACAATGTGCAATATTGTATTTTACTTATTTATTTTATTTATTTATTTGAATATATATATATATACTCACCACCCTACCCCCACTTCCTACCTGCAATAACACTGCTACATGTGGTTATACAGTATGGTTGCACTGCTGAATTCAATTTAATATGTATATATATTTTTAAATTTTAAATTTTAAATTGTGGTGCTCTCTGCAATGCAATGCACAACATGCAATTTATCCTTATCTCAATTTTTAAAAACTCTTTATACTTTTTTATTATTACTATTTATTGTGCTGCGCCCTCTCTCTCTCTCTCTCTCTCTCTCGATCTCTCTTAATTGTATTAATACTGTACTTGACTTGGGAAGCCCTGCACAAGAATTCCAATGTGTTTGAACTGTCTGGTTTATGCACAAATGGCGAATAAAAACCTTTGAATTCTTTTTTTTTTTTTTTTTTCTTTGAATAAGGCCCCGTCCACACGAAGCCGAAACGGGCGAAACCGTTACGGTTTCGATCTATCCGGTTTCGAAGTATCTCCGTAAAGACGAAGCCAAGCGAAACCGGATAGATCTGTAGAAACGCTGTAGTAAACATTCCAGGCCCATAAGGGGCGCTGCTTCTGGTACACAAATCCAGAAGAAGAAGAGGCGAGCATGCGCATAAAGGCTGCCCCCCGAACCACTAACAACACAAACAAACAGCTCTTCTACGATGGCGAACTAGATTCTCAATAAATAATGGCTTAGCAACCCAACAAGGGACATGATATGCTGCAGAACGATTACAAGATTGTAGTCCGCCATCATCTTTTTTGTTGTGATTTCTGAGACTCCGCGGGCTTAAGAGCCATTGGCTAGGAGGTCGAGGGGTGGGGCGATGACGTCATGGTTTACGGTTTCAGTCGGTTTCAGGCGTCCACACGAAACCAAAACGAAACCGGATAGATTTGAAACCACCTCCGAGGGTGGTTTCAGAAGTTTGCGGTTTCGGTCAGCGGATTCGCCGGCTTCGTGTGGACGGAAGGCCGAACCGTACAAGACCTTTGCGGTTTCGCCATGAAATCGGCTTCGTGTGGACGGGGCCTAAGACTACAGTTAGCCATCTCATTCCAAGATCTTTTTGTGTAAAGTGAAGCATAAGCAGAGTTATGAAATAGCAGGCGGCTTGTGCCGCTCGAAATGGCTGTTATTTCAAATTGCACATTTTAATCTGATCGGTTAATCTGTATTAACCGGTTAATGAGGCTCGGTGGTCGGTCAAGAATATTTTAGGTTTTCGCCATCCCTAATCTGTATGAACACAACTCATCACAGCATGTGCTCAATCGGGAACAGATGTGTACTTCCCCATCATTACCTTAACACTGGTGTGTTCCCTCAAAATAAGGTCATACTGTCCCACAGAATAGGATGGGAACATAAGAGACCCGATGAATTCAATCAATAAGTAATTTCTACTTGGAATCGGGGAAATTCATTCATGCAATGATGCAAGCATTGAGACTCTTTGTTTCTGTCATACACTTGTAAAATACTCAAGCAGATCCAAATAATAGACCAAAGACTATAGCTGAATTCGGAATTGCATTTAATTGGTCACTCAAATTTAATAAAAGGTTAGAAAGTCACTTTATGTGGGAATCCGATTCCGATTATGAGGTCAATGATTGGATTCCAAAACGATTATCGATGCATCTCGAATTGATGCCATAATATTTTTACGTACATTTCCATGTGTTATTTTGAAAAATATGACCTCATAATTCATCTGCGTTTGCTACTCCGAGTTTGCTTATCATTTCATACTTTTTTGATGATCATTAAAGACATCAACAGATGAATTATCCAGTGTTTCCCCTATATGCATTCAGCAGTGGTGCACCACTGCTGCTGGATTGTCAGCTCCACTGCAACAAAAAAAAAGAAATTGCAAAAAAAAGGTACCTCACAATTCAATTCAATTCTTTAGGTCTTCATTCGATTCGATATCGATTTGATATTGATCCAATTGCTTCGATATCGATTCAATAATACGTGCAGAGGACAAAAATACCTAAATATTATTTAGAATTAACCATTTCAAAATGAATTAACCATTTCATTGTGCTTTAACTAGCAAAAAGGGAATACACCATTGTAGTATTTTTCTGAGCTAAACTAACAGCATAAAAGTAATAATCATAACATAGACAAATGTAGAAGGGCATGTACATTTAGGCATACTTGCTTCTAGATTACAATGATTGAGCATGCTTTTTCTTTTTATGGAAATAAATCGATTTCAAAAAAGTTCTGAATCGAAATTGAATCGAGAACAAATAAATTGCAGTACATTGATGAATCGATATTTTTACCCAGCCCTAGTTGCTAGGTTACCAACTCACAGCACCACTGCTACAAAAAAATCTAGGGGAAAAACTGAATTACTTTATCTAATATTTTATCAGAGAAAAAGCTTTTGTCACAAATATGACTTTCTATGAAGAATACAATAATCAATGCAGCTTGCATTACAACTAGGGATGTCCCGATCCGATATTTGGATCGGATCGGCCGCCGATATTAGCAAAAAAATGCATATCATTATTGGATCGGCCTGCACAGGAACCGATCCGGACTCCCGATCCAGTTTGTTTTCAAAAGTCCGGTCCGTGTTTTTGAGCGCACCAATGTAGGTAATCCATTCCAGTTTTTCCCCCCAAATCCGGTCTGCGTTGTTCAGCACACCTAGCGCACACTGTGTGTGTGGTAATTTGACTATTTTCTACTCAGGTTTTGTGTGTGCTGCTTTTATATATAATGTTATATTGTTTACAATATTGTTTACACTCTTGTTGTTCAAGAACAGAGCACTGATGCCAATTCAGTGTATGTGTGTGGTAATTTGACTATTTATTATTTTGTCTATTTTGTGTTTATTTAACCCTGAATAAACAGGTCAGCTTCTCATTACCAACTATTGTGGATTATTCAAACTAACCTAATTAAGTGGCTAGCTGTTCTTAAGAGCAAAACCCTTTTCAACATGAGTAGTACAACAAAATAAGTAAATATCTTTAATCTTTAAATACATGCTTGGATCGGCCGGTATCGGTATCGGCCGATGCTAAAAGCTACAATATCGGTATCGGATCGGAAGTGCAAAAAGCTGGATCGGGACATCCCTAATTACAACACAATATGGAAGTATGTACAAAATAAAACAGATTCAGTTTTCTTTTCTTTCTAATCTTTCTATTCTGTCATTAACGAAAAGCTGCTCTTAGTCAATTAGAAGGAGTTCTTGTGTCTGGCTGCGAGTTTGCGGGCATGATATGCGTAGGCTAAATCGCAATCGTGTCAAGACAAATCAGATTAGCCAATACACACTGAAGATAAATGAAATAATTTTAAAATTACAAAAATTATCCCACTCTGGCAAACAGAAGGTTGCAGCAGGCGAACAAATATAATTATTCTTTTTTTATTATTGAAATTCTGATTATTAATGATTATCGAGACGGAATCGTTCTAGAGAGAATCACGATTCATCGAAGAATTGATAATTTTTCCCACCCCTTTGTCCAGCCTATAGAATTGATTTGATGCGAAAGACACCTTTCACACATCTCCTCGTTAGTATATTGGTCAGTATCCCCGCCTGTCACGTGGGAGACCGGGGTTCAAATTCCCGACGGGGAGAGTGAAATTTTTCCAGCCAGTCTTCCCGACATTGAAATATATCAAAGGTATTCCAAGCCCCTTAGTACTTGACACAAAAAAGGTATTCATTCTGTAAAACAAAATCATACAGAGTACTCCAGAAATGTCTACTATGAGGGTTTCACCGGATAGTAGGGGTGTAAATCTCTGGTTTCATCACGATACGATATTATATCGATTCATTGGACAACGATACGATATTTGCCGATATCAAAAGTCTGCCGCGATACGATTTCGATTCAGGGGCATGCGATCGATATGAGACGATATCATATGCCCATTTAACACAACCTCTTACAATCACATCAACTCACATCAACTTAATTCTAATTTCATCATTTTATTTCTTTGCTCTTCCGGATATTTAAAACAAAAAAATCAATTTTTAATACAAATAATAAAGTGCCACATAATTGCATTTAAGTGCCAAAGGTTTTTTATGGCTTAAATTAAAGAGCCTGTAATGATCTTTCATTTTGAACGTAGACAAATTCCCAACCTATCTGTGTGGATAGTCTTCTTCTAAAAACAAAACATCCCTCGGAATCATCTTGGCTGATAAGATACGCCGTCCATGTTGCCAGATTGGGCACATTTTTCAGCCCGATTTGGCTACTTTTAATCACGTTAGGCTGGAAAAACAGGACATATGCCCAATCTGGCAACACAAACCGAAACTAGACATCCTCGCGCTCACACATGTGCTCGCTGTTGCCTCGTTTAACCGGTGAATGGATACGAGCGGCTTGGCGCTTTGCGCAGAAATAGTTTCACAAACACCTGCGAAAGGAGATGTATAATAATAAAAGGGTGTAATACTGCGATATGCATCGACGTTTGGCCGTTGCATCGATGCAGTTGGATCGTTCGCCAAACAATCGATGTATCGATCTACATCGATGTATCGTTACACCCCTACCGGATAGATACAATATTTAGGATAAAACAAATTCAAAGTCGCTGTGCCTGAACTGCACGCAACCGCACAAACCAAACATGACCTCCTCACGGCCCTGCATGTTTCCTACAGCGGTTTGTCGCGTATCTCTGATGCTTTAAAGCACCACACGGCGAGTGAGAGAATGACAAATGTCATGACAAATGTCTGGCCTGACCCAGATCTTTTACAGTCAGCATTTATTTTGATGAGCAAATAACCACCACATTATCCGTTTATTTCCGCTATTTAGAAATCAGACACTGTATCAGTTTGGAGCCAGAGGTTTGAGTGCATGTTCACATACATGTGTGTGCATGCTTACATACGTACGTGTGCAAGTGTGCGCCTTTTCACATGCATATGTGTGCCTGTTCATACTAGGGATGTGCATTTAAAGGCATATCAATATTTGAATATTCGCTAAAAAAAACATTTGAGTAACCGGTTAACCGAACTACGAAAAAAAAGAAAAAAGTGTAACGCAAATCCAAATTGTTCAATTTATTGGGCATTTTAGAAGGAAATAAACACTGGAAATCAGTAATGTGAATCGAAACGAGTTTAAACTAAACCATCGTTTTTGACAAAAATATGTAGTATTGCATACTTAAAGGAGCATTTCACCGGTGGAGGCATGAATATGTATTGAAATTGGATCCTATATGTAGTGGAATAATAAAATAAAATTCTAATTTGGTGCAGTCTTGACCAAGAAAAGGCAGAAAGTGACTTTTTGGCGCTTGTGGATTGAATACAACAACTCCCACCATGCACAGCTTCGCTGGCGGCCACTCCCGCTGATCATCTCCGCCTATCGGACACCTACTTGTTCCATCTACTAATGGAACAAATCAGCGTGGAGCTTGACCCGACGTCACTGGCAGAGAGTAGTGACGCTTGCACAGAAGCATACGGCCGACATCTTTCTTTATTCTGGGTGGAAATAGTAACATAGTTACGCAATTAAATGAGTTTATGTAAACATTTTTAACGAGAAATGTGCATTTTAATTTCATAATGTTCGCTCCTTGAATGTGAAGGATGTTTGGTTTGATAGTTATGACGAGGAGGGAACGCTCCATTCACTTGCATGGACAGCGTCTCTGGTTGCTAAGCAACCTCAACGTCTTGGCGGACTATCTGCTGATCAACACTACGAATGCTGGAAACACACCAGACACACCATGTGAAGTTATTTAACCCGATTATTGTTATTTATTTAATCTATTTAATCTAACCCGATCTAAACTCTATCATGCACCGAAATACGGCGGCGTTTGGGTTTCCTACCTCGGACTCCTAAATCCAGCGCAGCCACAGGCGCGTTGGCGCGTTGAACCATTTTTGTGACACACAATGATCAAGCTTCAAGTTAGGCACGTTACACGCATTTGGTGTGGCCGTAGCCCGTGTCCACCAAAAGCGTTTATTTATGCGGTTTCACCCAAAAAATCTGCTTCGTGTGGACGGGGCCAAGAAGGCGAACACACGTCACCAAGACGGGGAGACAGCGCCAGGCGACTTACGCCACTATCTGCCAATGGATCGTGGATGCCTGGGCTGATATAACAGTCTCAACTGTGGTCTAAGCTTTCACGAAGGCAGGAATAATCACTGAACTGCCAGGCAACAGCAGCGACACTGACTCGGATAATGACGAGAGGGATCCGGGCATGTTGGATGCCGTACTCGCCCAACTGTTCAATTCGGACACACAAGAATTCGAGGGATTCGTAGACGGGGAATGAACTGAAAAAGTGAGCTTATTGTTAAGAGATATTGATATTGATCAGATATTGATGAGATATTGTTAATATGCACATTAATGTTTGAACATCGTTACCATGGGAGTGACTGGAGTTGTCAGAACGCTTAATAAAGTTTGACTTTATCTGACTGTTTTGTGGACATTCCCTTTAGCACAGCTCGGTCTAGTCGATGCATAACGCAACCCCAGTCAAACGTTTGACTGCAGTATCTTCTATTCTATGCGCCTTTATAATCCGGTGCGCCCTATACATGAAAACAGTTCTAAAATAGGCCATTCATTAAAGGTGCGCCTTATAATCCGGTGTGCCTTATAGTGCGGAAAATACGGTAGTCCTCATTTGTATTTCTTTCGAAATGGTGAACTTCTATGTCAGATCCAGTACCCTCCACCAATGTACTTCAGTTTTATCAACAGCCTCTATTATCTTAGCTTCAGACGCTGTGGATGTTAGTTTCTGCTGGTGAAGTCCCACCCACTGGCACTGCTCTAATAGGTCTGTAGCGTCAGTGGGTCCCACCCCCTAGAGGGGGGTGGGACTAGTGGTTGTAGTCTTACGAGAATCATCCCCTCTTACACTTCCTGTTTTCTTGTACGCAAAAATCGTCATATTGCGTCATTAAAAACAGGAAGTGTTGGAGATCTATACGGATATCTCCAGTTTCTCCAGAAAATAAGGGAATGATGCTAGACCATTCAAAAATATGCGGGGGGTTCTAAAAAAACAAAGCTTATGTGAAATGGGTGAAGTTGCCCTTTAAAGGAGACATATAATGGTGTTTTCTCAACAAGTAAACATAGTATTTGAGTTCCAGAAAAAAGCTGTCAGACTGAACCACAGCATGGGGGAGGAGGGATGGTTGCCGTCTGCGGACTCCTGGAGCTCTATGTATTATAATTAGAGCTGTCAGTTAAACGCGTTATTAAAGGCGTTAACGCAAACCAATTTTAACGGCGTTAAAAAAATTATCGCGCGATTAACGCAATTATTTTATTACAAAAAATATATATTTTTTTTTTCTTTGGCTCAAAACAAAGAAGCAGTAGCCTGACTGCTATGTTCAAATGACATTTGTTCAAAGCAGTCGTTTAATTGCACTATAGGCTCTTTTTTTGTATCGTCCTGTTTTGATCAGCCAATGTTGTTATCAATAAAAAATCATTTGCACAAGGCAAGCCGATGCACTTCACCATGTTGATAAGAGAATTAAAATGAGAAGAATTATGGGACAAAAAAATCAAGGGATATTTAGCATAGAAAAAGAATTTGCGATTAATCGTGAATTAACTATGACATTAATGCGATTAATCACGATTAAATATTTTAATTAGAGCTGTCAGTTAAACGCGTTATTAACACCGTTAACGCAAACCAAATTTAACGGCGTTAAATTTTTTATCGCGCGATTAACGTAATTATTTTATAAAAAAAAAAAAAAAAAATCTTTTTTTTTTTTTTCTTTGGCTCAAAACAAAGAAGCAGTAGCCTGACTGCTATGTTCAAATGACATTTGTTCAAAGCAGTCGTTTAATTGCACTATAGGCTCTTTTTTTGTATCGTCCTGTTTTGATCAGTGTATATGCCAATGTTGTTATCAATAAAAAATCATTTGCACAAGGCAAGCCGATGCACTTCACCATGTTGATAAGAGAATTAAAATGAGAAGAATTATGGGACAAAAAAATCAAGGGATATTTAGCATATAAAAATAATTTGTGATTAATAGCGATTAATTAGAGTTAACTATGACATTAATGCGATTAATCACGATTAAATATTTTAATCGCTTGACAGCTCTAATTTTAATCGCTTGACAGCTCTAATTATAATATAATAATATTATATATGGGTAGAATATTAAATCTAATATCACGGCCAAAAGCTATGTGCGCCTCGGATGATATTATATTATATTAAGCTTCGGCCGCAGTTCAGCTCCCGGAGTACACTGCCGGAGCTGCCGGACTGCCGCAGATGCTTTGGCGGCAGTCCGGCAGAGAAAGGGATTGTACTCCCGGAGCTTAGCTGCAGGGCTAGCGCCGAGTTCCCCCAGCCGGAGCTGCTCGTCCGCTGGTCCACAAAATCTTAGCTATGCTCTGATTGGAGGGGAGTGGGGAAGTGGGAGGTAATATTCAACTGTTCCCCTTTCCTACGTAGGAGGGGGCGCCGAAACTGACTCACTCGTTGGGTAGATGTAGGCGGGGTACTTTCAGAAATGCATATCTCACTCAAAAAAATCATGTACAGACTTTTTTCTAAGTTTGCATGCGTGTGGGAGCACCAGAGACCCAAAACAACACCAATTCCCAGGAAAAGTGTAGTTTTCATAATATGTCCCCTTTAAGGCAGAAACTGAAATTTGATCAAAATTATTTTAAAGGCACAAACTCAATAGATTCAAGTAACTGAAGCAAAAGAGCAAACAGCTTGGATATCAACAGAACTCCACTTGCAGCGCATGGGCCTGCCTCGCATTACGCATGATGTGCATTGAACAGAACAAGCAACAAAAATATCTTATGTGTAAGACGGAAATACAGTGTGTCCAAAACATTTCCAGTTGACGTAACACATAAAGGCCTGATTCCACCGGACGCGTTACGGCAGCGTTACGGCTGCGTTACGGCTGCGGCTGTCTTGGCCGCGGTCACCGCAGCAGATAGGTTCCACTCTAATCAATGAGACCATTTCCACAGGGCGCGGCTGCGTAAGGTCTCAGCAGCGTCCCAGGAGCGGCTCGCCGTGCCGCAGCGCTATCATTCCGTAGCATTTCTATTTTTGCCGCAAACCGTTGCTGAACCGCTTCAATTTCAACAAAGCAGATCGAGCAGGGCAGGAAGTGAAAAAGTAAAAGCCATAGAGCATCCGGTCAATTTTCAAAATAAAACACAATACTCAGCTCATGTAGCCTATCACAACTTCACATCAACATTATTACGTCATGACCGGTGGCACCAGGTCAGCAGTCAATCAATCAAAGGGTCTCAAATCATCCTTTTTATAAGGACAATGTCAGAAAGGAAAAAGCCTGGCATTTAATTGCAGTAGTTTTGGGAGTGGAAGGTGAGTACATTAGGTTTAGGATTATCGCGTGATATCGTGATCTCGCGTGAATACGGCTGGCTTGCAAGGCAGCGCTGCGCTGCCGTAACGCGCCCGGTGGAAATGCAAGCAGGGCAGAGTCGCAGCCGTTCCGTGCCGCAGCCGTAACTGTGTGTTCACACCAAACGCAAAAATGTTCGCCCGTTCGCGTTGTTGCCGAAGTTTTGTCACGCCACACATCATAATCTGTCGCTGTGCAAGTTTTGTCGCGCCACAACAAGATAACCACCATTGCATGTCTTTACCTTTTGTGGAAGAGGGAGAGACGTCGGAGGACCCGACGCAGTATATTCATAATATTGTAATGACCACAGAAGAGGCAGTGAATGAAGTATTGAATAGACAGAGATTTATTAGATAGGCCTACCTAATAAACCGTTGGAACACACAAGACCGGAAACATAGCAACGCCGGTAAACAAACCCCGAGAAGCCCAATCCCTATGAGAGCTCCCCGCGCTACGGCCATCCGGAGGCGCACAGAGCTTTTAGCCGTGATATTATGCATACAAATATTATATTATATACTATTATATTATATATAGAGCTCCGGGAGTCGCAAACGGCAACATTCACTTTCTCCTCCATGCTGCAGTCCACCTGTTGATTGGCTGTTACGTTACACATGTGACTCAGTGGCCACGCTGTTGAACGCTGATTGGCTGTCATCACGCGAAATTTGCGTCAAAGTGCAAATATTTGAACTCGAGCGAATTTTTCACGCAACAAATTCTCGTGAACGCGCTCGCCTGTGCACGGCAAAAGTGTGGCGCGACAAATCAAAACTTGTCGCCGGTTTTCTCTCGCCAAAAATTCGCCCGATACGCGTCTCTACGTTCACTTTGTATGGGTTCTTGTCGCCCCGTCACGGTTGGTGTGAACTAGTGGTGCAACGGTTCACGGGTTTCCCGTGATCCGTACGGATCAACCATCACGGTTCGGGACGCAAATGATCCGCGGATCAGCTGATAAAAAAAAAAATTGTGCGTTGACTTGATCAGCGCATGTTTAGAGGACAATTCCGGTATCAACAACATCATCAAGTATCGTAACGAAATACAGTTTCTGTTGTGATTTATTTGGCGTTCCGTAAATCCCATTGAAACGTAAACCGGAACCGGAACCGGACGTGTTTAGGTTTGGTTGTAGTCTTTTCGCTCGGTTCGCCGTATCAACAGTAGGGCTAGAACCGAGCGAAAAGACTACAACCAACCCCCCTTGCAATGAGCAATGAGTCTCCGAACCGAAATCAATGGATTTACAAAATGCCAAATAAAACACCACAGAAACTGTATTTCACTACCAAACTAAAAAAAAGAAGATAAGGATGTCTGCATTGCCTTGGGAGAGTGTAGACTCTAAACTCTCCCCAGGCAATGCAGACATCCTGAAATGTAAATCCAGGTTTAGGGATTATTTACTATCCTATCCATGTTAAAAAGAAGAAGGAATAATGCCTCAGATTGCAAATTTTTTAAATATTGACCATGCTTAAAGGAAGCAGGATTATTACCTACATTTTCACTTTATTTTGTTTTTACACGGTTGAAGATTTTATATAAAGTCACATTTGTCTTGTTACCATTGTTGTTGTTGATCCGAAAATGATCCGACCCGTGACTCAAAAACCGTGACCCGATCCGAACCGTGAGCTTTGTGATCCGTTGCACCCCTAGTGTGAACGCAACGTTAACGCGGCCGTAACGCGTACGGTGGAATCCCGGCGTAAGCCCACCTACTGCATCACTCACTTGTTCAAAGAAATTAGCATATCTACGTGCTCGGGGGATAGGCGGGTGCGGAGGCGATTTACAATCAAGCCCGCCGTGGAAAAGACTCTGGAACGGGAACGGAGGATGCCGGTAGAGGCAAGTACTCCAAGTACTAAATGGCATTAGTATACACGTTTAATGAAGAATATGTAATTAAGATAGCTAATGAATATATTGAATTAACTTTAGGCAAAAAAAAATAAAAAATCTGCTACAGCTTAAGTCGAATACCCGCGTCATTTCGAATAATGGATTATCCGTGCCCATCCCTAGTTCCAGCGGCGGGCCGTGTATTTCACATCTAGGCCTTCACTGGTGTCCTACATGAATTAATCCACCTCTTAATGCCATCATTATGACTCCACGGCTATAGAAACCATCAATATTACACAGAAATGCAGTATAACAGGGCGTTGCATCACAGACAGGTATCTCATGTAGCAAGAAAGGATGCCATTACTAAAGCAAGAAACCCAATTAGCACCATTCAACAAATCTATTTTCACTGTAGCCACAGCTGCCATACATACATCATCTCTTGCAGAAACATCAGTTTTAACCTAATTAAATGACAAAAATATTAAAACGTTAAATAAAATTCATTATTCACCAAAACTACTGATTATTTGTACGCAAAGTCCATCCTCCTTTCTTTCCACAAGAAGAGTTAGATTACTCTGTTGTACAGTTTATCTGTGCGTTTCAGTTCCAAACAATAAGTCCCTTTCTATCGCCAGGGAGGCTAATGCTGAAAGTCGAGTCTGTCCAGTCTGGTTTCTGGAGTAAGTTTTAATTCGCTTCAGGGAATCGCTTTATTTATTTATTATTCGCTTTATTTTAGTTTGTGCCGGTAGCTATAGATGCTTTGATAGTGCTTAGGCCCGCAGAGAAGGCCTTGCTGGCCCTGACAGCCCACCACTGCCTAATTCATATGAATGTGTGTGCCTGTTCACATACACGTGTGTGCCTGTTCACATGCATGTTCGTGCTCACTGTGGATCTCACCTCACAGGTGCACGTGAGTCTTCGTGGGTGTGGCGCCTCCTGCTGGAGCTGGTACACTAAGACATGGAAATAATCCGATTTACTTTCTTACTTTACTATATCATTTTTGTTTGGTGCAGTCAAAAGAAAATACACAAAATACAACTATACAAGGGTATGAAATAGATGTTAAAGATACTCAGCGAGCACATCATCGACAGTTGTCCCAATACGACTCACAATAATAAATTATTAATGAGCTTCAAAAATAGCAAGAGATAAACGGATACAGTGAAATGCATTATGGGAAGGGATTTTGTCTTCACCACGAATACTTCACAAGTTGCAATGATTAAAGCAGACAAATTGAATGTACTTATGGGCTCAAAATATCTATTATGTTGACTCATTCTCATTGAGAATCAGCCATTATCGTGCATGGAATTATATAGTTAGTAAGGGCCTAAAGAGCCTTTTATATGGGAAGATATTCAGTTAGTATCTAGTTAATTTTTTGCTCTACTTGTATGCCCTGGTTCAGCCCTTTTGCAATATCCTATATGAAAAGCAGTTAATAAATATGTTTAATTAATTATTATTGATTAAAAAGAGAAGTAGTAAACGTATGCAGTCAACTGTACTCACAGTAGGACTTCCAGACTGGTGGTCTGTATTCATCATGATCTGAAAAAAACAGAAAGGCATTATTGTTTCCCCACAATGTGTGCCTGTCTTCACCCCCGTTCTGCCTTGTGGCCTGGGTAGGTTACAGGGTTTTATATTAGGTGGTAGAGGTTTGTTTTTTGTCTGTGTATATCAGAATCTATTTTGCTGTGGTAAAGGAAAGAATAAATCTGAAATCTGACAATCGTGGCCTTCGGGAGAAGAAAGGTAAATTGAGACATGCAATACATGGCTGAAACTTTGCCTGGAAATAGAAAACAATAATTGGGTCCTTCAAAAAACATATTACAGGAAATGCTGGCTTTGTTTACACAAGCCTAGAAACTATGAATGGGCTGCTCATTATCCTTGGCCTTGCAGCCCGTACCTCCTGAGTAAAGAGGGCTGGATGTACGGCACAGTTACACTAATACAGCACTTCCTGCCCAGACTGGCTTGTCTTCCAACTTCATTGTGTCTTCCGAATATCCAACCCTTCTGGGCAAAGGTTGAAACTCACACACACACACACACACACACACACACACACACACACACACACACACACACACACACACACACACACAGATTGTGTGACGTCTGTGTGTCACACACACACACATCCTACCTCAACCTAACTAGCACAGTATTGACTTTAATTTGCCAACATATCTAAACAAAAAGATAGTGGTCTGAAACAGTCGGACTCAGACCATCCACCCAAAAAACGCGCTTACCAAAGACATTCAGGGCCATCTTGATGCTGTGATACGATGACAGCGAAGAGTAGTTTAGAGACGCCAGTTCACCACAAAGTACAGGGTTGATTATCGAGTCCAAAACCTAGGAACGACACAAGGTAAAGGGTTGATTATTGAGACCCAAACCTAGGAAAGACACAAGGTAAATGGTTGGTTTTCGAGACCAAAAACTAAGAAAGACACAAGGTAAAGGGTTGGTTATCGGGTCCAGGACCTAGGAAAGACACAAGGTAAAGGGATGGTTATCGGGTCCAGAACCAAGGAAAGACACGAGGTTCAGGTACAGTCACCAAATACTCGCTGTGGCTGTAACGTGTTTGCAACGTGCTTATACACAGAATGAAACGCGAGAAATGACTTCACGACCAAGTTTAACATCAGGAGACGTGATGGGATAGGCGATAGCGGAATAGATTTTCAGAAACCAACTACTTTCGCTCATCACATCACGTCTTTGGTAAATAAAAAAACAGGCAACATCATCGTTACAAATGGTTCAATAAAGGATTAAGCGATGAAACTCACTAGTTTGTCCCGGCATGTGAACAACGTATAGTGTATTATCCTAAAGTTTGAATGACCATTTGAGATGATGTTGTCCCTCAGTAATTAGCTAACGTTAGCTCATCTTGCTCATGCAGCAGTGTTGCCAGATTGGTCCAGATTTCCCGCTCAATTCTGGCAACGCTGTCTGCAGCCAGAAATCTGGCAACACTGTCACACACTCCCATCCATTCCCATATATATATATATATATATATATATATATATATATATATATATATATATATATATATATATATATATATATATATATATATATATATATATATATATATATATAAACTATTAATTAACATATATATCTATGTCCATTCCTACCGACGCCATCTTGATGCTTGGTAACGTGAACAGCGGCGGTCTCTTTCCCTGCTCACGCCCCACGGTGTTGGATGGCAACTATGGCATCCGGGGCTATTTGGATTCGGAGCGGGAAGTGATACTGGTTAATCAGGATTCAGTTGGTGGTTCTGTCATTAAATTGTTTGTTGAAATGAAAAGATTGAAAATAATGAAATCGTGACTTAATTGATTTAAATTCTTTATAAACCTAGTGTGGAAATCAGTGGCCGGTTAGCTCAGTTGGTTAGAGCGTCGTGCTAATAACGCGAAGGTCGCGGGTTCGATACCCGTACTGGCCATACTCTTTTATATTATTTGTTTCCATTTTTTTGTCAGTCGCTACAAGAGCATAACAATATCGAAACCACATGTTTATGGTCGTGTGTGAAGGCTGGTCTGTATTGACTCTTGTGTCACAGTAAGTGTGGCTTTGCGAGACTACAGTAAGTGTAACATACCAGAGCGATTGCCACCCCCACTAGCCAGAAGCCACCCCTTGTGCATTCAAATTATATACAAAAAACATATTTATTTTATGTAATTTGCTCAGCATTTTTGCAGAATCAACCGTGGCTGGTACTACAACTGGACAGGACACTACACCTAAAACTTTACTACACCGCATTACTTATAATAAACGTATTACCAGTATTCTTTTCTCTTATTATAACTTACTTTATTGTTTTGTTATAATTTATTATTGTTATCTATGCTGCTACTTATTTTTTTACTTATTTTTTGCATATTTTTATTTTTACTTATCTTTATTTACTTTGAATTGTAGTGTAGTTGCTGCTGTGTGGCTGTTGAGGAACCAAGCCTAATAATTTTACTCTTGTGTATTTGTACAATAAGATGTAATAAAAGTTGTGCATTGTGCATTCATATGATGGTATCTCACCCAGCTCACCCAAGGTGGCGCTCTTCACGTCTTTTCCCACCCGATCACCAGCCACTGTGCCCTACCTCCGGGATCCCTAGCGTTAAGGGAGCCGCATTGCTTTTTTTATTGTCTCAATCCCCGTACACACGGTTTTCCCTAAATTGGCTTCAGTGTAGATAAGAGGCGCGACCCACACACGCTGATCCTACTCGGCCATGGCTTCTTCCTTTTCCGTGCAGACGCCACGTCCTACCTGAGAAGAACACCTTAAAATCTGGCTTGGATTGTTACCGAATCAACTTGTAGGATTGTAAAGGGGAGAGAATTACAACACCGTACGTGTGGGACGATCTGAAGAGATCCGGACGGAGAGGGGGGTAAGGAAACCGAGCTATCCGGATTAGAGAGCGAGTCAATGGTGGTTGAATGATGCATGATTTTAATGGTTTAAAGTGCTGCTACGTATTGCCCTACTGTTTTCCGACAGCCCTCTTTCTCCCATGGGACTGAGACGATTTCAAGGCACGTATGTGTGTGAGGTGAAACTGAAGCCTCACTGCAAAACCTTTTTTTAATCGCCTTTGTGCGTTGGTTTTTAGTTAGTTATGCACGACGTCAGCCCACACCGGTCAGATAGCCTGCTACATTCAAGAATGGGATTGATTTAGACACATATGTTTCACCACATGATCTGATCTTGTTTTTACTTGGAAACGCAACTTTTATATTGTGATACCCTGCTTACTGCCTTCCCCTACGCAGCCACCGGGTTTGTTCTGTGCGTGTGTCTTTAACCCACTGACATCCCTTCACTCCGACCCTAAGGATTAATCTAAGGTTAACCTACATTCAGTCAGCTTGCTTTGAGCTACGCACTGTTTGGCAACGTATCCCTGCATTGGTTACTTATGTATGATATCCCCCTTGCTTGTAATTGATGTCTATGTGCGTATGTTTGCAGTCACTCAGGTTTAAAGTGACTTATTGTTTTCGATTCTGCAGTCAGATGGCCTAGGCCTATATCTCTAAACTTTCACTCTATCCAAGGTGTTGGGGTTGAGTGCATAGGAGTCCACTACAGGGGACAACAGCTGACAAACCAGTCTTTATTCATGGATTCCTTTTGTGTGGCTCTGTTATTGATCCTCAGTGAAGGGGAAATAGTCCCCCCTCCTCCACAGGTCAGAAGGAAGGGGTCACCCAGGGCCCCTCCACCCATTTACCAGATGGAGAAGGATTGTGTTTTGGTGCCTTGCCCACGGACACTTAAACAGACCAGAACATGAGGGACAGTGGGTGGGCTGCCGCTGATTAGTTGCTGCCCGGTGTAATCCATTAATGTGTTGATACGTTAAATGCATGTAGCTGTTGTCATCAATAGGATGGCCCTTAACAGGCCTCGTCCTCAGTCTGCCTCTTCTTCAAGGACACACACAAGCGCGCGCACACACAAGCACGTACGCACACAAACCCAGGCGTTCCCTTGACACAGTGTATTAATACAAATGTTTTTTGAGCTGAGTGTGTTACCTTGATAAAAATAGTAGTAAGCATATATTTTGCTGATTATGTCATGGCCTCTTGCTTTTGCTGTTTCAGTGACATGCCCTCTTTCTGTTCAATGTAGATGGACAAAATTTGGAAATATTTCGACATGGTAAAAGAAAATAATCCAATGCTATGTGTTGTGCCTTCTTGATTCTCCAGACATAATGACTGAAAACACATCTCATGCATAAGCTGTGTGTACAAAAAACATATATTCATGCCCACGGTTCTCTCAGCTATCTGTGCGCCACACACACACACACGTCGTGCATCCGCTTCTCATGCACTGAACCCCCCCTCCCCCCGCCTCTCCATTGCTAAAAATCTTGGGAAACATTCAGGCAAACAGGCACTTCAAAGCCCTATTGAGAAACCTCAGTCCCCCAGAATTAGAAGTACACTCCCACAGTAGCTTCCTTTGTGCCTCTGTGACCGCCTTGCTCGCTGGTCCTCTAGGTCTCTTTCTCTCTCTGTCTCTGTGTTTCTCGCCCTCTCGATCCCCCGGCCCCTACAGAAGAGGAGGCCATGGAAGTTTGGCTCTCTACTTCTCGTTGGGAGAAGAAAAGCCTGGCGTTCATGTGGGTCACTCTGGACTCTGTTTATAGTTGCCAAAACCACTGATAGAAAAGAGAGGAGAGGAGGACGGGAGGGTTTGGACCCTCCATTCAAACAGCGTGTGAGTGCGTGCGTGTGCGTGTGCGTGTGTGTGAGCACAGACAGCCCAATCAATATTTGACTAGAAAAGCTCCTTTTCCTCCTTGCTGGATTCATTTAATAATGGAAGAAATGGCTGCATTGTCAGATCTTTGATTTTTTTTTAGACGACGCACTTGAAATATTAAGATTATTTCCGTGTCAGTACACGACGGGAGAACACCTTGATATTATACATTTGACCTCATGTTCCCAGCAGCACTCTGGAGATCTGTAGACAGAGGGGGCTTTCAGGCTCCAGGAATCCACACGTCTGGTGTGAATTTGTGTTGTTCTGGGGGTTAATGGAACATCTTGGTTGATCTGTCCTCCTCCCTGTTTAGGCATCACATCAAGAAGTTCCTGCTTTTGAACGCTTGTTGGGATCGAGTAATAAGCATGCTATCGATGCATTGTAATGTAAACTATGTTCTGGGAACACAATTTCAAGCACCGAAAAATAAGTAAGGAATAATCACCGAGAGGCCGGGCAATAAACAGTTTGATATGCCCGGCTCGTGGACGGCTTACCGCCCGAGACGAAGTCGAGGACGGTAACCTTCCGCGAGCCGGGCATATCAAACTGTTTATTGCCCTGCCTTGAGGGGATTATTCCGTTTATTCTACTTCGCGCCGACCAACATAATAAAACAATTCAAATACTTTAATAATTAGCCTTTTTCTTATTCGTATTGCATGCTTATTAAATGTATGCTCTGTTTAAGTTCATGTCCCTCGAAAAGTAGTTCCCTTTAGAACTACGGTGAATAACGTTAGCTCAACTGTAGGTAACGCGTTTCTATAGCAACCACACAAGGTTGCAACTGATCGCTAGTTTAACAACTTAGTTGTTGCATTCGTATCAAGTCAGCTTTAATGACGATCGATCAAACATGCACTCCTTGGTTTATTTTTTACAACGGACCTCATGTTTGAAATGTATGTGATAGAAAACGATACAAGCGGCGTATTGATCTACTGTGCTCAGTCAGCAGCAAGTAGAACCGACAAATCAGCGGGCAATATGCCGGATTAATGCACCCCTCCCAGCCAATCAGAATCGAGCATTCTTAAATGAAGTAGAATAACATTAATTAATTTATGATTGATTAGTTTGGGACTGATGCAGAGGATGCTAATCTCCGGCCCCTGGCCTAGGGGGGGCCCATCACATGGATCACCGCGACAGATATGATAAAAATCATATAGAAGAAAAAGTAGCTGAGGAGACAAGGTAGAGCGGGTTTGACTTGTAACCGCTAGGTTGCTAGTTTGATCCCTGGCTCCTCCTATCTGAGTGTCGAGGTGTCCCTGAGCAAGACACCTCACCCTAACTGCCCCCGATGAGCTGGCTGTATACGCCTCGTGCCCACTGCATCCGTCCATTGACTGATCCCCATTGAGTTTAAATGGGGACGGACGCGCAATGCATTGTGGATCCGTGCGCTCCGTTGGAGCCTTCGGCTCCATAAAAAAGTTGAAAAATGAACTTTTTTCGGCAGCGACGGGTCCGTCATCCAATCAGATCGCGTATGCAAATTTAAGCACTGAGACACTACTCGGGCTCTGATGGTGCGTTTCGACCCTGGAAAGCTCCCCCATCCGTCAGCCACGCCTTCCAACGTCAATTGACTGACGGTGCAGTGGGCACGAGGCGTCGCTTTAGATAAAATTGTCTGCTGAATGTAAATGTAACGCCTCATGCCCAATGCACCGTCAGTCAAAGGACTCAGAAGGCGTCGCTGACGGATGGGGGAGGTTTCCAGGGTCGTCAGAGTCCGAGTAGTGTCACAGTGCTTAAATTTGCATACGTGATCTGATTGGTTGACGGATCCGTCACTGCCGAAAAAGTTGAACATTTTTCAACTTTTTGACGGAGCCTTCAGCGCACGGATCCACAATGCATTGCGCGTCCGTCCCCATTCAAAGTAAATGGGGATCAGTCCAGGACGGAGGCAGTGGGTACGAGGCGTTAAGGCCCATTCACACCCTACGGTAAATACGGATACGGACCGTTTCGTCGGGTCCCGGAGGTGTTTCGTCCGTCAATGGTTCCGTCGCCTCTGAGCTTACGAATCCGGAGTGCTCCGGGAGAAACAAAGCAATACCACCGGAAATCGAGGCGGCAGTATAGAGTCAAAAGTCAGACCATTCGCGAAAATAGATAGAGTAGTATAATATCTGATATGTTTTATATTTATATTATACTATATACCTGACCTTTTTATTTTATTGATCCCCTGCTTTGGCAATGAGTGACGAGAATGAGGGTCATTTAACAACATTTTGAGGAGATAATCTGCGGGTTGGTGAGGGGTGTCACATGCCACCGCCGCCTAGGGCTATACTTTTTGCACATTTTTTGCCGATTACGGATGACACAAAGCAAAATCATCTCTACAGATGTCATGTTTGTGATTGTCGATGGATTGATCTCCGACTGATCCCCATTGATCTCCGGATCCGGATGAAATTCGTCCGTCGTTGTTATGGATGTTACGCAATAAATCCTCTAGAGGGCACTGACTGTCGTTTCACAAATTAACGACCCATTGAAGGACGAAACACCTCCGGGACCGGACGAAATGGTCCGTATCCGTATTTACCGTAGGGTGTGAATGGGCCTTTACAAGTTGCTGGTGTTCCCCGTCGGATGAAGGACCTGCTGGAAAATCTCCCGTGTTCAGGGGTTGACGCTAACGGTTGCCCGCTTGCCTGCTTGCCCGGGGCAACTAAAAATAATACTTTGGCTGAGATGATTTCTGGTTGTGTGCATTTTTTTTAGGGTTTGTTCATATAAAAGATATTTAAGAGTTACTAAAAACTGTAGAACAACCATTTTCTTCCGCAAAATCACACAAAATGGATATATTTGCAATTGATCAGCGCGCTGTGTTCTCTTCTCTCGGAGAGCAAGTTAAAGGTTGGGTATGGAATTCTCTTTTTTGGCCATTTTTGCAAAATTACTTGAAATCCTTATTATAACCCACTTACAGCCACTGAGTTAGAAGTACTGACATAAAAATTAAACAAGTCAATCATCTGTGGATCGAAAAGCTCTAGCCAATGATTTCCAGAACCACCGAGTGGCATTGGACAGTAAGTACGTCAATCAAACGGTCATACTGCACTCCCCCTCGCGTGACCCCTTCGTGCACGTACTCAAAGCTCGTGACCCAGAGCAAGCTTCTGTTTGTTGTTATCCTGCGGTAGCTACTGGAGCTAGCTAACTAGCTAATGGCTCGCTCTCGCGCTTCTGTGTTCGCGCGCGTCCAGGACTTGGAATGGGTGGAGTCAGCGCTGAAGGAGATGGGGTAGGACCATTTGAGTTGTGTGTTTTCAAAATATGCTGGCGTTTCGCAAATCCCATACCCAACCTTTAACAGACAGCGCGAACATAGCCCCGCCTCCTGTCACGCACTCGCAGTGTGGTCTCTGGCTGTGATTCGGCGGTGCACTAGGTCTAAAAAAAAATTGTATTTGGTTCCGGTTTCCGACCGACCCTGTCAATTTATGTGCGACCCAAATTATTTTATGAGCTATAAAAAAATGAGCGAATTTTCTAGTTTTTAAATGAAAACAACCTACCTATCATTCGCTGCCGCTGGAAAAAATAAAATCAAATAAATTCCCTAGGGCTGGGCGATATGGGCCAAAATGAATATCTCGATATTTTTTTACTATATCTCGATACAAGATATATATCTCGATATATTTTGAATCTCCTCTAGAGCACATCATAAATGCTCGATTCAACCATGTCTGGCATAATGTTACGTCAGTAATAATTCTAGTATTACTGAAACATAAGTCTGCATGTAGATTACATGAAACAACATATTGTTTAAACTCATTAGTGCTTTCTATTGGAACAATTAAGAACTTGCACATAAGAAAAGGAAAATCACAGCAAGTTAGATTTACCAACACAGCATTTATTCAAACCGTTAATTATTTATTAACAGTTTGAATAATAATTATTATATATACAATGCCAGACGAAGGATCCAGTGCTATTCTTTTTCGAAACCAAATCCTCCGTTTCCATCCTTTTTTTCTCTCTCTGGCTGTTCTCACTCACCAGTCGGAGGTACACACACCTACAGCAGCGCGCCTTCCAGACTACGTCACACACGCGCGTCCATGAGAATCTCGTGGACTCGCAATGGGCGGGGGGTGTGAGTGTGGAGAGCCACAGGAAAGAGCGAGAGAAGGGAACACTGTGCGTTAAACAAACCCCGAGAAGCCCAATCCCTATGACCTCCCCACGCTACGGCCATCCGGAGGCGCACAGAGCTTTTGGCCGTGATATTATATAAACAATTATATTATATTATATCTTATTATATATAGAGCTCCGGGAGTCGCAAATGGCAACAATCACTTTCTCCTCCATGCTGCAGTTCACCCCGGACTGCACTGCACCGAGTTTGACGGTTGAACGCTGGTTGGCTGTTATGTTACACATGTCACTCAGTGGCCACGCTGTTGAACGCTGATTGGCTGTCATCACGCGAAATTCGCATCAAAGTTGAAATATTTCAACTCGAGCGAATTTGTCGCGCCACAAATCCTCGTGAACGCGCTCGCCTGTGCCCGGCGAAAGTGTGGCGCGAATAAGAATTTCGCCCGATACGCGTCCCTACGTTCACTTTGTATGAGATCTTGTCGCCCCGTCGCGTGAAAGCACAACGAGTATGCCTGCGGCGGCAAAAAGAAACATTGCGTGCCAATTTGTATTCGATGAACAAACACGGCACTTCAATTGTGAAAATTGCAAAATAGTGCATTTTGATGCCATATGTAGTATCTAACAAATGAACAAAATAAGTCAATCAGGAGGAATATACCAAAAATAAAAATACTGTTCTACTCCTTCCTCCCTCTCTCATTGTGCAAACTGAAAAATAATGCACTGACACTGCAGAGACCCAACTTCGAAAAGGATTTATGTAATTTAAATTGTCAACTTGTAGTGTGTGTTTACTACTTAGAACTTGTTGATAGATCGTGGAATTTCGACAGTCAACAGCTAGACTAGGACTACATAACATGACAAAAGTTCTCTTACTACTTAGAACTGGTTGCTAGATCGTGGAATTTCGACAGTCAACAGCTAGACTAGAACTACATAACATGACAAAAGTTCTCTTTTCACCAGAGTATAAAATCCGAACCCGACACAGTCTATTCATAATATTGTAATGACCACGGAAGAGGCAGTGAATGAAGTGATTAGACAGCTTATTAGATACCTAATAAACCGTTGGAACACGCAAGACCGGTCACCATAGCAACGCTGGTAAACAAACCCTCGGAGCTCGGCTTGGGGGGAGGAGGCAACGCGTCAACGCAAATTATTCATGTCGACGAATTTTAGAAGTCGACTACGTCGACTAGTCGTCCCAGCTCTAATCTGCACCCATACAAATAATCATTGCAAGGCTGGTCGAAATTGGGATCTTTAGCCTGTGACGATATACCAAAGTAAATACATGTTATTTTTTAGTCTTTGGTGAGAGTTGATGTCTCATGGACTGGGCTCGTTAGGGTGGGGTTAACTCAGCCAAGTAATGTTCCATAGGCTGGATGTCTAAATTATAATTATATTATTTGTGGCTTGCCATTGTACAACTGGGCAATTTTATCTTAAATGTAGTTAATTGGTTGGCTGTTGTGCCCGTACTATGTCATCTGTCTTGTTTCAAAGTGACAAAGGCTGTTAATTGTTTCCTCATTTCTTTCTTTCCATTAAGTAAAAAGGATAAGCTACCATTTATTTGTTAAATCATTGCATGTCAGTTCTGTTCTGCGTTCAATGCCCTTGGGGGGCTTTTTGTTTAACTTGTGCACATGTCTCCTTACCTAATGATGCCAACCTCTCTTCGCAACCGCCAATTATTTTTGATCGACGTGTCCATTTGGTTTCTACGAATTAACGAAGTGGACACCTTCACACACTGTCCTCAGGCAAACTGTTCCTTCTCTACCAGCGAGGACGACTTTAAACCTGTCTCACTCTTGTCGCTGACACGGAGACGCGGTGACACAGAGATGCCGTGTGTGACGGCGAAAGCAGTAGAGTAGCCTACTTGGATCTGAATGGCTGCCCTGCAGGTAGAATGACTAACCTGCATGGCAGGTCTCACTGTATGTGTCAAGTCAACTCTCTAGTCGGGATCCACTTATCTTTTGCTCAGGCGTAGAGCCGTAAACTGTTTATGGTGAGTGTGAGTATGTGTGTGTGTGTGTCACATTGATCCATGAACTATAATCTTCAATGTGTGGTGTGAATGCATGTGTTCGCTCTACCCTAAGTAGACTAGATCGGGCATAAGCCTGTGAGGCCCATTTCTTTGTGGGCTTAAAGGTCTCATCACTCTCATGGCATGAAAACTTCACTTTATGATGTTTTCTAACGTTAATGAGTTCCCCTAGCCTGCCTATGGTCCCCGAGTAGCTAGAAATGGCGTTAGCACTAGGTATCCTGCTCCGCCTTTTAAAAAATTAAAGCTCAGACACTCCCGATTTCGAATTAGGCCCAATATGTCGTCATAAGGGGCCAAGTTAATAATCATAATAATAATAATAATAATACATTTTATTTATAATGCACTTGAGTCCTGTTTGGCTGCTGTGAAGGGCTGGATGTCACAAAACTTCCTACAGCTTAATACTGGGAAGACAGAGCTGATGATTATCGGCTCGAAGCGGGACCGGGAAAAGTTTGAGGATGTCTCTCTGTGGTTGGATGGCTTCGCCATCCCACAGAGTGCATCCGTCAGAAATCTTGGTGTCTTGTTTGACCCTCAACTATGCTTTGATCAGCATATAAGAAGTATAACTAGAATTGCCTTTTTCCATTTGAGAAACATTGCAAGAATCAGATCAATGTTATCTGTAGTGGATGCAGAGACACTGATTCATGCGTTTGTCTCGTCAAGACTGGATTATTGCAATGCACTGTTCTCGGGATTACCGAACTCTACTACAAAGAGTCTACAGCTGGTACACAATGCGGCAGCTAGATTGCTGACCAGAACGAGAAAGTTTGATCATATTACACCTATTCTCGCCTCTTTACATTGGCTACCAATAACTTTCAGATCAGACTTTAAGGTGCTATTGCTGACCTATATAGCCTTGCATGGACTATCTCCATTGTACCTGAAGGACCTGATCATTCCTTATAGTCCTTCTCGGTCTCTCCGGTCTTCGGGAGCCGGCCTTCTTTCATTGCCGAAGGTTAAAAAGAAATCGGCTGGACAGAGAGCGTTTGCCTATCGAGCCCCCTTTTTATGGAATAGGCTGCCATCAGCGATCAGGGAAGCTGACTCTGTGGAGCTATTCAAAGGGAAGCTCAAAACGCACCTCTACAATCTTGCATTTGGAGTGTGAAAATAACAGATGCGTAGTGAAGACTACTCTGTTTGCTTGTGCTTTTCTTATTATATTATACATTCCCACTATGTACTTTTCCGTTCTAATTCACTATTCTGTCAGTTGTAGCGTGCTGCGGGTGCTGGACTGGATGCCTGGACTCTCCTCATGGATAACCGGCCAGAACCCCATCACCATTTTAATATGATGTACATGTATTTACCTGTATGCCAATTGTGGCACCCATTGCACTCCTGACCATCCCTGGAAGAAGGGATCCCCTACACTGCGTTTCTTCTCAAGATTTCTTCCTTGCTGATTCAAGGGAGTTTTTTCTTGCCCGTGTGGGGGCATGGGTAAAGGGGGGTGTCACAAATATTTGGCCTGTTAAAGCCCTTTGAGACTGTAATGGTGATTAAGGGCTATATAAATAAAATTGAATTGAATTGAATATTCAAGAATCTCAAAGTGCTTCAGAGAAAAAAAATAACAATAACTTATAGGTAATAAGTTACCTCCCCTTTCTCTGCCTTGCCTGCCCAGAGAATTTGGCCCGTGTGTGTGTGTGTGTGTGTGTGTGTGTGTGTGTGTGTGTGTGTGTGTGTGTGTGTGTGTGTGTGTGTGTGTGTGTGTGTGTGTGTGTGTGTGTGTGTGTGTGTGTGTGTGTGTGTGTGTGTGTGTGTGTGTTATAGGGCTTTGACTTTTGGCCAAAAATCATATTCGAAGTTCGTTTGTTTATTAATATTAGTATTCGAATATATTCGAATATTTATTAATAATATTTTGACCATTAAATGCCTTCAGTAATACCTGGGCTGAATCCGAGTACTTAGTACATACTATTTATGTTCAGTGTCTACTACTTGACCGTACTACACTTGTAGTACGGTCTACAGCTATGCGTAGAACGCCTAGAACGGTCTACAGCTATGCGTAGAACGCCTCTGAACTCTTCCGAACACCGCCGTAACTCCACCGGATGTTTGGAGATGACGTGTCTCCCCTCAGATGCCGGCAAAATTACCTTGATTAGTTACCTGTTTTCCATCTTGTCATCGTTGCTATTAAATTAAAAATGTCTCTTGTTACTTAATTACTTACTTTACTTTTTTACTCTTTTTAATGTCTCTTTTTTTCGCCGCTTTCTATGACGTCTTTCTAAGCCGCTGTTGGTAGTGTCGGGTCAGCCATCACTTCTTCGTTCGTTACCAGACCCGTAGTCTGGTAACGTAGTGACCTACCGTTGTATACTGTGGCGGTAGTACGCATTCGGAAACGTTTTCCGTACTACACAATGCACACTGAGCATTCGGACACGCTATATTTGTGGCGTGCTACAAAATGCATACTATAAGTATGAGTATTCGGATTCAGCCCTGGATTGGGCTTTGCGAGGTTTGTTTACAGGCGTTGCTATGGTTACCGGTCTTGCGTGTTCCAACTGTTTATTATGTTTCTAATAAATCGCTGTCTAATCAATACTTCATTCATTGCCTCTTCCGTGGTCATTACAATATTATGAATAGACTGCATGGGTTCTCCGACGTCTCTCCCTCTTGGCCTGCCCATAACAGGTTCGAATATTAAGGGCTGCCTAATATTCGTTCGAATTATTTTTATTTTTTTTGATATTCGAATTATATTCGAATCACGAAGTTCGAAGTCAAAGTCCTAGTGTGTTAGAGCTGTAGCGACGCGTCGATGACGTCGACATGTCGACGTCAAAAATTTGTCAACGTCAAATTTCTCCGTCGACGATTTTCGCCATACGAGAAAAGAAAATTGAAAAATGGACGAAAGTCAAAATAAAGGAAAATGTCCTCGCGCGAAATCCTCAAAAGTATGGAAATACTTCAAGATGAGTCCTAAACGGAAAGGTGTTGTGATTTGCACTCTTTGCCAAATGGTTATGGCATATCACAAGAGCACGACGGCTATGTTGGAGCATCTCAATCGGAGGCACCCCATTGTCACTCGTGATGGAGACTATTGCAAGTAAGTACCAACGTTGGTTAAATTAATTTCATGTTTGTGTGTTGTTTTGTGTGGCTTGGGCTCTGCGCGGTGCGGTTTGTTCGTGCTGGGTTGGTGGTGTCACGTTAAAATTGTACCGGGGGCGAAAATTGTACCGGCCTACGTCATCCATAGTAATCCATTCCAAACCTGCCTGGCAACAGACGATCGCGTTGGGCGATCGCGTCGAATGACGTGGAAGGTTCTTGAACATTCGCAAACTCATTCATTGAGCGCGACAAGACAGATAACATTTATTTTACAAATTACATTTATTAGCGTTCCTAACTTTATATTTGTATTGTATTGCATTGTATTTTGCATTGTAACCAGATCAAAATTGTTATGTGAACCCCTGGCCATTTCCATGTTACAAAACAACACAGACAGAGACACAGCTGCTGCGTTAGGCTAGCCATGATGATGAAATGCATTGTTGGACATAACATTACTTTTAAAAGTAGCCACGATAGCATTCAAATAAACTAATCATAGCAAAGCACTGCAATGAGGTTAAGAGTAGATTTAAAATGCTCCACTGTCATAGCTGTTGTTCTAATATGCATTGTTTTTGTGTTTTCTAGGACAAAGCAAAGAACCTTGCCGTCCTACCTTGGGAAAGAGACACAATGCACTCCACAGAAGGCAGCTGAAATGAGCAAAAAGATCTTGAGAGTAAGTAATTATTAGCTCACTGTTGTTTGCTTTGAGCATCTTTTAGGATGGAAAGGCTGTGTCCATCTTTTGTGTCCTATATTTATTAGCTAGGTTATGGGTGTTTCTTCAGTTAACTTGGCCCTTTTCTTTGTGTCCTTGTTTAGATTGTCTAATAATTAATCTTCTTACATTGTAAGCAACATATGGCTCTATGAAAGGTGCTATGTTCATGTTGTTATTAATAATCATTTTCTTTGTCTTACAGGTGATCGTCAAAGACATGAGGCCTTTGTCTCTTGTTGAGGGTGAAGCCTTCATAGACATCATTGAATATGCCTGCCCAGGCTTCAAATGTCCCTCTAGGTCGTGGTTCACAAAGCAGTTGGAGAAGGCATATCAACATGCTCTTGAAGATCTGAAGAAAGACCTAAAGAAGAGGTCCTCAAAAATCACACTCACCACAGATGCCTGGACAAGTATTGCCACAGAGGCATACCTCGGAGTGACCTGCCACTACATCAACGACAACTGGGAGATGGTCTCATTTGTTTTGTGCACAAAGCGCCTTGAGGACCGACACACTGCAGAAAAACATTGCTCGCTGGATTGAAGAGGTTGCCGAGAAGTTTGACTTCTCTCTCCTTGATGATGTCCTGGCGATTGTCCACGATAATGCAGCTAATGTGGTCAAAGCCCTTAGAATCCTTGAAGAGAGGCAGGGCGTTGCCTCACTTCGATGTGCTGGCCATACCATCCAGTTGATCGTAAACCATGCTCTGAAAGAGCCCCGCATCAACAAGGCACTTGGGGCAGCAAGGAGCCTCGCCGGGTACTTCCATAGCAGCGATGTTGCCACCCTGAATTTGAAACTCAAACAAGAGCAAATGGGCACAGCTCAACACAAGTTGACCCAGGATGTAGCTGTTAGATAGTTCTTACTATATGATCAAACGCCTCCTTGAGCAGTGGTGGCCTGTAACCGCAACCCTCTCCGACCCAGAGGTCACCAATGCAGCAAAGCACTACCTGGATATGAAATCTGACCAGTTGAGGCTCCTGGAGGAGCTACAGCAAGCACTTGAGCCCTTTGAGCAAGCCACCGTCTTCCTGAGTGGAGAAGCATACGTCACAGTCTCTGTCCTGCCTCCGCTAGTGTAAGCCCTACAGAAGTCCACGCAGACAGTCTTTGAGTCCGCTTCCGTCACCACCTTCGAAACAGCAGCCGCAGCAGAGATTGCTTCAAGGTTAGTTTGATTATCCAGCTCTTTAAATCTCTTATAGTGAACTAACTGAATATTTTAATTAAGCTTTCCCAGTTTGCATTTTTCAATGTTTTCCCATTGGCATTCTATCATGTAGAGCTATTGATTCTACAGTTATCTTTCTCTCTAAGCACCTTGAATTTCTTGAAAGTGTGCAAATCAAATCCAATATTTTTCAGATGGAAGATTGAGGCTACATATAATGAAGACGGGAAAAATGTTTGCATCTTCGCCGCGGCCCTTGATCCGAGATTCCGAAAACTCAAGTTCCTGTCCACGGAAGACATCCTGAAGGTGAAACTCAAACTTCAGACCCTTGTACTTGAAGCCAGACGAGTGCAAGTGAGGGAAGAGCCTGAAGAAGATGACGGTGACCAGCCAGATCATTCCAGACAGAAGCCAAAGACTGTTCTGGACATGTTGCTTGGCACAGATGATGATGAGGAGCTGGAAGATGAAGACCCAGGCCAAGACGGAAGGGATGATGCTGTCAGGAATGAGCTGCTTGCATACTTTAGGGAGAAACAGATTCCAAAGGACAAAAACCCACTCCAGTGGTGGAAGGAAAATGAAACAAAGTTCCCTGCCCTGGCTGTTGTGGCGAAATCCTATCTGGCTGCCCCTGCAACATCCACACCTTCGGAACGCCTGTTCTCAGCAGCAGGGTCCATCGTGAGCAAAAAAAGAGCAAGCCTCACCAAAGAGCACGTGGACATGCTCACATTCCTCCACAGTAATTCAGAGTAGGTAGCTAAAGAGTGGTGAGGGAGGAGAGAAGTGGAGGAAAGTAGACAGTGCTATATTGCAAAAACTTCATTAGCATGTAAGCTAGTAGAATAGCAGTTAAGACTCAGTTTGATTGAGCATCAGGTTTTATGTTGGTTTTTGCACTGCATTTTTTTGATCTTTTGTTCAGGAGAAATTTATGTTTGGAAAATAGCAAACTATTTTATTTTGTGTAAAGCAGAAAGTTTTTTGCTGTGCTGTTGTTATAATAAAGTATATTATTAAGATTTTTTTGGTATTTATTTGAGATGCATTATGTTTTTTATTAATCGAGCAACAGAAAAATAGATAATCGTCCATTAGTCATTCGATTAGTCCACTAATCGATAATATAATCGCCCGATTAATCGTTTAATAAATAATCGTTTACCCCAGCCTTAGTGTGTGTGTGTGTGTGTGTGTGTGTGTGTGTGTGTGTGTGTGTGTGTGTGTGTGTGTGTGTGTGTGTGTGTGTGTGTGTGTGTGTGTGTGTGTGTGTGTGTGTGTGTGTGTGTACACATGGTAGTGCAAGTGTTGTACACTTCTTTGTCGTGAGTGTGTGTATACACACACGGTAATGCAAGTGTACACTTCTTTGTTATCTTGATAACCGTTCTGCTGTTGGTGTTATGCCGATGACACATCGGGTTCTCTGACATCTCTTGTGTTTCCGCAACGAGACTCGTAGTGGGGGTTATCTCAGCCATGGTTGAGAAGGAATTGGTGGAAAGGAACTTTGGCTTTGACTCCCTGAAGTACATGAACCGCGACATGGAAGAGAAAGGGATTGTTGCCTGCGATTGTCTTCCACCGGAGCACCGCTGCCCGCTGCCGAGGCACCACCGCCGCGAGGCATGACTGCCTCGGCAGCGGGCAGTGGGATTCCGTTGGGAGTCAATCGTGGGCAACAATCCCTTTCTCTTCCATGTCGCGGGTCAGTCTACTTCAAATTGATGTGGAAGTGGAAGAACAAGAGACGTCAGAGAACCCGACGCAGTCGTTTGAGATTCATAATATCGTCTGGAGGCGCACACAAATTTTGGTTGTGATAATATATATTATATGATATAGACATCTATGTATAATATGATATTATTTGGATTAAGAGCTCAAGGACTCCCGCTGGAGCACCCGGAGGGTTATATTACAGAACATGTGCCGTGTTCCAATACCCGTACTGTCCGTACTTACTAGCCAAAATTTGAGTACGCAGTACGTTCCAATTCAGATCCGGCGAAAAGAAGTATACTTCAAGGACCCGGATGCCGTCCTCAAAACGGGCTAATCGTGAAGTGTGGATCGAAGGACACTCCCCGTACTCAACGGCAGCCATCTTAGCTACGTAGCGGATGAGGCGGAGCCAGGCTGAGCCAAAGTCGGCGCATTTTCCACATAGCCTGCATTAATAGTCATTTTGTAGTTTTTATAGTTTTTATAGCTTTTTATAGCTGCTAGGCGTAAAGAGTTCACCGTTCAAAGCGGGATGTTTATTGCGGGGGAGGAGCCACGGCGGCATTCGTGATCGTAATTTCCGGTTAGTGCACCACGGAGTACTCGATTTGGAACAGCACTCACATCTGAAAAATTAACGTAGTAGACATTGCGGATAGTATACTTCCTTTAAGTATACTCATGGAAGTACGGGTATTGGAACACGGCAATGGCCAAAAGCTGTGTGCGCTACGCCATTCGATACATTCACTGTAAACACGAGCGCATGGTACCGTGGCCGCAAGCTGCTCAGGGCCACACACCCATCCTCCATCTTAACCCGCCTCTAAAAAACGTTTATGGAAAGCTCATTGTGGGACTGGCTCGTAGTGGCTGTAATTCTGCACCCAGGCTGAATTTCTTGAAAGTCTTTAAGTACTGTATTGGGGGCCCACTAACGGCTATATAAAAGCATTCATAATGTTGCATGCCATGGGATCTTTAAGGATTACTCATGGACTGATATGTTTAAGGTTTAATTTGCATACATACACTGACACACATTTATGTATAGAAACACACACACACACACTGGAGGCTTTGGGTCAGGGACTGTTTAGTACAGCTGGGTATTGTGGCCAATTTCCTAAATCGATTTGATTTCGATTCATAAGGTTCTGAATCGATTAATCACGACCCGATTCAATCTGCTCTTAAATAAGGAAAATGGCTGTACTGTGTTGCAAAATACAAATTTACTTTGTTTTTTCTCTTCATCTTAAACAGGTTTTAAGTGCAAACTTGTAAATTGGACAGTTTAAACTTGAGCTGTAAACAAAACTCAAGTCTCAAAAGTGCAACTTTGAAATTAGAAAGGAATTGCAAGTGAAAGTGTACTTGAACTACAACATTCAATCACTGAAAATTGCATTAAGACATTGTTTATTAAAGTGCAAAAAATAATAGTAACAAAACAAAAAAATAATAATAATAATCTATCTCATGCCCTATGAATCGATATTGCAAAATTCGATTAAATCAAAAAAATGACCCATCCCTACTGGTGTGTGTGTGTGTGTGTGTGTGTGTGTGTGTGTGTGTGTGTGTGTGTGTGTGTGTGTGTGTGTGTGTGTGTGTGTGTGTGTGTGTGTGTGTGTGTGTGTGTGTGTGTGTGTGTGTGTGTGTGTGTGTGTGCGCACGCGCGCCCAGTGCAGCGGTGTGTAACCCAGTATGCCCTCCTCCGTCAGCGCACGATACATTCCTCAGCGGTGATTAGGAATGCGCGATATATACGATATAAACGATAAAAAATGGCCTACGATAGGAATGCGCGATATAAACGATATACGATATAAACGAAAAAAATGGCCTACGATAGAGTTTTTAGTTATATTGCTCTATCGCAATAATGCATGTTTGACGCAATCTATCCATGACCCGCAAAATATAAAGAGCGGGTCATGGGTAGAGCTACGAGCTGCAACCAGCTGCATCGCATCATCCGCGACCCGCGAAATTTAAAGAGCCAAGAGCTGCAACCGGCTGCAATGCATCATCCGCGACCCTCGAAATTGAAAGAGCCACGAGTTGCAACCGTCTGCAACGCATCATCCGCGACCCGCGAAATTTAAAGAGCCATGAGCTGCAACTCATTTCATGTTCATTTCAAAATTGTATGCGTTCATTTTGCACTTTTATGTTTTAATATCAAGTATCTGTGCACACACTTGGAAGATTTTTCTTTATTTAAAATAGCCATGCCTAATACTGGACGTATTTCCCTAATTCACAGTATCCGTTTCTTTATTAGCAAGACACCACCAGTTTTAATTTCATTAAGAGAAGTATACGTCATTAAACAGAAGATTTTTTTCTTTGTTAAAGTCTCTGCAGCTACAACATTATGTTGTATGATTACAGTTTTGCACAATAAATGTTCTCAAAACGACATACTAAGTTTCTTTCTTCTTTTGTTTTATACATTTAGCAGTTTGGCTTTCCTTAGTCTATGTAACCTGTTCTGAAATGGTTCTATTATGATTTATATATCGTGATATATATCGTTATCGCAATAGGTTGCAATGTATATCGCAATATGGATTTTAGGCCATATCGCCCATCCCTAGCGGTGATGTCACCAACCGTCTCCGTCAGGCCGTTTGTTGTCCCAGGCTTCAGGTTTTACCCTTTTCTTCATCCTCCTCCTACGTCTTATCTCTGCTGCTGATGGCAGCATGAAGGCCGTGGGCTGCATCAGCCCCCAGAGGAAGGGAAGGGGAGGTGGGGGAGGGGTGAGCTGAGAGGGGGGAGGTGACGTTAGAGAGGAGGGGTGAGATAACCCCCGGTATCTCATCTGTTCCACCTTACGTGAGGCCTGGTTTCACGTCTGGACTGGTTTTAGAAGACCCAACTCACCCCGCTTGGAAGATGGTGTGTGTGTGTGTGTGTGTGTGTGTGTGTGTGTGTGTGTGTGTGTGTGTGTGTGTGTGTGTGTGTGTGTGTGTGTGTGTGTGTGTGTGTGTGTGTGTGTGTGTGTGTGTGTGTGGTCATAGGAGTTTGTGTGCAGGTCTGTGTGATTTTGGGTGTGTATGTGAAGAGGTGAAAGAGGACCGCTTTGTGTAAAGTTCAGCCCACCTGCAAACTCAGACAAGCTGTCCTTGTCACAAAGACACACGCACACAGTTACGCATGCACAGTACTTAAATCCCACACCACGGGGAAAGCCGCAGACTTGATTGAATGTGTGCCTGATCACACGATGCGTGTGAACTGATGTGAAACCTATTGCCCACAATATACCCCACCCACGGCTCATGTTATACCGCACCCATGGACCCATCTAATCCTTATTTTTTAACACACCAGGGGCAGTTGTATGCCTGTGATTTACTGCTGGGCAATACTTTTTTACTCAACTTATTATCAGTGCAATGCCACACATCCGTCAATTTTTTTTTTCTCCTCAACCTTTTATTCAAATTCATGAGACTCAGGTTTTTATCCCGAGTTTCAACCACAGTTTTCTTCCCGGTGGGGGTAAGCACCACCAACCGATCCATCTCTGCAATGGTCTGGCCCAAGGGCACGCAGACCGTAGCTATTAAGGAAGTGCAGTAGTGTTAATGTGTGGTTATTTCCCTGGTTTGGTTGTGTTTCGACCTGTTCCATCGCTGTCACACACTCAACTGGATTTATAGCAGGACAAAACCGTAGGCTAGGTATTTATGAATAAAAGGCTGTACATTGTTCTTTGTGTTTTCACTCACAAATGCCACCATCCTCTTAAGCACCACAAAAATATAATTTGAATAACTTCCTGTATTATGGGAGCGAACCACAACTGAAATCCTCTGATGGTGTTGATATTTGCAACGAGCAAATCACATAGACACGACAAACGCCAACAGCCCACAGCGGCGCTGGCTGCGTTTTGATGGTGTGGGTTACTGGTTGAAGAACAGCCTTTTTGTCTTTCTGGAGTGGAGACAAACTAGTCCATTAACGACATCGTATCCAATATACTGTCCTATCCAATTACCTATAAAGGTCTTTATAAAAGTATTTATTTTTTATCTTAGAATATGTGTTCCTCAGGCACCACAAGGATAAGCACAACTTAGAAAATGTGCTGATGGGTGTAGACCTTTCAATTAAGGATGCACCGAATTTTCAGCCGAAAATGGCCCAAAAGCGCATTTTTGGTTTTCGGCCGAAATACTTTTATCACCGAAACAACACGGCCGAAACAGAAATATGTGATGACACAAAAAAGCGCTGCCAGCACACGTCTACATGTATGCTGGCAGCGCCAACACTGTCTGCGGTGTTGACCTTTTTCAATGTTTCTGAGAAAGACCCACGTATAGCGATTTGCAAAAATTGCAATGCCTTGATTTTGAAGTTAGTACACAGTCATAGCCATAAATGCAATGGTAGTGGTACTAATAATTGGCATAATAATTTCTTTCGGTTTTCGGCCTTGGTTTCCTCGTTTTCGGTTTTGGCAAAGAATTTTCATTTCAGTGCATCCCTACTTTCAATGCTGCCATATTCGAGATATGGAAAATTGCAGCATTGTTGACACACCTTGTTCACCAGTTAACGTTTAATCTTTAAAGCCTCTCTTTACATCGTTGTCTAACATCTGACTAGCTGACACTTTTGTTGACTTTATGGTACTTATTACTATCAAAGAAGATCATCTGTTAACCTTCATTGTTTCTTTCCGAGAGCTGCTCTAAACTCTGTCTAGTTCAGAAAACAAATTGTAAACACAGGGCATCTATTGGAGTAACCCCAATATTGATTATATATTGTAAACTGTTGTTCTCTGCATCTGCAAATTAATCATGTTACTTTCCCAAGTCATTCTGTTTTAAGAAGCACGACAACATTTCTTTTTTATTAGCTGACTTTGAGCTGTGTAGCATCTTATCCTAGATATCTTTGTTGTGTACAGGGAATGGGCTAACCTTGCGATTGTAAGTGCTTGGCACTTGGTTCTATGAACTTCCTTACTATACCAACAGCGATATATTTTTTCACCTTCTTCTGACAAATGTACTTATTGTAAGTCGCTTTGAATCAAAGCGTCTGCTAAATGCCATAAATGTATATGAAGATACTTTATTTTTAAACTTTTTTTCCTGACCAGATATTTGGTAATTCTGTGATACATCAAGGTAATTTTACATTTGTAGATCTTGTTGTCCATCATTTTTAACGCATCGCTTTCCACCCCTCTCCTCTACAGATAACACCACCACCTGAATCCATAGTGAGAGCGAGAGAATTCACCTTGTTTTTCCACCATGGTCGAACCGTCCGACAGGCCCGCGTCCGCGGCCCAGCGCCTGGGGGCCCCAGACAGCTACGGGGTCTCCACCCTTGAGCCCAGCCTGCGGCCCCCCACCACCCAGCCCTCGGGGGGCCGCCAGGTACCCCTCAGGGTCCAGCTGCTGGACGACACCCAGGAGGTCTTCCAGATATCGGTGAGTCAGAGGACCCGTTTGTCTGTGTTTGTACATGAAACAGGCTTGACATGATGTGTTTGTGTGGGCCGGTTCTGTTTGCGCTGTAGTGTCGCCAGATGTGGCCCAGTGTACTTATCGTATGTTGTCTAGGAAGCGGAGTTCAACTAGCCTTCTTGGCAGGTAGCGTAACCTTGACCTCAAAGGGTTTCTATTTTACCAGAAGTGCAATATGATTAGCCAATTACATGGCAATTCAAAATCGACCCTTTCCCGACAAGATGCATAGGAGTAGAACGGTTGTCAAAACCCTATCAGACCATTGAATATTTTTTCCTGTGTGGCTCAGCTTGCGCACGTAGGTTAGGGGTCCCATTGGGAGATGGGAATCTGTATGCTGTAGCATATTTTTTTATGTGATCTTAGACCAAGTCAACGGGTTTATGAGTGGATTCCATGGAAGATCACATCTGATGGTTCCAGTTAGGACAAGATTTGTAAACACGAAACAAGCGCTTATAATGTTAACATAGTTTTGAATCTGTTGTCATTCTGTCTAGATTGTTATTGGACGTTTCAAATTTCAGTTTTGCCTCCGCTACCATTGACACCATTGACATTCTTCTCTATTAGGCCTAGGTTTTGCTTTTATTCAGCCTAGTGTTGTCTTTATTTAGCCTAGTTTGGTCTAGATACAACTTTTGTCTGGTTTAGCTTCGTTTTTTTCTATATGTAGCCTAGTTTCGGCCAAACCCACAAAGTAAACTAGATGAATGATGAAAGGGGGCCATAGTTAATCCCTGAATTCCTACAGAAATCTATTTTTGAAGATTGGAAAACTCAATTTGTTGGTGGACTAAACAGCAACTCACCGTACTTGTCAGTGGTGGTTGGTGGACGCTTTCACCCCAAGAGTTTACAAAGAAGTTGGACTCTCTGGAGGGCACATACAGGAAATGAGAGAGATTCCACTTTCCTGTCCAAACATGCACACCCGACCATACCCAACACCCAAGGGCCCATGGAACCAGAGATAACACTGGCGGAGAGAAGGTTCTGGTCCAAGAGCTATGGTCCGCATGTGTCTGCTGCTAGATACTGTCCAGAGATCACTCCATCTACCGGTCTGCAGGGCTTCTGTCGGGCCTCCCCTGTGTCACGTGTCTGGTCACTTGTCTTCATGTGTTTAATCTTTCGTTGTTTTGGTAATGGTTACACCTTGTAAACCGGTTTGAGGTTGGTTTACGGGTGTGTGTGTGTGTGTGTGTGTGTGTTTCGTTGCTGTGCGTGTTGCCTGTGTGTTCGAAAGGCTCCTTATTACCTATAGTTGTTCTACAGGTAATAGATTAATTGCGAAACAATGAATCTTAAAGCAGTTAAAAGTCCCTACAGTCCCTGTAATGTGTGCTTTGCTGGGGTGTGTTTTGCATGTCGTTGGAATATCTTCAGTTCTCTAAGCTAGGAATTTGCAACAAGTGGTTTATTATGGTCTGCAAAGAGGAACAGAACGCTTCTGGAGTCCTGTTTCAGACACTTTGTGATCATCGTTAAGAAGGAACGTTATTATCTCACAGAATTTCCAGGCCTTCTCTTCTTCGGGAAAATGCCAGGAATGTGTGTGGTGGTGTTTTTGTTGTAGCCTCGGGATGTCTCTTGTCTGTCTGTGGCAGAGATGGGGTATGCAGTGTGTATTGTTGTGTGTAAAATGGTCCAACTGTATGTTTTGTGCGGAGCTGGGAAATAATTACTACAGAAAGCTGACAAATTTCCATTTGTTCAACCCTAATGGATTCTGTAGGATATTTACTTTTCTCTACATGTTAGTGGAAAGTTGAGAAATTATCATAGTGGTTATATGATTTATTTTAATCAGAAAAATATGAATCTTTTAGGGCAATACTAATAAAAAAGTTAAGTAAATAAAGTATTATCTTGCTGAAATAAGTCCTCTAAATTAGTTCTTGGTAAATGTTTTAGGGCAATTTCAACTCCTTCCTTACTACACCCACGCATGAACGAACGCACGCACACAGATCATAGAGATAGGCCGGTCCTATCTCTATGATCTGTGAATGTCACAGAAAACGCCTGTGGAAAACAGACCGGTAGGGTATACTACGAACCTCGCTGAACATACTCAGGCTTTCTCAAGAAAGCATGGATCGACAGGGATGCAACTCGCAATCGGAGCTAAATGGTACTACGAAGCTCACTTACTGTACGTCCACTAGTGATGTTATGCTTTGTGTCGAGGCATCGGGGCGTGTGTCGAGTACCTCGGCTCCTCCCCCCAGCGAAGCTCCGTATCGAGTAGGATTCACATGGGTGAAATGACGTAGCGTGTGACGTTCGAGGCTTCATCTCGGGCTGTTCCACGATATGGGTTCACAATTGGCACATTTTTACAAAAAAAAGACACTACCCAGTTCCAAGATCACTTTAGTGTAATTAATCACACTCATTCTCAGTCATCATGCAGTTCTATTATTACAATTATTAGTAGGCAACTGTAGTTGATAAGACATTCTATTTTGCCCGGGATGAAAAAAGTTGAAAACTGTTGAACTTTATGCAAATTACTATTACGCGTTTCAGCGGCAAAACACTGACAGCCAATCGGAATGTAGACGCTCTTCGCTTGTGGATCCCAGGGAACACCGGCAGGCCATTTTGAATTGTACGTCATGAGCGACCAAAGCGAACAGAAATATTCGCAGCGAAACTTTATGAGCGTGGTGTGGACGTACAGTTAGACTTGACACCGGTTTCCTCCATCTTCTGCGTCACCTTTTTAAATAATTCGACGTTTCTCGTTTTCAAACGGCGACAACCATAAACGTATAAAGAAATAATTAAATATTTATAAGAGATAAGAATTGTTTATATGTCGGCGACAACAACACGACTACCGTCTCCTTCTACTTCCGGCTCACGTCCCCCGGCTGCAAGATCTCGAGCATGCGCAGAACGCGATATGCGATACGATGCTGGTTTGCATGCAGGTAGAAAGCGGACTATGAACGAGTTGTCTAGGGCTGAATCCGAATAATCATACTTTACTACTATATAGTATGCATTTTGTAGTACGCCAAAAATATAGCGCGTCCGAATGCTCAGTACGCATTGTGTAGTACGGAAGACGTTTCCGAATGCGTACTACCGCCAAACTAAACCAGTTCACTACGCTATCCCACAATGCAACCGGAGTCTGGTAACGAACGAAGAAGAGATGGCTGACCCGACACCACCAGAAAGACGTTGTAGAAAGCGGCGAAAAAAAGGGATATTAAAAAGAGTAAAATAGTAAAGTAAGTAATTAAGTAAAAAGAGACATTTTTAATTTAATAGCAACGATGACAAGACGGAAAACAGGTAACTTATCAAGGTAATTTTGCCGGCATCTGAGGGGAGATACGTCATCTCCAAACATCCGGTGGAGTTTCGGCGATGTTCGGAAGCGGTTGGGGGCGTTCTACGCATAGCTGTAGACCGTACTACACTGTCAAGTGTAGTACCGTCAAGTAGTAGACGCTGAACAGAAATAGTATGTACTAAGTATTCGGATTCAGCCCACAATAAGGACGCGTCCTCACGCGTCCTTATTGTGGCTGCCCCAAACATTTCCCTCGCATGCAGTGACGCCTCGTGCCCACTACCTCCGTCCGTTGACTGATCCCCATTGACTTTGAATGGGGACGGCCGCGCAATGCATTGTGGATCCGTCCGTTCCGTTGGAGCCTTTGGCTCCGTATACAATTTTCAACTTTTTCGGCAGCGACGGATCCGTCATCCAATCAGATGGCGTATGCAAATTTAAGCACTGTGACGCGACTCGGGCTCTGACGATACTGGAAAGCAGGAAAGCGGGTCATCTTGCATCGCAACAAGCAGGAAGAAGCGGGAAGAACCCGGCGAAGCGATTTGATTGGCTGACGGATGCCTCTGCAAAGACTACTCCCCCATCCGTCAGCCACGCCTTCCCACGTCCGTTGACTGACGGTGCAGTGGGCACGAAGCGTGACGCCTCGTGCCCACTACCTCCGTCCGTTGACTGATCTAATTGACTTTGAATGGGGACGGACGCGCAATGCATTGTGGATCCGTTCAATCCGTTGGAGCCTTCGGCTCCGTCAAAAAGTTGAAAATGTTCAACTTTTTCGGCAGCGACGGATCCGTCATCCAATCAGATCGCGTATGCAAATTTAAGCACTGTGACGCGACTCGGGCTCTGACGATACGGGAAAGCGGGTCATCTTGCAATGACAACGCAACAAGCAGGAAGAGGCGGGAAGAACCCGGCTTTGTTGTTGTTAGCGGGAAGCAATTTGATTGGCTGACGGCAAGACCCTCGACAAACTACCCTTTGACAGAAGTATATCGGGTAAAGGTACGGTTGAGGTCTTATTCGTTTAAATTACCCGATTATGACTGCATGTAAACGCACTGACAGACACAAATTAAGCTGGTTTAGCATTTAGGATATCCACTCTGAACAAACAAACAAACACCACAACATAGAGCACAGAGAGAAGATGACTATTATATAAAGGACAAGTTCTGGGGATTTATATGAGAGGAATTAAATCAAGAAAAGTAGGCAAGTATTGGTTTAGTCAAGTGAAAAATAGAAAGGAGCCACGCATGGGGAAAGCTGCAACATCTATTCGGAAGAGATAAAGTGAGAAAAATAAGAAAATGGGAAGCGATGCGTGAAAGCCAGTGAAAGTTGAGATGCCGTGAAGAAAAAGGATTTAAAAAGGGGCTTATAACAGGCTGGGATAGACAAGTGAGCCATTGTGTTCCCTCACCTTGATTCCTCCCTGCCTTAATAAAGAGCCGGCAGTGTATTTGTGTGATAGGCGTTGCCAAACCTTCGCCCTCCATTTGGCAGCTCTGATTTTTAAAGCCGGCGTTATCTGATACCGTTAATTATGATCCAGGAGAAGGGAAGGAAGGAGAGAGAACTGCTGCAGAATGTCAGTTGAACTGACAAAAAATCTCAGAGAACTGCCTGTTCCTGAACGTTTACAACAATGTTCAGGTCGGGTCGACTAGAGAGGTCTCCTTGGCACTGGAGAGATTAAAGAGGATTACAATGCTATTCTCGTGGCACGCTAAAATGGCATTTTGGACGTAAATTGAAAGGTGCTTTTGGATGAATGCTAAATGACTAAATAGGTTAGTTAATGTCATATTTTGGTGGCTACCTGAAAATCATCTGGGAATTTATAATAATGACATTCTGCTAATGGGTTGTTTATTGTAAAGTAAGCTATTCTTGGCACAGGCTTAGCCCATACTTGTTTTGGTTTGTATTCAATGTGCCCCACATATACTAGCCATAGTCAAAGAAAAATAATAAGCTATTCCAGTGGTTCAATGGACAGTCTTCTACGAAACGTTTTCCTGTACTGTGGCCACTTTGGAATACAGATTGAAAAGGGGAATTGCGAATGAATTCCATCATCCCGAGTCCTCTGCTGGAATCCAATCAGAGCAGCAGGAGGGTTCCCAGAGTTTCATTCCGACTCCGCTCTGAGTGGGAATATATGTTTTTAAAATCCAAACCGCCCTTTCTTACCTCAAAGGATTACGGATGGGTAGTAGAAAGGATTTAGCTGTGGTCAAGTGAAAGGTTGTTGTTGCAAGAGGGTGTTAAGTCAGTATTGCGACAGAATTGCTTTCATTTTGCACTTTCACACGCTTGGCAGAACAGTCTTTTTTTGAGCTGTTATACTGATTAAAAGTGCTTTGCCGTCGACGCCAGATATGTTATGTAGGCTGCTAGATTAGGGAAAAAATCATAATCACGACTATTTTGGTCAATATTGAAATCACGATTATTCAAACAATGATTTTTTGAGTTTGAAAACATGATGTATTTATTCAGCCTGTCAAACAATTTTTGTCCTGCTCTTTAAATTGGCACTGAAAACGTGCTTTGCTGCACACAAAAATAAACGAACAACGTTACAGTCCCCACATATCCACCACAACCCGATGACAGCATGGTGTCCCACTCACAAACACGCTCACACTCACACCCTTCAATTATTTATCTTGCTCCGTTGAAATAATCGACCAGCCTTACACATGTAGCCGGTAGCCAACGCTGCCCCTAGCGCAACATGAATAATGGAGGTGTACACTTCCATCTGTACGCATCTGTTGTGCGTGAAGGTTAAGACAGGGGGGGGGGGGGGGGGCGGGGGGGCGGTGTGTGTGTGTGTGTGTGTGTGTGTGTGTGTGTGTGTGTGTGTGTGTGTGTGTGTGTGTGTGTGTGTGTGTGTGTGTGTGTGTGTGTGTGTGTGTGTGTGTGTGTGTGTGTGTGTGTGTGTGTTTTTCAGCAACACAATGTCCTTCTTTCCACCCTGATTACAAAGTTCATCAAAATTACTGTGGCAGGGTTAGCCCTAACTGCTATTGCAGGACCTTCTTTGTATACCTTGTGGGCCAGTCAGAAGGAATCAGCAGGACATTACCATGAAGGCTGCTGTCCCAGATTCAGAGTGTGTGTGTGGCAGAATGTTATCTATCCCAGACCTCTCTGCCCCACCCCCTATCACGTGAGATGCCCCCCTCCCACAAACACATAAACATACAGAGCCTCCTCCTCTCTGTATCTCTTCCTCCATCTGCCTTGTCCTTCAGTACATCTCTACTGACTCTATCTCCCCCCTCTGTCGCAGATAATCCCCATTAGAACGCTGTCATCAAGATCCACCCAGAAGCTTAGAAAATAGCTTTAAAACCCACCGCTCCACTCGTTTTCCCTCCTTTGAAGGGGGAGGGAGATAGGTCATGCGTGTGCATGTATGAGTGCGTTTCAGTTGGTCTTGATGTAATCTCCATAATACACCCTCTTTATTTAAATTTAGACATCAGATTTATTAAGTCTGTGTCTGTGTGTGTTGGTTGGGTGTGAGCAAGGGTGTGTGTGCGTACGTTTATGAGTATGTAGATGGATAAGACTAACTCCACCAACAGTGGATGGTGTGTGTGTGTGTGTGTGTGTGTGTGTGTGTGTGTGTGTGTGTGTATCCCCAGTGTAAACTAAAGCTTATGATAAGTAGAGCTCATGGTCACTGTTGATATGCTGCCTCACCCTGGCGTTACCGTGACAAATTCTTATCATTTCCTGTGTGTGTGTGTGTGTGTGTGTGTGTGTGTGTGTGTGTGTGTGTGTGTGTGTGTGTGTGTGTGTGTGTGTGTGTGTGTGTGTGTGTGTTGAGAGGAAACATTTCACTGTGGTAAAAAAGGGAATGCAAAATGATACATTCGATTTGACGTCTCAATCTTTTTATACTCATTCCCGGAGGCGTTTTCGGTAATAGCATCTGCTAATTGCCTAAATGCCATCCTATGATGCCAACAGACTGGAAAAGGCTGAAACTGAGAGGAGCAGGTTGGGGTTTGTGTAAAAGAGGATGTAGACTGAGGGTGAAGGGATTACAAGCACCAGACTTTATTGAATACCTTTTCTTACATTTAAGAAACATCCTGGCACTTAATGTGCACACTTATTGTATGTGGTACTGAGTTATAGTTACTGTTGTCGTGTAGGATCTTATCCAAGCTATCTCTGTTGTATACGGGAAATGGGATAACCTAGCGATTGTTAGTGCTTGGCACTTGGTTCTATGAACATCTTCACTGTACCGACAGTGATAAATTGTTGTTTCTTTGTTATATAAGTCGCTTTGCATAAAAGCGTCTGCTAAACGCCCTAAATGTAAATGTAATTCTCATCCCGGTTTTGAACTGAAGTCATTGAGGCCTTTCAGGGGCGACAGAGGAGAATGAGAGAACAGGAAAGGGGTGGTTATCGTTGACTAATGGATAACATTCAGGGCGTGCGGAACACATCCCTATCGACGTACATTCACGTGTGCGGGACTGAAAACCCCTAGGACTGCTGGCAATGGAAAATGTCGTCGGTTTCAGAATACAGTTTTGTAGCCGCCAATGTAAACATCGCGAGTGTGTTTGAGCGATGATCATCCATGTAAATTGTATTTTTTTTGCCTAAAACTGACGTGCTCCTCGCCTTCTCAAAGCAGCGTTAAGCTGGCAGCAGGCAGGGGAGGGGGGATGTGATTTTATTTAGTTTTAGTTCCACAATCATAATTACATTTTCTGTCTCCATGATCTAACGAACGGAACGACCAGCGATTCTTCCCAAACCGCATTTGGGACACAACGGCTATCTACACAAATAACTTCTGGTTCTTTGCCGGCCGGAAGAAATTTAACTTTTTTACATGCTGTTTACATGAGCTCACAAGGGCCACATTAAACCTGTGTGTGCCCATGAAGAGGCCTTGCATGTGTGTGTGGCTCCATGAAGTGTAAACAAATTCTCTCTATACTGCATGGAGCTAATGTTGCATGCAGTTTGCTACAATAAATGACCACAATGGCAATCCATATTTATAATCTAATGTTTATATTGTTACTCAGTGGTCCATATTGGTGCAACATTCACCTACTGTCATTCTTCTATTGTGGAGATGTATACAATACACCATCAATTCAAATGAACCGTCAACGGCACACACACACCTCCCATGTGTGTGTGTCGTGAACATTCATGAATCAACGCTATAGGAAAGTCTGCAAACTATCTGTAAGCAAATATGGCAGAAAGACATCTTGAGGGCATCACTGTGTGTGCTAGCGGCGGGCGTGCAACATCTCATTCCTGTGGAGAGAGAGGGCGGCGTGGGTAACGGCATTCCTGGTCACCCTGGAACCGCCTGACTCCCAGATTACTAAACAGGACAGGACATCTGCTGGCAGAGGGGCTAACGCAGCAGCGCCCTAGCACAGCGGGGCCCATCTAGGAGGTCAGGAGGCCAGGTGAGGCTAAGGCAGCGCCCTAGCACAGCGGGGCCCAGCTAGGAGGCCAGGAGGCTAGGTGGGGCTAGCACAGTGGGGGCCAGCTTGGAGAGGCCAGGAGGCTAGGCGGGGCAAACACAGCTTGCAAAGCGGGGCCCAGCTAATAGGCCAGGAGGCTAGGGAGGGCTAGCACAGCGCCCTAGTACAGCGGGGCCCAGCTAGGAGGGAAGGGTGCTAGGTGGGGCTAGCACAGGGGGTCCAGCTAGGAGGGCAGGAGGCTAGGTTGGGCTTACACAGTGGGGCCCAGCTAGTAAGCTAGGTCGGGCTATCGCAGCTAGCACAGCGGGGCCCAGGTAGTAGGCCAGGGGACTAGGTGGGCCGTGGTGAATGCAAAGTTTGTGTAGTTCCTCTCACGGCCTGCTGGCGGTGGTTAGATGCATAAAGTCACTGGAATGTATTTGGTACATTGGTGTATTACAATCACATTATTTTCTTCGGGGTTCGGTTAATCGCTCATGGTACCGTGTTATGCAAGCACTTGCCGCTTTTAAGTTCCATTTTTCTTAAGTATTTCCTAAAACTTTAAGTTGGTGTGCATTTCTGATTGGGACTGTGGTGTGTCTTAGCCTTAGGAGGTCAGGGTCCATCTTCCTCCTCCTAACACTCCTTCAGGGTCCTCCATATTTTAACACAACTTCCTTTGTTTTTCCTCTCTTTGTCATGGGTGTGTGTTCGTGTGTGTGTGATATCGTTGAGTATCTTCTTGCATCACACTGTTTTTCCAGGTTTGTTGTCAGCCACGGTCGTGGCTTGTTCTTTTTCGGTTGACTATTTAAACTTCTCCAAAACCAGCGAAATCCGGCCTTTTTTTTCTTCTAAATATATATTTTTATGGGTGTTTGTTTTGGTGCCTTTTATTGACAGGACAGTGAAATAAAGTTTGGAAAGAGAGAGGAGGGAGTGATTCTTGTAATTGGAAACAAAGGTGGGAATCAAACCTGCGGTCGCTTCGACGCGCTACGTGATTAACGAGCTAGCTGGTTGAGCCCACGGCACCACATGCCAACGCCGTTCTGTTTGGGAGTGCACGTCTACTTTTGGTTCGGTGTTTACGGGCTGAAACCCATCTGTTTCTGCTGATCCCAATGCGTTTGCGTTGGGATCTCGCGGTTCCAGATAAGAAGTGCTGAAGTCGGGTGTTTATGGTGTTGCGTAAGTGCAGAGAGGCGTGTGTCTCGGAAATATTTTGGAGCTAGCGAGGGAGGGAGGGAAACGAGAAACTAAAGCATTCTCTGCATTCTGTGCAATTGACTGAAACCGTGGGACTCAATGTTAGTTGTTTGACAATTATACGTCTCCAAAGCTTTCATTTTCTGTGCGTCATACTTGATGAATGACATGGGTTTCTTTGTGAAATAACAACCATTATTGAAAAACCCTCCCTGTCTTAAACTGAACCGTTTCTGTAAAGTTTGTTTTCAGAAGTTTAGCGGGATTAGTCACTCCATCCGGCTTGGATGTCCAAAATTAAACGTATCCCGGCATCGTGGAGAGAAGTACATGAGCCCTCTCTGCACTCAAATGACTTGTATCTTCTCTATTTTAAGTCCATAAGCCTCATTATCGAGACGACAACCTTTTAATATGCATTAAATGAAAATGCATTTCTGGGCTGGACGATTTTGTCTGGCACTATTCCAACCATACATGTATGAAAAATCCGCTCAAAGTGCTTTTTCTTTTCAAACTAAGAGCGTTCAGGGTCTTGTTCACCTGCTCCCACTCAGCAACATGTCCGCCACGGAGGACAAATGGTTTTAAGGGCCTGCCGTGCAAAAGAACAACCCGAAGTGAAACAGGATCTGAACGTATGGCCTCATTCTATCGGGACTCCTCTGTTAAGCAGGAGATAGATGGGTTCCCCCCCCCCGTGGTCCCAGGCTGCTGTCAGTCAGGGGACAGTGGACGATGATGGAGGTCCCGCCAGCCAGGCTACACCTGTTAATTAAAAGCCCATGGAAGAAGACGAAAACAAAAAGCGAAACGGGACACCACCACCCGGGAATCTGGTGGCCGTGGTTACCGCTTGGAGTGGTGAAGACCTCCTTGTGCAGGGTGTCACTGTCACTATATAGGGGCCACTACATTAAACCAGAGAGCAGTGAGCAGAGGTCTCCTGTTGCTCTCCACCCTGAGAAAACCCTGTGGAGGAATGTGTCTTGAAGTGCAGTCTAGCTGACAACACTTAAGTATAATGGCCGATTCATACCTTCGGATCCAGACGAAATTCGTCCATCCGTAACAAACGTTGTCTCCGGGACTACCCTTCATACCTCCGTCCGGTTTTAGCGTTGTTATGGATGTCACGCAATACATCATCTAGAGGGCAGTGACTTTCGTGTTGTAAATTACCGGAATCGACAATCGCAAACATTGCATCTGTAGAGGAGATGATTTTGCTTTGTGTCATCCGAAATCAGCAAAAAAAGGCGCAAAAATATCCAGAGTGGCAGATCCAGAGTGGCACTGGGCAGATCCAATAGCTTTAAACTTCAACAGACACCTGCCTTCAAGTGAGTTACAATTGTCAATTGAGAAGGTCCAGAGTCTCTAGGCAAATTAAATGAAGTACGAGAGTCTGGTAGGACCAGGCTATGTCTCAACCATCCTTCCCTCTTTCCCTGTTTCATGGGCTCTTCCTTGTTTAGTCACTGCGTTGCTAATAATAATATAATAGTAATTCATTTTATTTGAGGGCGCCTTTCAAAGCACCCAAGGTCACCTTACAGGGCAGTTTAAAAAAACAAAAAACAAAATCAACAATCACAAAAAACACAAGAACAAGTTACATTGAACAATTTACATGGGGTGAAATGGGTTAGATGGAATATGTCAGTTTAAAAAGATGTGTTTTAAGACGGGACTTAAAAGTGGAAAGAGTGTCAGAATTACGGATGTCAGGTGGGAGGGTGTTCCAGAGGTGGGGGGCAGATCTGCTGAAGGCTCTGGACCCCATGGTAACCAGGCGGGCGGGAGGCACAGTGAATTGAATGGAAGAGGAGGACCGGAGCGTGCGGTTGGGTGTGTGTTGATGTGTAGGAGTTCACAGATGTATGGAGGGGCGAGGTTGTGGAGGGCCTTGAAGGTGAGGAGCAGAATCTTGAAGTAGATGCGGGTTAGAGCCAGTGAAGCTGCTGAAGCTTGATTGATTGATTTTATTAATCAATCAATCAATCAATCAATAAACTTTAATGTCATTGCAGAGCAACGAAAAAGACCAGTTACATTCCGTCCAAGAAACATAGAAGACAGTGTGGGGAGACAGGACGGAGAGACTGTCAGGCGCTTGTTAAACAAGAAACATGCGGCCCGCGTTAGATAAGAAAGTTTAAAAAGCTAAACAGGAGGGTAACGAGGGGGAAAAAAAATTGTCAATACCCCAAACTATGCTCCTTTAAGGGGGGCACAGTGTAGGGATTAGCAAAAAAAAAACACCTCAACACATAAGCATCACATCAAAAACATCACAAACACATATGGGAGGGGGGAAGGGAGTTGGGGAGGGGAGGTGTCACAACTCAGACACCGGGAGGTGGACGCAGCCGACAGGCGCATCACATCACTCACGGTATACTGTGCTGCAAAGAGGGAAGGGGAGGGGGGAGGGAGTCCAGTAGGCGGTGAGTCCAGGGGGTGTGTGTGTAATCTGTCTTGTGTGCGTGTGTGTGTGTGAGCTCAAGGACTTTATAAACCTGGAGGGGGTTCTAGTGATGATGCGGGTGGCAGAGTTCTGGACCAGTTGGAGTTTGCAGATGGACTTGAGAGGGAGACCGAAGAGGAGGGAGTTACAGTAATCGATGCGGGAAGTGACCAGGGTATGAACAAGGATGGCTGTGCTATGGGGTGTGAGGGATGGGCGGAGGCGGTTGATATTGCGTAGATGGTAGTAGGTAGACCTGGTGATGTTATTGATGTGTGCTTGGAATGATAGTGTGCTGTCGAGAATGACACCCAGACTCTTAACCTGGGGGGAGGGGGAGACTGAGGTGTTGTCGATAGTGATGGAAAAGCTGTCAGGTTTTGTGAGGGTTGATTTGGTGCCGATGAGGAGAACTTCTGTTTTATTGCTGTTGAGTTTGAGAAAGTTGCAGGTGAACCAGGATTTTTTTTCTTGTAAGCAATCGGAGAGGGAGGTGGGAGGAAGGGTAGAAGTGGGCTTGGTGGATATGTAGAGCTGGGCGTCATCCGCATAGCAGTGAAAATGAATGTTAAATTTACGGAAAATATGGCCAAGTGGAAGTAGATAAATGATGAACAGGAGGGGGCCTAGAACAGAACCCTGGGGAACACCGGTAGTGACTGGAAGTGACTGGGAACTAATAAGCTAATAAGCACCAGTCTGTCACCAGTGAATAGACAGGCTCAATATCACCCTCTCTGTCCCAAGTGTTCCCCAACCTGGACTCCACTTGATCTGCTACTAATAGTGGAATTCTGCTGAAATTCTTCTGTCGTCACAATGTTCGTCGTTGTGGTTGTTGAGTTTTCCCAAATTTTCCCAAGAGTTCGAACCAAGGGGGGAGGGGGTTGTTAACATGCATGCACGCACACGCGTATGTGTGTTTACCAGTCGTTATTCGATTGACTAGACACACACACACACACACACACACACACACACACACACACACACACACACACACACACACACACACACACACACACACACACACACACACACACACACAGAACAAGGTGATTGAACGGTGGAGGTTTATTTATGGCTGCTTAGAACATAATGTGTCTACACACTCCGTGAGCACACAGCCAAGGCATTGACGGTTGACGTGATGTTGCCCTGGCAACGTGCGAGATGCGCCACACCGCCACCATGTAAACCTAAACTTCTTCCAATACCACTGAGTTGAATTGAGTACCCCAGCAAAACAAATTAATATTTTTTTACAGTCATTAAGTTTGAGTCAAAGGCGATTGTACCAGTGTTTTAAATCCCATCGGTCATATGTTTATCCGCTGTTTGTCAAATGATAAGCTTCACATAGTACAGAAGAAACATGAAGTGCTTTGAGCTCTGTGTTGGGGCCCGGTTCGGCCTTGGTGTTTTTCACGTTTCGGCTACACCAAAACAGGGTCCATTACCCACTCCTCCTCCTCCCCCTCCGGCCCAGTGAGCATTCAGGTGCATGTGAACAGCCTCCTTTGTGCTGGCCAACGAGGTGTTGAGTTAACAAACTGGCGGTTGATGGGGCGAGCGCGGTGGGGGTCTCTGCTCAGTCAACAACTGAGTTCTATTCCTGAGGCCCGGGAAGCGGCCCTGATCACCATCACCACCAAGCGGCAGGCGTGTGGCTCGACTCCCCTTTTTCCTCTTTTGCTTGTTATCTCAAGTTTGTTTTCCTAATTGGTTCACAGGGGTATTTAAAAGGGAGGTGAACCCCATAATCACAGTTATTTTGGACTAACATGTCGAAAGATATGCAAATCCTCTGTAAAACACGAGGTCTACTGCTCCCGGCGAAGCAGACTTTTCCAGAGCGGTGGTTTTCTATTGGCTGTGCCTCCTTGCTGGAGTGAATGTAGGGGGGGGGGGCAACGTTTGACCACGCCCCCCGACCTCTCTCCAATGGAACCCAATGGATGTTTTTCTGGGGTGGAAAATCTTTGGCTCTAATGGCGGTGGCCTTTAACGATCCTCGGTGGCGGGGCGGCTGTGTATGTGTTTTGCTATTTAGCCATTTAGCGTTTACGTTTCCACCCAAAGTTCCACGTTTTCCCAAATCGTAGACACGGTCCGTGTAGCTTTTGATCGTGTGTGTGTGCCGAGCCGTCTCACACACCGCCTGCACGCCCCCAGGCTGGTCTCTCGTGTGTGTGTGGTGGGGGTTGCTGGTTCGATTTCCCACAGCGCCCCATTAAGCATGGCTGCTGATGATGTCGCCAGGAAGCTGTTTTCTACACTGTCCAATCAGATGTGGAGACGTGCATTTTTGTGTGTGTGCGTGCACACGCAAGCCTGAACCAGAATCCTTCTTCTGGTATCAGAGGAAACACTCTTTTGCGTCCTGCCTGCAGGGTTAAGCTATTTCTGACATAATCCGAGCCACCTGATTGGTGGACTTCTAAGGAAGGAGGAATACTCTCCCCTCCCTCCCATATGTGTTCCACAGGGATCCTTTTATTCTCTCCTCCCTCCCGTCTCTGTTCCCTGGCAGCATTGTACACAGACTTCATTTTGTTCCTGATTTGACCATGGGTGGTGTCAGACTCAGTATGTACCTGGTCATGGAGGGTTTAAAGGGGAAGAACAACTAAAAACTATAAACAAAATGATTGTCCCTATCGATCACCTGCAGAAATCTGTTATTCATTTAGCATTTTTTAACGGTCACATGTTTCTGCACACGCATACGCGCAGACACATTTACACACACACACACAGACACAGACACAGACACACACACACAGTTTTGTATATCCCTGAGAGAGTGTTGAGTTCGGGGTCACTTCTTTCCCAGCCTGTTACTCAACCTCTTCCTGCAGGACAGCATGCAGAATTATGGTCCGTCTGTTCGTTACACTACTTCTCCTTCTCTATCTCTATGCCTTCTGTGTCCGGGTTTTTGTGTATTATATAGAAATTGTGCAATAATGATTATGCTCTCAAACTATTTATTTTTCATCAATATTGGGGAGACACAAAAACAAGCAAATCTACTCACCTTTTCCCCTTAGATTGTTTATGCACACATACACTATCCATGAGTTATATACATGGATTGACACTTTTGGTTAAAACTGTAACTCTCAACACCGGCAAAGAAGAGCAGGGCTAGTTGTTTACTTTCTGGACCTTTTTCCACAGTCTCGGCCTCTCCGTCTGGTATGTGTCCGCGGCAGTGTTGGTCAGCTCCGGGTAAACCTCTGCGCTGGAGAGGGTACGAGAGAAAGTTTGGCCTTTGGAAAGTTGAAACCGTATCACGTATTACATTTACATTTGGGGAATTTAGCAGGTACTTTTTTCCAAAGCTTACAATAAGTACATGTGTCAGAAGAAGGTGAAACAACAATATACCGCTATCGGTACAGTAAAGGGCTGATTATTGTCCCATGTTCGCGAAACGCAAAGACCACGCAGACGCTTCGACGCAGTCGTGAACCTGTTTTGGTTCTTCGTTGGGTTTTAGTGATCGGACCAATGAAAGCCCAAGCTGCTGCGTCGCCTCAACGGAACGTTACCATTTTTGGGAGGCGCACGTCAGGCCCTTGCGGTGGACGCAAGGAGGGTCCGCAAGGACGTAATGCGCCTGTAACCCCCTTGTCTTGCGTGAACCTGGGACCATAATCAGCCCTTAAGGATATTCATGGAACCAAGTGCCAAGCACTAACAAAAACAAAAAAAAATAGCATGTTTTTTTCTGACGCAGTATACAAATTAAGTTAATTAACACTGTTTAATAATTCTGGCCCTTTCTGGTAGTGACCTCAATAAAATGGAGGAGCGAGTGTATGCAATGTTGTTTTAGGTAACCTTCTCCCTAGAAACGCGTCGAGCTGGTTCCTCCTCGGGTCGAAGCTCAGGTTAACGACTCGTAACGGGGACGTCATCCAAGCTCAAAAACCAAACAAACGGGTCAGTTTCTAGATGGCAATTTCAAGAGAGAGAGAGAGAGTTCACTGGTTCACTGGCCAGTATATCACCGGTGTTAAAGCAAGCACATGTAAAGAAAAAATAGAGGAATTGGTGGAATGATTCTGGTGATAAGCCCAACAATGAATGTGGATCACGACCCAGGTTAGATTAGGAGTTGATTGATTATCAGTACGGAGTTGGAAGTGTGAAACACACATTTCACAACCACACTAGAAGCAACAGCACCATGTTTAAAACCGGACCTAACACCAGACCTTTGTGTGTGTGTGTGGACTGAAACCGAATCGTCCAAACTACAGACAAAATCGGGTTGACAGACCGCTTGTCATCACTGGCATGATGTATGTGTATTTGCATGAGTGTGTGTGTTGGAGGGAATGTGATGCATTACTATAATTAACATGCTTGCTTTAGCACCACCGCGGAGACGGATCAACACAGGGTAAGAGAGAGTGAGGGACTTTAAATATATGCTGGTTCTGCTTCTGAAAGTGGAGAAGGAACTAAAGGGGGAAGGATGGTCACTAAAATATCAGGCCAGACGGGCTAAATATATAACTGGCTCTTCGTCCTGCTTACATGTGAGAACGATTCAACGGCATCAAGACCTTGACCGAAATAGAGAAAGGTTATTCTAATACTGATGCAGGAGATGGTAAATGGTAAATGGACTGCATTAATACAGCGCTTTCCTAAACAGTGGCCACTCAAAGTGCTTTTCAATGTTGCCTCAGATTCACCCATGCACACCCATACACACAATCACACACCGACGGGAGAGTCAACCATGGAAGGCGACAGCCAGCTCGTCAGGAGCAGTCAGGGTGAGGTGTCTTGCTCAGGGATACCACGATACCACCAGGAGCCGGGGATCGAACTAGCAACCTTCAGGTTACATTTAAACTCGCTCTACCTCCTGAGCCAAATGCCGCCCGAGATGAGATGGGATGGAGACAATGAGATGTTTGTTGGCAAAGGGACCGATCTGGCCCCTGATGTTCTTTGGGTGCCAGGGGTGCCACGGGCTTTTCAACAAAACGTTACGTCTTAGACCATGAGATGGGCAGTCCCAGGGCGACTGCGATCGTTGTATTTCAACATGTCTTTCGGATGTTCTTGAGAATAAGCAGTTAATCGGACCTCCTTAAGGTATGGGTAGACGGTCTCTCTTTGTGAGCTCCAGAGGTGCGGCTATTCCTCTACTCTGTCAAGGCACTTACTTTGGCCGGTCTGACTTTCAGTAAACGTTGAAGCAATGGCGAATAAGCGGCCAAAATCGCGGGCTCTGTGCCCAACGGCTAGCGCAGATTGGCCGTGGCGACGGTGGGTGGTTGTTAAAAGGCACTGCTGTGTCTCCTGGCTCGCCGACGGGGATTAGGTCTTTAATTATCTTTTTTAAAGGGGAGGTGCCGCGCCGACTCCCACGGAGACAGCTGGGTACAGTGGGCCCGTGCCTTCAAGGCCCCATATTTGGCCTGGGCTACCAGGTTCATGTGACTCGTGGCAGCCCAAAGCCCTAACTCCTTTTTCCACTTTAGTCTAATTTTAGTGTTTGTTTTAACTCTGTTTTCCGGTGTCGTTCTGTGCGGACTCACTCAGTCTCGTAAGACCTTATTTCTCTGTGGTTCTGAGTTGAGAAGTTAAATCCGAACTTGTGTGTGTGTCTGTAAGCATGCATTGCCCTTCTGGCTAGGGCTGGGGGTAAACGATTATTTATTAAACGATTAATCGGGCGATTATTTCATAGATTAGTCGACTAATCTAATGACTAATTGGATGGTTACCTATTTCTGTTGATCGATTAATAAAAACCATAATGTATCTCAAATAAATACCAAAAAATTCTTAATAATATACTCTAACAACAGTTTTGCACAGCAAAAAACCTTCTGCTTTACACAAAGTTAAAATAAAAATAAATAAAATAGTTTCACTGTTATACAAAATGAAAGGCCAGCCGTGCTCAAATCTGCCAATGTGAGTGTGGCCAGTCTGGCCAGGCCGGGCCAATTTGCCCACTTGGAAGAGGTGTGCTGCTACGGTACGGGCCGCTACGGTACAGATGCTAATCAGCCGACACGCGCAGTCGCGCACACGCACGGCTACGCAACCTGAGCTGGATGACGTATAGTCCATGCGACGACCACGGACATAATAAAGGCGACGAGCCTTCTTTCCCATTAAACGGTAAACATATATCAAAATAAGCAACAGACTCAGCAAAGTGCGAACTGTGTTCTCTGTGTTGTTGTCCATTGTCCTCGAAAATCGTCAACGGAGAAATTTGACGTTGACGAATTTTTGATGTCGACACGTCGCTACAGCTCTACTTCTGGCAAATTAAGACCCATTGATCGAAGGCTATGAAAAAAGTGATTGTGACTTGGAAGGAACTAACTCTCAAAGCCTGGCATTGGGTTGGCTTGGAAATCAGACATGTTTTCGCACACGCGCACTGGGTTTGATCAACAGCCTCATATTCACTTTATCCCGATTTTAAGTTATTCCCGAGGCCTAGGGAGCTGTCTACTATTGACATTCATAGTGGATGTCTGTATTCATAAGGCTACAGCTAGTATTGGCTTCATTTATTCATATTATAAGGCGCTAATGTTTGTGGCACAAATGCATTCCCCTCACACGGTCCCCTTGAGAACCACATTTATTTATACGACCCCTTCCTCATAAACATTATGTTTGACCCAGCCCATCAAAGGGCCTGAGACCGCATGAGAACGCAGTGAATTCTGTTCTTTCTGCGTGGGCTTTGAGCCACATATTGAGAGCATTTGTTCTGCCATTCCAAAAATGAGAAGTCACCAGTCATGAAGAAGAAATGCTTCAAGAGCTGTTTAAAAAATTGGAGATGAACAATGTTAGCTTGTTTGATTTTAACTAGCCTTGTCTCTGGCTGCCTCAGTAGCGGCAATTCACGGTTCGCATCTCTTGCTAATCCTTTGTAAGGCTCTAGGTGCGACTGCAGTATAAAACCTAGCTTCCCGCTGTTAGCCATGGGGATCGCCAGACCCTTCCAGCCACGACCACAGCACAACAGCACAGCACTTTAATTCAACACCACCAACTTGGCTAATGTCTAGACCCGTCACTTCCTCACAGGTTTATTCGTAGGTTAATCTGAACATAGATATATTTTGTGACTCAGTGCAAACCATGGCGGTGATCCATTTCCAACATAAGGCATAATGTCATGAAACAACATTCCAAGACAAAGAGGAAGATTTTCGAAGCCAAACCCATTTTTTGGCAACCTGAGAACGGCCATTCCTACCATAGGTGGAGCCACGGTTGGACTGCCAACACAAATACAGAACATCACTTCTTACCTTCAAACGTACCCTTATCCAACCCTAGTTTATCCAGATAACTTGCTGCTGAAGAATTGTGGTTTCTCAATCCCACCACTCATATCCACGTTCAGGGGATAGTAGAAGGGTTCCATAATGTGATCCCATGTCCACAGCCCAAACTCTAGGTTTCCTTGGGTGGTGACGGTGACTTATCTGCTCGAAATACATTGGCTGCCGGACTGTTGATGGTCACCTCTTGTCAATGCCCCTTGCAGTGTAACCCACATCTCACGCGTTTTTTTGTGGACAAGAACCTCTTATCAGAAAGTCTTCTGGACGAGTCTGGTTTTCCCACAGGAGTCAATGGCTCAGGGAGGGGTGAGCTTTCCCAGGTGAAGGCTTGACGTTTGAGTGTCAATGGCGTTCAAATTCCCAGTTAGGGGGTTTAGGGGGACGCAGGGAGGGGGGGGGGTCACACGAAGAGGTCACAGTGTATAAATTGAAGGAATTATCTCTGAATGACAAGGCGCTAAAGCTCTTTAAGAGAGCGGTGGATTTGCAGCCTACGTCCATTTGGATTACACTGTATGAGTATCAGTCCAGTGGGCCATGTCGGATCTCCATGGTGGCCTCCTGGTCCAATTGTTGTTTTTATTTTGTATTTTTAAGGCATGGTAAACATACAAATCATGTGGAGTCAAGAGGCGGTGAGAGGAAGGGTATTGCATCACGATTCCTCCACCACTCCCCAACTCCATCGCGCCCCCGGTGCATTCCACCGTCTTGGGTTTGCTCTGGGGAGGAATGCAATTATCTTGAGTCTCCTCCCCAGCCTGCTTACCGACGCGGCGTGGCTACCGACTGGGGACAGCTAGCTAATTAGAGGATGCTGCTTGTTAACAGTACAGGAGGAGGGTGTGTTTTTACGCTTCAGTTTTGTGGTGCGTTTTCCTGTGGGTTCATCATACGAGGATGATCCTGAATCTCGTCTTTGAACTGCCTTTGTTTTGGGCTATTATTTATTCATTATTTGTTTTTTCAACCCCCAACCCAAACCCTTGCTTCTTTCTTTCCAAACAGGAAATTACCTATTGCCATATTTGTGAGGATTCTCGATTGGATTTGTGCTTATTTAGCTTATTTACCAGAGGTGGGACCAAGTCATTGTTTTGCAAGTCACAAGTTAGTCTCAAGTCTTTGCCGTCAAGTCCCGAGTCAAGTCCCGAGTCAAGACAGGCAAGTCCCGAGTCAAGTCACAAGTCAAGGCCGACAAGTTTGAGTTTCGAGTTTCGAGTCCTTTCGAGTCCTTTCAACAACAGAGAAATAATATTTAAGATTTGTATTTATTAAGCCTTTTTTTGGAAGAACATTGTTCAAAAACTCATTTCAAAAGTGTAAGCTTAACCTTTTCAAGCATGTCACCACTTTATAAAAGATATCCTCACTCTCAAAAATTAAATAAAATAAAATAATCTACATGTAATAGTAGCGTGCGCAGTGACGTTGAAAGGACTTTCTGTTGCTGGTGGCTTGCTGGTGCTGGTGGCTTGCTAAGCTGCGTTGAACACAATGGAACCTAAGCAATGGAACATAAGCAAAGGAACCTAAGCAATGGAACCTAAACAATGGAATGTCGTGGAGATGAGTTCCACGTAAGCAGCGCTTTGCAAATCTACAGTTATGACAACAACCGCCATGACATCACAACCCCTGCACACATAAAACCATTCAAGGTGACGTTAACAGTGAGTTTACAGTCTCATTGATATGTAGCTAGCTAGCAATTAAGTTAGCCAACAAGCTAGTGTTGGCTTTGATTCAAAATTTACCGTTCTTTGTGTAACTTCAAATGTCGGACGAAGTTCGACGTTGACGCGTCTCCATCTGTTATCTTGCCCTGCTGGTTTTTCATACAGCAATTCTTTTTTTGTTTATCACTTCATAATTTTTGTACCCAAAAGAATCTACCTTTGGTATCATTTTTGCCTACTGGCGCGCGGGTGTGTGTGTCATGTATGTATCATATAGAAACAACGTGGATCTAATTTGATTGGATGTCGTGCCGCACACAGGTGCAAAGGGAGATAGAGCGGTCAGTGTCGTGTAAACATACATTTTAATCTTTAGGTTTGAGGAAAGTAGCAAGTCTTTTCAAGTCAAAAGGGTCAAGTCCAAGTGAAGTCACAAGTCATTGATGTTAAAGTCCGGGTCGAGTTGCAAGTCTTTTTAGATTTAGTCAAGTCGATCTAAAGTCATCAAATTCATGACTCGAGTCTGACTCGAGTCCAAGTCATGTGACTCGAGTCCACAACTCTGTGATTTACTATGTTGAATGTTTATTTATAATGTCTGCACTCACTGTAACTGAGACATGTTCCTGTATACCCAAATTTAACTAACATTGGTCATCAAGCAGGAACTGTGTCCAACATTTATATCCCCTCGGGAACATGTTGCATTTACAGTCGCTCAATCTGCTTCTATTTTTACCGATATATAAAGGAGAAGTATTCCACCACATATCAGATGTAACTTTAGGACTGACTGTTGAGGATGTGTGTGTCTCTGTGTGCATGTCTTTTGCCCCTGTAATGCATGGGTGTGACAGTTTGGCCTGTGACACAGACTGACCACCTTGAAACAGACACGCGCAGTAGCCAGATGGTGTCAGACTTGGCAGACACCTTGGTCTTACTGTTCTGATTCCCTCTCTCCCCCTCTACCCAACCTAAGCTCCTGTGTCTACCACACCCAGACTTTCTTTTTCAGAATACAATGATCATCATAATTAAAGCAAGAATAAGACTGCAATGAGAAACTTGTCCAAATTCAGTTCGTATCGCTTCGTTTAAGATCCTTTTTTCATTGATTTAAACACATTTACACAATTACCTAGAGGCTTAATATCTCTACTTTCATTGTCCCCAGCCTCACTTTGATGGTTGTTGCTATGGATAGAAGCGTCTGGTACATGACTGAAAGTAAAGACAAATGTAATCCAGATTGTTACCACGCAAACAATCCATGACATACACACACGCCCTCCTGGGAGGATAAAAGGCTTCTGCTGGGGTGTGTGTGTGTGTGTGTGTGTGTGTGTGTGTGTGTGTGTGTGTGTGTGTGTGTTCTTGTATAGTGTGTGTTCTTGTATAGTGTGTGTTCTTGTATAGTGTGTGTTCTTGTATAGTGTGTGTTCTTGTATAGTGTGTACCGTTTGTATGTAAAAGTTTATAAATGTTGCCTTGACCGATGGATGTCAGATTTACACTCGGCTGTGGGTGTGTATTTGTTTTACAGCAAGCTCAGCAGCAGAGCTGTATATTAACTATTATCGGCACCGCATAATAACATTGTGTAACTTTTAAAAGGAAAGGTTGGTGCCGGTAAGTGGTGAAGGCCACACACACACCCTAGGAAAGGGTGTGTGTGTGGCCTCGGTCTGGTTGGTAGCAGCCTAACCTGCCTCTAGCGTTCCTCAGCGCGGGGTCGAAGGGTACGGGATCGTTAATGTTTGGCTCGTTAGCTGGGCCTGCCAGCACAGGCTGCCAGTTTCCGTTTGTGTACTTTCATTGTTTGTGTGTTGCAGTGTTAGGGGTGACCTTTATTATATTATGTCTATTATTTTTATATAATTAACAAATATTTGTAGATGTGTACAGCTATGGATAATTGGGATATAAGATGGAGCTATAACTGTTGTTGCCACTGTCGATCAAACTACCTATTTACTTATTTATTTTATTCATCACTCGTATATATTAACAATATAATAAATAAGGACACACTTACCAAAGTTACCACAATCCAAAACTATATATATTTTTCTTATAAACAGACATAATTCGCACCACAACAGCTACGATGTCTGGATGTTATGATGTTATGTACATGACCGTTAACACAGACCGCAAGCATATTTACAGAGAGCAAGGGAATAACATGCACAATAACATTGGGAAATGCTCCCGGGTCTCTCAAGATGTGTATCGTCTACGTCAGGGATGGGCAACTTTCATGATAAAGAGGGGCACATTTTTCATCATAACCATCGGAGGGCCACATGACTGCACACTTCAACTAAACGTGAGCTGAGAGAAGCTACACAATTTTGAATTTGGTAGATATGATTTCCTGTATTCTGGTGCATTTTTGGGATGGCCATTACCTAAAAAATCATCCAGAATCATAACCTATGTACGGTATGTTAATTGAACCAACATACATTCATTTCATGTTTTCCATGCTCAAACAGCCACATGAATGGTCAGTATTTTTATCTGTGCAAAGGGCTCACATACATCATCATTCAATGAAGTCAAAAAACTGAAAAACAGTGGCCCAACATTAAGTGCAACAACTCAATGAACTCAAACCCAACAAGCAGTTGTAGTAGATGTAGTGGCGACTTAAGTGGATATCTTTAATGACTGATATCGCTTCTAAGCAAACTAGACGCATGGGTTTGCCTTTGAATTCTATGAATTCTTCTCATCTTTCTTGACCGAGTTTTCTGTAACTCGATCAATTATTATTATTATTATTATTATTATTATTATTTTTTTTTTATTATGTGCGGGCCTGACTGAGTGAGGATGCGGGCCGCACTGAGTGAGGATGCGGGCCGCACTGAGTGCGCATGCGGCCCGCGGGCCGCCAGTTGCCCATCCCTGGTCTACCTAGTTAGCATGCTAGCAGGGTATGCCTCCAAGCTGTCTTTTAACACCCTCCATCTTCTTTGTGTTCCCCTAGCAACGGTCTCCGGGCAAGCTGCTGTTTGACCTGGTGGCCAACCACCTCAACCTGGTGGAGGGGGACTACTTTGGGCTGGAGTACCAGGATCACCGCAAGATGACCGTGAGTCAGAGAGACGGCACACCGCTCACGCACACACACTGACACGCTCACATTCATTCACATACATTCCCATTCGCACACAGACATTCAGGCACTCAATCACTCACTCAATCGCGCACATATACACACATTCACTTCCTCACAACACTCAATCACTCACGCACTGGTGCACACACACACACACACACACACACACACACACACACACACACACACACATTGAACTCGGGAGATGCAACGGAGTGGTATACATGCGTTATTAATGAATAATGGCATTGTCCACATGCATGCACGCACACACTCAAGATGGCATGGAAGAGGACATACCACTCATGTTTGTGTTTTGCCCAACAACAAAATATCACATCAAACATTTGCATTAAACAGCACACACAGGATGTTCGTCCAAGGAAAAGACACATTGACTTAATTGTTGTTCACAATATATAACACATACCTACACTTAAAAAGTATAAAGCCCTCAACATAATACGTCTGAGAAGGTATCTCACCCTTTTCCCGTCAGCAACTGAACGTTTTGGCATTCGTGTTCAACGATACCAGCAGTATTTCCATTAATGCTCTAACCACAACGCCTTGGATGTCTTGGATATAATTCATCATTGTTATTAGTAGGGATGCACCGATATGAACATTTTTGCCGATACAGATATCCAATATTAATTTTGCTGTTTTGGCCGATTACGATATTAACCGATAGCGATATATGTTTTTTAAAAAAGTTTCTGAGATGATACAATTTTGTACAGACTGAAAATCATGCAAACTGAATTTTTGAATGTCTTCCTTTATTTTCAGAACGCATTTAGCTTAACATGGTTACAGGGCTACCATAAAACATAAGTAACCAACCTTTACCAACCAACCTATACTCTAGGGCCTATATAGCATATAAACACGTTGTCTGATTACAGTTTATTTCATTTTTCACAATTTACCTGCTCTCGTTTTGAAGAATATTTACCGCGCCATTCGTTTCAATGGAAATTGCGACGGACGGTCTATCTATACTTTCAACATAAAGTGTACATATTTATAATTCGAAATTCGTCCCAGCCTTTATATCACAGATACTTTAGGGTCTATAGCATTAACCACATTGTCTGATTAGTTTAATTCATTTTTCACAATTTACTATCTCTTGTTTTGAAGAATAAGTACCGCGCCATTCGTTTCAATGGGAATGGCGAGGGTCTAGACCAAGCCTATTCAACTAGCGGCCCTTGGGCCAAATGCGGCCCCTCTTACATTTTTTCTGGCCCGCAAGAGGTTGCATGCAAAAAATAAATAAAATAAAGGAGAAACATAGTTGCATGCAAATCAGGTTTCTGTGTGTAGCCGGTGATACTAGCCAGTATCAGTATCCCACAATCAGGAACTGGCATCACTTATTCTGACAATGTTTGGCTCAACCGATACGTGTGAGTCTAGCTTTTCTCATATGAATGCCATCAGAACAAGGGCACGTTGGACCATGACCTATGAGAAGCTGCATGAGTGTCTCAGGATGAGCCAAACTAGGCAAACAAGGCAGTGCATCTTTCTCACTGACTCACTGGCTCAAAATGTCTCATATGTACAGTAGTTCTGTTTTGTGATGATTCACACAACATTGTTGAATTCTAAATACGTGCCCAAAATATGTGAGAACAAAATCTTTTATAATGATACGATTAAAAGTCAAGAAGGAAGGAATGCGTCTGACAAGTTTATTCCATGTAGTAGTATTATATATATTAAGTTAACACTAATTTAAGTATGATTTATTTGTAGTGATTTATTCACGTAGTTTTACTCCGTGTGGCCCATGAACCCCCAGTGGTTTTCCTTTTCGGCCCACTTGTTAAGGAGGTTGAATAGCCCTGGTCTAGACTTTCAACATAAAGTGTACATATTTATTAGGGGTGTGCATTGGCACTGCCCTCACGATTCAATTCGATTACGATTCACCAGGCAACGATTCGATTCAATTCGATTCTACGATGCATTGCGATGCATCAAAATTCTACTGCACACAAAAAGGCAAATCTTTTCACCTTCCACTCCCAAACCTACTGCAATTAAATGCAAGGCTTTGTCCTTTCTGACATTGTCCTTATAAAATGGAATATATATTTCATAATTTATTTTATGTTGCTCCACTTCGAGAATCAGTCTCTCGTCGTCCATGTTGCTGACCCTCTGAGACCCTTTGATTGACCTCCTGCTGACCTGGTGCCACCGGTCATGACGTTATGTTGATGTGAAGTTGTGATAGGCTACATGAGCTGAGTATTGTGTTTTATTTAGAAAATTGACCGGATGCTCTATGGCTTTTAGTTTTTCACTTCCTGCCCGGCTCGATCTGCTCTGTTGAAATTGACGCGGTTCAGAAACGATAGTTATGTTATTATAACTCTAGTTCTATGATTGTAGGCGTAGCCGTCTAGGCCTCGCCTTATGGGCTTGTCCCGTGCGCGCGCCCGCGCGTGCTGAAAATTCAAACTATGCACCTATCAGCGTGGGCACCGCCCACATTTCCCACGGTATCGTGTCTATATAACGCGGTGTATACCGTCGCTCATCCTCCACGCTTTTCTTTCAGCATTTGGAGGGTACAGCAGGTGGGAAACTAGACGGCTACGCCTACAATCATAGAACTAGAGTTATAATAACATAACTATCGTTCTATTTCATGTAGGCTACGCCGTCTAGGCTTCGCCTTATGGGCTAAGGTGAAGCTGCGAGCGGAGCCCGATCAATGTACTCCTGCTGGACCCCAGTCAAAACGACCTAAGTCACCAGAGCACATTAAGACTCAAAAAGCCAAGGAAGTGTAAAACACAACAGCTTGATAAAAAACTAATTCCTCCTAGATCAAGCAAGGCAATGATCAAGGGAGAAAAAAGTGAGTCTGTAAAGAGCTACGGAATCCGGCTCTCCAATAATGGGACTCTCTCGGCCGTTTCTTATTTGAAGAAAACGGCGGGAGTGCCACACTGGTAAACAAAACCAACAGACAATTGGCGAGCCAATAGAAAACCCCCTAGCCTGTTTTTCATTTGAAAAAAGGTGGAAGAGTAAGACTGGTAATCAAGTCCAACTCGCCCGCCGGCGAGAGGAAATCCAACCACGCCGCTTTAAAGAACATGTCTATATTCTTAAGCCGTAAAAGGGGTCCCGGACTCCAGCACAGAGTTGCCGAGTGAGCCCCTGGTCATGTCTAACATGTAAAAACGGACAAAGGGGCCGGGGGAAGACCATGACGCAGCCGCGCAGATGTCTTCCACCGAAACGCCCTTGAGTAGAGCCGTTGAAGCGGCCACGCTCCGTGTGGAGTGAGCTTTAACGCCCAACGGTGGCGCCAAGCCCTGCCGAGAGTAGATTAAGCAAACACCCTCACATACCCAGCGAGAAAACCGCTGCTTAGAGAGAGCGCGGCCCCTGCTAGCGTCGCTATAACACACAAACAACTGTTGTGTGGAGCAGAACGCGGCCGAGCGATTCACGAATAGCCAACGCCCGAACCGGGCACAGGAGATGCAACTCCGCCTCACTAGAATGAGGCGGGGGGTGAAAAGCCTTAAGCACAATATCCCTCGACCGAAAAGAACTATTAATGTTCTTCGGGAGGAACGCAGGATTAGGTCTGAGCAACGCGAAGGAGCTGTCCTCGTTTAGCAACAAGCAACTCGGGCTGACAGACAGAGCGGTTAGCTCACCGGCCCGCTTGGCAGAAACCAAGGCCAACGAGAGCGCCGTCTTAAATGACAGGGCATCCAAAGGGGCCTGAGAAAAAGGCTCGAAAGGATCCCATGACAATCCGCGCAACACGGTGGGGAGATCCCAGCGTGGTGTAAGCATGCGTGAAAACAGGCCTAACCCGTCTAGCCCCACGCAAGAATCTCTTGACCAGTGGATGGCTGAAGATCGGTCCACCATCACAGCCTGCATGGCCAGCCGAAATGGCTGCCGCATAGACCATGATAGTGGAGAAGGCCAAACCTTTTTCCAATAAGTTTTGCAGAAACGAAAGCACGCTTCCCACCTCGCATTGAGATGGGACAGCGTGGTTCGTCTCACACCAATTAGAGAAGGCGCACCACTTCGCCGCATAGAGGGAAGAAGTAGAAGGCGCACGAGCACTCTGAATAGTGTTGATAACCGTCTCAGGCAAACCTTTGCCCTGCAGGATCAACCTCTCAGGAGCCAAACCAACAACCGTCCCGAGTAGGGATGGGCGTGAGGAATCGATTACTCGAGTACTCCTCGTTACAAATGAACTCTGTTGGTGGACAGGCAAACTCGAGTTTGAATATACACACAAAGTTTTCTTCAAATGTAGCAAATGTATATCAATTTTCTGTCGGCGCCTCTAACGCATGACGTGGGCACAAAGTAAATTAAATGCATCCATTTCCATGGCGCGTTCCGTGCCGTGTGCAGGCACGCCAGAATTCAATAAATTAAGAGATGGAGGTTAAAGCAAAGCGCAGCGAAGAATTGAAATACTTTAAAGAAATAGGAGTTCATAAGGTGAAATGTAAAATATGCCAAGCGAAATCGAGCTACCAGAAAGTACTATGCGGCAACATATGCTCCTGAAACACAACGGTGAGTTCGGGAAAGCAGACCCGCAGCAACGGTGAAAGTGAAAGTGTGTCGGCTATTTTCACCGCCGCAAGACGCAGCTGTAATCCCGGGCATGTAGAGAAGAACACAACGCTGAGTATTTCCATAGTCCATTCGCTGCCGTTTTATTTGCAGCTTTAAATTATTTGCAATGGTTTAGCTACTTGTTTCGTTTTTGTTTTTTTTAAACTGTTACAGGCCTTGGTTCGACGTGATTTAAATTGTGAGACGCATATTTATTTTTGTAAGGAAAATGTGTTTTGAACGTTTGCAAAAATAAATAATGAATACTCTGATAACTCTGACTGTTTTGATGGAGAATAAGCATTACATGTTTGGTTGGTAATATTGCCGTTCATCATCAGGCCTATTCCTGCGGCAGATGCGTTGCATTCTAAAAATAGATTTGATTTAACGAGTACTCGATTGATCCTCGAGGAATTCCTTCAATCACTCGAGTTTGAAATTTACTACTCGTGCCCATCCCTAGTCCCGAGACATCGGGCGGGTGGTGCACCGTCCCGTGGGCCTGTGAAAGCGCATCCGGCCTGAACGGTACTGGCCAAGGCGCCGACCGCGAGAGCTCGGCCAGCTCTGGAAACCACAGAGCTGAACGGTTCTCCGGGGCCACTAATATCAGGGACAGTCTCTCCTGTCTGACCCGTTCCAGAAGAGGAAGGATCAGCTGGAGTGGGGGAAACGCATACAAGAGAGCCCGCGGCCAAGGTGTGTGTGCCAACGCATCTACCCCCAACGGGGGAAGATCCCGAGGGCTGAGGGAGAACCACCACCTGCAGTGCGTGTTCTCCCTGGCCGCGAAGAGGTCCACCTGCGCTGTCCCAGAACCTCTGCCAGATCAGTCTGACAATGTCGGGATGTAACCGCCACTCGTCTCGGCGGGGACCGCCGCGAGACATGAGGTCCGCTCCAAAGTTCTGGGCGACCGCGATATGCAGGGCTCTCAGACTGAGGAGATACTGATGAGCCCAAAGCCAGAGCTCGACCGCCTTTCGGTGGAGAGCAGGGGAGCGGACTCCCCCCTGTCTGTTGATGTACGCCGCCGCCGACACGCTGTCTGTCCTGATCAGAACGTGGCGGCCGCGCACCAGGTGAAAGAAATGCAACAGCACTTTCCTCACAGCGTCGAGCTCCAACACATTTATGTGTGCTGTCGGGGCCGTGCGCCACTCGTCTGCGACCGAGTGAGAGAGGCATGTTCCTCCCCAACCCGTCAACGAGGCATCCGTGAAGACCACTACGTAGGACGCCACCCTGCCCAGGGGAACACCCCTGAGAAGGGTGGAGGGTCCTTTCCAATATTCCAGGTCTGGCGACACCGAACGGGGAACGAGGAGCACCCTGAGCTTGTGTCGCCTGGGGTCCAACCGTTGGCGAGCAAACCACCGCTGGAGTCTGCGCATAAAAAGCAGACCCAGGGGGACCAGGGGGTGGGCAGCTGCCATCAGCCCTAACAGGCGCATGGTGGACAGTGTCACGTTTCAGTGTCACGTTTCTGCGAACGTGAAAACGGGAGAGCGCCGACAGGATGGCGTCTCGCAGAGGAGGCGAAAGCATCGCAGTCATGGTGGCTGAGTCTAGGCAAAGCCCCGGGTAGACTGTCTGCCGGCTGGGGAGCGGTGAGCTCTTCTCCCAGTTGATGGCAAAACCCAGGAAGGAGAGATGGTTTATCACCAACAAGGTGTCCCTTTGCTTTTTGCAGATGATGTGGTCCTCATTGGATCATCGGCCTGTGACCTTCAGCACTCACTGGATCGGCTGGCGGCCGAGTGTGAAGCGGCTGGGATGAGGATCAGCACCGCTAAATCTGAGGCCATGACTCTTAGCAGGAAACCGGTGGATTGCTTACTCCGGGTAGGAAATGAGTCCTTAGCCCAAGTGAAGGAGTTCAAGTACCTCGGGGTCTTGTTCGCGAGTGAGGGTACTATGGAGCGTGAGATTGGCCGGAGAATCGGAGCAGCGGGGGCGGTATTGCGTTCGCTTTACCGCACCGTTGTAACGAAAAGAGAGCTGAGCCGCAAGGCAAAGCTCTCGATCTACCGGTCGATCTTCGTTCCTATCCTCACCTATGGTCATGAGGGCTGGGTGATGACCGAAAGGACGAAATCGCGGGTACAAGCGGCCGAGATGAGTTTTCTCAGAAGGGTGGCTGGCGTCTCCCTTAGGGATAGGGTGAGAAGCTCAGCCATCCGTGAGGAACTCGGATTAGAGCCGCTGCTCCTTTACTTAGAAAGGAGTCAGCTGAGGTGGTTCGGGCATCTGGTAAGGATGCCCACTGGGCGCCTTCCTTGGGAGGTGTTTCAGGCACGTCCAGTGGGGAGGAGACCTCGGGGAAGACCCAGGACTAGGTGGAGAGATTATATCTCAACACTGGCCTGGGAACGCCTCGGGATCCCCCCGTCAGAGCTGGTCAATGTGGCCCGGGAAAGGGAAGTCTGGGGCCCCCTGCTTGAGCTGCTCCCCCCGCGACCCGACCCCGGATAAGCGGATGAGGATGAGGATGAGGATGAGGATGGTGTCCCTTCTCGCGGTCTCTTCTGAGTTGCTCAGAATAAGCAGGTCGTCTAGGTAGAAGAGAATCCTCTTTCCCTGACGCCTGAGCGGTTCCAACGCCGTCTCCACACACTTCGCTGTAAAAACAACGAGCTGTCTAGACGTCGCGCTCGTGCCCGCTGAACAGGGAGCGAGCCGTTCGGCCGCAGCACCTGTGCGCGTGCGGCGTGCGCGTGCGGCGTGCGCAGGCTGTAGCCACAACACGTGGACCAGTCTCCTCACCTATAATGTGGGGAACCAGGAGACCGGTACAAGCGGCCGTATCCACGGGCTCGTGCAACGAGTCTCTGATCCGTCCACGAGGCTCCAAGGGACGCCGCTTCTTGGAAGCAGGTGAACCAGAGGCCATGTGAACACGCCGTCCGACCGCCACCCTACAGCCACCGGGCTGAGGGGGGGAAAGAGGCAACATGGAGGAGCGCACCACAAGCGTAGGATGCAGGTGGCCTGAGGAATATCGCTCTTTAGGTACCATGCACTGCCGTTCGGCCGAACGGTCTTTACTTTTTTCTTTAATAGGGAAAGAAAAAGTAGGAGCAAGCGTCCGGAACTTCCCGGTCCGTGGCGCTGTTGCTCTCCCGGTGCGCGGCGGCTGCGGCTGCGGCTGCTGCTGCACCGGGGCTGGAGTCGTAGGCGGCCCCCTGGAACGCTGGGACCGGCCTAGACCCCGCTTCCTCCCAGCCTGCTGGCAGGAGGAGCCCGTGAGAATCGCCCCGAACCGGGAACGATTCTCACTGACTGACTGCTGGTGCGCGAGCACCTCGGAGAACCTGGGACCAAATAGGCCATCCGGCGCTAGTGGACCCTGGACGAGGCTGGCCCGCTCTCGTTCCGGCACCGCAGTGTGGGAGAGCCATATGACCCTTTGATTCATGGTAGCCCACGCCATATGCCGGCCGGCCGAAACGGCTATCGGCTGGCATAGCTGGAGGATGGCGCTGGAAAAGCGGGAAACCGCCAACCATCTCGCGGCTTCCTCCGGGCCGTAGGCCTCCCTGTCAGCCGACAAGGAGACCATGGCAGAGGAGAGCAGGGCGATGTTGTTGACCGCCGCCGCGGATGAGAGGCACAAACGAACACCCTGTCCGTTAGGCCGACAATCTGCTTCTGGAGGCGGTCGGGGGGCAGCGGCTTTTCGTTAGGGAGCCATCCGGCGCCCGGACAGAGAAGCGCTGCCAGGGGAGGCTCCAGGCGAGGGATCCCCCTCGCCTGAGTATCGGCCCACCCCTCCACGTTGGTGAAATCCGTGTAGGATCTTACCGGAGCCTTCAGGGTCGAAGGGTCCTCACCTGCAGCACTGGGTAACCCGCCGGGAAAAAGATGGGGTGCGAAAGCACTCACCCGGCATATCGTCAGATACGGGGGCAAGAGGCGGGGCCGGCATGGGAATCCCTTTGATGGCCGCCGCCTCACCCATGATCTCCCGGAAGAGATCGGTCATCCGGCGCGGACCCTCGTGTTGTATGACGGTGGCGGTTGTAACCCGAGAGCGGGAAAAACCGGACGCCGAGTCGCCGAAGACGTCGTCCATGGAGGCGTCGTTGATGCCATCGTCGACGAAAGGGCCGGCCCTGAACAGGTCGATGGCGTCAGCCAGTTCTACCGCAGGGGAAAAGAAGAGATGCCTGGAGAGGATCCCCTCTTCAGGCAGCTCCCGGCAGGCGACACAGGAGACGGGGGCCGCCATAGCAGCCGCGGCGTGGTCGGCGCCGAGGCACCGAAAGCACGCCAAGTGCCCGTCACCCAGTGCCAGGGAGGCGGGACAGGAGGCGCATAGGAGTCCTGAAAAGGACCTAGCTCCAGGAGCGCTCTCAGGTGGCCCTGAAAAGGGCCGTTTGTCCGCGGCCTCGCCCGAGCCGCTGCCACCGGCTTGGCAGATCCGTGTTGAAGTTCTCATTTTCTTAATAGTAGTTCTCAATTTCTCGCTGATAAGCACAAGTGCTGAAAGAAAAGGGAGGATGAGCGACGGTATACACCGCGTTATATAGACACGATACCGTGGGAAATGTGGGCGGTGCCCACGCTGATAGGTGCATAGTTTGAATTTTCAGGACACAGGACAAGCCCATAAGGCGAAGCCTACATGAAATAGAACGGCTCGCGTCAAAAATAGAAGTGCTATGGAATGGTAGTGCTGCGGTGTGGCGCGGCGCGCAGCTTCTGGGACGCTGCTGAGCCGGTGGAAATGGTTTCATTGATTAGAGTGGCAGCGATCAGCAGCGGTGACCGCGGCACAGCCGTTCCGCGGCGCTTACGTCCCCGGTGGAAATCAGGCGTTGTCGTTGCTAGCTAGCGCCGCTGTCGCGTTAAAATTGTACCGGGGGCGAAAATTCTACCGGCCTGCGTCATCCATAGTAATCCATTCCAAACCTGCGTGGCAACAGACGATCGCGTCGCCCGTTGCCTGGCAACGGGCGATCGCGTCGAATGACGTGGAAGGTTCTTGAACATTCGCGAACTCGTTCATTGAGCGCGACAAGACAGATAACACTTATTTTACAAATTACATTTATTAGCGTTCCTAACTTTCTATTTGTAATGTATTGCATTGTATTTATTTATTTCCCTACACAGTAATAGCTAAATGTTATGGGGATAACGTGAATAATAATAATAAAAAACATTTGCCAGTTAGTAAATTCCTGTTCACCTATCTACCCATCTATCTATCTATTATCTATCTATCTATCTATCTATGTATTACCTATAATCTATTCTCTAAATTTAATTAAGGAAATTAAATTAACACAAGCTAGCTAGACTATGATACACATTAAACACTCAGTTTACTAGCTAAATTCGATTAAACAATTAAATGCAATACAAATATAAAGCAAAAACAAGTGTTATCTAGCGATCCGTTATCTGTGTTATGTTATTTCGTCTTCGGCAACATGAGCGCGATTGAAACCTGCCTGACAACGGACAACCCCTTACGTAATCTGTTGTCCGTTGCCTGGCAACGGACAACTGATGACGTAGGCCGGTACAATTTTCACCCCCGGTACAATTTTAACGTGACACCGCCGCTTAGCATGTACTTCACAACTCTATTGTCCACTCGAGGCCCGGAAATAAACAGCGACATAATCGATTATGGCTCGTTGCCGCATCGATGCTGAATCGTGCATGCCCCGCATTGCGATGCATGCCGAATCGATTATTGTTGACACCCCTAATATTTATTATTCGAAATTCGTCCCAGCCTTTATACCACAGATACTCTAGGGTCTATAGCAGGGGTCTTCAATTAAAATTGAACAAGGTCCAGTTACTAAAAATTCCTTCCAAGAATGGTCCGAACCTACCACGTCATAATAGCCTTCTTTTGTCAACTACAATCAACACGGCATATTACCTTATAATTTCAAGTGTATTTATTTTCAATTTCCAAATAGCTTACTTTTAACCATGAAAGACTAGTAAGACAAAGTAACGCGTATTAACATTTCAAGTAAACAAAACAGGTACATTAGGCCTGCAATTCAAGTATACATAAAAAATGCATAACCTACATGTGAAGTAAGCAGAACAGCAACACTAGGCCTACACTTCAAATAAACACAAAGTGCATTAGGCCTACATTTCAAGTAAGCAAATCAGGTACACCAGGCCTACATTTCAAATAAACACAAAAAAAGAGCATCAGGCCTTCATTTCAAGTAAGCAAAACAGTGTCTCAAGTGGTGTTAGACCCAATAGGTCCTCACAGATCTCTTTCTTGTCTTGATTAAACAATGGCAAAACCAAAAGCTGGGCATTATCCGTTACATCTGAAGACTCATCAATGGCTAAGGATGGGGCACTGAACAGCCGCATGAAGCTGTGACAGTGCGTCATCTGATAACATTTCGGATTTTCGTTGCAGCTCACATTGGGATTTGCTTTATTTTTTCACACAATTCATCCCTTTGTTTACCTTCAAGTAACGTCTCGGCAGCGGCGTTCAAGCGCTCCTTAACAAGTTTTTTTATGTTGCCCCAAAATCCATGCAATCTTAAGTGAGCATTCACTTGCACGTTGCTGGCCTGTAAATGAGTATGTGAAGACACGCGTAGACCTCTCGTACTGAGCTCTCAGCTCGGATATTTTCCACGCTCTTACCCTGCGTTCACACCAAAAGATGCAAAAAGTTGACGCGCGTCGTGATCCCATTCAAAGTGAATGTAGAGACGCGTTGCTGCTTTGCTGCCGCAGCATTTGCTGCCGAGAAAACGGGCAGCAAAACTTGATTTGCGGCGCGTCAAAATCTGATTTGCGGCGCGGCATGCCCGCTGCCGGGCACGGGCGAAGGGCGCGTTCACGTATTTTGCGGCGTGTCAAATGCTGCTCGAGTTGAAATATTTCAACTTTTGACGCGCCGCAAAACTTTGACGCGCCGCAAAACTTGATTTGACGCGCCGCAAAACTCAGGCGTCAACGCGTTCGGGCAGCAAATGCATCTTTTGGTGTGAACGCAGGGTTACTTCTGACTACGGGGATACTTTTCCTCGAAGGATCTGTGTTTGGATTCGTAATGCCGCATATTCCCGCTTTTTATCAGCGCCACGGTTTCAACACATAAAAGACACAACAAAGGTTTTGTACTGCCTTGCGGGAGAATGAACATGTATTGGTCAGTCCATTCCTCTTTAAATTGTTTTCGGGGTCAAATTTCCTTATTTTCGAGCAAGTCATTTTCTCATTCCAAATCGCTCTTCCGGTAAACAAAAAATTTGATTGGCTATTATTTGAGTGACGCTATTACGCACATGCCGTGACAGACGGAGGGAGGGGGGGGGAGTTCGGTGAGTGCATGATCTTTGCTCTGTGAAGATCATTGCTTTTTGCTGTTTTTATGCTGTAACAGACTATTCTGCCTTTCAATTTGTATTTCAGTGAGAAATGATTTTACTATCATGCTTTGTATAGTGAAATCATCTTTTTTTATTTATTTTTTTTATTATTTTTAATTGGTCATGGGTCCGGATAGGAGTGTCACTTGGTCCGGACCCGGACCGCAGTCCGACGTTTGGAGATGCCTGGTCTATAGCATATTACCGCGTTGTCTGATTACTAGGGATGGGCACGAGTAGTAAATTCCAAACTCGAGTGATCGAAGGAATTCCTCGAGGATCAATCGAGTACTCGTTTAATCTAATCTATTTTTAGAATGCAACGCATCTGCAGCAGGAATAGACCTGATGATGAATGGCAATATTACCAACCAAACATGTAATGCTTATTCTCCATCAAAACAGTCAGAGTTATCAGAGTATTCATTATTTATTTTTGCAAACATTCAAAACACATTTTCCTTACAAAAATAAATATGCGTCTCACAATTTAAATCACGTCGAACCAAGGCCTGTAACAGTTAAAAAAAAAAAAAACGAAACAAGTAGCCTAACCATTGCAAATAATTTAAAGCTGCAAATAAAACGGCAGCAAATGGACTATGGAAATACTCAGCGTTGTGATCTTCTCTACACGGCCGGGATTTCAGCTGCGTCTTGCGGCGGTGAAAATAGCCGACACACTTGGTTGCTGCGGGTCTGCTTTCCCAAACTCACCGTTGTGTTTCAGGAGCATATGTTGCCGCATAGTACTTTCTGGTAGCTCGATTTTGCTTGGCATATTTTACATTTTTCCTTATGATCTCCTATTTCTTTAAAGTATTTCAATTCTTCGCTGCGCTTTGCTTTAACCGCCATCTCTTAACTTTTTGAATTCTGGCGTGCCTGCACACGGCACGGAACGCGCCACACAGAAATGGATACATTTCATTTGCTTTGTGCCCACGGCATGCGTTAGTGGCGCCAACAGAAAATTGATACATTTGCTTCAGAAAACTTTGTGTGTGTATATGCAAACTCGAGTTTGCCTGTACACCAACCAAGTTCATTTGTAACGAGGAGTACTCGTGTAATCGATTCCTCACGCCCATCCCTGCTGATTACAATTGAATTCATTTTCCACAATTTACCAGCTTTTTTTTTTTGAAGAATAATCACCGCGGCATTCATTTCAATTGGAATCGCGACGGTCTATACTTTTAGCCTTTATACCACAGATACTATAGGGTCTATAGCATATTACCGCGTTTTCTGATTACAATTTTATGTAACAGCAAGCTGACAACATCGCTAATTTACTCCGCAACTGCAAATTAACCACACGGATATAACCATGGCAACCGGTCAAACAAATTATATTTTGCGATCATTCTGCGCGCGCATCCGCTGTGTTGATAAACAAATAATCCCCCTATACACATGGCCAAATCCCCCTCCCCCTCCCCCTCCTTCTCCCTCTCCCGACACACAAACATCAACTAGAGGATATACATCGGTTGTGGATATCGGCCCAATTTTTCTCATCGGACCGATAACGGTATGTTAAAAAATGACGATCATCGGCCGATACCGATATTAATGCCGATACATCGTGCATCCCTAGTTATTAGTCAAATGTTTGACGCTCGTATTTAATGGCCTGAGATTCCTAAGTCAGTGGGAAGTGAAAAAACGTCCGGTCGGCCTATTAAACAGAAAGCCCTGCCCCTTCAAGCTGTTTTAATATCCAATGAAAAAATACTGTTAACTTTCTCTTTCCCTCTCCCAGGTATGGCTGGACCTGCTGAAGCCAATCCTCAAACAGATAAGGAGTAAGCTCACAACCTCCTCATTCAATATGTGTCTTGCCGTTCTGTACCTTCTAGATGGAAACCTTTTGAGTGACATGCATCTTTGTGATAGACACTGACTAAGACAGTGACTGAACGATGAGGGGGGACTTTTGACCTTGAAACTAAAATATGTGACAAACTAACAGATGCAGAGTCTCTCAATCCAGACTCATCACACCTCACCTCCTCTCCTCTCCTTTCCTCTTCTCTCTATCTTTTCTTTATTTTTTTTCTCTCTCTGTGTCTTTGTCTCTTTTCTTTTACTCTGTCTTCATCTCTCTCTCTCTCTCCCCACCCTTAATCTCTGTCTATCTCTCTCTATCTGTCTCTGACTCTCTCTGTCTCTCTCTCTCCCCACACTTAGGCTGTTTCCCAAAGTGAAGGCTGCAGCCTTGCTAGAACACTTCCTTGCGAGTCGCGTCCTATGGCGATGGAGCTAGAGTTCTGGTTAGAGTGCTGCCTGGCGTTTGTAGCGTTCAGTGTTTGGAACGACTCGCTAGTGTGGAAGCGCTTCCGCTTTTTAATATTGCTCCAGTGGTAAATATTTGTATATTTTATATGTTTCAATTGTAATTGGCGACAGTAGTTTGTTGAAACACCAACTACTTACATATTAAAACAAATCAATCCATGCAAAATATAGCCTATCATTACGTTGCAAAAACGTTTGAAAAAGGTAATATTTTTGCATTTACATGATTGATCTATAAAAAGCAATACGGCACATAATATTTCTGAAAACGTTCAAATAACTTCACTTGTGTAAAGCAATGCGTGTTGCTTTCCATGCGCTATTTTTAAATACCACGCGCAGCGCGTGAACGCAAAGAATTGTGGGTATTTTGGCTCGTTGAGGATCCATTGATGCATCCTTGAAAAATCTCAGAATTGTCAAAAATAAAGGGCGCAAATTTCCGAGTGTTCTTAACATGGGAACAGTGCTTGTCGGCGTTCTATGACGTAGCGTCCTTAAAAGGGCGGCCGTTGAGCATTCACATTGGGAAACAGCCCTAATCTCTGTCTGTCTCTATCTCTCTCTGTCTCTCTCTATCTTTCTCTGGCTCTCTCTCTCCCCACCCTTAATCACTGTCTGTCTCTCCCTCTCAGGGCCTAAAAACACCATCCTCCGCTTCGTGGTGAAGTTCTTCCCTCCTGACCACACCCAGCTCATGGAGGAGCTGACGAGGTAGGTTCACAACAACCAACCATGCCCGCCCTGTTCATGTCCGTTTCTCACTTTAAGAAAAGCAGGCCAACAGAACCACGCAGACAACCTGTCCAAATCCCACTCCTCGAATATCGAACAACATCACGTTGTACTTTTGTACGCTCTCCTTTGTTTCATCCTTTGTGCTTTTATTGGTCGGTAGTCGACGGGCCGCGTGTGTTTGTGTTTACGAGCCGTCTGTAGCGACACTCTCACAGCGCACATTTAAGGAAGTCTTGTTCGGGAGAAACAAGCGGTTAGTGAAAAACATTGCTGTCCATGTTCTTCTGTCGTGGCATTGGTGTCTCCCCGGTCACCTCCTTATCCACATGTCTTCTGACAGCCCTAATAAAAGTGCTATGCTTTATGGATTATGGAAATTCCAGCATGACTAGGTTTCCAAACGGCGCACACAACATATCAATAACAACCAAATAAAAAACAAATCACAGCAACCCAAAATAAACAAAATTTAAATATTTTAATAAAGAAAAGCATTGCCCAATGAACAAAAGTTTGCACAACAGATTGTATTTTCCGTGGATGTTGTTGGAGTAGAGCTCTGTATATCTGTCTCTCTCTCTGTATGTCTGTCTCTGTATAGCTCTCTCTCCATCCCTGTCTGTCTGTCTCTGTATGTCTGTCTCTGTCTGTCTATCTCTATGTCCTGTCTGTCTGTCTCTGTCTATCCATCCCTGTCTGTCTGTCTGTCTGTCTGTCTGTCTGTCTGTCTGTCTGTCTGTCTGTCTGTCTGTCTGTCTGTCTGTCTGTCTGTCCCTGTCTGTCTGTCCCTGTCTGTCTATCTCTGTCTATCCATCTGTCCCTGTCTGTCTGTCTCTGTCTATCCATCCCTGTCTGTCTCTCCATACCTGTCTGTCTGTCTCTCTGTCTATCCATCCCTGTCTGTCTTTCTCTGTCTATCGTCCCTGTCTGTCTATCCATCCCTGTCTGTCTGTCTGTCTCTGTCCATCCATCCCTGTCTGTCTGTCTGTCTCTGTCTATCCATCCCAGTCTGTCTGTCTGTCTCTGTCTATCCATCCCTGTCTGTCTAGCTCTGTCTGTCTAGCTCTGTCTTTCTAGCACTAGCTCTCTTTCCATCTCTCTCTCTCTCTCTCTCGCTCTATTTCCATCCATCCCTCCCTGTCAGTCAGTATGTCGGAGGCTCCCGCTGACAGGCAGGGCTAAACAGGAAGTTGGCACCGAGCCCGACTTCCTCTTTGTTTGCTGTTGAGTTATTCTGTGGCACAGTGTTTCCACCGGGCGGCCCACAGAGACATAGACACCAGCACAGAGAGCTGACGTGTTTATGACATTTACCCCAATGCAAAGTAAGGCACTCGGTAAAAGGGAATTAGGAAGTATTCAATAATGATAGTGATAAATAACAAACGAATTGGAGCAAGAATACACTGTTTAAAACAAAAAATAAAAATGAAAAAATGAAAAAGGCAGCCTTTTCCCACATGAAGATTATTAAGTACAAATACCATTCCACCATCATTGCTGGTCATTTGGAAGCCTGCTTGAGACTACCTACCAGCAGCTGCTGTCCGGACTCTGCAACCCTGGCTGACTCCATTCAGAGCAAGTCATCAGAATATGTACTCAGTATGTAAATAAATATATGTTTAGCATTTATTTTATTTTAATGCAGGTAGATCATTTTGACCTGCTCATTTTGAATTTAGTTCGCAAGCTGAAAAAGTGTGGGCACACTTGGTTTAAAGGATGGACGGGCATCATGGCTGGATCAGTGGAGTAGCAGGGAGACGGTATAGTCATAGATCAATAGATCTACATCACACGGATGTCCACTTAGGAAGTGCAGACGCCAGAGAGGTCTATTTTCAACCCAATTTACTGTTGTGTACGTTGAGAACAATGGCAGCTCAACACTCTTTTTCCAAAGACACAACAACATACACCCCTGAAGATAATTCAGCTAACATAGCCACTGGCACCACTGAATAATTTAAACACGCATGCTATTCCAAACCTGGTTCCTGATTGGGTGGTGTGAATCCACTTGTGTTAAAGATAAGGTCTCACTAACTGCGTTGGAGAGAGGAGAGACAATTATTGTTACAAAAAATGGTGTGTGTGTGTGTGTGTGTGTGTGTGTGTGTGTGTGTGTGTGTGTGTGTGTGTGTGTGTGTGTGTGTGTGTGTGTGTGTGTGTGTGTGTGTGTGTGTGTGTGTGTGTGTGTGTGTAGGGATGCAGCTGTGAACACAGTCTAGGCACCTATTGTATCAAACATTGCAAACCGTCAGCCAAGCCAAGCACCACAATATGTCAGCGTCCTCCCCAACAGCAAGAGGCCAATTAGAGCAGGAGGGGGGATTTGCAGTTAAAATAATGCTAACATATACACTTGAACTTTCTACTTGGAGTTCAAACGGGTTGCCAGGTTGAGAACAGCGAACACACGAGTGCAAAACTAGCGGAGTGCGCCATTGTATTTTAAGACCAGTGCAGTTATTCAATTTTTTCCAATGACGAATACTACGATGTAACATGATCAGCCAATGAATATGTTTGCAGATGAAGGAATACTGCGTTTGTCTGCCAACCTGCAGTACTTGGAGAAGAGTGAATCATAACACACAGATCAGGTCCAGCGGTAGCCAGGGGCAAGGGTGGGCTCAGGGGCAAAATATGCGCCCTGCCCACCCAAACAAAATTGAAGAAAATGTTTGTTTGGGTTTTTTTTTTTTTTTTTTAGGTGGAAGTCCAGACCCACTATCGGACGGACCTGTTCGTTCGCTGTCCAAGAAAATGTCAAATAGAATTCAGCAAATAAATTAATACTTTAGAATATACCATTACCATGCATGCTCTCCCACCCCCCCACCACCCCACCCCCTATCCTCCTCCTCCCGTGAACTTTGTCTCTGGATCAGAACTCATTGTGGTCGTCTCCACGGCAACAGTCGTGTCCTCGTCGCCAGCATCAGACGAGAGAGACACGGTTGTGTCTGGGTGGAGATGGAGTCCTTGGGCTCACACACACACATCGCACACAAGACACATAACACACACACCCCCTGGACTCAACGCCTTCTGGACTCCCTCCCCCTCTCTCCGTCCCTCGTTACAGTACAGTATGCCGCGAGTGATGCGACGCCCCCGCTGGCTGCGTCCACCCCCCGGTGTCTGAGCTGTGACACCTCCCCTCCCCGACAACCTTCCCCCCTCCCACATGTGTTTGTGATGTTTTTGATATGTTGCTTATGTGCAGAGGTGTTTTTTGCTAATCCCTACACTGTGCCCCTCTTAGAGGAGCCTAGTTTGGGAATTACCTTTTTTTCCCCCCTTGTTTACCCTCTTGTTTTCCTTTTCTTATCTAATAATGAGGGAGCGCATGCACCCCAACAGTCTCTCCGTCCTGTCTCCCCACACTGTCTTTTATGTTTCTTGGACAGGATGTAACTGGTAATGTCGTTGCTCTGTACTTTTGACATGTGCATGACAATAAAGTCTCTATTCTATTCTAATTGGGTGGGCAGGACAGCCTGCCTCCAAGTTACCCACCCACAGTTACCCACCCAAGTTACCCACCCACAGGTTATTTTTATTTATTTTTACATAAATTAGAACTTCTTCGCCTTACTATTTTACTACTTTTGTCTGGAAAATTCCTTATCAGTATTTCTGCCGGCAGAATTGGATTTTCAATTCAGAGACACTGTGACATTTCATCAAGTTCTGGGGTGTCTTCGTGAAGTTGTTATGCAATTTATTCTGTATATTTTATCGATATTCTTTTCTAAGAATTTGAAAATTAAATATATGTAGCTTTTCATAGAAGGTGGCAGATGGTTGAAAGGTTGATGTGGAAACCCCCCCCCCCCCCCCCCCATAATGCAGTGGTGTGTCTTGTACTGTAAAGAAGCTTTCATTACAGTAAATGTGCCCAAAAGCAGGCACAGAGATCTTGCAAGGGCAAAAAAAGATTTGCTCACGCGCGAAGCGTCACAGGTTTCGCTGCCCACCTATTAGTTCTATCTGCCCACACTAATCTTACTGCCTAGAACCGGCCCTGCAAAGAATCATAACTAAATCCAATTAACTGACCTAAAAAGGAAAATTCTACTGAGTACATACTGGCTGTAGCATTGTTTCCTTTTTATAATTCAGTTGATTTGATATTTGTTACATATTGTACCCTTTTTAAACAAATAACTATTTCAAATAGTTCAAAATATATCGACATTAATGACATACAAACCAAAGGCACGTTTGTCGGTATGGGAAAGTGTGTGTGTGCCTGAGTGTGTTCCCGTGTGTGGGCACGTACGTGTGTGCATTGAATCATCATTGATTAGTTATCACCGTGGTAGCAGACTGGGATGACTGGGACATTCCTCCACCTGAAGACAAGCGCCGTCTTGATGTGGAATCTCCTCTGAGGGGGATTCATTCTTCGTCTCAGTGACCGTGTCTCTTCATGTGGTGGGCGGGTGGGTTTTCATGGGCCCTTATGTGCACGTGAATCCCACTGCGTACGAGTGCCAGCTGGTTGGGAGTTAATGAAAGGCGCTGGGTACATCGTACATTGCTAAGCCTATGTGTAGACTATGCATTAACCTCGTGACCTCTCACCTCAACTGTCTGACATGATAACGCTCTCATTGTCTGTTATTTTCCCTCTCTCTAATGGACTTTCTGGATGCTCTCTCTCTCAAATTCAAATTGCTTTATTAGCATGACAGTATTTGAATACAGCATTGCCAAAGCATATTCAAGTTACACAAGAATAATTGTACAAATAACACACAATAATAATAATTATAACAATAATAACAACAATAACAAGTCAGACTGAATTTCTCAGGTTATGACATTTCAGGACATATTGTGCTGCCAGGGCAGCAGAAGGACCTTCACCAAGAAGAATTGAAATTTTGTCCTTATGTTCCATGTCTGAAAAATCCGGAATATAGGTTTGTAATTTGGTGAAGTATATCTGTCTTAAAATGTCATATTTTTTACAATGTAAAAAGAAGTGCTCCTCTGTCTCAACCTTCTCTGCCTGAAAGTGACCACACATTCTGTGTTCCCTCAGCAGCCAGGTCTTTCTGTGTCTGTTTCCACTGCAAGATTGTGGTCACTGAGCCTGCACTTGGTCAGGCTTTGTCTCTGCTTCACATCTCTGACAGAGAGGAGTTGTAGAACCAATTTGTAATTTCTCTTTAGGTTCAGATAGGAATTCATTCTACTTTGGTTTTAAGCTTGGTTTGTCCAATGTTCCAAATAGTCTTCTTTTGCTTGATTAATTATTTTGTTGACTCTAATTGGTGTCTGGGAAGCAGTGCTGGACTGATCTTGATGTGTGTTAATTATCCTCAGCACCAGCTGGCACAGGGGACTCTTGTCAGGGTTCAGTTCCTGGGTTTTTAGTGTATTCTTGGGACTAGATTTTAAGAGCATCCAAAATGTTAGTGCTCGTTTTTGGATAGGTATAGCCAATGGGTAACAACCTAATTCTGCACTACATGTGTTGTTTGGTGTTTTTTTGTTTAGACTTTCAATATGGATCGGCAGAATTCAGCATGTAGGGCCTCTATTGGATGCTTATCGGATGCCCATGTAGTGTAGGCATGTGCACTTAGTGGACCCCAGACCTCACTTCCATACAGCACTATAGGCTGTATTATACCGTTGAATAATTTGTACCAGATTGAGATAGGTATGTGTATGTTGTAATATTTAGATTTTATTGCATAAAGGGCTCTACGCACTTTTTATTTGAGTGCATTCACTGCCATGCTGAAACTTCCAGAAGCAGTAATATCCAGACCAAGGTAAGTATACTTCATTGTGTCTCCTAGGACGGTGCTTCCTAGAGTAAACACGCATTTGTTTTCCTGACATCTGGGCTTCTTTTGGAAAATCATAATTTTGGTTTAACTGTCAGGGCCCAGTTCTGGCAGAATTTTGCTAGCAGGTCCAGGCGCTGCTGTAGGCCCTGTTCAGAGGGTGACAGGAGAACCAGATCATTCTGTGCTTTGAAGGTTGAGTCCAGGAGCTGCAGACTTTTCCTACTGCACCGCTAATTTATTTATGTAGATGTTGAAAGCTGCCAATTTTTACACTGCATTTATTATTTGAGTACATTGACTTGATCACATCAAACACTTTACCCCCTACACCACTCTCTACAAGTTTGTAGTATAATCCTGTGTGCCAAATAGAGTCAAATCCTTTTTTAAAGTTGACAAAGCAGGCAAATATTTTTCCATTTTTCATATTTTTTACATGTTTGTTGATTAGAGTGTGTAGGGTGTAAATGTGATCTGTAGTACGATGGCCTGGAAGAAAGCCGATTTGGTTTCTACACAGGGTATTGGGTTTGTTAAGGAAGGTTTGAAGTCTCCCATTTACAATGCTATTAAAAACCTTCCCCAGATTACTGTTCACACCTCTGTAATTATTAGGGTCCAATTTTTTTCCACTTTAATGAATTGGGGTAATAATTCCTTGATTCCAGATGTCAGGAAAACAGCCAGAATATAGAACAAGGTTGAACAATTTGAGCATTGCATTCTGCATTGCAAGTGTGCTATGTTTAAGCATCTCACTTCTGATGCTGTCAGGCCCACAGGCTTTATGGGACTTTAATGATTTAAGTTTTTCTGTCAGTTCTTCAGTTCTTGAGATGGGGAAGTCAAGTGGATTTTGATTGTCTTTAAATATCAGTTCTAAATTTTGCAATTTTTCTTTGATCTGGTTCCGATTACTTTCTGTTATTTTTATTTCACTGTAAAGCTTTTTGAAATGCTCTGTCCAATTATTTCCGTTTTGTATTGGTATTTCTTTTGGTTATTTTATGCTCAAATTGCTACTTTACTTAGAAAGGAGTCAGCTGAGGTGGTTCGGGCATCTGGCAAGGATGTCCACTGGGCGCCTCCCTTGGGAGGTGTTTCAGGCACGTCCAGTGGGGAGGAGACCTCGGGGAAGACCCAGGACTAGGGGGAGAGATTATATATCAACACTGGCCTGGGAACGCCTCGGGATCCCCCCGTCAGAGCTGGTCAATGTGGCCCGGGAAAGGGAAGTCTGGGGCCCCCTGCTTGAGCTGCTCCACCCGCGACCCGACCCCGGATAAGGGGATGACGATGAGGATGAGGACTCCAGAACTCATTTTTATTTATGGATTCTTCGATTTAATGAAGAACTTTGCTGTTATAGTGTTGTTTTTTCTTTTGATCGTTTCTTTGTATCTTTTCAGGGAGGTAAAATATTGCATTCTTAGATCTGTGTTTCGAGGGTGGCGGTGCTATTGGTTTGACTGATGTCTCAGTTCTTTCCTCATTTTTTTACATTCTGTGTCAAACCATTTCTCATTTTTTGTTTTTTTAATGGTTAATCCTTTCTTTTTTCTTAAGCCAGCCTTCTTAGCCGCCTTGTAGAAAATGTTGATCACTTCTTGAACAGACATGTTGATGCTCTTTTCATCAGTACAGAACTGTTGGTTAGTAAGGTTAGTTCGTTTGTAGGTTAATTCAGGGGAGTTTAGCGCTTGTATAATTTTTTTCTGCGCTATCTGGAGCCCATCTGTAGGTTGGATTGAGTTTGTACATTTTGTCAGGTTCTTTACATGTGTTAGTAGATTGGTTGGTCATTTTCAGGAATATATTTATTTGGTTATGGTCTGAAAAAGGAGTTTGCTGCCTGACAGTGAATGCGTTGAAGTAGGAGGGGTCCATTTCAGTTATTGCACAATCCACTACACTTTTACCCAGGACTGAAGAAAACGTGAATCTCCCTAAAGAGTCCCTGGTATCCTGCCGTTAATGTACAGACTTGAGGCTCGACAGAGGTGCATTAACTTTTTTCCACTGTTATTAACCACGCAGTCAAGGTTTCCTCGTGTGGTGGTGGTTGGTGAAAGATTCAAGGGTGGCCAAAAACATGTGCACTGCCCTGAGGGTCTATGAAGTCAGGCTCAACACCAGTGCGTGCATTGAAGTCCCCACATAGTAGTACTTTTCCCTGTGCTTGAAAGTAGCTTATATCTGAGTACAAATTATTGAGGTAGTCTTCTTCATAGTATTCTGATTCTGCTGGTGGAATGTAGGCAGCACAGAGGTAAGTTGTAGTTTCCGTGGGGCCTATATTGTGTAGTTTCAGCCAAATGTGATATTTTTCAGTTTTAACGACTGATCTATGTTGTTCAGCCAATTCACTCTTGCACCACACCAGAATACCACCAGAATCTCTTCCACGGCGTGCCGTTCGTAGTTTTACAGATGGCACAATGATCTCATAGTAGTTTGTTGGACACATGGTAGCAACATTTTCTCGAAACCAGGGGTCTCATTTATAAAACTGTGCGTGGGATCGTTACTAAAAGTGTACGTACGCCCAAAAGCCAGACTTATAAAAACCTGCGTATGCACACCTCTAAGCAATCTTTGCTTTATAAATCACAGAGTGCCTACAAGTGTGCGCAGCTGAATCAGCTTCACGTCCCGCCCTGTACACGCCCCTTTTTAACCATAAATGGTCAATGCAAACAACTTCATGAATGCGATCTGCATATAAAACGGACTCAGATGCAAGTATTATGTCTTGTCGGAAACAATGGCAGAAGGACTGAGAAAACAAAAAAGCGATATTTCACGGAGGTTGAAGTGGAGACACTTGTGGGTGAGGTGGAGGCCCGAAAAGTAGTTTTGTTCGGCGGTCACGGGATTGGGATCACTAACAACAAAAAGCAGAGTGAGTGGCAACATTTGCTGCAGCAGTGAACTCTGTCAGTGGCACGGAGCGCACAGTCCCATAATTAAAAAAGAAGTGGTCTGACATAAAGGTACATATTTTTAAGTACCAATAAATCATTATGGTCCCTGAAGACCCTCTCCCTCCGAATCCTGCTATTTGCATGGTCCTCCAGGCTCCAGCATTGCCAGCAGTGCCATGGTGCAGCATTACGCACGGGGCTCACCGCTGTATTTATAGGGTTACGGTAATAAGACTGACCGAGAACACCTTGGATAATCAGTTTGTAATCACCCACCTAAAATGTTCTTGAACATAACCCCCTTTTAATGCCTGATTTGTCATGAAAAGCATCAAGAGGAACGGACAATAATCTAACAATTGTTATGAGGAGTATGTGGCTTGGTTTTCCACACTTGGGATTTAATTGACATTTGATTATGTGTTTACAGTGTCACATAAAAATATTATGTTATTGACACATGTTGGACAGATGCTTTATTCCATGCAGTCGCGCCGTCAGTGGACAGTATGGAGTGACGGGATTAATATAGAGAATTTTCATTTTGAATTTTCATTTTGATTCTAAGGAGATGTTTCTGGAATTATAACTGGAAATAACAGTTGACTTAAATTATTCTGATTACATAGATTATACGCATGATACGGGTTGAAATTAAACTTATGAAGGGCGATGATAAAACATAATCGTTCTTCTCACTCTACATTTCTTCAGTCTGACTTCAGTACAACTTTCGCCAATTCTCCTTTTCCTCCAAACCATGCGTGCGCATGGGTCAGAGTTTGCTTAGGGCTGCGCACATTCTCCCGTCAAGTTAGTTTTTTATAGATCACAACCGTGGCGTGGAAAGTCACTGACGCCACTTTCAGCCCCATTTTGTGCGTACGCAACGGTTATAAATGAGACCCCAGGTCTCTCACTGTTTTGAATACATTTAAAGAACTCAGGGTTTGTGCTTTTCAAGCCAAAGGTTGAGGAATACAGACCCTGTATGTTCCAACAGCTAATGCAAAAAGAACTCATAAGAAGAGTTACAATAAAAAAAAATCATTATAATTCCCTGTGTGTGTGTGTTTGTACGTATCTCCGGAATAATGTGAATATTAAGTTCAACTCACTCTCTGAGAAGACCTGCACATAGTTTGTGGAGCAAAAGCTTGATTTCTCCCAGCTCAGAGGGTCGTTAGGGTGCAGTGGTTGGTTGGCCCACTGCTTCAGCGTAGCTCTGTCTCTCTGGCGGATGTGAGGCTTTTGTAGGGGATGGTGTCTTCTTCCTTGGCTGTGGAGTTTTTCCTTGTGATGGGGTGATGGATGGTAGATGCTTGGGGGACGGAGGCCAGCAGGTGAATGGCATATTGCTCTGCATGAAGGGTGGGGGAGGGTAGGGGTATGGAGGATGGGGCTGTGAGCTGGTTGGATTCTGTCCTAGGGCCACATCTTTTAGGCCTCTGGCAAATTTTCTGACTCCGTCCTTGTGAATATGGAGTCTGTCGTACAGATCCTGTGGGCCGATGGAGGGATGATGGGCTATATAGACGTTAGGCAGGGCAGTGCAGCTTCTTGTTAGCTCTGCATTTATGTCATGGATAATGTGGGGTGGGAAATCTGTGCGTTGAAGCAAAGTAGAGACCACAGTGCGGGATTCTGGAAACTCCATGCTTGCTCTCTCTGCAACCTTTTTTATGGCTTCTGCAGTCCTGTGGCGCTGAGAATGCAAGTCATTTGTCCCAGTGTGGATGATGATGGTGTTGGGTTTGCCAAAGGAGTCCTGATTAAGGAGACGGAGGGCTTGGTAAGTGTTGTTACAGCGTTTGGAGGTTACTCGTCCAGGGAACCGTTTTTCGGGGTTCAGGGACTTCCCATTGGAATCCATGATGAGTACCACTTGTGTGTCAGGTGTTGTAGGGTTCTGTGAGGCAAGCTGTGAATCAGTGGATGTGGGTGTGGGGGAGTGAGGAGAGGTTTCCTCGTGAGGTTGTGTTTCAATTTTGTTGTCTGCTTAGAAGGCTGTGTGCTGTTTTTGTTACCAGTGTGGGATGAGTGTTTGTTTGAGGTGTAAGGCAAGTTGTTGTTTGTGGTCTTGGGTGTGTGTTTTGAGTGCTTAGTGGGAGGGGCTGCGCCTCTGTGTATGCAAGTGTGTTTGTGACTTTGTTTCTGCCTATGATTGTCAATTGCTGCTTTATTTACCTCCATCTGCTCCTTCATCTGCATTACTTCCTGTGAGAGGGCTCTCTCCTTGTTGCTGGCGTCTTCTTTCACCTTGGTTATCTGGGCTCTGAGGGTTAGATTTTCCTCCTTGATGGTCTGGAAGGCATATCTGAGCTCAGAGATGGATGTCTCATTGTCAACTCTTTGTTGCTAGAGCTCCTCTTTGGGTTCCCTAAAAGAGTCACAAGGGGTGTTGTCGAACCTGGCCAGCATGAGCTCTTTGAATTCAGCCAAGTCTAGCTCAAGATGAGCCAGAGATTCTCTGAACTGCTTGTCAGAGCTGGGGGATGCTGGTGGAGCCGGTGCTAAGACTGGTGTTTCCTTCACTACCTGCTTCTCAGCAGTGTGTTTTTCCACTCTACCTCTGCTTTCAGCATGGGGAATGCTCTCTCGAAGGAGCTCAGGCTGTTTTTCATTACCCTGGACTAGGAACGTACCCATTTTGTAGTAGGAGATGGTCAACTCAGGGTCATCTACTGTATGTTTAGGGTCTCATCTTCACATATTGTTAGCCTGCCACCACGTCCAATTCCCCCTTTGCGTATGTTGTCGTAGTGTTTGCAGAGGACAGATGTCCACTCAGGACCATGATTGGTGTGAAAAATGAGGGTACATTTTACCCTTTTGCCTTTTTGAACTGCAAAGTCTGTATAAAGGACCTCTGGGTTTTGTTTAAGGACCTGCTTTTGGTTGCACCAGCAGAACGTGAAGCCGATCATAAGTTTGGGTGTAAAGTCTGCCTTAACCCTACGCTCGACGTAGCTAGTTTCAAACTAAAGGTGTTCTAAATTGTTGTTGTCCCACCATAACTTAAGTTGTAACGTTACTAGTAGTGCGTAAATTGTACCAGTGTCGATTTTAATGACGTTTAGATAATTTCAAGCCAATCTTTGACAGCCAACAATGTAAACAGGAAGTACTGGCAAGTTTCCACCTTATCCGAGTGAAGGGCAAACAAAACAGTTTCAGTCATTTATTCTCTAAAATGTACTTACACGGTATAGGCGTGAGGTTAAGCTATTTGATGGCGGATTTTATAATAAATAAATAAATATGCTTTGTATGCTATTCGTTGTGTGTGTCGTGAGTTTTTGTCTGAGTTAGCCTCTACCTAGTCTGGCTGAGTGGAAATGGACAGCGTCTAGCGTCGGATTCCACCGCTACTCCTCCCCTTCCTGTTGCAGGCTTTCCCGTATTGTGCTCCCCCACAAACTCGGAAACTAGTCAGTATGGAGCGTTTTGAAGAGGACTTTGACGGCGCTGTAAAGCTAGCATGTTTGGCTCTTTCCGTCGAAAATTGCAAAGAACTTCAAAAGATTTGCTTACAGCATTTGCTGAGGAAGAAAGATGTTCTTGCACTATTTCGGATGGACACCGCTGCTACTTCCTGGGGTTAGCCCCGCCCTAGACGATTGTGATTGGTTTAAAAAAAATAAAAACAGGCCAGCCCAGTTTCCCCCCGGATAGACTACTCTAAATGGCGTGGTTCCAGACCATTCTACTTGCTGTAGTTTGGTCTGGCTTTGCGAGACTAGCCTCTACCTGGCTATGCATTGTATGGAATAGCTCTAAATATGTTGGTTTGTACATGGGCTTGAGTTGTTTAGAAGACCCAGTGGCAAAATATCTCAGCCAAACACACTTGCATCGCTGTACTTGGAGCCGAATTTCGGTTTGTGTTGTGCTGCAGGTCGTTGTCAAGAAGGCCGGTTATTCTCAGTAATTCCGCCCGGCAAAACCGAAATCGCGCATATAAATCAACATCATCATACTGAAGAAATGGATCGATACGGTCACGGAAAATCCGTTCCCGGCGCAAACCGTGTTGAAACTCCTCTTCCCATTGCTCAAAATGAATAACATCTATTGTGTTGAAATCTTAGACGTATTTAACGGTCTTTATCATTAGAATGGAACTTACACCAGAGGGGAGGTGTAAAATATAAGATATAACTTAGTGTTACGTTGAAACTATCTGCTTGGTGCAACTGCTATTTTTTTAGTAGAGTGTAAAGTCGAATGTTTGGGTGATTTACGTTCAACGTAGTATAAGGGCCGTTACATAGTCAACGCGAGCAACGCGCATAAGCGACGCGAGCGACGAGCTTCCTTTCATAGTCTACACAGCATACGCAAACGTTGCGGGCAATGCATGACATGCAATACACCACTCACGCCACGGGTGACAGCAGAGTCACCGGTGTTTTCGCGGGTGACATTGCGGGTGATATTCCGGGTGACATTCCGATCAGAATGGCTACGGAAGAAGAGTGCATCTTATTGCTCCTTTTACATCGGCGGCGGCAACGCATGAAGTGCAGAGATAGGCGTTGGTATGTGCGCCCTTTAAATACCACACGAGATCAGGATGGGGAATTTGTTTCTCTGGTGCTTCCAATGCGAAGCCTGGACGAGAAGAGGCATTTCCAGTATTTTCGGATGTCGGCGCCAAAGTTTGATGATCTCCTTTCGCGAGTCATCCGATATCTTCCTGACTCTGATCAAAACCGGCCCTTGTCAGGGAGCAGCTGGCAGATTATTTTTTGTCAGATGCTGGCGTGTTTCCCCACCAGTACAAAGTGCTACAATTGGGTATGCGCACTGACCAATAAATGTATTTACATTGGTCACTTGGAAGCATGACTTTTGATTTATTAGTTATCACATTACACAAGTGAACTAATTTGGTTTACGTCAAACTCATTAATTCATATCCATATACATTTTTTACACAACGAGCTACTGCCTTGACAGATGAATTAATTATTTAAGTGTATTTAAGTGTAGGCCTATAGCCAAAGCTATAGCACATAATGTCCACAGAAATTATATGGTAGGAAACATTATTAGAGAAAAGGGGTTTATTTATCAAATACAGAAACCCACCATGCACGCACACATTTTTCATTCACTCACGCCTTCAAATTTCATTCACTCAAAGAGGCTACTGAACTTATATTTCACACAGAACATGAACACTTATGTTTCACACAGAACGTGAACACAAAACATTACCTAATTATTTCAAATAGGCTAACACAAATACAGATAAGGCCAGTAATAGAACGAATATCGGGTGACAAGAAGATCATTAAAATGGCTCATAATCCCGCATTAGCTGTTTGATGACGCGCATCAGCTGTGTGATGTCACGCATCAAAATAGCACTTTGCCCCGTGGAAGGGTTCGCATAAATTGGCACAGGTAATTAGTAAAAGAGACGTGAATGTCATTCCTATCAGGTTCCCTCATCCTCCCAATTTTTCTTCTGTAAATATAACCTATAGTTGAAATAATGTACAATATTTGCAGTATCGCCCCCACCGCCAACGCATAGTATTGCATGGATCGGCGCTTCCTTAAGGTACGGCCACACCAACCGCGTTACTCGCGTTTGGGGCGTCGAAAATCGGCATTTTTGCATAGGGAACCATTGGTATAGGCGCGTAGACGCGTTACACGCGTTGAAGCGTCGCGTTAGGGGCGTTACACGCGTTGAAGCGTCGCGTTAGGGGCGTTAGACGCGGCAGACGCACGTAATTACGCACGTAAACGCAGTAACGCGCCCAACGCACCAACACCCGGAGTTCAAAAAATTGAACTTTCAACGCTCCAACGCGTGATGCTTAGCCGCGATAGCCAATCAGTGTGGAGCTTGACCCGACGTCACTGGCAGAGTAGTGACGCTTGCACAGAAGCATACGGCCGACATCTTTCTTTATTCTGGGTGGAAATAGTAACATAGTTACGCCATTAAATGCGTTTATGTAAACATTTTTAGCGAGAAATGTGCATTTTACTTTCATAATGTTCGCTCGGGTGAATGTGAAGGATCTTCGGTTTGACACACCATGTGAAGTTATTTAACCCGATTATTGTTATTTATATCCGAGATTATTTAATCTAACCCGATCTAAGCTCTATGATGCACCCAAACACGGCAGCGTTTGGGTTTCCTACCTCGGACTCCTAAATCCAGCGCAGCCACAGGCGCGTTAGGCGCGTTGAACCATTTTTGTGACACACAATGATCAAGCGTCAAGTTAGGCACGTTACACGCGTTGTCCAACTTGAGTAACGCGTTTGGTGTGGCCGTAGCATTAAGGTAAGGCCACACTGCACTCGCGTTGGCGTTGAAAATCAGCATTTTTGCATAGGGAACCATTGGTGTAGACGCATAGACACGTTACACGCGTTAAAGCGGCGTGTTAGTGGTGTAAAGGCCGATATATGCTCTGTTTTAGACGTAACGCGTAAGCACGCAAGATACATAACCCCCCCTTGCGCGGTAGAATATCCCCCCTTACGTGCTTAAGTGCGTCGGCCAAAATTCCTGACTATGCGACTAAAACACTACGGCCCTACGCAGCTCGCAAAGACTGTGATTGTCCAGCTAACCACATCCTTTCACGAGTCTCACATTTCCGGTTTTACAGCATAAAAGCGCCATTTTTAAAAGGCCGTGACAGAAGCGAATGAAGAATTTTGAAGAAGGAGAAGAAGAAAACACAAGAACGAATTATGATAATTATAAATATAAACAAGCCAGCGATTTCCACTTCCACGCCCACAGATTCGTTCGTTGCTCCCCCTACTGTTCTGGCGGAGAATCCCCTTGCAACACGCGCAATCCTTAAGGAACCTTAAAGGAACCGTAAATCAAAACTTGTCTAAAACAAGTCCCTTGTGTAAATTACGTGCTTACGTCTCTGCGTCTAAAACGACCCTAAATCGGCCTTTAGACGTGGCATACGCACATAATGACGCACGTAAACGCAGCAACGCGCCCAACACACCAACGCACTTTTGACGCGCCTACGCGTGACGCTTAGCCGCGATAGCCAACCAGCGTGGAGCTTGACCCGACGTCACTGGCAGAGATTAACGAGTGACACTTGCACAGAGGCATATGGAGGACATCTTTCTTGATTCTGGGTGGAAATAGTAACATAGTTACGCCATTAATAGCGTTTATGTAAACATTTTTAGCGAGAAATGTGCATTTTACTTTCATAATGTTCGCTCAGTGAATGTGAACGATGTTTGGTTTGATAGGTATGACGAAGAGGTAACGCTCCATTCACTTGCATGGACAGCGTCTTTGGGTGATTAGCAACCTCAACGTCTTTGGCGGTCTCTGCTGATCAACACTACGAATGTTGGAAACACACCAGACACACCATGTGAAGTTATTTAACCCGATTATTGTTATTTATACCCGAGATTATTTAATCTAACCCGATCTAAACTCTATCATGCACCCAAACACGGCAGCGTTTGGGTTTCCTACCTCGAACTCTAAATCCTAAATCCAGCACACCCACAGGCGCGTTAGGCGCGTTGAACCATTTTTGTGACACACAATGCCCTCATCCTCATCCTCATCCTCATCCGCTTATCCGGGGTCGGGTCGCGGGGGGAGCAGCTCAAGCAGGGGGCCTCAGACTTCCCTTTCCCGGGCAACATTGACCAGCTCTGACGGGGGGATCCCGAGGCGTTCCCAGGCCAGTGTTGAGATATAATCTCTCCACCTAGTCCTGGGTCTTCCCCGAGGTCTCCTCCCCACTGGACGTGCCTGAAACACCTCCCAAGGAAGGCGCCCAGTGGGCATCCTTACCAGATGCCCGAACCACCTCAGCTGACTCCTTTCTAAGTAAAGGAGCAGCGGCTCTAATCCGAGTTCCTCACGGATGGCTGAGCTTCTCACCCTATCCCTAAGGGAGACGCCAGCCACCCTTCTGAGAAAACTCATCTCGGCCGCTTGTACCCGCGATCTCGTCCTTTCGGTCATCACCCAGCCCTCATGACCATAGGTGAGGATAGGAACGAAGATCGACCGGTAGATCGAGAGCTTTGCCTTGCGGCTCAGCTCTCTTTTCGTTACAACGGTGCGGTAAAGCGAACGCAATACCACCCCCGCTGCTCCGATTCTCCGGCCAATCTCACGCTCCATAGTACCCTCACTCGCGAACAAGACCCCGAGGTACTTGAACTCCTTCACTTGGGCTAAGGACTCATTTCCTACCCGGAGTAAGCAATCCACCGGTTTCCTGCTAAGAGTCATGGCCTCAGATTTAGCGGTGCTGATCCTCATCCCAGCCGCTTCACACTCGGCCGCCAGCCGATCCAGTGAGTGCTGAAGGTCACAGGCCGATGATCCAATAAGGACCACATCATCTGCAAAAAGCAGTGACGAGATCCTCAGACCACCGAACTGCAACCCCTCCCCACCACGACTACGCCTCGATATCCTGTCCATGTATATCACAAACAGGATTGGTGACAAGGCGCAGCCCTGGCGGAGACCAGCACCCACTGAGAACGAAACTGACTGGCTGCCGAGAACACGAACACAGCTCTCGCTTTGGGAGTACAAAGACCCCTTTACCCCATACTCCCGCAGCACCTCCCACAGTTCCTCCCGGGGGACCCGGTCATACGCCTTCTCCAGATCCACAAAACACATGTAGACCGGAAGGGCATACTCCCAGGTCCCCTCCAGGATCCTTGCGAGAGTGAAGAGCTGGTCCGTAGTTCCACGTCCGGGGCGAAAACCGCATTGTTCCTCTTCAATCTGAGGTTCGACGATCGGCCGAACCCTCCTTTCCAGCACCTTGGAGTAGACTTTACCAGGGAGGCTGAGAAGTGTGATACCCCGGTAATTGGCACACACTCTCTGGTCCCCCTTTTTGAACAGGGGAACCACCACCCCGGTTTGCCACTCCTTTGGCACTGTACCCGACTCCCACGCGATGTTGAATAGGCGTGTCAACCATGACAGCCCCTCAACACCCAGAGCCTTTAGCATTTCTGGCTGGATCTCATCAATCCCTGGGGCTTTGCCACTGCGGAGATGTTTGACTACCTCAGTGACCTCCACCAGGGAAATTGACGACGAAACACCATCAACCTCGAGCTCTGCCTCCAACATAGAGGGCGTGTTATTCGGATTCAGGAGTTCCTCAAAGTGTTCCTTCCAACGTCCGACGACCTCCTCAGTTGAGGTCAACGGAGTCCCATCCTTACTGTACACAGCTTGGATGGTTCCCCGTTCCCCCCTCCTGAGGTGCCGGAGAGTCTTCCAGAAACACTTTGGTGCCGACCGAAAGTCCTTCTCCATGGCCTCTCCGAACTTCTCCCACACCCGCTGCTTAGCCTCCGACACGGCAGCCGCTGCAGCCCTTCGAGCCTGTCGGTACCTTGCAACCGAGTCAGGAGTCCTCCAGGATATCATATCCCGGAAGGCCTCCTTCTTCAGTCGGACGGCTTCCCTGACCACCGGTGTCCACCACGGTGTCCGAGGGTTACCGCCCCTTGAGGAGCCTAAGACCCTGAGGCCACAGCTAGCCACCGCAGCTTCAGCAATGGAGGCTTTGAACACCCCCCACTCTGGCTCAATGCCCCCAACCTCCACAGGAATGCCAGAAAAGCTCCGCCGGAGGTGTGAGTTGAAGATACCTAGGACGGGGGCCTCCTCCAGACGTTCCCAGTTCACCCGCACTACTCGTTTGGGCTTACCAGGTCTATCCGGAAATTTCCCCCATTCCCTGATCCAACTCACAACCAGATGGTGGTCGGTTGACAGTTCCGCCCCTCTCTTTACCCGAGTGTCCAAAACATGCGGCCTCAGATCAGATGACACGATCACGAAATCGATCATCGATCTTCGGCCTAGGGTACTCTGGTACCAGGTACACTTATGAGCACCCTTAAGTTCGAACATGGTGTTTGTTATGGATAATCCATGACTAGCACAGAAGTCCAATAACAAACGACCGCTCGGGTTTAGATCAGGGAGGCCGTTCCTCCCCACCACGCCTCTCCAGGTGTCTCCATCGTTGCCCACGTGGGCGTTGAAGTCTCCCAGCAGAACTACGGAGTCCCCTACTGGAGCCCCATACAGGACTCCATTCAGGGTCTCCAAGAAGGCCGAGTACTCTGAGCTGCTGTTTGGTGCATACGCACAAACAACAGTCAGAGTTTTCCCCCCTACAACCCTTAGGCGCAGGGAGGCGACCCTCTCGTCTACCGGGGTAAGCTCCAACACCGCGGCGCTCAGCCGGGGATTTATGAGTATCCCCACACCCGCCCGGCGCCTCACGCCCTCGGCAACTCCGGAGAAGAATAGAGTCCAACCCTTATCCAGGAGTACGGTACCAGAGCTGAGACTGTGCGTGGAGGTAAGCCCCACCAGACCAAACTGATAGAGCTCCACCTCCCTCACAAGCTCCGGTTCCTTTCCCCACAGCGAGGTGACGTTCCACGTCCCCAGAGCCAGCTTCTGCCGCCCGGGTCTGGTCCGTCGAGACCCCTGACCTTCGCTGCCACCCATGTGGCTGCGCACCCGACCCCAACGGGTCTTCCCACAGGTGGTGGGCCCATGGGATGAAGAGAGGGGGGGTGCCACGTAGTTTGTTCGGGCTGTGCCCGACCAGGCTCCGTGGCAAACCCGGCCACCATGCGCTCGCCATCGAGCCCTCCGTCTGGGCCTGGCTCCAGACGGGGGCCCCGGGCTTCCTCCGGGCCGGGTCATATCTCCTCTTTTTACGTTATTCATTGGAGTTCTTTGAACCATTCTTAGTCTGGCCCCTCACCTGAGACCACTCTGCCATGAGAGACCCTACCAGGAGCACAAGGCTCCAGACAACACAGCTCTCAGGTTCACAGGGACACGCAAACCTCTCCACCACGATAAGGTGACGGTTCCAGGAGTGGGACACACAATGATCAAACGTCAAGTTAGGCGCGTTATGCGCGTTTTTTAACCCGAAAAACGCGTGCAGTGTGGCCTTAGCTTTACGGCCCTTAGACGCGGCATACGCACGTAATGACGCACGTAAATGCACCAACGCGCAAAGTTAAAAAAATTGAACTTTTGATGCGCCTACGCGTGACGCTTAAGCTAAAGCCACACTGCACGTGTTTTTCGGGTTAAAAAACGCACATAACGAACCTAACTTGACGCTTGATCATTGTGTGTCACAAAAATGGTTCAACGCGCCTAAATCTAAGGCCACACTGCACGCCTTATTCGGGTTAAAAAACGTGCATAACGCGCCTAACTTGACGCTTGATCATTGTGTGTCACAAAAATCGTTCAACGCGCCTGTGGCTGCGCTGGATTTAGGAGTCTGAGGTAGGAAACCCAAACGCCGTCAAAAGTTCAATTTTTTTAACTTTGCACGTTGGAGCGTTGGTGCGTTTACGTGCGTCATTACGTGCGTATGCCGCGTCTAACGCCACTAACGCGCCGCTTTAACGCGTGTAGCTAGTCTACGCGCCTACACCAATGGTTCCCTATGCAAAAATGCAGATTTTCAATGCCTGCGTGCAGTGTGGCCTTACCTTAACACGCCTGTGGCTGCACTGGATTTAGGAGTCCGAGGTAGGAAACCCAAACGCCGCGTGTTTGGGTGCATGATAGAGTTTAGATCGGGTTAGATTAAATAATCTCGGAAATAAATAACAATAATCAGGTTAAATAACTTCACATGGTGTGTCTGGTTTGTTTCCAGCATTCGTAGTGTTGATCAGCAGAGATATAGTCCGCCAAGACGTTGAGGTTGCTTAGCAACCAGAGACGCTGTCCATGCAAGTGAATGGAGCGTTCCCTCTTCGTCATAACTATCAAACTAAACATCCTTCACATTCACCGAGCGAACATTATGAAAGTAAAATGCACATTTCTCGCAATTTTTTTTTACATAAACGCTTTTAATGGTGTAACTATGTTACTATTTCCACCCAGAATAAAGATAGATGTCCGCCATATGCTTCTGTGCAAGCGTCACTACTCTCTGCCAGTGACGTCGGGTCAAGCTCCACGCTGATTGGCTATCGCGGCTAAGCTAGGCGCGTCAAAAGTTCAATTTTTTGTACTTTTTGCGTTGGTGCGTTTACGTGCGTCATTACGTGCGTATGCCGCGTCTAAAGCCGCGAACACACCAAGCGCGTATCTCGCGTACCATGTACGCGCGTAACGCTCCTAAAATGTTGCTTGACCATTTTGTGTCAAAAATGGTCAGATACGCGCGTAACGCGCGTAGATGAGACCCCCCCCCCCCCCCCCCCCCCCCCCCAGCCTGTGGCTGCGCTGGATTTAGGAGTCCGAGGAAGGAAACCCAAACACCGCCGTGTTTGGGTGGATGATAGAGCTTGGATCGGGTTAGATTAAATAATCTCGGATATAAATAACAATAATCGGGTTAAATAACTTCACATGGTGTGTCTGGTGTGTTTCCAGCATTCGTAGTGTTGATCAGCAGAGAAATAGTCCGCCAAGACGTTGAGGTTGCTTAGCAATCAGAGACTCTGTCCATGCAAGTGAACGGAGCGTTCACTCTTCGTCATAACTATCAAACCAAACATCCTTCACATTCACCGAGCGAACCTTATGAAAGTAAAATGCACATTTCTCGCTAGAAATGTTTCCATAAACGCATTTATTGGCGTAACTATGTTACTATTTCCACCCAGAATAAAGAAAGTTGCCGGCCGTGGCTGCCATGGACATGGCTGCGCTGGAGTCCGAGGTAGGAAACCCAAACGCCGCCGTGTTTGGGTGATAGAGTTTAGATCGGGTTAGATTAAATAATCTCGGATATAAATAACAATAATCGTCTTAAATAACTAACCGTATGCTTCTGTCCAAGCTCACTACTCTCTGCCAGTGACGTCGGGTCAAGCTCAACGCTGATTGGCTATTGCGGCGCGTATGAGCGTTACTCGCGTAAAAAGTTCAATTTTTTGAACTCCTCGTACGCGCGTATATGTACGCGCGTATATGTACGCGCGTATATATACGCGCCTCATACGCACCTAACGCGAGTAAAATGTTGCTTATACGCATGTAACGCTCGTACGTGTCTCATACGCGCGTAAACCAATGGTTCCCTATGGAAAAATTGCCGATTTTATACGCGTGATACGCGGGTAACGCTTTTGGTGTGGCCGTACCTTAACGCCACTAACGCGCCGCTTTAACGCGTGTTTTTCGCGAGAGAAAACCGGCGACAAGTTTTGATATGTCGCTCCACACTTTCGCCGTGCACAGGCGAGCGCGTTCACGAGGATTTGTGGCGCGACAAATTCGCTCGAGTTAAAATATTTGAACTTTGACGCGAATTTCGCGTGATGACAGCCAAACAGCGTTAAACAGCGTGGCCACTGAGTCACATGTGTAACGTAACAGCCAATCAGCGTTCAACCGTCAAACTCAGTGCAGTGCAGTCCAGGGTGACAGCAGCATGGAGGAGAAAGTGAATGTTGCCGTTTGAGACTCCTGGAGCACTATATATAATATAATAGTGTATAATATATTATACAACGGGGGACCTAAATCCAGCGATCTGATTGGTTCCCAACTGTTGTATAATGAGCGTATACATAACTGCTATGACGCCCGATCATTTTGTGAAAGTTTGCATATCACTCCGCGCCTGGAAGTAGAAACAGTTACAAAGTAAAACATATGTTGGATGATGGAGAGGATGTAAATGTTGTTACTCCGGGAGTGAGCAAGGCGATGGAGAGACTAACGAAAGCTTAGGCACACGGCGAGTGAACTGCTCCATAGGATAAATTGCCGGCGAACCGCTCTATCGGAGCCTTCTCTCGGAGCCTTCTCTTGGAGGGACGCTAAAGTGTGTTGCATAGCGACCGTCGATGCATAGCGGCAGCCAGGAGGGACTACTTTTTGTTTGCTTTAATAAAACAGCTACTTGGTTTCTTTTTAAATGTAGTGTGTCTATGACTTTCGTTTCGCCATAACAGTAACCGTTGTATAAAAGCAATAGATCACTTCAGTCAGTGGCATGTGCTCATTATACCACTGTGAAGGGGGTCGCCGGCCCTCCGCTGCGCGTCGTGGCCAGACAACGCCCCTTAACAGTGGTATAATGAGCACATACCACAGCCTGGCGTGATCTATTGCTTAAATATTTGTATAGATAATATCACGGCCAAAAGCTCTGTGCGTTTCCGGATGGCCGTAGCGCGGGGAGCTCTCATAGGGATTGGGCTTCTCGGGGTTTGTTGCTATGTTTCCGGTCTTGTGTGTTCCAACGGAAACGGCTGTCACACCAAATTTGTACCGGGTGCCAAATTTGTACCGGTTATGTAATCAGTTGTCCGTTGCCAGGCAACGAACAACAGATTACGTAAGGGGTTGTCCGTTGCCAGGCAGGTTTCAAAAATCATTCCCGCTAATGTTGCCAAAGACGAAATAACATAATACAGATAACGGATCGCTAGATAACACTTGTTTTTACTTTATATTTGTATTGCATTTAATTGTTTAATCGAATTTAGCTAGTAAACTGAGTGTTTAAAGTGTATCATAGTCTAGCTAGCTTGTGTTAATTTAATTTCCTTAATTTAATTTAGAGAATAGATTATAGGTAATAGATAGCTGGATAGATATAGATGGGTAGGTAGATAGGTGAGCAGGCATTTACTAACTGGTAAATATTTTTTATTATTATTATTCACGTTATCCCCATAACATTTAGCTATTAATGTGTAGGGAAATAGATAAATACAATACAATACAAATATAAAGTTAGGAATGCTAATAAATGTAATTTGTAAAATAAGTGTTGTCGAATGTTCTTGAACCTTCTCATGTCATTCGACTCGATCGTCCGTTGCCTGGCAATGGACGACGCGATCGTCTGCCGGACCAGGCAGGTTTGAAAAGGATTACGTAAGGATGACGTACCCGGTACAAATTTGGCACCCGGTACAAATTTGGTGTGACACAGCCACAGCCACAGGCGCGTTAGGCGCGTTGAACCATTTTTTGTGACACACAATGATCAAGCGTCAAGTTAGGCGCGTTTTTTAACCCGAGCGCTTGCAGTGTGGCCTTAGCTAAGTGGGACCTTACGTTCTGCTGGTGCAACCAGCTGCTGCTCTTTGTGTTTTTTCCTAGCCTCAGCACTTATTAGGAAAGACCACTTCCCTGTATTCAGCTGGCTGCTTGGTTGCCATGGCGATATAATGTTAACTGTTCTACTCCAACTGTCACTGTCCAAGGTTAACAGTTAGTTAGCTATGCTAACCTGCTAATCCCACTTAATGGCTAGCAGATAACAGAATGTAAATCAAGTGTAGTTTTCTGAGATAAGGCTTCTTGGGCAAGTGTCCTTGGCCTGTGATCAGGCTTACCTTGGTTAAGTCCAGTTTTTTTTTGATTTAACTCCTGTTGTAGGCTAGTCACCCAGTCAGTTCTCCTTCAGTTATCTTCAGGTTTCTTTAAGATGTTCCTTTTCTTTTCTTTTGTTGTAATCCACATAAAAATCCAGGAAAAGTATCTGAAGTGGTTTCTTATTACTTCCTATCCTGCATTCACATTTAGTGTTTCTGTTGTACTCACTTTTAGGCTAATTTATCATATTTTAACAGGAGCTCATCATAGATCTGACTGCATACCACTCTCTCTCTCATATTGTCTCTTTCTTTCTTTCTTTCTTTCTTTCTTTCTTTCTTTCTTTCTTTCTTTCTTTTCTCCAGGTATCTGTTTGCACTCCAGATAAAGCATGATTTGGCGTGCGGTCGCCTCATCTGCAACGACACCAGCGCAGCTCTCATGGTGTCCCACATCATCCAATGTAAACGCACGCACACACACACACCTTTTCATGTCGGTTTCCCCCACTACATCTTTCTGCTGCCTTGCATTTGTTCTGGTCCTGGCACCTTTTCTACTTGTCTTTCCATTCATTTTATGTTTCATTCATATTTCTCTATCTTTTCAAAATGTTCTATCTATCTCCCTGACTATAGATCAGACTCCACCCCCAACTCTCACTGACTCCGCCCCCCAATTCCCTCTCTCTGAATCCACTGCCTAAAGTAAAGGCCACACTGCACGTCTTTTTCGGGTTAAAAAACGTGCATAACGCGCCTAACTTGACACTTGATCCCAAAAATGGTTCAACGCGCCTAACGCGCCTGTGGCTGCGCTGGATTTAGGAGTCCAAGGTAGGAAACCCAAATAATATAAATAACAATAATCGGGTTAAATAACTTCACATGGTGTGTCTGGTGTGTTTCCAGCATTCGTAGTGTTGATCAGCAGAGATATAGTCCGCCAAGACGTTGAGGTTGCTTAGCAACCAGAGACGCTGTCCATGCAAGTGAATGGAGCGTTCCCTCTTCGTCATAACTATCAAACCAAACATCCTTCACATTCACTGGGCGAACATTATGAAAGTAAAATTCACATTTCTCGCAAAAGATGTTTACATAAACGCTTTTAACGGCGTAACTATGTTACTATTTCCATCCACAATAAAGAAAGATGTCCGCAACATGCTTCTGTGCAAGCGTCACTACTCTCTGCCAGTGACGTCGGGTCAAGCTCCACTCTGATTGGCTATCGCGGCTAAGCGTCACGCGTAGGCATATCAAAAGTTAAATTGTTTGAACTTTTTGCGTTGGTGCGTTTACGTGCGTCATTACGTGCGTATGCCGCGTCTAACGCCACTAACGCGCCGCTTTAATGCGTGTATCGCATCTACGCGCCTAGGCCAATGGTTCCCTATGCAAAAATGCAGATTTTCAACGCCAACGCGGGTGCAGTGTGGCCTTACCTTAACTCTTTCTCTCTGCCCCCCCTGCACCCATTACATATATACTGACTCCTGACTCCACCCGCACTATATTTGACTCCTTCTGACTGTCTCTGGCTCTTCCCCCTCTCCAGCTGAGATCGGGGACTTTGACGAGACCCAGAGCTGGCAGCACCTGCTGCACAACAAGTACCTGCCCGACCAGGACGCCCTCAGGGACAAGATAACCGACTGCCACCGCAAGCACGTGTGAGTAAACGTGGAGACATGCGTAAATACACACACACGCATAGATGATGTACACACACGCACATATGGCGTACACACAAACACACACACAAACACATGACGCACACACACAAAGTACAAACACACACATGATGTACACATGCATGACGCATTGCACACGCACACGCAATGAAGTACACACACACACACATGACCTGCACACGCACGCACGCACATGCACGCACACACACATCCATGATGCGCAGGCTCAAACACACACTCATGACGTGCTGGCACACACACACTCACGACGAGCAGGCACACACACACACACTCATGACGAGCAGGCACACACACACTCATGACGCACACACACACTCATGACATGCTCGCACACACACCCATGATGCGCAGGCTCAAACACACACTCATGACGCGCAGGCACACACACTCATGAAGAGCAGGCACACACACACTCATGACGCGCACGCACACACACAAACACCCTCGTGACGCGCACACATACAATCATGACGCACACACAAAATCATGACGTACATGCAAATGCGCACACACACACACATTACGTACACACACACACTCCTGACGTGCACACGAGGAATGCCTACATTGTAATATGATGTCTGGTGCAGGTGCAATAAATCACTAATTGACAGGTTGAATACCTTTACATGGATTTTCTATGTCACAGCAGTTCAGTTCTTGGCTTATTGGGGGGCTTGGTTAGGGTTAACGTAACGTGATAGTAAGAGAGACACACACACACACACACACACACACACACACACACACACACACACACACACACACACACACACACACACACACACACACACACACACCATCGTACAGCGATGACAAGCCACATGTAGTCTTACGCTACACACATCTCCGCCCCCCGTTGTTCCTTTTTTCCCCCAGACCGTCTCCTGTAGAATGCCACGCCCCCCCCTACAGCTGGAGGACTGTAAACCCTTGACCCCCCCCCCCCCCCCCCCCCCCCTGCCCTTGAAGAGAAAAAATAAACAACCAGAATAGTGTTCTAAAAATATATATATATAATGCAATTTTTGTTGGGATTTCACAATTTCCTAATTGATTTAACAAAACAAATTGGATGGGGGTTTACCTCGTGGCCCTGCGGTCTTCGGTGAGGGTTTCAGTTTGCAGTAATATACAACCACCAGGTGGTTGTTTCAATAACTTTCAAAACTTTAGTTTTTGTACCTGATTGAAGTATGTTTTCTTTCCCAACGAGAGTTTTGTACTTTGTACACGGTACGGTACGGTTCATAGTTAAGGGGAAAATTTAAAAAAAACTGCTTGTTTGTCAACATTGGAGAATGGCGGTAAATCAGCAGCAATGAAAACATCAATAAACTTGGTGATGGCATTTGCATTTCTGAATTCCCATACAGGGGTTGTTGGAATAGTGTCATGAGCTGGGTTTGCACAGCACTGTGGCTGCGCTGGATTTAGGAGTCCGAGGTAGGAAACACATATAATATAAATAACAATAATCGGGTTAAATAACTTCACATGGTGTGTCTGGTGTGTTTCCAGCATTTGTAGTGTTGATCAGCAGAGATAGTCCGCCAAGACGTTGAGGTTGCTTAGCAACCAGAGACGCTGTCCATGCAAGTCATTGGAGCGTTCCCTCTTTGTCATAACTATCAAACCAAACATCCTTCACATTCACCGAGCGAACATTATGAAAGTAAAATGCACATTTCTCGCTAAAAATGTTTACATAAACGCTTTTAACGGCGTAACTATGTTACTATTTCCACCAAGAATAAAGAAAGATGTCCGCCACATGCTTCTGTGCAAGAATCACTACTCTCTGCCAGTGACGTCGGGTCAAGCTCCACGCTGATTGGCTATCGCGGCTAAGCGTCACGCGTAGGCGCGTCAAAAGTTAATTTTTTTGAACTTTTTGCGTTGGTGCGTTGGTGCTTTTACGTGCGTCATTACGTGCATATGCCGCGTCTAACGCCACTAAAGGTGCGGCCACACCAGACGCGTATCTCGCGTACTTCGCGTATGAAATCGCCATTTTTTCCATAGGGAACCATTGGTTTACGCGCGTATTACGCGTATTACGCGTATTAAGCAACATTTTACGCGCGTATAGCGCGTATGTGGCGCGTATATTTACTCGCAATACGCGCTATACGCGCGTATATCGCGTACATTTCAAGAGTTCAAAAAATTGAACTTTTTACGCGAAGTACGCGAGATACGCGTCTGACGAGACACGCATTGCCCAATCAGCGTTGAGCTTGACCCGACGTCACTGGCAGAGAGTAGTGAGCTTGGACAGAAGCATACGGCCGACATCTTTCTTTATTCTGTGTGGAAATAGTAACATAGTTACGCCATTAAATGCTTTTATGGAAACATTTCTAGCGAGAAATGTGCATTTTACTTTCATAATGTTCACTCGGTGAATGTGAAGGATGTTTGGTTTGATAGTTATGACGAAGAGGGAACGCTCCGTTCACTTGCATGGACAGAGTCTCTGGTTACTAAGCAACCTCAACGTCTTGGCGGACTATATATCTGCTGGGAAACACACCAGACACACCATGTGAAGTTATTTAACCCGATTATTGTTATTTATATCCGAGATTATTTAATCTAACCCGATCTAAACTCTATCACCCAAACACGGCGGCGTTTGGGTTTCCTACCTCGGACTCCAGCGCAGCCACGGCCGACAACTTTCTTTATTCTGGGTGGAAATAGTAACATAGTTACGCCATTAAATGCGTTTATGGAAACATTTTTAGCGAGAAATGTGCATTTTACTTTCGTAATGTTCGCTCGGTGAATGTGCAGGATGTTTGGTTTGATAGTTATGAAGAAGAGGGAACGCTCCGTTCACTTGCATGGACATGGACTCATCTAGGCGAGTGACGTATGCGCGTATTGCGCGTATGTGACCATTTTTGACACAAAATGGTCAAGCAACATTTTACGCGCGTATCTCGTGTAAAAATTACGCGAGATACGCGTCTGGTGTGGCCGCACCATAACACGCCGCTTTAACGCGTCTACGCGCCTAGGCCAATGGTTCCCTGTGCAAAAATGCGGATTTTCAACGCCAACGCAGGTGCAGTGTGGCCTTACCTTAACTCTTTCTCTCTGCCCCCCCTGCACCCATTACATATATACTGACTCCTGACTCCACCTGCACTATATTTGACTCCTTCTGACTGTTGTTGGAATAGTGTCGTGAGCTGGGTTTGCACAGCTCATTTTTTTACACCTGGATGGTGCCTTTTCAAATGCGTGTGCTAGGGATGTGCATTTCTGGCAAAAATACTATTCAATATTCGCTGAGAAGTATTTGAATAATATTTGAAAATCGGTCAATGAAGAACCCCCAACGCACGCACGCACCTCGGATACACGCACACACAATGACACAGGGAGAGGCTTTTATGATTTGTATGAAATCAATCTGTTTATTTCAACAACTGCGCCATCAACATTCAACATCAAAATTATTTCAACTTGGGCTTACGCAGATAGACCTACATGCGCCGTAAACGGATCGTGAGGGTACGGAGACGGCAAGGGCTGTGATTGGTCCTCTAAAAAATTCATTTACGGAGTCACTTTTCCAGTTTGACTTTGCACCTTAATTACTTTGTACATTGTTTACTTTGCACCTTAAGGACCAATAAAACACCAAATAAGATTTGAAAAGCTTTGGAAGTTTATTTACAACATTGCTTACATGGTTTGTAGTCAACCTATAAGATAGATCGGGCGGCGAATTGCATTGCGTATCCGATATCCCAATGGAGAGCTGCTGAGGGGTTTCCGTAGTTACCGAGTCGGATTACAGAGTCGGAGTAGTATACTTTGGCTAAACGGTCCGGGTGGAATTCCGACTTTAAGTTTTAAATCGCGCATCGCAAAACAAGCCTTTTCATTCACCATATTAACACTATGTACGCCACATTTACATACTGCGGTGCGTGAGTCCCTGCACCGTGACGGTTCGGTACAAATACGTGTACCGTTCCACCCCTTCCATATATATATATATATATATATATATATATATATATATATATATATATATATTAGTGCTGTCAAAATGAACGTTAATTTTGGAGATTAATTTAAATTTGCAACGCGTTAAAAAAAATTAACGCTGTTAACGCAGTTTTGCCACTTCCTGTGGCAGCTGAATCATAACCTCTGTTTGCGTGTGCAGCCAAACTACACAAAGCAAGCCGCCTCAGGGCTCCAGAGTGCGCCTAATTTGGGCGCACATGCGCCTAGAATTCGGGGCAGTGCGACCAAATATTTTATTTCGGCGCACCGGTGCGACTGAAAATTTATCTGGTATAATTATTATTATTAATTTTTTTACAGAGCAGTCTATTCATAATATTGTAATAACCACGGTAGAGGCAGTGAATGAAGTATTGATTTGACAGCGATTTATTAGACACCTAATAAACCGTTGGAACACGCAAGACCGGTAACAATAGAAACGCCGGTAAACAAACCCGCGAAGCCCAATCCAGGGGCCTGTACTACGAAGCTCGATTAGAGGGTTAGCGAGGTATGTTGAGCTGAAAGCCTGGGTTAGCTGTACCATGTAAGTCGATCTCTTTAAGCGTCGCTGTATCACCATGGTGACTTACGCTCGCAACCAAACCTGGTCGGGAGCAGCTTTTCAGCGAGTCTACCCGGAGATCGGCTACTTATATCGGCATGCCCAGCTTCCTAGCCCCTCCTCCGATAATGGCGTCACCATTTGTGGGTTTTGGACCTCGGCGCACTTATCGTACAGGCGTCTCTCCGGAGACAGAGGGTTTTTCGGGACAGAACCGATCCCTTGGCATTGTCTGACGATATTCATTATGAGAGATACAGATTCGGCATTTATTTAATGGTCAAGATATTATTAATCAATGGCGTAAATATCGACGGTGCAACCGGTGCAGCTGCCCGAATTCAACTACCATAGAAGTAGTTCATCTTTGACGTATCATCTCAGAGCAAAACACCCTGCGCTGCACGGCCCACAGTATGCAAAGAACAGTCACAGTTTCCCATCAGGACAGTGGGTTTGAAAGTGTTCTGGCACTTCAAGCATAGTCCATCAAACGCCCAGGAATTAAATGAGCAGCAACTTGCACACGGACATAAGCAAGAATCTCTTGCTCAGGACGTTGCAACAAGATGCAATTCCACCCTGGAGATGGTCAAGCGGAACCGGAGAAACAAGTCTCCACTGACCACTACACTGGCGCAGCAAAATAGCAAGGTTGCCATGGTGACTGAACAAGAGCTTGCCAAACTGCAAAAGCTTGAGGAACTACTTGAACCCGCCAGGTAAGTTATTTATTTATTTTTTGTGTGAGTATTTTTTTCTGTGTTATACAAATTGACTGACATGTTTAAAACATATTTTGCTTTCCATTGCAGATATATCACTGAACTGCTGGGGGGGGAGCAGTATGTCTCTTGTTCTGTAGTGTTGCCAGCCTACCGTCACTTGGTCAAAGTTATGGAGCCTTCAGACAATGATCCAATCTACTTTGTGCGGTTCAAGAAGGTCTTTACCACAGACCTAACTCAGCGGAAGAACAGCACCAACCTCACCTGGCTGAAGATTGCTACTGCCCTTGACCCCAGGTTTAAAGACCTGAAGTGTCTCCCCAAAGAAGAAAGGAGTGAAGTGTGGGATTCAGTACGTGGCCAGGTGACACGACAACCACCTGCTGTGACAACAGAGGAACCATCACCAAAGAAGAGGAAGATGTCCATCTTCTTGCTTGGTTCGTCTGATACGTCGGATGAAGAAGAGTCCATAGAGCATTGTCTGGACTGGACCGCTACAAAGCAGAGCCCAAAATGGAGATGGAGGGGGGTTAACTACAATGGTGGTCACAGAGAGAAGAAGCACATACCAAGCTGGCACCCATTGCACGCAAGTACTTGTCAACCCCTGCAACCACAGTGCCTTGTGAGAGGTTGTTCTCGCTCTCTGGCCACATCGTTCAAAAGAAGCAAGCTTCTTTGTCCCCTGATAATGTAAACAGACTGGTGTGCCTCAGTAACTGTAAAGAAGGACTAAGCCAAATTGTCTCTATGGCGTGAACATTTTTCAACATTCAGAACTTTCAGCAGTATCTTTCCTTGTTCTTTTTTTACAATAACTCATGCACCTTTTTAAAATTCAACTGACATTAGTATGGAACACATTTTTGTTGTTAATATATTACTGGCCGTTCATATAAGGCATTATCGCCCTCTGTACTTTAACATAGGCATGGGTAGTTTTTATTTCTGTTAGCGCCGCAGATATAAGAGAGATGCCTTTAAAGCTGAGTCAATGTTGATGAAATTTTGGAACATTTGTATTCACAGGAGAGAAATTGTATTCAAAAATTCAAGAAAGCTATTAAAATAAAAAGAATTGAATCTAAATATACTTTATTTTTGTTGATTCTACATTAATTCCATGATTTTACTCAAGTAAATATCTGTTACAAGCTTCGGTCTTTAGTAGAAAAATTAGATTAATTGAGATTAATTTATTGATTAATTAATCTGGAGTCAGATCAGAGCGCAGTGGACAAGAAGGTTCGGACACGAGCACCCCTTGTGGCTTCAGTCCCGGTTGTCAACACCACCGCCAACACAGGAAAGAAGTTGCCAATTCAGACAGAAACAAGGAAGTTATCTCCAGTGTTTGGAGGACACATAAACCTTGTGGTGGTTTTGTTGTTTTGGAACCCTCAATGCTATCCGCCATGTCTGCCGGCGTCTAATTTTTGTTCCTTAAACCTTAAAGGGTTCACCCGGTTTCTTAAATGGCTCATGTCATGCCACCAGGTGTGGGTGTGATTAGCTGATGCAAGCCATTTGGCACAAGGAATGTTTTTCATAGTGACATCACAAGTGGGCGTGTCCTCCCAGATGTATGAAGGATTGATGAGCAAAGTTTGAGCAACGTCCACTGGGTAGGCTGGTAGATTGATCTATCCAGCATACATCTAGGTGGACACGGCAACTTTTGATGTCACTATGAAAATCATTCCTTCCCAACGGTTTCTACTAGTTTATCACACCTACACCTGGTGACATGACATGAGCCCTTTAAGACCGCAGGTTAATTGTTGATATCGTCTATGTTGATGTAAATCAGCCGTGAATCTTTGTTCAGCTCTCCTGATCTCGTGGTTTAGACGCGCTGGGCAGTTGTCTCTCACTAACCCATCCTTTAAGGCATTTAGGGCATTTAGCATTAGAAGGACGCTTTTATCCAAAGCGACTTACTATAAATACATTTGTCAGAAGAAAGAGAAACGACAATATATCGCTGTCGGTACAATAAGGATGTTCATAGAACCAAGTGCCAAGCACTAACAATCGCCAGGTTAACCCATTCCCTGTATACAACAAAGATAGCTAAGATTAGACATTACACAATGCTAAGTACTATTTTTAAGTGCCAGGACGTGCATCATACAATAAGTGTAAGAAGTTGTTTTTTTAGGAGAGTAAGGGGTGAGAAGGGGTGTTGGGGGGGGGGGGGGGGGGGGTAAGGGAAGAGGCTATGTAGAGTCCAGGTGAATTCTGAACAAGTGTGTCTTGAGTCTCTGGTGGAAGCTGGTGAGCGTCTCTGCAGTCTTGACATCGGCAGGGAGCTCGTTCCACTATAATTCAAAATGGTGTGGAGCAATTCTCAGAGCTGTATCTTTTTTTTCTAACTCTGGAAGAACATATGAACTGCCCTGGCTAGGTCGATTTCTCCAATAGTGCCCATGAAACAACAAATCCACAAGTTTGGATTCTGTGTTTACGGACACAGGACTTAGAGACTGAGGTGCAGGGACAGTGGCTGTGTTGTCGGCAGTTTGAGGATTCTCAAGTTCAGAGCATATCAATAATTTGCGAGTGAAGGTATAGGAGGGAGTGTTCGTTACACTGATTGGAACCCAGCACAATCCTGCTGTGTCTCCAATCCACTGTGTGCTCACACACTCGGCGACCGAGACAGAGAGGCGGGCAGTAAGGACTCTTGAATGTTAAGTGTCCTGGTCGTGAGCACGGTGGTGGTTTCTGAATTGCATTGTGGATTTTGTCTGTTTCAATGGATTAGCTCAGTGGGGGAAAAAGTGAAAATCTGTGTTCTGTCGACGGCCTCGTGTGCATTCATACAACCGGGAACTGTAACTGATTGAAATGTTGGTCTGCACTCAGAATTCAGAATGCTCAAACCATCCAAAACACTGCTCCTATGCCCCCTCAGGATTGTAACCACATGCCGTAGTCTCGGGGATGAGCTATGAGGATGAGCAGTGGCGTTTAACACAGAATCTAAAGTTCAGTTTGGGGGCACTATTGGACAAAAATGCCTAGTTTGTGTGCAGTTATACCAGATTATTTGTTATTAGTTGTGTTTCAGCTATGGGAGCTGTTCCACACCCGTTAGGATGATAATGGATGTCAACATCAAGCTGACACTCTAATAATTTGCGATGAGAGTTCACCTAGACTCTGCATAGCCACCCCCTCCCACCCCTCACACACTTGTTGTACATTGTACGTCCTGGCCCTTAACGTTCGCACTTATTGTATGTCGTCGTACTTAGTTTTAGTACTTAGTTGTGTAGCGCCTTATCCTAGCTATCGTTGTTGTATACAGTGATTGGGTTACGACAGCGATATATTGTTGTTCTCCTTCTTCTTACAAACATACTTATTACTAAGTATGAAATGGTTGAGATAATCAACAGCAACCAGCCGCCCGTAGGGAGGTGTGGGCAGTGTTGTGGTTCCACCTGCCAACATTAGAGGGTTTTGCAGACGCTGGAGCACTCCATCTCTCTAATGGTGTCGCTCTAACCTTCCAGGTGTCCCAGTATGTCTCTGTGTGTTTGGTACTGTTAACACAGATCAGATCCGCTCACACATTGCGTTGATCTACGAACTAGCATCTGTAAAACCTTCTCCATCATTAGAAATACCTTGATATGGTCTTGACTATGCAAGTAAACACAATCCTTATTCCGTCCGTCCCCGCACACGGTTTTAACAATGTGTTCATTCAAGATACCACACACACACATCGTTCTTCAGACTCATCGATTCGACTGATTAATCGATCAATGACACCCAGCGGAAGCGGTCACAATGTAATCACCCCTCACGTGACATTGGATTGGTTGTAAACTGCGTGACCAAACCGGGTGGGGTGGTCAGAGGAATGGATTCAGTTGATCGCCTGAGGGGATACCGTTGATCAATGGCCGTCCAAAGGAAACATCCCCATACTGCCTTTAACAAGTGGTCATAAACGGTAGACACCATTACACCAAGAGCTTTGTTGTTCAGAGCAACCAATTGATTGACCAATCGCTGATCAATGAGAGATTTAGGGCGCCCCGGTTGCTCACCGGGTAGAGTGCGGATCATTAAGGGTCAGTCCTGACCGCAGCGGCCAGGTTCGATTCCTGCCCGAGGTCCGTTGCTGAATGTCCTCCCCTCTGTCCATACCCTCCTGTCTATCTCACTCTATCATAAAGAATAGAAATGCAAAAATAAATCTTAAAAAACTAAAAACAAAAATATATATTATCAATGAATATGCTCCCTCAACCAGCGGCCAGACGCCGGCCGAGTCGGACTACCAGCTGCTGGAGATCGCCCGTCGCCTGGAGATGTTCGGCATCCGGCAACACCCGGCCAAGGACCGAGAGGGCACCAAGCTCAGCCTGGCGGTGGCCCACACCGGAGTGCTGGTGTTTCAGGTGCGGAGGGGGTGTGTGTGTTTGTGTGTGTGACCTCGTTCACCTGGCGGCCATCTTGGTATTTTTGGATGGAGGAAGGCTTGTAGAATCTTCTGGGAAACCATGATTACTCAAAAGGGTTTTGGTTTTTGGTGGTGTTAAGAATGCATTTCCAGTGAGTTCTCGTTGTCACACTTAAAGATATTAGAAGGTGTCCCCAGCCGACGAACCAATATGGCTGCGAGGTGAATACGGTTTGTGGTCACACTGTTATTTCGGGCTGGATGGTGATGTGGTTACGGCTCTTTGTTTCTCAGACAGAAGGTTTTGGGTTTGATCCCCACTGTCGACTGTTATCACCCTTGAGCCCCTCACCCTGATCCTGTATGATGGGTTTCTGTTTTGCATCAGAAAATGGATAAAAATCTATTTCCATGCTAATTATCCGAGAGGAACCCTCCAGTAATCCAGTTGTTTAGATGTTGGGGTTCATGTTCTGCCCCTATGTCTGTACAGGGCTACACTAGGATCAACGCCTTCAACTGGTCAAAGATCCGCAAGCTGAGCTTCAAGCGCAAGAGGTTCCTCATCAAGTTGCGGTCGGACCCCGCTGTGAGTCCGCGCCTCCTTCTGTTCCCTCCCTTCCTGTTTCTTCACATTCATGCTGCTATTTGTTTATGGGCGGCATGTGTCGCAGGAGGTAAAGTGGGTTGGCTGGTAACCTGAAGGTTACTAGTTGAATACCCGGATCCTCCTTGCTGAGTGTCGAGGTGTCCCTGAGCAAGTCGCCTCACCCTCACTGCTCCTGCGAGCTGGCTGTCACCCTGCAAGGTTGACTCCCCCGTGTGTGAATGTGTGTATGAATGTTAGGCAATATTATACAGCGCTTTGAGTGGACACTGGTTAGGAAAGAGCTGTATAAATGCATTCCATTTAGCATTTTTACAGTACTTTGTATTTCTGACTTGAACCTTTGCCATTTATTTTTTGAATTGTATTTCCTTACTTCTCTGGCTGTGTGGTTGAGATTCGTCGTTAGGATTGATTTTTTTTTTTTTTACCGATTGCCGTCTCCGTCCGTTTGACAGTTTTTTGGAACAAACTCGTAAAGCTCAGCGTTTCACTCCTTTCCTTTCCCTCCCTGTTCCCTCCGCTCCCCCCTCCATCTCTCCATTCCACTCTCCTCCTCCCCTCCCTCCATCCCTCTTCCTCCATCTCTCCTTCTCCCTCCATCTCTCATCTCTCTGTCCTCCTCCCCTCCCTTCATCACTCCCTCCCACTCCCTTCCTTCCCTCTCTCCCTCATCTCTCCTTCTCCCTCCCTCCATCTCTCCATCCCTCTGTCCTTCTCCCACCTCATCCCCCCCTAACCTTCTTCTATATCCACCTCCCCCACCCACGGGTGCCCCCTTGTCCCCCAGCAGCAGAGCAACCACCACGACACGCTGGAGTTCTCCATGGCGAGCCGGGACTGCTGCAAGGTGTTCTGGAAGGTGTGTGTGGAGCACCACGCCTTCTTCAGGCTCTTTGAGGAGCCCAAGCCCAAACCCAAGCCCGTCCTCTTCACCCGCGGATCCTCCTTCAGATTCAGGTACACACACACACACAATTGGACACTCGCGCACACTCGTGCACATTCTCACTCACTCACGCTCACTCGCACACTCTCTCTCACACACACCCGCACACTCACTCACACACAAATGCACACACACACACAAAAATAAGTGTATGTGTAACATACAACCGAAGGCGTAAACCGAGTTGTAGTGGGATGAGGTTTGTGTGTGTGTGTGTGTGTTTTGTCTGCACTTGTTTCTCTCGTTTTAGTCTTTTTGTTTGTTTGTTGTTGACGCACGCTTCTATGGGCTGATATAGGTCCTATTAAGAGGACTCAAGGAGTCGTAGTGCTGTACAACCCTAAATGAACGTGAATATACCAGAACCTAGGCAATTAGAACTTTGTTTTGACATGCAGCATTATCTCACATGGTAACAATATCTCCCCATAATGACAAATCATTTCATTCATGATATAGAACTCTTATTACAAGATAATTGCAGTGAATCATATTTAATGCATTGTGACTTTTCTGTCATTTAAGCACATCATTCTCTGTTCATTTGAACTCATGTTTACTCCTTTCCCTAATAATATTTTGTCTGTGTTGTGTTTTATTTCTCTCAATGTCCTTTTTCCCTTGTGGTTTCAGCGGTCGGACCCAGAAGCAGATCATTGATTATGTGAAGGACTCGGAGTTCAAGAAGATCCCGTTTGAAAGGTGAAGTGGTGTCAGCGGTGGTGAAGCCCGTATTAAACCAGAGCTCAGCGTCTGTCTGGAAATCTTAACACAGAAATGGGACAGGGACAAAGTGACCAGAACAGTATCTAAAAATGTTTTGAATTCATCATTTTAGTAGGCAACTTTCTCTGCCTCCGGATTGGTCGGTCGGTCAATTAACCCTTTTCTGATTGCATTTGTCTCCAGAAAGCACAGTAAGATCATGTCCGGCCTGACCTCGTCCTTCCGTTCCCAAGTGACAACAGAGGTACGTCGTTACACCATGCCCATCATCCAGTCATCCTCCACGTCCTCGAGTGTTTATTAACTTAGTGACCGCCTCTCTTTACCCCCTGCTGTGCAGAGGGTCATGTCCATCCCCCTGGCGGACCAGACTGACACCTCCTCCTTCAGGGCGGACCACTGGGGCGACCCCAATGGACCCCCAGACACGGCCGTCACCAACGGCTTCCTGGATGCCCCCGGCTCGGACCCGATGGCACGCTCGCGACAGACCCGCCTCCATGCGGCAGCGGTGGGCTCCGTTCCGGCGGGCGACCAGCACCTCCTCAACCCAGGTTCAGCGGGCAGGGCCAACAAAGGCAGCACCTCTTCCATCCCTTACATAGACTGCAGCGATGTAGACAGCGAGCAGGACGCGGCCCGGGGCCACCGGGTGGCGGCGGCCGCGGGGCCCCGGGGCCGAGGCCACGCACATGACAGCAATGGGGAGGAGGTGGGGTCTCCATATCGGCAGGGCAATAACAGTTTTGTGGGCTCGGGGAACAGCGGTGGGGTTCCGGGTCTGGGTCTGGGCCGGGGGTTGTTCGGTGTGGTGAACGGGTTTCACCACTCCAACCCACAGGGGCTGCAGCTTGCGCAGCAGCAGCACAGGCAGGTTATGATGGGGCTGCAGGTGCAGCAGCAGCAGCAGCCACAAAGCATGCTGGATAACAGGGGCAGGTTGGTGGAGGGTTCACCGCAGGGCAGGTTCAACGTGAGCCAGGCGGGGCCAGGCCTGGACGAGGTGGAGCAGAGGTGTTTCCAGGGCCAGCCGCCCCTCCACAGCACCCTGCTGGAGGAGATCCTCCAGGGCCGCGGCGCGCTGGGCCGGGCCCATGCGGGGGGCCGTCCCCTGGGGACCGGGACCCAGAGCCAGTGCTCCAGCCCGGTGCTCAACAGCTTCCACCACAAGACCAACTCGCTGAGCTACGGCGATGGGGTGGTTAACAGCAACCAGCCGACCAGCCCGCGCTGGGACGACGGCGGGCATTACTTTAGCAAGCGCCCGGGCGGGGCAGGCGGGGCCGACCCCCCGCCTGCCCCGCCCCTCATGCCGCTCTCGCCGTCAGCGTTGGGACAGTACGGCAGCTACTCCCCCATCGTGGCCCACCGCACACCCGCCCACCTGGCGCAGCGGCCGCCCAACGACAATGGCGCCCGCAACCGCTCCGACACGGACCCCTTCATCCTGAGCTCCAACTCAACCGCCCCGTCCCGCCAGCACGACTCGCTGGGCGCCGGCATCAGGGGCACGTCCACTCCCAACCCCGCGCCTGCCTCCGCCCCCACGGAGCGCCGGGGACTGGTCGCCAACGGTAACCACTCACCGGCGAGCGCCAAGCTGATGGTCTCGGGGAAGGCCCGGCCCAACTCGGCGCAGCGGCTGTACGGGCGCCGGGGAAAGCCCGAGGGTGACGCCTCCGGCAACAACAACCACCACCAGAACAACCTGAACCAGCCGCCGGTGCAGATGATAGACGGGTCCACCAGCAGCGGCACGGACACCAGCGACACGGAGTCAGACACGGGCAGCGGCGTCGGCTGTGGCTACGGCCAGCCGCTGATGTACGGCAACCCAGCTGCCGTGCATTCTGGGAACGCCAACAATGCGGGGAAGGGGTCGCCGCTGAACCAGAGCAAGTTCTCCTTCGGGAGCCTCCAGCTGGAGGAAGGGGAGGGGGTTGAGGATGAAGAGGAGGAGGAGGAGGAGGAGGAGGAGGGGTGTTATCGCTTCACCGAGGAGGAGGTCGGAGGGCGTGTCTTCAGCTGCTGAGGGGCTCAAGAGGCGCCCGGCGTGTGATGGCGGAGACGAGGCCTTATGGGGGAAAATTAGATGTTTCTTGGACACAGTAACAGGGACGGAGAATTGTGTAGAGTCTTTTTTTGGAGTGCAAAGGACATTGTATTCATGGCAACTCTTAAACATGTTGGCCTTTTGAGCGACTCCGGGGCTTTGGGAACCTTAGAGGCCCACCCTACTTTGAGGTGAAAACAGGAGTCGGCGCCCCAGGACCTTTTAAAATGGTTCTCCAACCCACGGCTTCTGCTGCTGGTTCTATTGAGGACACAGGAAGAGCTGACTGGTCTGAGGTCAGCTTGGCTGTTTGAGGACGGTTGTGTTGGGCTGAGGAGATGAAAGGGCCAAAGGAAATCTGGTCCGGAGAACGTTTGTTTGAGGCACAGGAGTCTGTCTGTAGAGAAGAGCTTCTTTTTTTTTTTTTTTTTACAAAGTGCCATAACTTTGTTCTGTATGTACAGTAGTAGAGCTGAGTTAACTATATGGTGTCAGACGGTTTGCCGTGGGATTTGAAATGCTGTTTTGTTTGGAGTTGTGATACTGTGGGGATTCATGGATATGGTTGACTCAAGGAGTTCAACAGAGGGAATGCCATTGGTCAATAGGCCAGTAAATAGGTTGTGGGGTCCTGTCCGAAGTTGGTCTTCTGAACCGTCAGACCACTGTGTGTTGTAGTGCGTGAGGTGAATCGTCATTTCTAATCTTGTATCTTTTGTATAATCTTTTGTTATTAAGCGGCTGTTTATTCAATAGAAAGAGACTCTATGTCCACAATGGCTTTGTCACATAGGTCTTGAGAGACGTCTACCGCTGAACTAGATGCTCTGTGGGAAGAAATTGATACGCCAGACTCGCTTTGTGTCGTAGTTTGTTGGATTTTCCTACGAGGAATTCATTTATTGGATCGATTTACGTCCCGGTTCTAAGTTATTCCAACAAGGCGTGATGTTGCAGCTGCTGACCACTCTGCCTTCTCTCGTGGTCATTCGAAGAGTTCCCTCTCCTCTTCCCCAGCACTTTTGAACCTTCATTCCTTGACACCGGGTGTAGGAATACACTGTGCTCCTGTCTTGTCCGGTGGTTTGGACGAAAACCTTTTCAACCAGAGAAAGCGAGCTTGTAAAGGCCCTGTTCCTGCCGTTTGGGATCGGAAGAAATATGTTGTCTCAGGCGCGGCTCTGTAGCACAGTGTTGACGTCCCAGCAGCCTCTGCTGGGGCGCTGGGTGTAGTTGTGTCGTGTGGTTGAGGTCGTTGGTGCCGGCTACTGTTCAGTCTTCGTTTTCCCGGTTGTTTCCACGCTCGCTCTCTCTACATAGCTCGCTCTCCCTCTCTCGCTCTTTCTCTCTGTTCTCACACTGAGAGAGACCATCAACAGGAATTGTTATCCCAGATGTCACCACTGCATCCCCGCAGCTCCTCTGTGTGGCTAGGACCAAACACACGAACACGCACACACCAAACCCGAACTCCCCCAGGCGTTCCATGGGTGCTGAGCATTTTGTTTTGCTTGACTTTAGCTTCTTCCATCCGCATTGCTGTCATTTGCCTCGGCTGCCTGCTGCCCACTGTCACGCTCGCGACCCACCGACGCGGGTCTGGGGCCGGGGCTGGGGCCAGGGACTCCGGCAGAGTCTGGACCAGATTTCATTGAATTTGGGACCAGATTTGTTTGAATTTGGGACCAGACTGTTTTAGATCTTTTTATGGCGATGTGTTGAGTTAACTAGTGATAAAGGCCAACGTTGTTTCAAGCCCCACCCTTATATCTCTGATTCCTACAAAAAAGTGAATCTTGCACACATCATAATGCAGGAATTTCAGGATATCATTTTGTAGCAAGGTTTTGTACGATTTTCCACTTGTGATTCTACAGCGTTTTCTCCAGCAGAATTACAAAATACCCTTCTTTATTGTGGAAGGCATATATGAGGATTTCTCTGAAAATATTTTCTACATTTTTATAGGGTGATTAATCACATGTCATACTTTTCTTGTGTCGTTTTACTATTTTTAAGAAAAATTCACACCTTTTCCTCCTTGAATAGACCGCACTGTCTGATAAACAAAATGTCGATTCAGCACGGTGCCTATTTGGAAACACTCACCTCCCCATTCTATGTATGGTGTTTATTTTATTTTGCTCCAAATCAATGTCTGACCCTTGAACTGCTGTCTCCTGTCCCTCTGTCACTGTTCTGTCACTGCTCTGTCACTGCTCTGTCACTGCTCTGTCACTGCTCTGTCACTGCTCGGTCACTGCTCGGTCACTGCTCTGTCACGTCTGTCTGGGTTTCCTCTCTCCCGCTGCTTCTTTCAACACGGCTGAAAATTGTTCCATGAGTTTTGAAAAATGCGTGGTGCAAAATATTCTTTCCCCACTTTTTATGTTTACCGTCAATTCCACGGCATTTTCTGTAAAGCTTTGAAGTCCCAACACCATTTTGGATTGAGATAGGCTAACCCCGTTCTCACACCTCACAACACGATTTTTTGTAATCTTTTACCCACGGAACCTCGTATTTTTCACAACCATGCCTTTTTGTCTCACTGTACACATGGACCGACCGGGGCGGACTCACAGCCAACATCTGAATAAAGTTTTAATATTAACCAGAATGTTCTAGGTGGGTGGGAGGATGTTGTATCAAGGCAAAGCAAAGTGTAGCTCAATCAGCGAAACTGAGCGGAATACGTTTCTACAAACGTTTTCCGTGTGATATCTGGCGTTTGGTGTCTGAAAGTGTGCATGTCGAATATTGCGAGAGGCGGGGACACCGTACTGTTGGCAGGCATGTGCGTGCACACGTGTTTGAGCATTGGCTTAGAGTCTGCCCCGAGTTCCTATTCACTGTCTGCTACCAAAAGCAAGGCCAGATATATGGTGTTTCTTAAAACTATGTACATATTACAACGAAGATTGTGAATTTCTCATGCAATTTCATATTGTTATTTGTATGGACGTTAATCAGAGATCTTTATCTAGATTAATTTGATAATATTTTCTGATAGTGTTTCAGCGATCCTAACTTTGTACAATGCTAAACAAGGTTTGATTGTATTTCTGGCTGCTGGATTTTGTTATCTGTGTAGGGACGTGAAACAGGCAGAAGTGCTATTGAGATATATACATCTATATATAGATATATATAATGTTTTTTACGAGGTACATGCTAGTACAAATAGCACAGCGCAAGCTAACTTTATGCAACGTTTTAGATGTAGCGCGCTAACAATATACGTTTTAAAACCACCAATAACCACTGCAAACCTGGTACTTTTTACCTTTCCTGACACCCTTGCATTGTTCAATGTTGGAGAATTCTGCATTGCAATCTTATTTGGTGTTCTTTTATTCACAAATGTCCTTTTTCTAATCAAAACAATCTCCCGTTGAAACTCACCCCCTGAAGCACTGTTGACTTTGTAACACTGTACACTGTATCCCTCTGTCTACACCGCTCTGCTCTTTGTATCTCTGCAACGAACTCGCATCACTTGAACGGTCTCACTGTCCACGTCTTGAGTCTCTGCTGTGTTTTTATTTTTGTTTTGGAATGAGTTCTTCCCCCGGTGACCTCTCCTTAACCACCTGTAACCTGTGCTGCGCTGCACTAGAGTCAATAAAATAAGGGCCTAAGCTCCAAGACAAGGGACTGTGTAGCTTTTGTGTAGACCAGAGAGAATACGTGCCGCACACACTCACAAGCACACCTACAGGCATGCACGCACACACTGTAGTCTGGCAAGAATATATGCCTTACACATGCATGCACATGCACTGACACACAGTGTAGACTAGAGAATATTTGCTTTACGCAAACATTCACACACGCACACACGCACACTTTATCAAACACAGCCACACTCTCAAACACAGCCACACTCTCAAACACAGCCACACGCTCAAACACAGCCACACTCACACTTGCACACCCCAATATACTCCTTTGTGACGTGCACCTAGAAAGTGAAAAGTGACTATTGTACACACACGTACGCCCCACACACGCACGCACACACGCGGCCAACACACAAGCACACATGCCACACACACACACACACACACACACACACACACACACACACACACACACACACACACACACACACACCTGTGCTTACTGTGTAGTAGTGTATCATTTTGTAGTTTCAGTCTGTCAGTGATTGTGTTGTCATAGTGGCCCAGCCCTTATAGTGTTGTGGTTGTGTTTGTTGTTGTGGTGTTGCGTTGTGTAGTCTTCATGGTAGTGGACACTAGCTCCTGCTTTGTGTGTAGAGTAGATCGATTCGATGTGTTGCTGTTGTTTTTTATTTTGTGAACACTCGTTGGTCCCAGATCTGGACTGGTTGCCATGGTAACGCTCCAGTGTGGTCAGTGGACTCTCGGTGGGAAACACCCGGGCAAGTATGCTGGTCGAGTCGTAGCGCCGGGGAACTAGCTAGTCCCGCCTGTCGTAGTCTTTCCGTCTGTTTTTTTTGTAGTTCTCTAGTCGTAGTGGTCGTAGTTTGCAATCCTCCCGATCACATTTCCTTCTGGGGGGGGAATTGATCGTAAGATCATTGATTAACTTTGTGTTCATCAACAAGACATTTCATTGATTACGTAGACGACTTAATAACAATCTGTTACTTACTAATACATGACTAACACAATCAACCCATTCATGAACCGCCCATTCTGTGTTTAGAAGTTGTACAATTCTGAAATGCATTCATATGTAACGACGAGGCAGTCATTAACGACTGTAATTCTTAGTTCATACTCATTATATGTATTTAAGTGAACACTTATTCACACTTTATTTGAGCAGAGGTAGGAATAACCTTGCGTCTGATGTTATTCAAACATGGGATAGTGCGTTTATCATGAACTCTTCTTCTGACAAATGTACTTATTGTAAGTCGCTTTGGATAAAACCGTCTGCTAAATGCCCTAAATGTAAAGTCGACTACGCATGAATGCATTCTTGTTAAAACACGAAAGTCATTTTGGATCGTACCTCTGAGCTCTCTCAGCCCTTATCAAAGGTCATCCCTTAGTATTCATCATCTGAGATGTTCTGCTTGGTTTGAGATCCAGTCCTCAGTGTGTTGTTCCTCTCCTCTCCTTCCTCCAGACGGTCCCGGTTCCCCGGACCTCCCGACCACCACGCCCTCTCCCAAGCCCCCTGTCTCCCCCGACGACGGCGTGGTCACCGGGCAGACAGCCCTGACAGTTGCGGCTGCGGGGGTGGTGCCGCCCGTCGTGCCCTTGACCACGGAGCTGTGCGTGAGTACGAGTCCCGTGGATCCACTGCCCTCACCGCTTACCAGCCCCCTGCTGATGGAGGCGGGCTACGTGCGCACGGACGACGAAGACGAGGCCAGGAGAAAGGTGGGTGTCTCCTGAGGGTGTGAGGTGGAGGTGGGGAGATGAGAAGGTGGGGGTGAAGTGAGGGTGTGAGGTCGAGGTGGGGCGATAGAAAGGTAGGGGTCACCTGAGTGTGAGGGTTTGGGGCGATGTTTCTAAAAGCACCTTACGGCTGGGTGTAAAGATGATGAATCAATCAACTTCTCCGGTGTACAGCAGAGAATGTGAGCTTTATCATACTCTTAAATGATGTACACAATTCTGCCGTGTGTCCATCTAGGATAATCTAACAATTCAGTTGGATGTTTGAAAAAGTTTATCAAGTTCATGGTTATAGATCAGTGCCATTGGTTATAGATTATACATTACTTATTTTGGGGATGTTATAGCCATAGATCTGTACTATTGGCTATGTTATAGATAATGGATTGGTACTATTGAGAACATTATAAATTATAGATCACTACTATCGTAGTTGTGATAGCCTATAGAGCATTGCTATTGGGGATGTTATAGATTATAGATTACTACTGAAGTGGATGTTATAGACTGTAGATCAGTGCTATTGGAGACGTTTTGAATGCTGGATGAAGAAGCAGAGAGTGATGTGTTTCTCTCTGTGTGTCCAGAAGTTCCCAACAGACAAAGCCTACTTCCTGGCCAAGGAGCTACTGACCACCGAGCGCACCTACCTCAAAGACCTGCACGTCGTCACCACGGTGAGGAACACACAGGACCCCACCCGCCCTGCTACCTGCTGAGGTCATCGCACTATGTTAATTTAAGAACCCTCTCTTTAGGCTCCCAGTATCATTAATCTCTCTCTCTCTTCTCTCTTCTCTCTCTCTTCTCTCTCATTTTTTCTTTTTTTTTTCCCCCTGGTCTCTCTCTCCAGCTGTGTTGTTCTATGCTAATGCTTTGATGTGGTGGTAGGTTTGCGGTTGCTCTTTAAAGAACCAAACTCTCTGTGTTCCCTCTGTGGTACCTCACTCCTGTCAGCCTGCTTCACTATCTGACTCTCTGTCTGTTTCACTATTTGTCTGTCTTATTCTCTGCCAAATCTATCTGGCTCTATCTATCATATTCACTGTGTGTGTGCCCTACTCTCACATTCTGAGAAACAGCCGCCTGACTCTGGTGTGTGGGTTGAATTTATCACCCCACTGCCATGGTGTTATTGAACGTCTGTCCTTGGGGCTTCAAACGTGTGTGTGAGTGGTCCTGGTACAAACAAATGGCAGTGTGTGTGTTGTGAATTAATGTGTGTGGTAATCCCCTAAACACACACAGCTTTAAGTTAAAGCTGTCTAAACGTGTGTTTAACGTGTGTATTGACCCTGCGTCCGGCCGGTTCTACCAGTCGTTCCAGGAGGCAGTGGGGAAGGAGGAGGTGCTGCCGGAGAACGTGAGGAACCTCCTTGCCGCCAACTATGAGCCGCTCCTCAAGTTCCACCAGGGCTTCCTCCGCGAGGTGGAGCAGCGGCTCGCTCAGTGGTCAGTGCCCTCAGACACACCTCTACCCTGTTACGACCTTAATAATGTTCTCAGTAAGGCCCTCAGACCTCGTCCCTGTTAGGACCTTAATGATCTCAGTAAGGCCCTCAGACCTCGTCCCTGTTAGGACCTTAAAGGTTGGGTATGGGATTTGCGAAACGGCAGCAGATTTTGAAAATACACAACTCAAATGGTCCTACCCACTGTCCTTCAACTCTGACTCTGACTCCACCCATTCCAAGTACATGGACGCGTAATCATGCACGAGCGAACACAGGTGCGTGAGAGCGAACCATTAGCTAGTTAGCTAGCTCCAGTAGCTACCGCAGGATAACAACAAACAGAAGCTCACTCTGGGTCACGAGCTTTAAGTACGTGCTTGAAGGGGTCACGCGGGGGAGGGGGAGGGGGAGTGCAGTACCACCGCTTGATTGACGTACTTACTGTCCAATGCCACTCGGTGGGTCTGGAAATCATTGGCTGGAGTTTTTCGAGCCCTGGCCGTTCCATAGATGATTGACTTGTTTAATTTTCATGTCAGTACTTCTAACTCAGTGGCTGTAAGTTGGTTATGATAAGGATTTCAAGTAATTTTGCAAAAATGGCCAAAAAAGAGAATTCCATACCCAACCTTTAATTTTGTTCACGTAGCGCGGGGTTCACTTCCTGTTTGTCGTGCAGTAAGGGACCAGTTTTGAGGTCATTTTTCCGACGAGTTGGTTGTCTTCTGTAATTGGAAATTAATTCTCTGGGGAGAACCTTGGTTCTCTTCACGTTGAAATTCATCATATCATTTTCAAATTATAATTGAATTTTGAAATTATCATTTTATTATAATTGGGGGTCAAGTAGCGAAGCTGCGAGACAACCTATTGTTTTCGTACGTTTTCATGGGAGTCTATGGCAGCCCATAGAATGCCTTGGTGAAATGTTGTGAAATTTGGCACACTGGTTCAGGACAGTCGCATTAGCCCATGAAGCAAATCTGAGGTCGCTAGCTCATCAGCTTTAGCGCCACCATCAGGTGAAAGTTGGACATGCATTCATGTTCATAACTTTCGACCCATTCGTCCAATATTCACAAACAAGGGATCATTGGAAGCCTTGGTCCAAGCCATGATGGATTTTCCGCCATCTTGGTTTATGTCAAAAACCTTCAAAATGCATCTCCTATCACAAATGTTCTCCAATCATCTCGAAACTTGGCACACATGATCTTCAGGCCATGCTTGATAAAAAACATCGAAAAGATTTTTCAAATTCAAAACCGTTTGCCCGCTACAGCCAATAAAATTTGACAGGAAGTAAGCCAATATCTCAGCAGCCCTTTTACATATCATAACCAACCTTGATACATAGACCCATGACATCATCATGGGGACACCCAATGAATCTGGTTTGAACTCTAGGGGGCGCTGTTATTAATGTAGATGTGTTTTAACTCCTTTCTCTTCACATGAGTATATTTCAAACTTATTTTCAATGTCTGATGATACTATCAGACCTCCCCATATAGCTAGTATATTGTTTCTTGCAGAAATATCCGCGCAGCCAATCATATTAGACCGCGAAGCCGCCAAATAGGAAGTAAGCCAATTTCTCAGCAACCCTTTGACATATCATAACCAAACTTGATACATAGACCCATAACATCATCATGGGGACACTCAATGAATTTGGTGACCATTGACCTCTAGGGGGCGCTGTAATTAATGAAGAAGTGTTTTAACTCCTCTCTCTTCACATGAGTACATTTCAAACATTTCAAAAAGAAATTGTAACAAATGTTTTTGATCCGACCGTCGACAACGAAACGGTAGCGTTTTGAATATTTGTTTATTGGCTATGTTACACGTGAAAAAATCATAAGTCCCAAAAAATCCAAAATTAGACATCGGATCGAGTCCAAGTTTTACACACATGTTGGTGCTACCCTTAATGTCGTTCGAAAACAATTTCGGAAAAATTCGCCATTAGGGGGCGCAATAAACGAGGAAATTGTATATCTTCTACAAAACTTCGCCATTAGGGGGCGCCATAAATGAGGAAATAGTTTATCTCTTAATTGGCCAAAGGAATGTTCTGAAAACGCGTTTGGGGATATAACTCCCACACCGAACCTCCTACAATCAAAACCTTTATATCCACAGGTTCACGGTAGCGTTTTGAATACATGCTTCGCATTATGCCGGCGAAATGCACATCGCTTGGACCCTTGGATAACAGCTTGCAGTTCTAGTTAGGGGTCCAAGCCAACAGGTTTGATCCCTATTGTTTTTGTAGCAATTTTTTTTATTAGGGGTCCAAGCCAACAGGTTGGATCCCTATTGTTTTTGTAGTGTTTTTTATACTTACCCCCCCAAAAGTGGTACCACAGCCCAAACCGTAAATGCTGCACACACGCCAATTGCATGACTAGATCCAGATCTGTTCGGACTAAGCAGACGACAAAATCCAGACCTGCCGGTCCCTAGGTGGCGCTATACCAAGGAATACGCGTACCCCTGGATAACTGCTTGCAGTTCTAGTTATACTTCCTACCATAAAAGTGGTACCACAGCCCAAACCGTAAATGGTGCAGACACGCCAATTGCATGACTACATCTAGGTCCGTGAGGACTACGCAGACGACAAAATCCAGACATGCCGGTCACTAGGTGGCGCTATACCAAGGCAAAACGTGTTTGGGGCTATAACTCCCACACCGAACCTCTCACAGTCAAAACCTTTATATCCACAGGTTCACGGTAGCGTTTTGAATACATGCTTTGCGAAATGCACATCGCTTGGACCCCTGGATAACTGCTTGCAGTTCTAGTTTAATTTTGAAATTATAATTTAATTGGGTCTTATCTTTTTTCAACGAGGGTCTCTACACCAGCTTCAATGCAGAGGATGTCTTAAGGTTCTTACTACACAGAATTGTAAACGGTGTAAATGAAGCCAAAGGTAGTTGGGGCTGTAATGCAGCACTGTAACTCCTGTCTGTGAACACAGAAGGTGGCTCTGGATCGGCTTGTTTTGATCGTGGCCTCAAGACGATTTGGGAGAAACCAGGAGCGATTCCCAGAATAAAGACTGAGGTTCTCATCAGGTCCCGTGACTCAACTCTTTTCTTAAAAATATATCCAACATAGGTCGAGGCAAAAACCAGCTGCTGGACATCTGGGCTATGGTTCTCAGCCTGGAGGAACATCGGGTTATTTTGAAGAAGTTGCCTTTGTTCCTTTACTTTCAGTCGTAACAGTGGTGATCTTTTGGCCTGTCACTCTTCAACTGATCGAAATTCGGTCGGCATTTAGTTGACGCAGAATCATTTAAGGCACCCAGTGCAACTTTATGTAAACATTCAATGAAAAACAAACATACAATTTCTAGTCTTTTTTACACGTAGTAAGTTTCAATAACTCCATACCATTACATATCGACATTCAAGGAGCAAAGATGAGACGTCGCTGTGTGGTGAGAACTGATAGAAAATCGTAAACAACAACAATCGCCGGTGGGGAGAAGCCATTTTTCCATTGACTGGAAGCCTGCTTTATTTATTGTAGGTTACAAAAAATAAAGAAAATGGCGGCATTGTTGTTGTTATCGATTTTCTATCAGTTCTCACCACACAACGACGTCTCATCTTTGCTGCTTGAATGTCGGTATGTAATGGTATGGAGTTATTGAAACTTACTACGTGTAAAAAAGACTAGAAATTGAATGTTTATTTTTAAGCCTCACAAGTTGCACTGGGTGCCTTTTAAAGGATGAATAAACCAAAAGATTATCTTTTCATTCACACACACACAATTTGTCAGTAGTTTAAAATGAAAGGTATATCTATAGTTGCTGGCCTTTGGCTGAGAAATACATGACCTACCATGACTCCAGAAGGATGGTCCGTCGGTTGGTTGGTGTGTCTGACGTGCGACTAGCCGGAGAACCGCTCTAAGCTAACCTGCAGTGAGCATCATTTCAAAGCTGTCCTTCACACAGTTGGATAGAAGGCTCGCAGTTTCTGTGAAGAAGAATTTGCCTTGACTGACTTTGGGAAAATTGCTGAAGTAGAAGAGGACAGCACACTAATCCTGCTGCTGTCTTTGAATATCTGTCCAATTACAGTAAAATAAGAACGTTCATGCAGGGGGATTCTTCAAATCCAAATATCTTTCACCAGCTGGGTAAACGTACAGAATCAGATGTGTATCCATGGAAACGACTGAGCTCGGACAGAGAGCCAACGGTAAAGGGTTTTGTTGTTCTCTTCTCTGCAAGGCTTGGTAATGGAGCCTGGATGGGTCATCTCTGTCTCTCTCTCTCCCTCCTTCACCCTCTGTCTGAAGAGAGGGCACTACAAGAGAAAGAAACATTAATTAACGTGTTTTAGTTCCACAAATGAAAGGTGTTTCAGGCTGACAGATACAATATGTATGTCTGGGTGAGCTCTGGTCTCTTTTGGTTCTTGTGTCCATGTTCTCTTAAAGCCTTTTTAATGAGACTGAATACAATCCCTGCTCATTATTCCCTCAGAAAACGATCCTGAGACACTTTCACACATAAACCCAATTAAAGCCAGACGCGTAACACACACACACACTCTTTATGGGATGTCGTATTACTGTTATTGCTATAAGAAGAAAACTTAACGGTTTAGTTCTCTCAGGGACACACACACACACACACACACACACACACACACACACACACTCACCTCATAACCGTTTGCGAAAGTTCTCAAGGGACAGAGGAAAATTGACTGAGTTGCTATTGGACAATTGTAACAGTAACCTGCTCTTCTCTGACACCTTGTGCTGAATCTGGGGTACTGCAGGCTGACGCTCACAGAGACCATAATGTGTTTTTTTGTGTTCCTCTCTGACAGGGAGGGTCGCTCCAATGCCCACATTAAGGGAGACTACCAGAGGGTTGGAGACATTCTCCTCAAGAACATCCAGGGTCTGAAGGTAACTCCATAACTCTTTTTTTTATATTACATTCATGTAGTATTATGTATGCCCCTAACATTGAAAGCGTCTGACTTTAACATGTATGTAGGTATATACTTCATAAAATGGGTACCCCCCGGTGGGAATCGAATCCCTCATCTTAGCAGTGTTGATGCCTTGCCCTACCACTTAAGCTAGCCAGGGAATCGAACCCCTGACCTTGGCAGTATTAATGGGTTCTCTGCGTTTGTTTGTCTCTTACAGCAGTTGACGGTTCAACTCCAGAAGCACCCTGAGTGTCTGGTAGAGCTGGAGAGGGCCTGCAGGTGAGACACTGACCTCATTCCTCCTCTCCTGGTCATTTGAGTTTCTCTTCCCTTTAGTGTGCTGAAAATATATCACCACACATATAGTTTACCTAGCACTCTCCAAACCTTATCCTTCGTCTTCTCTATCCCTCGCCACTCTTCTGTCCATTCTCTAACCTCGCATTCTCGCCTTCTCTCTCTCTCTACCTCTTTCTCTCTCCATATCCATCCTATCTTCTTTATGTTCATCTCTCTCTCTCCTCCCTGTCCCCATCTCCCGATCCTACCGTCTTTCTCCCTCCCCCTATCAAGTTTCTTCCACTTTCTCTCTCTCCCAATCTGTCTCAGTCTCTGTCTGTCTGGCTCACTTCCTCTAACTGTCTAAACCCTTTTCTCTCCCCCCTTCAATCTCCAATTCCTCCCTCTCTCATTCATCTCTCTCTCTCTCTCTTTTCCCTCTCCGTCTCTCTGTCTCTCTCTGTCTCTTACTCAATCTCTCTCCTTCTGCATCTATCTCTCTCGGTCTACCTCACCTTCTCCCCCCCCCCCCCTCTCCCCCCCAGGTCGAGTTGTCGTCTGGAGGCTGTGTGTGGGGACTTTGAATTGCAGAAGGCCTGCTACCTGCCCCTCAACGTCTTCCTGCTGCGCCCACTGCACCGCCTGCTGCACTACAAGCTGCTGCTGGAGCGCCTCTGCAAGCACTACCCCCCTACCCACCAGGACTTCAGGGACTCCCGCGGTAGGTGGGGCTCTGGGGGGTGGGGGGGGCGGAATCAGGTGTTGGGTCGGGCTGGGGGCCACTAGATTGGGAGGATGGGTGCCAGTAGATGAGGAGGATGGGTACCAGTAGATGGGTGCCACTAGATTGTGAGGATGGGTGCCAGTAGATGGGTGCCACTAGATTGGGAGAATGGGTGCCAGTAGATGGGGTGGATGGGTACCAGTAGATGGGTGCCACTAGATTGTGAGGATGGGTGCCAGTAGATGGGTGCCACTAGATTGGGAGAATGGGTGCCAGTAGATGGGGTGGATGGGTGCCAGTGAGCATCTATGGGTGTCAGTGGTGGGTCAGGTGGGTGTTGGGCCCATATTACTCTGCTACATCCGGCACGCACCCTAAAGCCCAGTTCAGACCAAAGATTCACCTTGCAACGGCTTGCAACGAGACGGTTTTAGAACGTCGCAGGGGCGGTGTGAACGGGTCGTTGCAAGCCGTTGCAAGGAGTTGCAAGGCGTCAGAGATTGAACATGTCAAATCGCAAGGTCCAGTTTTAGAACGCGGCGATTTAACTATTTCTCTTCAGCCAATCACAGCACAGAACAACTTGTACCGTACTGTCCACTCCAGCATACAAATATCCGAAGATGGCAGACTTCTGGTCCTAGGAGAGGGAGGAGAATTTAATTCGCTTGCTGGAGGAGCAACCTGTCCTTTACGACGTTGGCAGTAAGGGGTATAGCAACAGGGACAGCAAGAATAAAGCATGGGGCGACATTGCAGTGGCACTTGGTGTGGTGTTTTAAAGCGTCTTAGAGTACCATATTAAGCGCTATATAAATTTCATTTATTATTATTATTAAGTTCAACTCGTGACCGTGTTAACTGGTGACCATTAGCCGAATGCGTCGTTTGTTGTCGTGGCTACGCCAGCTGTTGGAAATCGGGATTCAAACTCATACTATCGTGGGGGGGGATATTAATAAGGTCGGATTTCATTCCGTTGTACCGTGGTGGACCCACATAGAAAATCTCAGCAAAAAAAATTATAAATTCTTCGTGAAAACACGAAAGGCAGCCAGATCAACTTGTGAACTTGCGTTCACAGTTGCTAGGGAAACCACCTACCGTTGCAGCGCGTTGCAGCCAGTGTGAACTGCCCAGTTTTAGAACGTCGCAGCCCGTCTCGTCGCAAGGGGTCGCAAGGAGTTGCAAGTTGCAAGTCGTTGCAAGGTGAGTCTTTGGTCTGAACTGGGCTTTAGATCCGCCTGGATCCACGGTGCGACTTAAGGACCAGTGTGCGGCCCTTTTAGCCGCTCATGGACCTCTGGGTACAAGAAGGCCCTCAGTCCTCCAGAGACTTAGTCAGCGTGTTGCCCCAGCCCGGACCAGACTGCTGGGCTTGGAGGGCCACAGTGTGTGACGTCCTCAGTGCCCTGGTCTGGTGTCACCGCTCGCCGTTAACTGCCTGTCATAGTGATGCAGTTTACTGGAGCCTGTTGATGTCACCCTTTCAATTCAGTCTGAAGTATGAGGTTTTAGACCCCAAAATAAGTCGTGTCGCGGGGGCAGCAGCTCCAGCAGGGGGCCCCAGACTTCCCTTTCCCGGGCCATATTGACCAGCTCTGACGGGGTGATCCCGAGGCGTTCCCAGGCCAGTTTTGAGATATAATCTAGTCTCCACCTAGTCCTGGGTCTTCCCCGAGGTCCCCTCCCCACTGGGCGTGCCTGGAACACCTCCCTAGGGAGGCGCCCAGTGGGCATCCTTACCAGATGCCTGAACCACCTCAACTGACTCCTTTCTAAGCAGAGGAGCAGCGGCTCTAATCCAAGTTCCTAACGGATGGCGAAGCTTCTCACCCTATCCCCAAGGGAGACGCTAGCCACCCTCCTGAGAAAACCCAATGTGAATAAAGCGAATGCAATACCGCCCCGGCTGCTCAGATTCTCCGGCCAATCTCAAGCACCATCGCCCCTCACGTCTGAAGATGTTATTTTAAATCTTTCTCTCTCTTTTATACTACCTCCCCCTCCGTCCACCTTTTCTCTCCCCCCACTCCCCTCCTTCTCTCTAAAGCCGCCCTGGCTGATATCTCTGAGATGGTGCTCCAGCTGCAGGGGACAATGATGAAGATGGAGAACTTCCAGAAGCTTCTGGAGCTCAGGAAGGACCTCACGGGCATCGACAACCTGGCCATCCCCGGACGGGTGAGAAGGAGGGAGGGAGAGGGGGAGAGTGGGAGAGAGAAACAATGAATGAATCGGTCAGGACAGGAATACGATGAAATGACTAGATACAAATAATAAACTAAGGATGAGGGCATTAATAAATGTAACAAACAAAAAACGTATAGTGAACAATTAAAGTAGGATTAAAATGAAACAATGCCAATGTCGGATCATCTTCATGTTGGTTGCCTCCACTTACAACAGGATTGTTACATCCAAATAGTAACATCCAGAAACAATTGACCAGGTCCAATGTCCCTGGGCAGTGCTGATGTGTGGTTTGTTTTGTGAGTAACAGCTGTCATGTTTGTCCAACAGGAGTTCATCAGGCTGGGATGTCTCAGCAAGCTCTCGGGAAAAGGTCTCCAGCAGAGGATGTTCTTCCTGGTATGATGTCACTTTACTCTTTCCTGAGTGGTCCAATCCTTCGATATAGCTTTGAGTTTATTTGGGGTGAAGTTCAGTTCGTCGTGTTATGTCTTATGTTTATCTCACGTCACCTTTCTATCAATCCTTCCCTCATCTCTGATCCATATCTCTGCTCCTCTCCTCTATTCAAACTCGCATCTAATTCATTTATCTTTCTATCCTTGTCTCCTTGGCCACTTGCTCTTTCTATCTTGAGTGGCATTTAATGTACGCACCTATTGTATGTTGTACGTCCTCGCAATTATTGTACGCACTTATTGTGTGTTGTACGCCTGGCACTAAAAAAATAGTACTTATTACTGTGTAGCGTCTTATCCTAGCTATCTTTGTTGTACACGGGGAATGGAATAACCTAGTGATTCTATGTCATCCTTACTGAACCGACAGCGATATATTGTTGTTTCACTATCGTCTGACAAATGTACTTATTGTAAGTCACTTTGGCTAAAAGTCGCTGCTAAATGCCCCGAATGTAAATGTAAATGTTTTTTATCTATCTATTTATCTTTCTTTCTTTTTCCATTTTCCACGTTCTACCCGTCCTCCAGTTCTAAATGCCCCTGTGTTACAAGGTGGCTCTATGTGTTAAACCCTTCATGAACATCTTCCCTTCTCCTCTCCCAGTTCAGCGACTGTTTGGTGTACACCAGCCGTGGGATGACCAAAGCCAACCAGTTCAAAGTTCACGGACAGCTGCCTCTCTACGGCATGACGGTGACACACATACACACACACACACACACACACACACACACACACACACACACACACACACACACACACACACACACACACGTATATATATGACACACACACACACGCAAAGGTCCCCTCAGAGCAGGGAATCTTTTGTCCTGGTTTTCAGATGTCCGTGACAAGGTTGCATTTAAGCAATTTAAAAACCCAACCATCAGTAGGTTTTATGATTTTCCCGAGATTTACTGTTTTGAACATCTTATGTTTACCTCAAACTTCTCGTCTTGTTTACTGGGAGACATTTAATTACAGGAGGGTCTGCCTTCCCATAGCAACATCTAGAACGTTCCATCATTGGGTTGCCATGGCGGCGGCACGACTGGTTCGCTGCGACCCCCCGAGAGCAAAAATACGGTGTTATTTATGTTATTTATGTGTATTTAAATCGAAATCTATGTGTCTTAAACTATGTTAAACGTATAAACTATAAACTATTACTATTATAACTATTTATACGTTTAACTATGTGTCTTAAACCTATAAATCGTACTCTTCTACTGGAACTCAAACGCAGTCCGGCAGTTGTACCATCGGGGGAACTTCTCAACGAACTACAGGCTCTTGGCTTGCTATGTAAACCCCCCAGCCCCAGCCCTGGTAAGGGCTGGCTGAGGAGGCGCCGAAAGCGATGTGAGAGACGCTGTAAGAGGGGAAAGAGAGCCGGCGTCCGTGCTAGACTAAAGGCGGCTGCATGCTTCAGCGTTGGTGTTACGTTGTTGCGCAAAATTTACTCAAAGCAATTCATGCTCCCATTTAGGTTGCGCGTGTTGCGCATGTTGCCAAGCAATTTACCGCCAGAACAGTAGGTGGAGTAATATGTGGAGTAAAGTTTTTCGTTGAAGACGACCTCGAGAATGACGTCTTTGTCTGTGGGAGTCGTTGGTTTGTTTATGTGCCAGATCGTGTTCTCCCCATACACAGTGAATGATGGCAACAGACAGAGGAACAGGGGTGATGAAGTTGTTGATCATTGGGGTTGTATAAATGTGCATATCTCTCTACATTTTAAAACGACATAATGTGTTGGCAGCAAAGTTAACTTCACTTCACGTCAATGCTTTTGTATATGAGCCTGCCGGGTCGTCCTTGCCTTCTGGCTTTTAAAAATGGCGGTATGAAAACAGGAAATGTGATACTCCAGACAGGAAGTAGTAACCAGACCAGCAGACCAATCACAGCCTTGCAGGCTGCGCGGCTCGCGTAAAAGCTTACGTAAAAAATGACGCAAGTCTAGAAAAATCGCCCGACGCACGCAAGACGTGAGAAGTCGCGCAAGGGGTGCGCAAGGGCGCGCAAGGGCCTCTTGCGCTTGCGCTTACGCTTACGTAACTGAGCATAATTCGGCCTTAAGAGCCAACTCTAGCCGGCCGGCTCTCCCGTCTATCCTGCTCTCCAACGTCCGCTCCCTGGAGAATAAACTGGACTACATCCGACTACAGCGGACTTCTCAACGGGGGACTAGGGACTGCTGTGTCTGTGTTTTTACAGAAACATGGCGATCGAGTCCCGGATGCGGCCATTCAGCTAGACGGACTAACCTCGCATCGAGCCGACAGGGACTCATCACTGTGCGGCAAGACCCGAGGTGGCGGACTGTGTGTTTACATCAACACTGACTGGTGCAACAACTCTGCCCTAGTCTCAAAGTACTGTTCATCGCTGGTGGAATACGCGGTTGTGGGATGTAGACCCTTTTATTTGCCACGAGAGTTCTCCTCTCTGCATGTGGTAGCTGTTTACATTCCCCCCAGTGCAAATGCTAAGGATGCGCTGGCCGCACTTTACGGAGCCATTAGCGATCTCCAAAACACTCACCCAGAAGGACTGCTCATTGTCGCTGGAGATTTCAACCATGCAAATCTCAAAACTGTGCTTCCTAAATTTCATCAACATGTGGATTTTGCGACAAGAGGGGCGAGCATGCTGGATCTTGTTTACACCAACGTAATTGGTGCGTACCGGGCTGAGCCCCGCCCCCACCTCGGATACTCGGATCACATCTCCGTCAAGCTGATCCCAGCATACAGACCGCTCGTCAGACGCTCCAGACCAGCCAAGAAACAGGTGAAAACCTGGCCAGCAGGAGCCATCTCTGCCCTCCAGTACTGTTTTGAGTGCACCGACTGGCATATGTTTAGAGAAGCAGCAACCACCGACGGCTTCATTGACCTGGAGGAGTACACAGCATCAGTGACTGGTTACATCAGTAAGTGCACTGATGACGTCACTGTCACCAAGTCCATCACCACACGCTCCAACCAGAAGCCATGGATGACTGCAGAGGTACGTGCACTGCTGAGAGCCCGAGACATAGCCTTCAGATCAGGTGACAAGGAGGCTCTGAGCATAGCGAGGGCAATACTGGCCCGGGCTATCAGGGACGCTAAGCGTGCACATGCTCAGAAAATCCACGGCCACTTCAGAGACAGTGGAGACACACGGCAGCTATGGCAGGGCATCCAAGCCATCACCAACTACAGGACATCTACACCAGCCTGTGACAGCGATGCCTCATTGCCTGATGCGCTGAACGTGTTCTACGCCCGGTTTGAAGCAAAAAATGATGTGGTGGCGGAGAAGAACATTCCCTCTCCCGACGAACAAGTGCTACGTCTGACCACGGCTGAGGTGAAAAAGTCACTGCGAAGAGTGAATCCGCGTAAGGCTGCTGGCCCAGACAACATTCCCGGGAGTGTGCTCAAAGGATGTGCAGACCAGCTGGCAGATGTTCTCACAGACAACATCTCCCTGAGCAGTGCCAACGTCCCATCGTGCTTCAAAACTACCACCATTGTCCCAGTGCCGAAAAAGTCACCTGTGTCCTGCCTCAACGACTACCGCCCCATAGCACTCACTTCTACCATCATGAAGTGCTTTGAGAGGCTGATCCTGAGGCACATAAAGAGCCTCCTGCCTCCCACCCTAGACCCCCTGCAGTTTGCGTATCGAGCAAACCGCTCTACCGATGACGCCATCTCAACCACCCTCCACCTAGCACTCACCCACCTGGAAAAAAAGGACACATATGTTAGAATGATGTTCATAGACTTCAGTTCAGTATTCAACACAATCGTCCCCGGGCACCTGATCACGAAGCTGGGCTTGCTGGGCCTGAACATCTCCCTCTGCAACTGGATCTTGGACTTTCTGACGGGGAGACCCCAGACAGTCCGGATCGGGAAAAACACCTCCAACACCACCACTCTGAGCACAGGGGCCCCTCAAGGCTGTGTGCTCAGTCCACTGCTGTTCACACTACTGACGCACGACTGCACGGCGCTACACGGCTCGAATCACATCATCAAGTTCGCCGACGATACGACCGTGGTGGGTCTGATAGAAAAGAACGACGAGTCAGCTTACAGAGAGGAGGTGAAACAACTGCTAACCTGGTGCAAAGTCAACAACCTGTCCCTGAACGTAGACAAAACCAAAGAGATTGTTGTTGACTTCAGGAGAGCACAGAGGGACCACGAGCCGCTGGACGTTGATGGCTCCCCGGTGGAGATCGTGAAGAACACCAAATTCCTTGGTGTCCACCTGGCCGAGAGCTTAACCTGGTCCCTCATCACCGGCTCCACGGTTAAGAAAGCGCAGCAGCACCTCCACTTCCTGAGAAGGCTGAAGAGAGCCCACCTCCCACCCCCCATTCTCACCACTTTTTACAGAGGGACCATAGAGAACATCCTGGGTAGCTGCATCACTGCCTGGTTCGGAAACTGCACCAACCTTGACCGCAAGAACCTGCAGCGAGTAGTGAGGACAGCTGAGAAGATCATCGGCGTCTCTCTCCCCTCCATCTCAGACATTTACACCACTCGCTGCATCCGCAAGGCAACCAGCATTGTGGATGACCCCTCCCACCCCTCACACAAATTCTTCTCCCCCCTTCCGTCTGGCAGAAGGTACCGGAGAATCCGGTCCGCCACAACCAGACTACAGTACAGCTTCTTCCCCCAGGCCATCCGACTCCTCAACTCTAAGGGACAGATCTGATCATCTCTGTTACCCCTGGTTTATGCACTATTGCTTTACATTCATATTTATTTTATTCATATTTATATTCCCGCACTACTCAGACACATAGTCATATTTATATTTATATTCCCGCACTACAAATTCCACACAGTCACTTTACTGGTTTGCAGTTATATGTAGCATGTTGTTGTTGTTGTTGATTTTTTGTTATTATTGTCGCTCTATGTTGCACCTTATGTTCTTGGGAAACGCTATTTCATTTCCCTGTATACTGTGTATATGGCTGAAATGACAATAAATTATCTTGAATCTTGAATCTTGAATCATAATTTGTTGGTGCAGTCGACAAACCGAAAACTCTGCGGAAGGACTTTAGTGGCATTCAGAGTGTGTGTGTGTGTGTGTGTCTCACTCTTTCTCTGTGTCTCTCGCTCTCTCTCGCTCTCTCTCCTAGGTCAGAGAGAGTGAGGACGAGTGGGGGGTCCCTCACTCCTTCACCCTCTTTGGACAGCGCCAGCCTGTGGTCGTAGCAGCGAGGTACACGCAAGCACAACATGTAGAAACACACCCCCACTCACAAAAACAGAATAGCTAGTGATCAAATAATGAGGCAAATATGCAATTAGTGAGGCTACGCATGATATACAACTAAACGCACACACTCGCACACAGATTCACAGACACACACACAAAATCAACAGTTGCGTAACGAACAGGGAGAGCAAAAGGGTGGTGCGCACAAAAGAAAAGCACTGAAGACACGTCTGCTGAGTGAAGAGTGACAGCGTGGGGACTAGAGTGGGCTGTCATCCACATGAACAACATCTTACTGGAGGCTTAGAGCAAAAGCTGGGAGACTGGGATCGGGGTTGATCTCATGAAGTATGGATCTCTGCTCATGCTAAATCAATCTCGCCATGTGGCGTTATGTTGTGTGCATTACTAATTTCGTTCATGACACCGTTGTTGATGTTGGACGTTTAATTGACGTTGCTGCGGATAAGCGTCTTTTTGACACTAACCTATCTTGAAGCATGGCGACCTCTCTGCCTCTTTCACTCTCTCATCTGGAATGGGTTTCACTTAAATAGTGAATACTTAATAGGATTAATATTAGCCTTTGTTTTTCTCTGTCTATGTTTTGTTATCTTCTGTGCTTTTCTCTGCCTCTCTCTCTCTCTCTCTCTCTCTCTCTCTCTCTCTCTCTCTCTCTCTCTCTCTCTCTCTCTCTCTCTCGGGTCCTAAACCGTGGTCTCTCGCCCCCCCCTCTCTCTGGTCCTAACCGGTGGTCTCTCTCCCCAGCTCGGCAGCGGAGATGGAGCGCTGGCTGGAAGACATCAGGATGGCAGTGGACCTCGCCGAGCAGACCAGCGACCCCCAGTCTGACCTGCTATCCTCCAGCCTCGCCGACAGTGAGTGTGTGTGTGTGTGTATGTGTGTGTGTGTGTGTTAGTGTGGTAGTACGTGTGTGTGTGCGTGTGTGTGGTATTTCTTTGTCAAAATATGTTAAAAAGGCCTTGAAAACAACAACATAGGCAGTGTTGCCAGATTGGGACAGAATCCCTGGTGATTCTGGCAACACTGACCATTGGCCGAGTGGTTTGTGAGATTGTCATTGTGTGCGTGCTGCTGAATGACAAGGTGGTAACTATGAAACTCTTGTGTGATTAGGTAGCTCCTTACTGAAGTTAGCACTGTTCCTGAGCCTCTGACAGGTCAAATTACCTCTTGTAAACATGGTTTTATAACAGCAGCTGACGCCTTCCTGTTAGGGCGTTCTATAGATCCGCTCCCGGTACATTTGGGGTTGTAGTGGGGCTATATGGGTGTCACTACTTTTCGGCGAGCTTGCTTTTCCCGCCTGCTACAATAGTTTTCTATAAATTGTGGGAATCCCTAGTAAAGTATTTTCCCAGATTTGAAATCAAAGAGGAACCAAAAACAGCAAAATATAATCTATTTTTCTCTCTTTCGACCGCCCTTCTATGCCCCTTTCCCATCAACCCTTTCCCAAGTCTCGTCCATCTCCCAATCCCCTATTTTTGCCTTTTTTTTTTTTTTTTTATTAGTGAGTAGTTTATTAGTAGTTCTGAAATTCCCTCTCAAAAAGTATTGCGCCGTGCCTGTAATCCTTAGAACACATTGATAATAATAATAATATTATTTATGTAGCGCACTTCGAGGCCCTCAAATACTATGGAGGTAGATTTGTGTCTTTATTATGCAATCAAAAAATAGATTTGAGAGCAAAACTTTCCACACTGCAATCAAAAAATGTTTTATTGCAAGATAAATTAATGTGATAAAAAAAATATTAATGGGAATCCAAAAGTTTTGTTTGCAAACCCAAAAGTTTTGTTTGCGAATCCAAAAGTTTTGTTTGCGAATCAAAAAGCTTTGTTTGCGAATACTAAAGTTTTGCTTGCGAATCCAAAAGCTTTGCTTGCTGTTGAGCTGAATCTCGTGGGCGGGACCTACGCCGAAAGATGTAAGACACGTCTCTATTGGCCAGTCTCGATCGGAGTGACAGCTTGGCAACATCCGAAAAGCCGCTGCCCCCCGACCGTCTCCAGAAGCTGATTGTCGGCCTGACGGACAGGGTTTTAGTTTGTGCCTCTCAATCCGCGGCGGCGGTCAACAACATCGCCCTGCTCTCCTCTGCCATGTTCTCCTTGTCGGCTGACAGGGAGGCCTACGGGATTTTCAGGGCGCGCAAGCGCACGCACGGGACAAGCCCATAAGGCGAAGCCTAGACGGCGTAGCCTACATGAAATAGAACTCCCTCTCTCGTTACTAACTGTGGATGTTGCCAAGCTGTCACTCCGATCGAGACTGGCCAATAGAGACGTGTCTTACATCTTTCGGCGTAGGTCCCGCCCACGAGATTCAGCTCAACAGCAAGCAAAGCTTTTGGATTCGCAAGCAAAACTTTAGGATTCGCAAAAAAAGCTTTTTGATTCGCAAACAAAACTTTTGGATTCGCAACAAAACTTTTGGATTTGCAAACAAAACTTTTGGGTTTGCAAACAAAACTTTTGGATTCCCATTAATATTTTTTTTATCACATCAATTTATCTTGCAATAAAACATTTTTTGATTGCAGTGTCGATAGTTTTGCTCTCAAATCTATTTTTTGATTGCAGTGTGGAAAGTTTTGCTCTCAAACCTATTTTTTGATTGCAGTGTGGAAAGTTTTGCTCTCAAACCTATTATTTTTGATTGCATAATAAAGTCACAAATCTACCTCCATAAAATACACAACAACAATAAAAAAAATCGATAGGATAAAAAATGAAGTCACATGTGCAAATCGGTTCAAAACATCGGTAAATAAAGTGCTGTATTTAAACAAAACTCCTCCTGTCATCCCTCCTCCTCTTCTCCTCCTCCTCCTCTCCTCCCTCTCCCCTCTTCCCACCGCCTCCTCTCTCATCCCTCCTACCCCCCCTGTCCTGCAGAGCTCCAGGACGAGGGCATCGGGGAGCAGGAGTCTGAGGAGGAGCTGGCGGGATCGCACTCCTCCCTGGAGCGCCCGGGTCACCGTGGCAACACCACCGTACACGTGTGCTGGCACCGCAACACCAGCGTGTCCATGGTGGACTTCAGCGTCGCCGTGGAGGTGTGTGTGTGTGTGTGTGTGTGGATATGTAGTAGGCCTGCAGCGGATTCGAATTGTATCCGAATCCGTTCGGTTCGTTTACCACAGTTCGGAGCATTCTGGAGATCCGCGGATTTCGGTTTCATGAAGGCATTGCCTTATGTAGCGTATTTTGCCTACTGTAGCCTACGTCCGATACAAAAGGGTGTTTAGGACCCAGCGGAATGCATTCTCTCCAGCGCTGCCCGAGCCAATGAGACTTTTCCCGCCCCTCCCTTCAGCCTGTCAGCGTTCAAAACAAACTCGGCTTTAAACTTTAAGCGGTCCATGACAATTTATGAATGGAAAAGATGAATGGAAATGACAATAAGAGGAAATTTGAGGAAGCACCATGAAGCACCATGAAGCAGCATGAAGCCAGTAGAGGCAACTCTGGCTTCATGCAGCCTCGTCGGCCGTTATCCCTTACATGTTACACTCAGTGCACCATGTTTTCAAATGCATTTAGGGGAACATTTATTTCACAAAAAAGCCTTGCAAGTTGTCTGATTGCAGTCAATTAACACATTGTAAATAGCCTGTGGGTCTCATTCATTTTTGTGTTTCTCCCCCAAACCCTCCGTCAAAAAAAAGTCCGCCTTTTTACTATCACGGACATGATCCTAATCCGAACCGTATCCGAAACCGAGGCCCAAAACGGTTATCTGAACCGAACCGTGGACACACTGATCCGTTTCACCACTAATATGTAGTGTGTTTGTCGTTGTACGGGATGTTTAACACTTTAAACGCAAAGTAGGCAACAACGTTGGAGTCTAGCGGTGAGGATGCAGATTCTATCTGATTACCCTGCCCTTGCCGATAAGCTGCGGTGGCCTGTAAGGTGCCAGTAGGTACTTCCGAACACAAATTTTTAAAGATGTTCCGATACCATTTTTTTTCCTTCCCGATACCAATTCCGATTCATGAACTTGAGTATACTTTTTCTTAATAAGGGGTTCTCTTACGATGACAGCAATGTATAGTCCGTTCCCTTACTGTCGACAATATTTTTTTCAGAACTAGATAGTTTACATTTATCATCTATAATTCTAATAATACATTTGTTTTCTTGTAGTTCAACGTGAGCATCCATGTTTTTCCAACTTGGTAGCTCGAGCGCACGTAGGTCGAAGATTGCGCTTTTTCCATTCCGACTTCCCACCTCCGACCGTTAATGAACGCAGCATAACGCCTGATTTCCACCGGGGACATAAGCGCCACGTAACGGCTGCGGCACGGTCACCGCTGCTGATTTCTGCCACTCTAATTAATGAAACCATCCCCACCGGGGATCCCGCGCTGCGGAAATTCTCCGCAGCATCCCTATCATTCCGTAGCACTTCTATTTTTCTACACGAGCTGTTGATGAACCGCGTCAATTTCAACAGAGCAGATCGAGCCGGGCAGGAAGTGAAAAAGTAAAAGCCATAGAGCCTCCGGTCAATTTTCAAAATAAAACACAATACTCAACTCATGTAGCCTATCACAAATTCACATCGACATTACGTCATGACCGGTGGCACCAGGTCGGCAACATGGACGACGAGAGACTGTCGAAGTGGAGCAACATAAAATTATTTATGAAATGTATCAACCTTTTTATAAGGACAATATCAGAAAGGACAAAGCCTGGCATTTAATTGTAGTAGTTTTGGGAGTGGAAGGTGAGAACATTAGGTTTAGGATTATCACGTGATCTCGTGATCTCGCGTGAATACGGCTGGCTCGCAAGGCAGCGCTACGCCGTTACGCGCCCGCTGGGGAGTGACGCAGGGCAGAGTTCGCAGCCGTTCCGCGGCACAGCCGTTTCGCCGGAATGCATGCCATTGCACGGTTCTCATCTGAGTCAGTCAGACTCAGTGGAGTTAGTGCTACCGGAAATTCGTTCAGTCGAGTTTCCGGTGAATCGAATGGTGAACGAGACGAACGGAGAAACAAACCGGTTCGGTTCGTTCATCGTAAAGACTCGTTCATTCGAACCGGTTCGCGAACGAACGAGCCAACACGTCCCCGGTGGAAATCAGGCGTCAGATTGTTTGAGATGCGGGTGTCTGCAGCTAGCGACAGGTTAGAGCTGTTAAGATGAAAAGACAGCACCAGCGTAGTTTCAATGATTTCTTTCTCCAGGGGAAGAAAAAAAAAAGAAAGGAAATCATAATTTTATCCAGGAGGATAATTATATTTTAAAACTAACGTTAGAGTTGTTGATGTTAAGCTGATGATTCAACATCTAACTCTTGCTAGGTAAAAGTTGTTATTATGAACGTTACTAGCCAACGTTTGCTGGCGAAAATGGAGCAGACTTTACAGTAAAGAAAAGGACAAAAAGCGATTTATTAAAGATGACTGTAAAAATAACATTATTTTTCATTATTTGTCCTGGATATTGTGGATGCAAAGCTCAGTGAGCCATTTAACCAGGATGACTTGTTGACTTTGCAAAAGTTGGAAGAGACACTTCTGAGTGGAGAGATTGATGCTGCAGTCATTGAGAAATACCCAGAGTTGAACAGAGAGTCACTTTCAGTGCAGCTTTCTATGTTTCGCCTGAACTACTCATTTAGCAACAGACAGTGCAGAGGCTGCAGGGATCATTCGTGGATTGCCTGTAGAGGTACGTAGACTATTTGGGCAAGTGGAAAACCTGGTCAGGTTGCTTCTGGTAGTCCCCGTTTCATCCTGTGAGGCAGAGAGAAGTTTTAGTGTCCTCCGCAGGCTCAAAACCTGGATCCGGTACACAATGTCTCAAAACAGACTCAACCATGTTGCTGTCTGTCATTTCCATCAGGATAGACTTGACTTACTGGACAAGAAGTCAATTTGCAAGCAATTCGTGGCTGCAAATGACAGGAGGAGAAAACATTTTGGCTCTTTTGCCTAGGCCAGTGTTTTTCAACCTTTTTTGTGTCACAGTAATTGATATTTATCAGTTCATTACATCCATTCTAATGTCGATTTCGTTTACCTTTACCTTCACACATCAATTAGTTAGTGGAAATGTGGAATATCATACACTCAAGAGTAAAACAAGTTGCTGTATGTTAAAATTCTTGATGCTGTTTTTCCCTTTAACCTTAACCTTTGCCTGTGTCTGTTCATTGAGGCATAAGATACAACTAAGAAAAGAAAAGGTATTCAGAAAATACAAATTCAAATTTAGATCAATATTCTTCCCATTTTATTTATCAGTCTACAAAACTGTATAAGGCCTGCAATTAAAGAATTGACTTGATATGTATCAGTTCAATACTGCCATTCAAAATGTGTTTTCCTTTACAAATGTATGTTTTTAGAAGAATAAAATACATTTGTGAATGTTTTGCAGTGTAGTTCATTTATGCCATATTTCTTTTCGAACCATTAATGGATATGTCAGGTTTCCGATATGTGTCCCCTCCAATGTTAAACTCGTTCCTACGCCCCTGTTAGTCACTGTCTCTGTGGAAGTATGTGCAGGGGAAATGGGACTTCGATAGGGCTCGTGTGCCCCTGTGTAGCCGCGTGCAGCGGTTGCGCCGTCGCCCCCCCGGGCGGGCACCTGAGACTCCGAGCTTGGGAAAGGGAGGGAGTCCCCTCTGTACGGGGCCAACCTGTCTCTGTGGAACGCAACGTATTTGACGTATTTGCTGATATTCTCTCTTTCTCTCTTTGATGTATGTACATAGAACCAGCTTTCAGGCAACCTGCTGAGGAAGTTCAAGAACAGCAACGGCTGGCAGAAGCTCTGGGTGGTCTTCACCAGCTTCAGTCTCTTCTTCTACAAGTCCCACCTGGTGAGCAATCCCTTCACCCATTCACCCTTCATTAATGAATCACTCAGCCATCCCTTACAGCAGGGGTCGGCAACTGGCGGCCCGCGGGCCATAACTGGCCCGCCAGACATAATATCTGCCCCGCCAGATTATTCTGATGTTATATGAATTTTTTCTTCTTTTTTTTTGGAATATCGAATATCTATCTGTTAGCTTAAATGTAAAGGACCGGATACAGTGAACTTTTTTTTCTTTCACAACCGTTTTTGAACTTAATTGTATCAAATCCTGCTACTACTCCTGGAAGGTTAGAGAGACATTCGTCACGGTCACGCGTAAACTGCAAGGGGCTGAGCGGGAGTTATTGGAAACTATGCAATATTAAATGAAGGGGATCCCCAATTTATAGGACTACATACAACAACCATGGCGACCCAACATTACGTATTTTTGTGTGATACTGCACGTAAGAGAAAGGCAAGAGCTGTTGACAAAAGTCCACAAAAGATTTAAGACGCCAAGCTCTGAGACTTTGCTGTTTAACGCAACGCAAGTCTCTGATGAGGCTACTTCACCTACAGCTCTTCTAACGGTGAGTAGGCTAGGAACGGAGGTTTCTGTGTGTGCGCAGTCAATCAGCACCCGCCTTGGTGTGTGTATATGTGCGTTTGTGTGCCCGCAGTTAATCAGCACCCGCCGTGTGTGTGCGTGTGTGTGTGCAGTCAGTCAGCACCCGCCGTGGTGTGTATGTGTGTTGTGTTGCATTGTGTGAAGTGTTTTAAGAGTGGGTGGCTGCTTTTTTTAGGTGCGCACTACTGCCCTCTCTCCAGCATAAGAACTTTCTACACTGCCAATCCGGTTCGGTCGAGGCTTGGCACGCCCAGCGATTTCACAGTCTTATCTCAAGTTTCCTGTGTATAACCGAGGGGGTAAAATCCCCCGTTCAGCATGACGCAAGCTTTCTTGGTTCACTGGAGAAGGCGGGGCTGCGCAAGGAGTCTAGACCTCTTTAGAATAATTTGCATATTCCTGAATGTTTTTATTTTTTTATGAATGAAGGCACCCGCATGCAAGAATGAGTTCATGTCCGAGTGTAGGCTACAAACGTGATTAACTATATAGAAGTGCAAAAACGCAACATATTCTTTATTTTGCTGACCACTTTTAGATTAGGGACGGGTTAGGATTTTTTATCCCGAAAAATAAATAAATAAATTAAAAAAAACTCGTAAGGACAGTTCCTCTGCGTCTCTCTCGTAGATCGCACCATCTTTCAACGTCTTTGTTTAATATGAATGCATCACCTTCTCTCACATGATCAGCAGCTCGCGAATTTCACTTTGTCTCCAGTTAGAACTGCTCATGATGATATCGCTGCGTTGTCTCTGTGGAGACAGTGCAGCAACACCTCTACCCAACGTGATCAGGCATGACATTAACATGATTAGGGCATACACTTGCAATATATGGAAGCCTACGTCTTTTAAGAGTCATCTAGTGCTTGGTAGGCATATGACTAAGCCAGCTGATGGGCCTGCGTCGCAGTTCCAGATGCACTTTCGTTAATCAATTCCTTGAACTAGCCTTTGATAAAGTAGTGGCAACTTATTTGCTACTCTTGCAGGATGTAAAGTTTCTGTACTCGTGCTTTTCGTAAGGCAATAAACTCCAAGTAAATCCAAGAAGGAAACGAGGCCGATGTAAAAGGAAAAAAAATTGCTGATTTATTCCCAAAACATAATCCACATTGAACAAAAAGCAAACGTTTCCAAGCAAAATCCTGGGTATCTGGTCTGTCACCTCAAAGTAATTGACAGGAAAAGGTAAGTTTCTTATGCCTAAACTATGGTTTAGCTACGTTAAGCTACGGTCAGAAAAGTCTTTGCTCCCGTCCTGCTCCGAACACTTAATAACAATGCAGAGACGCCGACAGGTGTCCACATGGCTAGTTCACGACAGTTTACTACGATTAGCTGTGCTTTACGGCAGTATCAATTTGTGGCAGGACAAAATAAGAGCATAATAAACCCTAATCTACTGAATAGACATCAATCACATTAAGATAAAACAATATATCAGTTATGATTAATTATTATAAATGAAAGCAAAATATATCATTTACAAATAAGGCAAAAAAAGCAAACATAAGCCTTATCTTCTCCATGGCTCTAACAGATAATGTTCTGGCCCGCCACCTACTGGCTGAAAAAAATTGGCCCGAGGCCAAACTTAGTTGCCGACCCCTGCCTTACAGTGTCCTACCAAGGGCCAGACGCCCTCTCGCGGTACTGTGTGACGCAGGTCAAAGTGTCAAGGTGCACACTCGTTACAGCTTGGGGGAAATCCATTTATGCCAGGTAGCTTTTACAACAGAAGATAGAATCGATCAGTGGATACGAAATACAATAATCAAAAATTGTGAACTACACAGCGAAATGCAGAATGGTTGAATAGTCGCAAGTAGAAAAAAAAGTGTAGAATTCAATTCAAGTGGCAGGATTGAAAGAATGCCTAATTGGTTCCCAGCCACAAGCTAACTCTGCTAACACTGGATACAATGACATTATAGGCGGATTATATATATATTGGATATATTCCAAGGTTAAAACGAAGCGCGGGGAGGCAGATACACAATATTGTCAACCATTTTCCCTACACAATGTTCTAGCAAGCCGAACCAAGCTACGCTAAGCTAACCTAACCTCCACCTTCTGCCTGCAGGATGACTACCCCCTGGCCAGCCTCCCGCTGCTGGGCTACTCCGTGACGGTGCCCGCCGAGGCGGAGAACATCCACAAGGACTACGTGTTCAAGCTGCACTTCAAGTCCCACGTGTACTACTTCAGATCAGAGAGCGAGTACGCCTTCGAGAGGTAGCCTTCTGCCCGTCTGTCTGTCTTTCTGTCTGTCTACCTCTCTGTCTGACTCTGTCTGTAGTGTGTTGGTTTTTGGATCTTTGTCGGATCAGAAATACACATCAAATAAACGATACACATCCAAAACTTTAAAATGGCTGAGGGTTCAATTGAACCTTTGGACGAGAGCATTGTTAAAGTTGTTGGTTTGTTGTGTTCCTCTGAACAATGCCCTCCTGATGCCCTCATCTCCACAGGTGGATGGAGGTGATCCGCAGCGCCACCTACTCTGCCAGCCGCACCCTGACCGCCAGCCGGAAGGACTTGTACTGACCCCGCCTTCTCTCTCCATCTCTCTGTCTCTGTCTCTCTCTCCTTCCACCTCTCTTTCTGTCTCTCTCTCATTCCACCCCTCTCTACCGTCCACACCGCTTGTTTTAAGGAACTTGTGTATGTTTTTGCGGCTGCTAAAGCAGTCCCCTCTGGTGACGCAGAGACTGGGGAGCAGGATATCACCTCCCCCACCACCACCACCTTTCTCCTCTTTGTCTTAGAAACATTGTTTTGAGTCCAATGGGGCTAATTTTCTACGTGTCCAATGTCAATCTCTATCTAAAATGTAGTTGTGCAACACATGAAATCTCAAGCCGCTGCGTTGTTTTTTATATTTGAATTGCACCGTCTCCCCTGCGGGTGGCAGCACTGTGACAAGATTGTCGTTGTCACATGGTCTTCCCCGAGTGCCGGCCATTTCAGACATTGATGTCTCCTAATTGCTGTACCCGAGGGCTTCCATGTAGCTCACCGGGACTGAAGACGGTTTTGTAAGGTTTATTTTCATTTTTCTCGTGCTTTACTTGGTATTTTCATGACCTAAGAAAAGTAAAAGTATTTTTGTACCGATCATGTGGAGGGGGGGGGGGGATATTGTCACACTATCCAAAGACAAAGTTAGCAGTTTTACAAACAGGATGACATGTTGAGGCGTTAGCATTAGCTTATGTTTGATTGTACAGTGTCAAACTTGTAGCGAAACGGTACAATGCAAACATCGGGTTGCTTATCCCATCTATATATATATATATATATATATCAAACTAAAGCAATGATTATTTTTTAATTTTCAGTACAATTGCGGTAAAGTGTTCTAGCCAATTCATTCACCTGTCGCAATGCTAGAAAAAGCATATTTAAGTGCGAAACCCTGCACAGTACTCTGTAGTACTAAAGTAGTCGTAGAAACACGGCATGTTGTACATTTTCTACCGTCTCGTCACCTGGTACTTTTGCAATATTTCATGCCAAAACTTGTTCCTGGTAGAAATATGAAGATGTAAATATGGCCTAAATGAAAAATAAAACACCTAGAATCAGATTATCAGGAATACTGTGTGCATGTAAAACACATACATAGTATTTTGTTTAAATGACAATCCATGTTTGAACATTGAGTAAATGTGTACCAGTTTTTGGGCGTACATTTGACAAGCTTTTTAATGATTTTTTTTGTCGGACAGCTGTTTCATATGTTGTTCTTCATACAGCGATGTTGTGCGATACTTTTATACACTGTGAAATCGTCTATCTCGGGTTCGATCTTTTATCTGGATGTACTTTATCTCGACTGCACTTTGTGTGTATTCGGTCTTGATTTTTGTTGTTTCTTCTTTAGAGGGCAAAAACGTTTTTCACCACACAAAATCCTTAAGGTGCCATCAGAGATTCCAGTGTTCCTCTGTGCCAAATGTCGACTCATCTCTCGAGTTTCTGGATCCCTGTTTCAAATACATATGTAGAAAAAATTAAACCGTACCACAGATTAAAGAGATATCATGCCTCACCTGTTATATTACTTAATCTTTACTTACAACTGTACTCGTACTGGACTCTGGTTCTTCCACTTCCACATCAATCTGAAGTAGACTGAACTGCGACATGGAGGAGAAAGAGATTGTTGCCTGCGTTTGTGAACCGCGATTGTCTTCCGCCGGAGCCCCGCTGACCGCGCTGAGGCACCACTGCCTCGGCAGCCTCGAGGCTGCCCGTTTTCCTACAAGTAATTATCATAGAAGTCAATCTATCCGATCAGGGACGGACTGGCCATCGAGCATACCGGGCATTTTCTCGGTGGGCCGACAGTCCCAACACTTTTTTTAAAATTTATATATTGGTCTGACCGGCCCATAAAACCAGTTGAACAGCGGCCCGATTGACACTGGGCAGGCCCAATCACAATCAGCACAGGGGTTTCCTAACCAATGGGCATCGGCCCTGACGCACGCTAGTCTTCGTAGATTGGTGTTACTCAAACCGCTAGCCATAACCAACTCTACAGATAATGTCGAAATCGACATGCTTGATTATATACCCGTGACTTTAGGTATACTATTTGATCATGGTGGGAGTTAAATTTCAGTAAAAGAAAATATGTGACATGAAATTCCTAAAGCAATCTTGAAAAGGAATACATTTATGACTTCTTTTTTTTTTATCCATGTTCTTGCTTTTCGAATTTTATCAAATCCTCATCCTCATCCTCATCCTCATCCGCTTATCCGGGGTCGGGTCGCGGGGGGAGCAGCTCAAGCAGGGGGCCCCAGACTTCCCTTTCCCGGGCAACATTGACCAGCTCTGACGGGGGGATCCCGAGGCGTTCCCAGGCCAGTGTTGAGATATAATCTCTCCACCTAGTCCTGGGTCTTCCCCGAGGCCTCCTCCCCACTGGACGTGCCTGAAACACCTCCCAAGGAAGGCGCCCAGTGGGCATCCTTACCAGATGCCCGAACCACCTCAGCTGACTCCTTTCTAAGTAAAGGAGCAGCGGCTCTAATCCGAGTTCCTCACGGATGGCTGAGCTTCTCACCCTATCCCTAAGGGAGACGCCAGCCACCCTTCTGAGAAAACTCATCTCGGCCGCTTGTACCCGCGATCTCGTCCTTTCGGTCATCACCCAGCCCTCATGACCATAGGTGAGGATAGGAACGAAGATCGACCGGTAGATCGAGAGCTTTGCCTTGAGGCTCAGCTCTCTTTTCGTTACAACGGTGCGGTAAAGCAAACGCAATACCGCCCCCGCTGCTCCGATTCTCCGGCCAATCTCACGCTCCATAGTACCCTCACTCGCGAACAAGACCCCGAGGTACTTGAACTCCTTCACTTGGGCTAAGAACTCATTTCCTACCCGGAGTAAGCAATCCACCGGTTTCCTGCTAAGAGTCATGGCCTCAGATTTAGCGGTGCTGATCCTCATCCCAGCCGCTTCACACTCGGCCGCCAGCCGATCCAGTGAGTGCTGAAGGTCACAGGCCGATGATCCAATGAGGACCACATCATCTGCAAAAAGCAGTGACGAGATCCTCAGACCACCGAACTGCAACCCCTCCCCACCACGACTACGCCTCGATATCCTGTCCATGTATATCACAAACAGGATTGGTGACAAGGCACAGCCCTGGCGGAGACCAGCACCCACTGAGAACAAAACTGACTGGCTGCCGAGAACACGAACACAGCTCTCGCTTTGGGAGTACAAAGATTGGATGGCCCTGAGGATAGACCCCCTTACCCCATACTCCCGCAGCACCTCCCACAGTTTCTCCCGGGGGACCCGGTCATACGCCTTCTCCAGATCCACAAAACACATGTAGACCGGATGGGCATACTCCCAGGCCCCCTCCAGGATCCTTGCGAGAGTGAAGAGCTGGTCCGTAGTTCCACGTCCGGGGCGAAAACCGCATTGTTCCTCTTCAATCTGAGGTTCGACGATCGGCCGAACCCTCCTTTCCAGCACCTTGGAGTAGACTTTACCAGGGAGGCTGAGAAGTGTGATACCCCGGTAATTGGCACACACTCTCTGGTCCCCCTTTTTGAACAGGGGAACCACCACCCCGGTTTGCCACTCCTTTGGCACTGTACCCGACTCCCACGCGATGTTGAATAGGCGTGTCAACCATGACAGCCCCTCAACACCCAGAGCCTTTAGCATTTCTGGCTGGATCTCATCAATCCCTGGGGCTTTGCCACTGCGGAGATGTTTGACTACCTCAGTGACCTCCACCAGGGAAATTGACGACGAAACACCATCAACCTCGAGCTCTGCCTCCAACATAGAGGGCGTGTTATTCGGATTCAGGAGTTCCTCAAAGTGTTCCTTCCAACGTCCGACGACCTCCTCAGTTGAGGTCAAAAGAGTCCTATCCTTACTGTACACAGCTTGGATGGTTCCCCGTTTCCCCCTCCTGAGGTGCCGGATAGTCTTCCAGAAACACTTTGGTGCCGACCGAAAGTCCTTCTCCATGGCCTCTCCGAACTTCTCCCACACCCGCTGCTTAGCCTCCGACACGGCAGCCGCTGCAGCCCTTCGAGCCTGTCGGTACCCTGCAACCGAGTCAGGAGTCCTCCAGGATATCATATCCCGGAAGGCCTCCTTCTTCAGTCGGACGGCTTCCCTGACCACCGGTGTCCACCACGGTGTCCGAGGGTTACCGCCCCTTGAGGAGCCTAAGACCCTGAGGCCACAGCTAGCCACTGCAGCTTCAGCAATGGAGGCTTTGAACACCGCCCACTCCGGCTCAATGCCCCCAACCTCCACAGGAATGCCAGAAAAGCTCCGCCGGAGGTGTGAGTTGAAGATACCTAGGACGGGGGCCTCCTCCAGACGTTCCCAGTTCACCCGCACTACTCGTTTGGGCTTACCAGGTCTATCCGGAAATTTCCCCCATTCCCTGATCCAACTCACAACCAGATGGTGGTCGGTTGACAGTTCCGCCCCTCTCTTTACCCGAGTGTCCAAAACATGCGGCTTCAAATTTTCAAATTCTCAATTTTATCAAATAGATTCATGATATGATACCCAACTCAACTGGAGGCCGGATTAATGGGGAGGGTTGGCATCAGGTATTAAACTCTAATGAGATGAGCCTATGTGTACCTGAAAGTGAGAAAGAATACTGACGATGAATTTAATGTAGGCCTACAGTGTTGTACTCTTCTCTTCTCACTGTCATAGGCCCAGTGTGTGTGTGTTGGGGGGGAGCTTGACCCATTTCTACCCCAGGGCTCTTGTTCCGCCACTGATGGGTACACTTTCTGGAAGTATTTAATGTTTCCACTCTCACTGATTCCCGTTAACTCATTGCATGGCTTAAGGTACGTGGTTTTAAAGAGTTGCACAGTTGGTATACACATTCAAAAAAACGAAAAGGTGTGCGTTATCGATTGTGTTGGGCCGGTCTGGTCCAAAATTCCCGGGCAGATTTTTTTGTCCCAGTCCGCTGCTGGATCCGATACAAGATTTCGCCGGCCTTTTTTGAGAATGTTGCGGCCTAAAATGCCTGATGTTGCGTGAGCTTTTCCAAAAAGTTGCGATGAAAGTTGCGGTGTTTTTTAGGTTTTTGTTGGGATGACAGTGCGAGAGGAAGTGAAAGTTGCGATGAAAGTTGCGATTTTCCTGATGTTAATTATTAAGTTATTACTGCAATTTTCCCAGACTAATTTGTTAAATATTAAGTTATTACTGAAAAAAACATTAATTAAAAGAACGAAAACACTGAGAAGTGGTCATATAAATAATTGATTCTTGATTCTTTCCTCGCTGGCAATTGATGTGGATGCAACAGCCTGTGTCATGGTGATCTGCCTCGTCGTCTGATGTCCTGCCTGCAGTTCTGCAGTTCTGTTTCACGGTGGCAAAATGCTTATCAATGGAAGATTTATGCTTATGTTCCACAATAATGTTGCATGCAGTGCAAAACAATTTTCCCCCGCTTTCATGTAGAATACCAATATACTGCTTTTCGCGATCTTTCGCAGTTATTTTGGTCGGCAAGTGTGAGACGTTTGACGCGCACATACTCCATGAATGCTTGAATCACTTGAACACGGAAGTATAGCGGAAGGTAGTTTGTCGACGTCAGTTCAAGACGACGACACTGATTGGTCAAATTTGCAGGAAAGTTGCGCTAGTTGGTTAAAATTGCGACCCCGCCCTGAATTCGCAGTAATTGGTTGAAGTTGCGAATCGCAACATCGCGAAATCCTGGAGTCTCTGATAAAGGTCAGACATTCTGCTCAAGGTGCACCTACAGCTAGGCTGCAGACACAGAAACCAAGAACCTTTCAGCTCACTAGGCTGTCCTGCACCCGTTTTCTACCCTAGGGTTAGGGAGCACAGCGTCTGGTGGGAGGTCAAGGCGTCAAAGTTACCCCACGATCGGACCTCCATCTGTGCTCATTCTGGGCACCGATGTCAACATACAAGACCCCTTCCGCTATGGCCACAGACAAGCTATACAAACAATAGCTGTGTTCGAAATCGTACTTATTCACTCACTCACTGTCACTATTCCATATAGTGTTCATGATATAGTGCACTATATAGGGAACGAACAAACGAGAATTCGCGCCGGGTATTTGTGTGACGCAGACAGATGCGCCCACATCATGTAAACAAACCGGGCACTCACGGGGAAAGCTGGAGGTTGTATTGTTGTTGAATGTTACATTTCCTTGATCACGTTTTTTTTCATTACATTTTAATGCTACATTTTCTATTTTAAATCCCAAATAAGTTGTTTTATCATTTCTAAACGAAAGCCGGAGACTGAATCATTAAATGTATTCGTTTTCGCGGTTATTCCGCTTCTTCTTCTCCTCCGGAAAAACACGACCACATTGCATTCAGGTTCGACCCTGAAAACGCATTGGGCGAAACGCGTTGTTCGCTCCTAAAAATAAAGAGAAAAAAGAACAGTATCCAGTGTGCGGTGTTTAATGAACTTTTCACATTTGATCACGTTTTCCAGCCTAACACCTGCACCTGGAAAGCTGAAGGGTTGTGCACAAGGACTTTCATGCACTTTGATCTTTGGTAATGCATTGTAGCAAAGAACTGAAATATATCAGTATTATAGAAGTCATGACTATACCAGGGCCTTTTCCTGGGATTTCTCCCTCAGAAGATCCTCCACCCTTTGAAGGTCTTCCTTGCAGTTCATTGGGAACTTAAATTCCTCAGATAGAGTGTCTGCTGCTGCTGCTGCTGTAGTTTTTTGCCTAGTAAGGGCCTGGAGGAGGAGGTTGTTCTGCCTCACCAAGGCCTTCAACTCCTCCACAGCACGCAGGAGTGCATGATCCCGTTCTACAGGACTGAAAAACATCATGACTGTCATGTCAAGACCCTTTGCTAAAATTAACAGACTTCAGTTTAAACAGATTTTCAGTATTGCTGTGTAAGGCCAGATGTTTGTGTACCGAATTGACTTTGAATGTTGCCAGAGATTTGGGCAGAGGCCTGTTCAAGAGCAGCTGATGTGTGGGCAGCAACTGTAGGCAAGAAGATGTATATTTATAATCAGAGTAGTCAGTGTATTGAAGTTCATTACATTCAAATTTCCCAGATTCGAGACATTCAAAAAAGATAGTGAGTAGAATAGCAGAATTCAGATTTGGAATGATGTGTTATACCTTTATGTATGTGTGACGGACGGGATTATTGCCGCCGCCTTGTAGGGGTAACGCAGTTCTTAACCTGGAGAGGACTGGGTGGGCCAGGATCTAGGTCCCCCACACCCAATGCCTTTGGCTTCAATGTTCAGGTGAGTGAACAGGTTGTGCGTAGTTTAGCTGTCTAGATCCACAGTAAAGTGTGTGCAGTGTTTGCGACCTGACACCACCCCCCTACTTTACTAAGATTTGGCTAAACAGGTGAAGCGCCCCTACCCCCAAGTAAGTAATACAATACAAAATAAAATAAATAAAATAGAGAATGTTTGTCCTTTACCTCTGGTGTTTACTCAACATGAAACACTGACATCTCAGAGAAATGGTTCAAAAGGCACCTACCAATGTTCAACACAGCATTCATCCGCTCCAATCAACAATAACATTTGAACAGGGAAAACACCAATCACATTTAACGTTCGATCACAAATCACATTACACACATATTATAACACTCGGACAGAAAGACACTCTTTTTCGTCCTTCCTGAACAGGGGTATGTGCATCGAATGCACAGCGGTGCAATGTCCCTTCCAGTGCAGTGCGTGTGTGTGTGTGTGTGTGGGGGCGTATGCGTGTGTGTGTGTACCGGCGCAGCGTTAGTTCGTTCATTCACAGTTCTGTTCGGGCTGCGCACGGTGTGTCATCTGTTTCAGTGTAAATGGTTATGTGGGGTGCATAGGTTACCAATACCACAGCAGAGATCGCACTTCGGGATGTGTGATGGCTGGCAGGGCAAACCTCTCCCGAAACGTCCACGGACCTTGGCAGCTCTAGGCAACCGCGTAGGACAGCGCCCTTCCTCGCAACAATCACCTGGAGGGCCTCTCTCCCCGTCGTTTTCACTGGCGTCCAGACTCAGCGAACAACAAACGCCCAAAACCGCCGCACCACTCTCAGCGACCGACCCGACGCAAAACCGCACCAAACCCAACCTAGTAATAAACTGAACTTACAAAAACAAAACGAACAAAACCAGCGTGTTTGCACAATTTCGGGGTCTTTCACACTCCTGCGCCCCTCTCTCCGCGCCTTTTTCCTCTCCCCTCCCCTTTTCTGTGCCCGTCATTCGTCTTAAAGGCGCAGTCTATTTGTACCCGTTACATATGTCCTGCTGTGATGATCTAAAAGCAGGTGGGGAAAGCAGGGGCTTGTGGAGGACTCCTTTTTTTTCTTTTTTCTTAGCCCTATACATTGGAACAGTACAAGAGTATGAACAACAACAGTTTTGTAAGACTGCAAACTTGCCAATCACAAAATGTCTTTATGTGAGTGATAATGCATGGCCATCTGTAATCAGACCTTGTATGCTTCTCCCCCTCATCTGCAGGCACAGTTTCTTTCAGCTTTGAGGAAGGGCTGCATTAGAAAAGAAATCACTCAATAAGCATGCATTGTTTTGTGTAGCTGATGGTTTTCATAGTATAGATTACTGCACAGTGCTTACATTCTCCTTCTTTTACCCCTTTCATCATGTGATGTCAGGGTGCTCCTGGTTTGGGCTTTTTTCAGGTTCATACGCGCTGCATCATAATTGGCTGTTGAAGACAACAATGAAGTGAGTAAAGCTTTTAAAGCCTAAGGGGAAAAAAGTGGTACATCCTACTTTTGTCTGTCTCACCAAAGGTTTTCACCACCTCCACAAAAAACTCTCCCCAGGTCTCATCTGGCATAGCGCTTTGGATGACTGCAACTTTCGTCCCCTTGGTGTCTTTATGCGGTGGCCAAAAAGACACCTTGCCATCCAAACTTAGCCACGAGCAAGGCACAACCTCCACCTCGTTTGACTCGGTAAAATGCACTACCGCATACATCTAAACAGAAAATAAGTTTTGAAAAAGTTGAACACATTGAATTTAGATAACCGATTTAATTGATTGAAATATGAATAATTTTTAAATTAATTTAGTTGTGGTTGAGTGGAAATGCCACAAGTTTGTTCTTGTATTCTAACGTGACCATCTTAAAGTCAATATCTTTAACGGCAATTGACGTGGTCTCTTCTGCCAGGTTCCCAACCACAGCTGTCCCCAGTGCAGTTGAATCAACGGGGTGGTTGAAAAATGGACGTTGGTCTAAATATTGCCTCGCCACAAAAGACGTACCACCAAGTGTCCTGCTAATTGCCTCTATTTTAAAAGTGGCACCACCACACGAAACTGTGTTGTTCCCATCCTTTGTGGACAGGGTAAATCTATCAGTGGCGTACTGTGTTGTTGAGGGTGAACTTTGGTTATGGGAAGATGGACAGACTGGGTTGATGCTTGATTTTTCCGTTAATCGTTTAACAATTTGTTGTAATGTCTGGTTTGGCTTTCTAATTAGTTTCTTTAATTTATATAAGAAATTTTCGAAGGGAAAGGCTGAAATTTGGGGTAGTGGGCCATATTTTCTAACATCACTTGCCAGGTGGATCAAGCTGTGGACGTTATACACCAGAAAGTCCCCATAGATGGCATGAAAATTCTGAACGAACACAACCAGGAGATTTTCCGCATAGTCACAATAACGGTGGTGGAGACGGGGGGGACATAAAATTGTAATTGCTACGTGGAGTAACAGAAAATGTTGATACATGTGTTTTGGTAGGTTTTTTTTTAATGCAATGGGGCCAGTGTATAGTAAAAAAGTCCTAAATTCAGTGGCCTTCCACCGATCAACCTCACGGAGGGACCTTCTCTTGCGTCCAAACTCCTTTGGCAGCCTCTTGCCCAATTTGATTAAGTTCTCCGAAATAATGCAGATGGATTGACTCCCAATGCGGGTTGGAAGGGGCCCTCTCTGCCACAGCCAGATCAACTTTCTCATCACTCCTAGGCAGTGTTGGGCGTACGCGTTGCAAAAGTAACGCGTTACCGTAATATATTACATTTAGGCAGTAACGGAGTAATATAACGCATTACTAACTATATTTCGGTAATATTATTACAGTTACTGAGTCCGGTAACGCGTTACAGTCATGGACACATAATAAAGGATGGACCACGGACTGGAAAGTGGCCGCCCATTCATTCATATACAAACTGCTCAGTGGCGCAGGGTAACATACAGGAGCGATTTGCTTCCGCGTTATGGGGCCAAGACACGTGGCCTAGTCCGTGACATACCGGATGCAGAAATATAGAACGCATGCGTGCCCATCCCCCCACTCCGGTCCAACAACAATATAAAATGATACCGTAATGCACCTGTTCTTTGTCTTTGGATCTTTTGAATAAATGGATCAATACATGATGAATCACAATGATCGCAAGCAGAGGACCGTGAGAGTTATTGAGCAGCAGATGAACCAGTCCAAAAATCGGACACGTTAACGGAGCACTGAACTAGGCTCGGATGCCATTTGTTTCACTACGACTCCTTTCAGCTGCACACCCCTCTTCCCCAGCGAGATAACGGCTGGACATGGCATTTAAGGTAATTATGAGCCTTTGATTGATATCCAGACATTTTTTGCGGAGACACATTCCTGTTCCCCACTTGTATTGGAGTGAACGGAGATATCTACTTCTGGGTCCCATGATTTGAGGGACCCGTCCACAGCCCGCTTAAACAGCTGCAATACCAGGCTTGGCCGCTGAGCACTGGTGGATTGCGGAAGTATGCAGTGTTCCTGGGGGCTTGGTTACAATCCGAGCCACACAAACTCCAGCCCTTGTTTGGCTGTATATTTTGTCTATTAAGACTTTGGTGTTTGGTCCTAACCAAAACATTAATAGGCTCTAAGCATAAGTTCCTTGTAAAGTCTCTGTGGGACTGAAATGTTGAATGTGTTTCATTATTTATGCTGTTCTCATGCTCTTTTTTATTGCTGCTATTTACTGCTATTTCAGGGCAGGATATATGCTCAGGTTCTAAAATACTTACAAAACATGCCCTGTCTGGTGGCTGTTAGACGTCATTCTTGAAGTGCACTTTTATTTTATTATTGAAATAGTATAAACTATTAACATGTTTGATTTCATGGGAATCCAACTTTTTTGTTAAATGTTTGTGTGGCTGCACTTTGTAACTCAGGAGCTAATAAATGAGGCATAGAAAAAGAGTTTGTGTCTTGTCGTGTAAAGGTTTTGGTTGTTTAATTATTCTATATCATAACATTATTGTAATTCAGCTATTCATGGTACACACTACATGCAGATGCAATATAGACCTCATTAGACTTTAATGTTTGCCCCCCCCCCATCCGCCTTGTCCTGAATGTTGATTTTGGTGAAAGTAATAAGTAACTTATTACTTATTACTCTACACAGAAGGTAATATTGTAAAGAAACGTATTACTTTCAAATGCAAGTAACTAGTAATATGAAATATATTACATTTTGGAAGTAACTTGCCCAACACTGCTCCTAGGCACAGGCCCGCCGACAGGGGGGGACAAACGGGTACGTTGTCCCGGGCCCTGGACTGGCCCTGGAAAGGGGGGGGCCCATAACTGGACCCCCATGAAGTTGGGATTAATTATTGTATGTATACTTCAAAATGTGTTGATTTAGAGAAGAAAAGTGCTTTATTTGCATTCAATTAATGACTCCTAGATTGTTTGCCTTCATTGCCCTTGAAAAAACGGCCAATAACCCCCTATCACCCCTATGCCAAAATGGTTTGGTCTTTGGAGAAGAAAAAAGACGACATCATTCCATTAGTGGTCAGTGCGCGAGTTGATTCAACATGCACAAGTCAGGAGCCCTGAAAAAAAAAGAAAGGCGAAAAAGAGAGGAAGAAGCCGAAAGCCTGAGGGGATCACTTTATATATATTTATAAATATTTCAGAAAAGACTCAGGTGATGCTGCAGCCGGTACGGTAAACATATTAGGAGCAGGGCCGAGCTCTCTGAGTGGCCAACGACGTGCGTCGCGACCTAGGTCGCATTGGTCGCTACGTAGGTCGCATTGGTCGCGACGTAGGTCGCTTTGGTCGCTGTGTTGGTCGCACGTCTGGCTGCCGTTTTCTCGTCTGGCTGCCGTTTTGGTCGCTGGCTGGCTCGGTCGCTCAAAGTCTATGGGCGGTCCTTAATCAGTTAATTTGCATGTTATTAACGGGTTTTTTGCGGCAGTTGAAGTACCAGAAAGGGCGAAAGCTACCTACAGCTCTTTATTGCTAATATTGTTTTAATATTTCTATATTGAAGTACAGTTTAAAATGATAAAATCGTTGGTCTATCAGTCTATCAGTCAAATAATACATTTTATATCTTATATATAGCCTATATATTTGTTTTGTTAAATGTCATTAAGCCTAATAAGGTATATTATGCACAAAGCACTTCGTTATAGAGTGATATATTAGTTGTAATTTGGGGCATATTGAAATACTGTATTTTCGAAATTATACATAGCCTATTTCTTTTGTTAAATATCATTAAGCCTGATAAAGTATAGGTAAAAAGTTCTTCGTTATAGAGTTATATAGTTTAATAAAAGTACAACGACAAAAAGTCAATGGCACAGTGGTACAAGTGTAAGTGGCCCTAGTTTGGTAATCATCACAATGGCTGTTCGATACTCATCACGATCAGGTATATATTTGCCATTTTACTCAAACTCGTAATCGTAATCGGTCTCTTTCATTTGAACATTTTTGTATGATTTAGTACGATGGTATGATAATCATACGACGTAATGACGGGCAGCAACGCCTGGCTGGTATCGGCTGGCTAGCTGCGACGACAGGCCAGCCGCGCTGGCTGCCACTGGCCGCGCTGGCTGCCACTGGCCGCGCTGGCTGCCACTGGCCGCGCTGGCTGCCACTGGCCGCGCTGGCTGCCACTGGCCGCGCTGGCTGCCACTGGCTCTTATGGAAAGCCAAGAAGGCCACAATCCGGACCTAGATTGGCGCGGTAAAAGTGCAAAACGGATTCCGTACGGATTCCGTACGGTTTCCGTACGGATTCCGTACGGTTTTGCAAGAATTCCGTACGGAATCCGTACGGAATCCGTACGGTTTCCGTACGGTTTCCGTACGGTTTCCGTACGGATTCCGTACGGATTCCGTACGGTTTCCGTACGGATTCCGTACGGATTCCGTACGGTTTTGAATGACTAATAGCCGCGGCTATTAGTCATTCACTCCGGCTATTAGTTATTCACTCCGGCTATTAGGTATGCAGAACGAGCCCCTCCCCTTCTTTGCTTGACCACTAAGTTTGAAGGCTGTCTAACCAATCAGTGAAGAGAAAGACCAGACTAAAGTAACGCATTGTCGAAACTAGAGCGGCAGTCAGTGCCTCCATGTTTCGCCGTAACATAAGGCTGTGTTGTCTTTACTAGTTTCACTACAATGTAATGACCACCACTAGCTAGTGGAAAATATATTTGTGTCTAGTACAGTGATATATTTGTATATGTTAGGCTATATATTGAGATGGCAGTGTGCGAAATACCCATCATTATTCGGGGATGCCCTCATCCCCAGATTGTTCGCGATATGCAGTAGCCAGCTCGGCCATAACATTACAATATTTCATGGATGCAAGCAAGCCAAGACAATCGATCTATATCTATAGCCTACATGACAACACGCAGACACACACACGCAGACACACACACACACACACACACACACACACACACACACACACACACACACACACACACACACACACACACACACACACACACACACACACACACACACACACACACACACATTAAGCACACATTAAGCACACTGGTAAAGCAATAGGAGCCTGCATTGGCTGAAGTTGTTGGGATGCACCTTATTTTATAACAGGGAGGGGCAAAGTTGTGCATTACAATGCAAACACGACAATAATTGGCACCGTTCTTGCGCACTCAGAAGAACATGCAGTAGGACCGATCTTGTGACATTATTTAACCATCCATCTACAGCTAATACGATCAGACAGATACATCATCGATCACATAAAAGCCCACAACAAGCCCAACATCACCACGGCAGGTGCGATCTCTCTCGCACATTCACACAATCACTCCAACTTCTCCAACTCCAAGGCAAGGCTGTTTCACTAAGACCACAAACAACCACAACTAACCAGCCTACATATCCACAATAATGCACAACAATCAGTTCTATACATTGCGTCTATCTTCTGTTTGGTGCACATGGCTAATTTGCATAGTTTGCACCGGACTCTCGGCTCCGCTTGTCAAAAAAATGGAACGTATTTGTGAATAAATGCTTTGAATTCTGAATACTGGACTTGGTGAGCTTGAATAGGCTAAATCTAAGTGACCTTTAGTGAGATGGCCTAAAACGGAATACAAATGAATTATTCTAGGACATATAGGCTTTCAGGATCAATTCAGAGGTTCAACTGTTCGTGATTAATTTTGCTTAGCCAGTGAAAGTGACCAGCTGTAGATTCCGCACTGTTAAAAATACTTCACTACAAGTAGGCTATAAGTCCTCCAAATAATTCAGCAGAATTGCATTACTGCCACACGCATAGGCAGCAGTAGTCATTATGCGCTGAAATGGTCCCTGCCAGTGTTTTTCTATTCTGATGTTTGTGGATGAATCTTTCAGCTACAGCTTTGTTACATTTCCTTGCGATGGTTTGCTGGTTTAACTATACAGCAATAAATCAAATGATGCAAGATGATGTGTCCGTTGCGTGGCTGTCATGTGAGAGCCGTATACGCATTTTAAAAACACCTGTAATCAGCGTGACTATGACTTTCCGAGCGGATCATGGGGGGCTCTTCAATCATTTATTTTTCAGGATTTTCTCCCGTCATCCTCCAGTTTATTGCAAACATCTGGAGATAAGTCGGTTTAATTAAATACTCAAGTGAAATACAAGTGTACCTCCAAATTGCACTTATTGTACAGTACTTCGGTAAGGGCATTTACAATCCATCACTAAAGTTTTAATAGAATATTCTGATTCAGCGGATTTAAAATGTATTTGTATAATCTTCACAAATCTTGCAGCAATGCAATGTTAATATATCATCATGGGAAATGAGTATTCTGATTCAGCACATTTACTATTTATTTGTATAATCTTCACAACTCACAGCAATGAAATGTTAATTTATCATCATGGGAAATAGCATATAAACAAGCTTCATAAAAATTCATTTCTAAGCAGTAGGCCTACTACATATTTCTCAACGTAAGCATCATGACCATAAGCTATCCCAACGTTTCACACCTTTCACACAGTAGGGCAGCATTAGTCATACATGATTAACAACACATCAAATAAACGTTATTGAGGGATAACAGTGAATAAAACATCTGCGTCTTGGGTAAAGATGGGCTATGCTTAATGTGAGGAGCAGAGCCCGATTGGAAGGAAGCCCATTCAGGACGAATTTTACCCGGAGAAGGCAGCTTCCAGGCAGATGAAGATGGGGGGGCTCTACTTCTTATTACCACAACAGGAACAGAACGCAGCCAAGCCAATGAATTCAACCAAGTCACTGAGAAGTCTGTCTTTAACATTTGGAAAATACAGTTCAACCATGTAGGACTTTTCTAATTCCCCATTGTACTTTACAGAGATAGAGCACTTTGTTGCAGTCAGACATTTGTTTTTGTTTACCTTTAACATAGTGAGGCTGGAACACAATAGTTTGACCTGGCTTGGTGGAAAGCCCACTCACCACGTCAAGGTGCAGGTCATGAAAAAAGGTGTGTGTGTGTAATTCCCTATGCAGTGCTGTATTTACAGGTATGCCTAGGTTCACAAATCAAATAGTAAATATTTTTTTACTTCTTATTACCACAACAGGAACAGAACGCAGCCATTCAGCCAAGTCACTGAGAAGTCTGTCTTTAACATTTGGAAAATACAGTTCAACCATGTAGGACTTTTCTAATTCCCCATTGTACTTTACAGAGATAGAGCACTTTGTTGCAGTCAGACATTTGTTTTTGTTTACCTTTAACATAGTGAGGCTGGAACACAATAGTTTGACCTGGCTTGGTGGAAAGCCCACTCACCACGTCAAGGTGCAGGTCATGAAAAAAGGTGTGTGTGTGTAATTCCCTATGCAGTGCTGTATTTACAGGTATGCCTAGGTTCACAAATCAAATAGTAAATATTTTTTTACTTCTTATTACCACAACAGGAACAGAACGCAGCCATTCAGCCAAGTCACTGAGAAGTCTGTCTTTAACATTTGGAAAATACAGTTCAACCATGTAGGACTTTTCTAATTCCCCACTGTACTTTACAGAGATAGAGCACTTTGTTGCAGTCAGACATTTGTTTTTGTTTACCTTTAACATAGTGAGGCTGGAACACAATAGTTTGACCTGGCTTGGTGGAAAGCCCACTCATCACGTCAAGGTGCAGGTCATGAAAAAAGGTGTGTGTGTGTGTGTGTAATTCCCTATGCAGTGCTGTATTTACAGGTATGCCTAGGTTCACAAATCAAATAGTAAATATTTTTTTACTTCTTATTACCACAACAGGAACAGAACGCAGCCATTCAGCCAAGTCACTGAGAAGTCTGTCTTTAACATTTGGAAAATACAGTTCAACCATGTAGGACTTTTCTAATTCCCCACTGTACTTTACAGAGATAGAGCACTTTGTTGCAGTCAGACATTTGTCTTTGTTTACCATTAACATAGTGAGGCTGGAACACAATTTGACCTGGCTTGGTGGAAAGCCCACTCACCACGTCAAGGTGCAGGTCATGAGTGGGAAAATAGGTGTGTGTGTGTGTGTCTGTGGGGGCACTTCAAGCGTCCTTCCCTGTGTGTGTGTGTGTGTGGGGGCACTCAAAGCGTCCTTCCACGGGGGGGAACAATTACAATGAGACAGTGTCTCATTGTAATGCCAGAAGAGACACAACCTCACGGATGAGGTCCAGTCCAAGGTCTCCTCTAGGACCAGCAAGAGGGTCAAAGGTGCTGTTTAGCTGCTCCAAAACAGCATCCCCAATGAGGTACTGATTTGAAGGTACGGTGACCCTCTCAGGCCAGTGCACCTCTCCTGCACCAGCACCGCCCTCTCTTGCTGGGTCTTCCCCTTCTCCTTCCTCAGCAGCACCTCCTTCCTCCGCAGCACCTCCTTCCTCAGCAGCACCTCCTTCTCCACCAAATACGGAAAGCATTGCAGTAGTTGTCTGTCCCTGCTGTTCCAGGCAACCTCTGACGAACATCTGCAGTGGAGTAGCATGCCTTTCCGTCCTCAGTCCATGGTTATTCCACTGTTCAATGAAGCCGCAAAGGTCACGGTTAATCCGCGGGAGGTACACGTAGTGCAGTGCCGCCATGTGCATCTCGTTGTCGATGTCCACGATACCTTCGCTCTCCAGGAAGTTGAAGAGTTGATAGTACACGTTGGACATTCCTCGCCACAAATCCCCCCAGAGCCGTTCGATGCGCTGGTTGTGGGTGCTTCTCCCCCGGAGAGCACTACCTCTGTTTGACCCTCTAAAAAGGTTCATCATGAGGCAGACCGAGTTGTTCTCACCTCCGTGGTCAGTCCTGACCCTCGAAGGCACGCCATACTTCGCCACAGCACTCAGGAAGCTCTCCATCACCGTGCTGCTCCGGTTGTTGTCGGAGGCTCGGAGGAACACAACCAACCGGCTGTATCCATCGATGGCCCCATGGATAACAATCCTCCACCTGAAACAGTGAAAATATAATTTATATGAACAATACATAGCCTACGGAGACAAATTAACCACACCTTTAAAGCGAACACCAAAGTCTGGTATGCTAATGTTAATATCTACCTTATCAACTTGTGGTTGCCATCGATGTGCCACAAGGAGTTTGGGCCAGCAACTCTATATGCCCTTCTTTGCAGAGCCTGGGACATTGTTCGCGCTGCAGCTGCTGCAGGGTTCACCCTCAGCATGCTTGAACGCACTCTGCTCCTCTGAACATTAATTTGCTGCGCACGCAGCTGCGCCCTCACAGACTCTGGGCCGATGCGGTCATTCCCAGCCACTGTCTCCCTGATGAGGTCATCCAAGGCAGCATCTGAGCAGGTGGAAAATGTCCCAGCGCGCCTCAGGTTGAACTGCCTATAACATTTGCACATAGAGGTAATGTTAGACCTACGGTATTTCGATGTGCTTTTGCACCTTTAACCAGCCCTCCAGGATGATTACAACAATTGAGACAAGAGGGAACTGCCATTATTGAAACATACCTTAAACGACGGCTCAGTGTACGAACAGAGACACCCAGAATCTGTGCCATCTGTTTCCCAGTGAAACCACAGGTCCTCAAAAAACACAGTTGCTCCTGTGATATTTTTAACTGTGGGGGACCACGACCTCCGGTCCAAATGAGAGGTGCCTGGTAGCCTGAGAAATATAACAGATTGTTGATGTTTACTCACCTGGCTAGCTAGCTACACATGTTTTAAGTTGAAATTTAAAAAAGGGCTTAAGAACTTTTTAAGACGGAATAGTCAGAAAACAAACCATAAACTGAGTAATTTAGGCGTTGATTAATAATCCTATCAGCAGCCCCATGCAAGCATACCTTGTTGTCCCGGAGTGGTAGGCACAGATCTCCGAACTTCAGCTATAATCTCCCGAACATCTCGAATTATAAGATCAGCTGAGGAGATGTCAAGCAGCCTTCCCCGTGACCACACTAGGGTCCTCTCCATGGTTTCCAACCTGAAAGTTTGAAAGGTTTCGTGAAATTAGGAAAAAAATGGTAAGTGTGAAACTGTGAAGCTACCCCACACCTAGTGGTAAGGGCGCATTAATATCTGCCTGAGCGAATTAACACGCAAGCAAATATATATATATAGGGGAATTCAGAACACCCTTTTTTCGTTTTAGGGGGAACAGTAAAGTGGTGGGATCAGTGCAGATAAGCGACAGCATGGAGCTATTATGAGCGACAACTGTCACTAAACGACGCGAGTTTTGCATGGGCAGAATTATTTCATGAATTTTGGTTTGCAATGAACATAGAAAATAATAAACTGCTTGTCACAAAATAAGTTGTTAACATTCATTCTTGGAATCCTAAAGTTCCACCCACGCCAGAAGTGACTGGATAACGATACCCATCTAAGGAACGGTTACTTTATAACTTATTAGGCCCCGTCCACACAAAAAAAAAAAAACGGCCGTGACTTTTTCCAGAAACGCTCTGCTCCATAGGAATATAATATAAAATAAACGCTGGCAGATTAAAAAAAACGCTAGATGTGAACACGGCCTTTAGTGTGGAAGGAGTAGCCTTTAGGCTAAAATTTAAATTCTTGAGCAATGTCCTTTACATGTTGGCTGGAAAATTCCCAAAACCTACCTGGTCAATGTAGATTGGACGTCTACAGCATCTGTTTCAAGCAATCTCATACAGTCATTAAATGTGCTTTTGCACCGCATTATGAACTGTCTTCTAGACATTCTTGAAGAGTTCCACCTGTCAGTCCGATGTCTACGGCTTCAACTCACTCGACTCACGACTCAACTCACGAGAAATAAAATTGGAGCAACTCGTGGACCAATTAGAAGAGCTTATTTTGAGGGGGGGGGGGGCGGATGGTTGGCAACAACCTCACATTATGCATTATTTGAATTCAAATTCGCCAATAGGCTTGCAAGCCAGACCCATGTCAAGTTCATATTATTTGAATTCAAATGCGCCAATAGGCTGGCAAGCCAGACCCACGTCAAGATGTTGAAATTAAATTTACTGCCGCTAGGGGCGACTAACGTGTATAAATACGTTGCGATCTCGGCGGGAGTTTGAGTTGTTCAAAATGCACAGGCGACTCTCTGAAATCCGCAGACAGGTGAACGCAAACTTCGATCGAGCCATGGATCGCAGTACCGAGGAGGCCACAGACGGACTTGTGGATAGGTAATATATATAATAATGATAATACATTTAATTTAGAGGCGCCTTTCAAGACACCCAAGGTCACATATTTCATTTTGATAATAGCATCGCTGTTAACGCGCGCTAGTTGAGCTGATCGGTTGACAATTCCAAAATGCCTTGCATTCGTTTAATAAAGACTTGCTTTCACGGTGTAAACGTGTCATTACTAGTGTGAGAAAAAATTGACTTTAACTGTCGGGCAAGCTAGAACAAATATCAACCAAATATCATTACATTCAGAAATCTCAAAATGCTACACGCAGACAAATAGCCTACAGCAGTGGTTTTCAAACGGTGGGGCGCGCCAGAGTTCTTCAAGGGGGGCGCGACGTGAGAAAAAAATAAACCCGAAAAAAACCTGAAAGTCGATGATTCAAATCATCAGTCGTCGTACTTCAACGTCGCCTTGTCCGGGAAAACGTTTGCCCGCCAACGGTGCTACTTTGACAATTCATTCTCAACCATGGCCGACATAATCACCATTGCATGTCTTTACCTGTTGTGGAAGAGGGAGAGACTTCGGAGAACCCGATGCAGTCTATTCGTAATATTGCAATGACCCCGGAAGAGGCAGTAAATTAAATATTGGTTAGACAGCGATTTATTAGATACCTAATAAACCGTTGGAACGCACAAGACCGGTGTTGTGTCGAGATCTGTTTCCCCGTCGAGATGTGTTTCCCCTAGTCCCAGATAATGACTGTCAGGATGCGTTCCCCCTGTTCTAAATGGTCAAATTGAATGATTTAAGCCTGAAAATCACAGCACTTATCTCTTGTGGGGAAATAAGTCAGCAGTATGAATTTGAAAGATGTGTGAGCATCCTTTCCTATGGAACAGAGGGCCTTTTCGGGTAATTTCGGACGGGGGCGGGGACTAGGGGAAACACATCTCGACGGGGAAACACATCTCGACACAACACCGGTAACCATAGCAGCGCCGGTAAATAAACCCCGCTAAACCCAATCCCTACGAAAGCTCCCCGCGCTTTAGGCCGTGATATTATATATGTAAGGGATAATGTATAGAACGACGGTCATTATCGAGAAAATATCGATTGTGTTTGTGTATGTGTTTGCATATGCATGTGTGTGTGTTTAGGTATGCGTATATATATGTATATGCATCACCCATCTTGATGTTGGTTCTGTTTGTCTTGTTTTTGTCCTTATTTTAACTATAAGCGTCTAAATGCATTAGCACTTTGTAATTATTGTATTTATTGCATTGTTAATTTATCCTGTGTCCTTCAACTGCTGCTGGGCTGTTCTGCAACAAACAAATTTCTCCTACGGGAGATTAATAAAGTATTATCTTATCTTATCTTATCTTATACATATCCCGCAAATTACATTGACAAGTTACCGGACTTGCGGATTGATACTAAAAACGTTGTTAGAGGCAAAAAAAATAATTTGTTATCAAAATGAACACTTTCCTAGGTTTGCACTGTTTCGAAGGGAGGAAGGAGCAGGACCCGCACAAAGCAGCAGGAGGAGAAGACCACGGAGGACACAACTTTTGATAAAGGTCTCCGTCCTTAAGCAGGACATTGCGGTGTACCGCTGTACACAAGGTGAGCAGGGTTGAAGAAGACTTTCCCTGAAAAGAAAAGGGGACGTTTGTTTGATGATTTCATTATTGAACACGTGTACAATTATATTCTACCAAAGAAAGTAGCCACTGAGTATAGTACTACTACTACTAAATAATTGTTCTCATGTTTTTTTAGAAATCTTAGTCACCTGCACAGTGGTACTGCAGGACACAATGTCCCGCGAGGAGTTCCTGCACGCCCTCAGGGATAAAGTGCCGTACATGCCAGAGGCCTTCGACCTCTGCAGGCTCATTGGCCGTAGATTCATCGTTCTGGTCGATGTCTGCCCGAGAGACCTTCGGGGACGTGGCATGATGGGCCGGTCCAATCTGTACATCCGACCAAAGGTAGATGAACATTAACAAATAAGCACAACAGGTCAAATAAAATAAACATCGACCACTGTACCTGGCATTAACAATTTATTTTACAGGGTGCTGCGGCTGCCATTCCCTCAACCAATGAGGTCCGGCACCCTCTAAATGCACCGGTCTATGTTGACAGTATTCATGTTATAAACTGCTTCAAAACGGTTATTTTCACAATATAAGTGAATACTTTGACTGAGTACTCATTCAAGGTTTGTAGGTGTCTAAGAAGGAAGAGCAAATGTGGAAAAGATAACCACTCTTGCACTAGCAAGAATTTTTTTGAAAACATTAATTCCAAGTCTGTCGTCTGTTCATTGAGAAACTACTTTTTCAGGGTTACCATATAAGATCCCAGGCTCATCTTCAGCCAGCCAGTGGCCTGAAGTTGTTAGCTTTTGTAATAGGGCTTTATTTAGACCGAGCCAGTACAGAATATCTGCATAGGTAAAGAATACTGATGGTCTTCACTTTTCAGGTACCTCTGCCACCTGCTGGCCAACCCCAACCTGCCGGCCCAGAAACCCTGCACACCCTGCCCGGCCCTTCTCTACCTCCCAGCACTTCTCCACCTCCCAGCCGTTCTCCACCTCCCAGCCGTTCTCCACCTCCCAGCCGTTCTCCACCTGACAGCATTTCTCCACCTCCCAGCCGTTCTCCACCTCCCAGCCGTTCTCCACCTCCCAGCCGTTCTCCACCTGACAGCCCTTCTCCACCTCCCAGCCGTTCTCCACCTGACAGCCCTTCTCCACCTCCCAGCCGTTCTCCACCTTCCAGCCCTTCTCCACCTCCCAGCCCAATCCCATCTGCCAATAGTCTGTGAGTAGTGAACCGTGTTTCCCATTAATAACTTAGAGTCTGGTGCCCTGTCAGAATCCCAATTTTTCCCTCCATAATTTAAGAATAAACTGAAATTATCTTTAAACTTGTGACAGTATCAAAATAACTGCATCTTGCCCTGTTGCTTAAGCAAAGCTTATCCAAGTAGGGAAAATGTTTTAAATCAATCCCCCTTGCAATGAGCGTCAAGTCTTCCAACCGAAATCAATGGATTTACAAAATGCCAAATAAAACATGACAGAAACTGAATTTCGCTACCATACTTGATGAAAAAAAAGAAGATGAGGATGTCTGCATTGCCTTTGGAGAGTGTGGACTCTAAACTCTCCCCAGGCAATGCAGATATCCTGAGTTTAAAGTTGTAAATCCAGGGTTAGGGATTATTTACCATCAGTTAAAACGAAGGAATAATGCCTCATATTAAAAATAATAATAATATTGACTGTGCTTAAAGGAAGCAGGAATTTTACCAAATTGTTCACTTTATTTTGTTTTGTTTTTACACATTTGAAGATTCTACTTAAAGTCACATTTGTCTTGTTATCTTATTTGCTGTTGTTGATCCGAAAATGATCCGACCCGTGACTCAAAAACCAATGCACGATCCGAACCTTCCGTTTTGTGATCCGTTGCACCCCTAATTTTAAGTAGTGTTCTTTAATCCTGTCCTGGGGGACTGCTTATCCTGTACAATTTAACCCTCTCCCTGCATCTACACATCTGATAATCAGGGATTGCTAAAATGACTAACAGGATAAGTGGTACTCCAGGAGTGGTCTGAGAAACAATGCTGTAAGGCATATCTGGTGATATAGATTTTATTAAAACCTGAATTGTTATTCTTTGTTTTTCCAGACCTCTGGATGTGAAGGACATCCTTCTGCCACTGCAGGACCTGGTCTTGAGGATGGGTCAGGGAAGCCGGGTGAACTGCTTAAGAGGGGAGGAGTTTCAATGTGCAGCTAGGGCCTTCAACAGGTCGAGTTTTGACCCCTACGCAAAGTTGGATGTGGTGTTTGTGGATGGCGATGGGGTGGCAGAAGGCGCAGTGGATGAGGGGGGACCGACCAGAGAGTTCTGTACCCTCCTCATCCACCAAATACAGAATCATTTAGTATTCGAAGGTCCTGAGGGCAACAAAACCCTGGCCCTGAACAGTGTTGGTAAGCTTTGAATTTAATTTATGGTATTGGGCGTTGCAATTTTGAGTTTTTAACATGCATTTAAAATGAGCAACAAACTTTAATAACCTTGTGCTTTTCCCCTTATCACAGCATTGCAGAAAGGACAGTACAGGCTGGTGGGGCAGATGATTGCCGTCTGCCTGGTGCAGGGGCAGGTCTCTCCCAGATTTTTATCTGAGCGCCTCTACAGACAGGTGTGTAATCTGTCCCCTCTTCCTGCCACTTTGGAAGAGGTGACAGATTACAATTTGAGGACCAAGCTCCGAAAGGCAAGTAAATGGTTAATGTTAATTGAAACCACTTTTTGGATTTTTTTTTTTTTTGTCAGTGTTTTTGTGTCAAGATACTGTGTGGTGTGCTCTATAGTGTACTGATGTTGAATTTCAATATATGATTGATGCCATACAGATATGTCAATGCATTCTTCACTGTTAGAAGATAATTTGTGCCATGAAAGTGCTTAGAAATCCCAAATAATTATTGTTCCTAATGTATGATATTAGATTGCAGATGCCACACATGTGGAAGGTGCCAGGGAGGCTATGGAGGAGGCCACAGACGAGCTCTCCCTCATGGGCTCCTTCTCCTTTGTGAGGAGCCTCCCGCAGAGGGATGAGCTGCTGGGGGCAGCCCTCAACTTCCTCACAGAGGGCCGTATTTTGACTGCTCTGAATCAGTAAGTGGAGCTGGGAATTGACTATTTAATGGACTGAGACCTTTGTGTTGGAGTGAAAAGTTATCATGGGTTCCAAAATAATCTAAATTTCAATTAATTGAAAGGATTTCTTGTCTAATTGATTTTTATCTTCACATTATGTACAATGGAGTAGGCTAGAACAGGCTTCAGAGCAACAGACTTGGATATTCTATCACCTTATATTTTCTCTGATCTATTATCTCATTGATTTTAAAGATTCAAAGAAGGGTTGGAGACCTTCGGGATTCAAGCCCTTTTGAGGTTCCACCCTGAGGAGCTCAAGGGGGTCTTCATGGACACACCTGAGCCGCTGCTGGCCTCCCGGTTGGAGTCCACATTCAGCACGTCTTACCTGTCTGAGCCGGGCTCCAATCGGAGGAGGAAGGAGGCCAGGACCCTTGTATATTGGAGGGACTGGCTGATCGAGGTGGAGGGTAAGGAAGTGTTTCTATCTACAACCCTTATCTATCTAATTGTTCTTTGTTAATATATGCTTATTCTGAATTTGATGCCAGCAACACAATTCAAAACAGGGGACCACCAAAGACTAGGAAAGCTGTAGAATGCTCAAAAAACAACAATGTTCAACTGTTTCAACATTAGTAACTGGTAACAGGTGATATTATCATGAATGGATATAAAAGGGGCATCCCGTAGAAGTTAAGTCTTCACAAACAATAATTGGTCACAATACACAAAGGAAAAATACAATACTGTTTACAGCTCTGCATGAATGAACAAATGCACACATGAAAAATATTTACTATTTGATTTGTGAACCTAGGCATACCTGTAAATACAGCACTGCATAGGGAATTATAGTGAACCAATGCCTAGATTGTGACAGAACCAGCATAACACATTTTATTTATTTTTTTGAAAGAATGACACATTGATTTATTAGTGCACACTTAGGGTAAAACAAGGACTTTTGAACATTTCTATTGTGATCTGAGAAATGCAACACAAACCAACATAAAACAACCTACATTTCTCATTGCTGAGATTAATAAAGTATATATTATCTTAACTAAGGACGACGAAAGATTGGCACATGTCAGGCAGTGTAAAATTCCTGTTAATGTTCACATGCGGTCGTTCCTACAAGTTATCTCTTATGTAATAACAGATGGAGATACGAGTCTCACCCTGGGGGCGGTTTTGGCATTTGCCACAGGCCTTCAAAGAATTCCTGCCGTGGGTTTTCCCATCGGACCCCGGCTTGAATTCCTCCATGAGGAAGATGGACCGGCCCTTTTCCCCACGGCCAATACGTGTTCCCTGGTCCTCAGGCTACCGGTTTATCCGGAGTACACTGGATTTAAGGAGGCCATGGAGGAAGGAATAACCTCCGGTGGGAGTACCTTCGGCGTGGCCTAATTTGGTGCCCAACCCCGTGGAAGGACGCTTGAAGCGCCCCACACACACACAGGGAAGGACGCTTGGAGTGCCCCCACACACACACACACACACACACACACACAGGGAAGGACGCTTGGAGTGCCCCCACACACACACACAGGGAAGGACGCTTTGAGTGCCCCCACACACACACACACACACACACACACAGGGAAGGACGCTTGGAGTGCCCCCACACACACACACACACAGGGAAGGACGCTTGGAGTGCCCCCCCACACACACACAGGGAAGGACGCTTGGAGTGCCCCCACACACACACACACACACACAGGGAAGGACGCTTGGAGTGCCCCCACACACACACACAGGGAAGGACGCTTGGAGTGCCCCCCCCCACACACACACACACACACAGGGAAGGACGCTTGAAGTGCCCCCACAGACACACACACACACACCTATTTTCCCACTCATGACCTGCACCTTGACGTGGTGAGTGGGCTTTCCACCAAGCCAGGTCAAATTGTGTTCCAGCCTCACTATGTTAATGGTAAACAAAAACAAATGTCTGACTGCAACAAAGTGCTCTATCTCTGTAAAGTACAGTGGGGAATTAGAAAAGTCCTACATGGTTGAACTGTATTTTCCAAATGTTAAAGACAGACTTCTCAGTGACTTGGCTGAATGGCTGCGTTCTGTTCCTGTTGTGGTAATAAGAAGTAAAAAAATATTTACTATTTGATTTGTGAACCTAGGCATACCTGTAAATACAGCACTGCATAGGGAATTACACACACACACACACACCTTTTTTCATGACCTGCACCTTGACGTGATGAGTGGGCTTTCCACCAAGCCAGGTCAAACTATTGTGTTCCAGCCTCACTATGTTAAAGGTAAACAAAAACAAATGTCTGACTGCAACAAAGTGCTCTATCTCTGTAAAGTACAGTGGGGAATTAGAAAAGTCCTACATGGTTGAACTGTATTTTCCAAATGTTAAAGACAGACTTCTCAGTGACTTGGCTGAATGGCTGCGTTCTGTTCCTGTTGTGGTAATAAGAAGTAAAAAAATATTTACTATTTGATTTGTGAACCTAGGCATACCTGTAAATACAGCACTGCATAGGGAATTACACACACACACCTTTTTTCATGACCTGCACCTTGACGTGGTGAGTGGGCTTTCCACCAAGCCAGGTCAAACTATTGTGTTCCAGCCTCACTATGTTAAAGGTAAACAAAAACAAATGTCTGACTGCAACAAAGTGCTCTATCTCTGTAAAGTACAATGGGGAATTAGAAAAGTCCTACATGGTTGAACTGTATTTTCCAAATGTTAAAGACAGACTTCTCAGTGACTTGGCTGAATGGCTGCGTTCTGTTCCTGTTGTGGTAATAAGAAGTAAAAAAATATTTACTATTTGATTTGTGAACCTAGGCATACCTGTAAATACAGCACTGCATAGGGAATTACACACACACACCTTTTTTCATGACCTGCACCTTGACGTGGTGAGTGGGCTTTCCACCAAGCCAGGTCAAACTATTGTGTTCCAGCCTCACTATGTTAAAGGTAAACAAAAACAAATGTCTGACTGCAACAAAGTGCTCTATCTCTGTAAAGTACAATGGGGAATTAGAAAAGTCCTACATGGTTGAACTGTATTTTCCAAATGTTAAAGACAGACTTCTCAGTGACTTGGTTGAATTCATTGGCTTGGCTGCGTTCTGTTCCTGTTGTGGTAATAAGAAGTAGAGCCCCCCCATCTTCATCTGCCTGGAAGCTGCCTTCTCCGGGTAAAATTCGTCCTGAATGGGCTTCCTTCCAATCGGGCTCTGCTCCTCACATTAAGCATAGCCCATCTTTACCCAAGACGCAGATGTTTTATTCACTGTTATCCCTCAATAACGTTTATTTGATGTGTTGTTAATCATGTATGACTAATGCTGCCCTACTGTGTGAAAGGTGTGAAACGTTGGGATAGCTTATGGTCATGATGCTTACGTTGAGAAATATGTAGTAGGCCTACTGCTTAGAAATGAATTTTTATGAAGCTTGTTTATATGCTATTTCCCATGATGATAAATTAACATTTCATTGCTGTGAGTTGTGAAGATTATACAAATAAATAGTAAATGTGCTGAATCAGAATACTCATTTCCCATGATGATATATTAACATTGCATTGCTGCAAGATTTGTGAAGATTATAAAAATACATTTTAAATCCGCTGAATCAGAATATTCTATTAAAACTTTAGTGATGGATTGTAAATGCCCTTACCGAAGTACTGTACAATAAGTGCAATTTGGAGGTACACTTGTATTTCACTTGAGTATTTAATTAAACCGACTTATCTCCAGATGTTTGCAATAAACTGGAGGATGACGGGAGAAAATCCTGAAAAATAAATGATTGAAGAGCCCCCCATGATCCGCTCGGAAAGTCATAGTCACGCTGATTACAGGTGTTTTTAAAATGCGTATACGGCTCTCACATGACAGCCACGCAACGGACACATCATCTTGCATCATTTGATTTATTGCTGTATAGTTAAACCAGCAAACCATCGCAAGGAAATGTAACAAAGCTGTAGCTGAAAGATTCATCCACAAACATCAGAATAGAAAAACACTGGCAGGGACCATTTCAGCGCATAATGACTACTGCTGCCTATGCGTGTGGCAGTAATGCAATTCTGCTGAATTATTTGGAGGACTTATAGCCTACTTGTAGTGAAGTATTTTTAACAGTGCGGAATCTACAGCTGGTCACTTTCACTGGCTAAGCAAAATTAATCACGAACAGTTGAACCTCTGAATTGATCCTGAAAGCCTATATGTCCTAGAATAATTCATTTGTATTCCGTTTTAGGCCATCTCACTAAAGGTCACTTAGATTTAGCCTATTCAAGCTCACCAAGTCCAGTATTCAGAATTCAAAGCATTTATTCACAAATACGTTCCATTTTTTTGACAAGCGGAGCCGAGAGTCCGGTGCAAACTATGCAAATTAGCCATGTGCACCAAACAGAAGATAGACGCAATGTATAGAACTGATTGTTGTGCATTATTGTGGATATGTAGGCTGGTTAGTTGTGGTTGTTTGTGGTCTTAGTGAAACAGCCTTGCCTTGGAGTTGGAGAAGTTGGAGTGATTGTGTGAATGTGCGAGAGAGATCGCACCTGCCGTGGTGATGTTGGGCTTGTTGTGGGCTTTTATGTGATCGATGATGTATCTGTCTGATCGTATTAGCTGTAGATGGATGGTTAAATAATGTCACAAGATCGGTCCTACTGCATGTTCTTCTGAGTGCGCAAGAACGGTGCCAATTATTGTCGTGTTTGCATTGTAATGCACAACTTTGCCCCTCCCTGTTATAAAATAAGGTGCATCCCAACAACTTCAGCCAATGCAGGCTCCTATTGCTTTACCAGTGTGCTTAATGTGTGCTTAATGTGTGTGTGTGTGTGTGTGTGTGTGTGTGTGTGTGTGTGTGTGTGTGTGTGTGTGTGTGTGTGTGTGTGTGTGTGTGTGTGTGTGTGTGTGTGTGTGTGTGTGTGTGTGTGTGTGTGTGTGTCTGCGTGTGTCTGCGTGTGTGTGTCTGCGTGTTGTCATGTAGGCTATAGATATAGATCGATTGTCTTGGCTTGCTTGCATCCATGAAATATTGTAATGTTATGGCCGAGCTGGCTACTGCATATCGCGAACAATCTGGGGATGAGGGCATCCCCGAATAATGATGGGTATTTCGCACACTGCCATCTCAATATATAGCCTAACATATACAAATATATCACTGTACTAGACACAAATATATTTTCCACTAGCTAGTGGTGGTCATTACATTGTAGTGAAACTAGTAAAGACAACACAGCCTTATGTTACGGCGAAACATGGAGGCACTGACTGCCGCTCTAGTTTCGACAATGCGTTACTTTAGTCTGGTCTTTCTCTTCACTGATTGGTTAGACAGCCTTCAAACTTAGTGGTCAAGCAAAGAAGGGGAGGGGCTCGTTCTGCATACCTAATAGCCGGAGTGAATAACTAATAGCCGGAGTGAATGACTAATAGCCGCGGCTATTAGTCATTCAAAACCGTACGGAATCCGTACGGAATCCGTACGGAAACCGTACGGAAACCGTACGGAAACCGTACGGAAACCGTACGGATTCCGTACGGATTCCGTACGGAATTCTTGCAAAACCGTACGGAATCCGTACGGAATCCGTACGGAAACCGTACGGTTTCCGTACGGTTTTGCACTTTTACCGCGCCAATCTAGGTCCGGATTGTGGCCTTCTTGGCTTTCCATAGGCTCTGGCAGGCTGACCGACTAGGTCGCGACCATAAAAGCGTCGCGACCCTTTTGGCGGCAAATAGGTCGCAACCAACCAGAGGTATGGCTTAATGAGCGACCTGTGGCAGCCAGCCATTGTCACCATGGCTGCTACCACAACCAAAAGCCTATGTTATCAGTTAACATCTCATTGAACAGAATAAATATAGGCTACGTGCGTCAGTGTAATAAAAACGTGCATGCAATAATATATAGCTTAGATATTGATCGACCAATATGCCTTTTTATAATATAAAAATAAATAGGCCTTTTGGTCTATCCATCTATAATTTATTTTAAATTAACTTTGTAATACAGTGATGCGTATGAATTTGTATTGATTATATTGTAGCCTATAGCCTTTTCTTTTTTAAATGTCAAAGACTAATGAAATATCCCATGAAGCAAATTATAGTGTAATATAGTTCTATAAAAAGTGTAACGGTGTCTATCATAAAAGCCACAGTGGTGTCATTGATTATAAGTGTAACGATGTTTCCCTTGTTAGCCACAGTGGTGTAATTGGTAGCGATGCTAGGTTAATAATCAAGGGTTCGTGGGTTCGAATTTTTCACAATCAGATTTTTGCTCTTTTAGTCAAACTTATTGACGCTGGCTATGGCTGGCTGCCACAGGTCGCTCATTCAGCCATACCTCTGGTTGGTTGCGACCTATTTGACGCCAAAAGGGTCGCGACGCTTTTATGGTCGCGACCTGGTCGGTCAGCCTGCCAGAGCTAGTGCCAGCGACCAGCGGCAGTTGCCAGCGGCAGCCAGCCAACCGACCCAGCCAGCGTCGCAGCCCGTCATTACGTCGTATAATTATCATAACATTGTACTAAATCCTGCTAAAATGTTGAAATGAAAGAGGCCGATTGCGTCAATAAGTTTGACTAAAAGAGCAAAAATCTATCTGACTGTGAATAAATTCGTACCCACATCCCCTTGATTACTAACCTAGCATCGCGACGCTACCACTTACACCACTGTGGCTAACATGATGAACATCGTTACACTTATCAACAGGTACACCACTGTGACTTCTATGATAGACACGTTACACTTTTTATAGAACTATATTACACTATAATTTGCTTCATAGGATATTTTATTAGTCTTTGACATTTAAAAAAGAAAAGGCTATACAATATAATCAATACAAATTCATACGCATCACTGTATTACAAAGTTAATTTAAAATTAATTATAGATGGATAGACCAAAAGGCCTATTTATTTTTATATTATAAAAAGGCATATTGGTCTATCAATATCTAAGCTAGGCTATATATTTATGTACGTTTTTATTACACTGACGCACGTAGCCCATATTTATTCTGTTCAATGAGATGTTAACTGATAACATAGGCTTTTGGTTGTGGTAGCAGCCATGGTGACAATGGCTGGCTGCCACAGGTCGCTCATTCAGCCATACCTCTGGTTGGTTGCGACCTATTTGCCGCCAAAAGGGTCGCGACGCTTTTATGGTCGCGACCTAGTCGGTCAGCCTGCCAGAGCCAGTGGCAGCCAGCGCGGCCGGCAAGTGGCAGCCAGCGCGGCCGGTGTTGTGTCGAGATCTGTTTCCCCGTCGAGATGTGTTTCCCCTAGTCCCCGCCCCCGTCCGAAATTACCCGAAGAGCGAAGGAAGCGCGCGTACACAAAAAGCTCGCCCACGAGCTGCTGTGCTCGTACCACAGAGGCACTTTGGAGAGAGCTAAGGTTCATTCTATTCATTCATGTCAGATACTGTTCCCCCTCTGTTCCATAGGAAAGGAGGCTCACACATCTTTCAAATTCACACTGCTGACTTCTTTCCCCACAACAGATAAGTCCTGTGATTTTCAGGCTGATATCACACAATTTGACCATTTAGAACAGGGGGAACGCATCCTGACAGTAATATTCCAAGCTGTCAGGATGCGTTCCCCCTGTTCTAAATGGTCAAATTGAATGATATCAGCCTGAAAATCACAGGACTTATCTGTTGTGGGGAAATAAGTCAGCAGTAAGAATTTCAAAGATGTGTGAGCCTCCTTTCCTATGGAACAGAGGGGGAACAGTATCTGACAATATTATGAATGAGCACACTTCCTTCCAAAAGTCCATAACATTCAAAATGAAAAGTCTCTCACAAAAATAATATTTTTTATTGATAGAAATCTACAATACAACATCTTCAGATAAAACTCGCAAAAGAAAGTCAGCTTTGAACCTTAGCTCTCTCCAAAGTGCCTCTGTGGTACGAGCACAGCAGCTCCTGGGCGAGCTTTTTGTGTACGCGCGCTTCCTTCGCTCTTCGGGTCATTTCGGACGGGGGCGGGGACTAGGGGAAACACATCTCGACGGGGAAACACATCTCGACACAACACCGGCAAGTGGCAGCCAGCGCGGACAGTGGCAGCCAGCGCGGACAGTATGGAAAGCCAAGAAGGCCACAATCCGGACCTAGATTGGCGCGGTAAAAGTGCAAAACCGTACGGTTTGGCAAGAATTCCGTACGGTTTCCGTACGGTTTCCGTACGGATTCCGTACGGATTCCGTACGGTTTTGAATGACTAATAGCCGCGGCTAATAGTCATTCACTCCGGCTATTAGTTATTCACTCCGGCTATTAGGTATGCAGAACGAGCCCCTCCCCTTCTTTGCTTGACCACTAAGTTTGAAGGCTGTCTAACCAATCAGTGAAGAGAAAGACCAGACTAAAGTAACGCATTGTCGAAACTAGAGCTGCAGTGCCTCCATGTTTCGCCGTAACATAAGGCTGTGTTGTCTTTACTAGTTTCACTACAATGTAATGACCACCACTAGCTAGTGGAAAATATATTTGTGTCTAGTACAGTGATATATTTGTTAGGCTATATATTGAGATGGCAGTCCCTCATCCCCAGATTGTTCGCGATATGTAGTAGCCAGCTCGGCCATAACATTACAATTTCATGGATGCAAGCAAGCCAAGACAATCGATCTATATCTATAGCCTACATGACAACACGCACACACACACACACACACACACACACACACACACACACACACACACACACACACACACACACACACACACACACACACACACACACACGCACACACATATTAAGCACACTGGTAAAGCAATAGGAGCCTGCATTGGCTAAAGTTGTTGGGATGCACCTTATTTTATAACAGGGAGGGGCAAAGTTGTGCATTACAATGCAAACACGACAATAATTGGCACCGTTCTTGCGCACTCAGAAGAACATGAACTGAATAAATGCCAGGTATATAGCATATCGGAGACGGGTACACAATCAGTGCATTTGCAAATGAGAGCCTGCAGTAGGTCCGATCTTGTGACATTATTTAACCATCCATCTACAGCTAATACGATCAGACAGATACATCATTGATCACATAAAAGCCCACAACAAGCCCAACATCACCACGGCAGGTGCGCTCTCTCACGCACATTCACACAATCACTCCGACTTCTCCAACTCCAAGGCAAGGCTGTTACACTAAGACCACAAACAACCACAACTAACCAGCCTACATATCCACAATAATGCACAACAATCAGTTCTATACATTGCGTCTATCTTCTGTTTGGCGCACATGGCTAATTTGCATAGTTTGCACCGGACTGTCGGCTCCGCTTGTCAAAAAAATAGAACGTATTTGTGAATAAATGCTTTGAATTCGCTAAAATGGTCCCTGCCAGTGTTTTTCTATTCTGATGTTTGTGGATGAATCTTTCAGCTACAGCTTTGTTACATTTCCTTGCGATGGTTTGCTAGTTTAACTATACAGCAATAAATCAAATGATGTAAGATGATGTGATTTTAAAAACATCAGCGTGAGTCACGCTGATTACAGGTGTTTTTAAAATGCGTATACGGCTCTCACATGACAGCCACGCAACGGACACATCATCTTACATCATTTGATTTATTGCTGTATAGTTAAACTAGCAAACCATCGCAAGGAAATGTAACAAAGCTGTAGCTGAAAGATTCATCCACAAACATCAGAATAGAAAAACACTGGCAGGGACCATTTTAGCGCATAATGACTACTGCTGACAACACCCGATCCCGAACAGTTGAACCTCTGAATTGATCCTGAAAGCCTATATGTCCTAGAATAATTCATTTGTATTCCATTTTAGGCCATCTCACTAAAGGTCACTTAAATGTAGCCTATTCAAGCTCACCGAGTCCAGTATTCAGAATTCAAAGCATTTATTCACAAATACGTTCTATTTTTTTGACAAGCGGAGCCGACAGTCCGGTGCAAACTATGCAAATTAGCCATGTGCACCAAACAGAAGATAGACGCAATGTATAGAACTGATTGTTGTGCATTATTGTGGATATGTAGGCTGGTTAGTTGTGGTTGTTTGTGGTCTTAGTGTAACAGCCTTGCCTTGGAGTTGGAGAAGTTGGAGTGATTGTGTGAATGTGCGTGAGAGAGCGCACCTGCCGTGGTGATGTTGGGCTTGTTGTGGGCTTTTATGTGATCAATGATGTATCTGTCTGATCGTATTAGCTGTAGATGGATGGTTAAATAATGTCACAAGATCGGTCCTACTGCAGGCTCTCATTTGCAAATGCACTGATTGTGTACCCGTCTCCGATATACCTGGCATTTATTCAGTTCATGTTCTTCTGAGTGCGCAAGAACGGTGCCAATTATTGTCGTGTTTGCATTGTAATGCACAACTTTGCCCCTCCCTGTTATAAAATAAGGTGCATCCCAACAACTTTAGCCAATGCAGGCTCCTATTGCTTTACCAGTGTGCTTAATGTGTGTGTGTGTGTGTGTGTGTGTGTGTGTGTGTGTGTGTGTGTGTGTGTGTGTGTGTGTGTGTGTGTGTGTGTGTGTGTGTGTGTGTGTGTGTGTGCGCGTGTTGTCATGTAGGCTATAGATATAGATCGATTGTCTTGGCTTGCTTGCATCCATGAAATATTGTAATGTTATGGCCGAGCTGGCTACTGCATATCGCGAACAATCTGGGGATGAGGGACTGCCATCTCAATATATAGCCTAACATATACAAATATATCACTGTACTAGACACAAATATATCTTCCACTAGCTAGTGGTGGTCATTACATTGTAGTGAAACTAGTAAAGACAACACAGTCTTATGTTACGGCGAAACATGGAGGCACTGCAGCTCTAGTTTCGACAATGCGTTACTTTAGTCTGGTCTTTCTCTTCACTGATTGGTTAGACAACCTTCAAACTTAGTGGTCAAGCAAAGAAGGGGAGGGGCTCGTTCTGCATACCTAATAGCCGGAGCGAATAACTAATAGCCGGAGTGAATGACTAATAGCCGCGGCTATTAGTCATTCAAAACCGTACCGAATCCGTACGGATTCCGTACGGAATTCTTGCCAAACCGTACGGAAACCGTACGGATTCCGTACGGTTTTGCACTTTTACCGCGCCAATCTAGGTCCGGATTGTGGCCTTCTTGGCTTTCCATAGATACCAGCCAGCATCGCAGCCCGTCATATAATTATCATACCATACCATCGTACTAAATCATACAAAAATGTTAAATGAAAGAGGCCGATTGCGTCAATAAGTTTGACTAAAAGAGCAAAAATGAATCAGTCCGTGGAGAGAATAGAACACCGGCCTTCAGGATCAATAACTTAGCGTCACTACCACTTGTACCACAGCTTGCGCCACTGTAGCATTGATTTCAAACTATTCCTGTTATATTAAAGTATAGCCTATCGCTCTATAACGAAGAACTTTGTGCATAATATACCTTATTAGGCTCAATGACATTTAAGAAAACAAATATATAGGCTATATAAGATATAAAATAAAATTAAATAAATTATTTGAATACGCCCCAAATTACAACTTATGTATTTTATTGATACTGATAGACCAACGATTTCATCATTTTAAACTGTACGTTAATATAAAAATATTAAAACTATTAGCAATAAAGAGCTGTAGGTAGCTTTCGCCAGAGAGCATGGCTTTCTGGTACTTCAACTGTCGCAAAAAACCCGTTAATAACATGCAAATTAACTGATTAAGGACCGCCCATAGACTTTGAGCGACCAAGCCAGACGAGAAAACGGCAGCCAGACGAGCGACCAACACAGCGACCAATGCGACCTACGTCGCGACCAATGCGACCTAGGTCGCGACGCACGTCGTTGGCCACTCGAAGAGCTCGGCCCTACTGGATATTAGCGCAGCACCACATGAGCAAGTCACACGGAGATCAATATCAGACAGACAGGGGGCATTGAATAATTTGATAACCACAACGGCTTTATTACACTGTTTCATACGCCTATATCTAATTGAATCTTAGAATATGCACATTACCCCGCAAATAGGCAGGCACGCGCTGCGCACATGCCTGCCTCATTCCCAGTCAACTGAATTACAGCCAGTGTAACGCGGCTCATGGTTTAAAATAAGCCAGTGGCATGGCAACATGTGAAATTGCCATTTAGATAGAGTTGGATGTAACGAATGGGTTATAAACGTGACGTTTTGGGGTAGCCTGTAACTTAGTTTCTGATTGCCGTTAACTTGAAACTCGCCAGATGAATGGGCTCCGCCTTGTTCCCCAAACATTCTCTGGAAGTTCAGCGGACATAAACGCGGGTCTGGCGATAAATAAAAGTACCCTTGACATGATTCCCCTTGGTCAAGTGAAAAATGGTCGATGAAATGTGCAGTTAATGAGCTCTAAGTGAATACAATAGCGTGAGTTTTATTGTGGTATGATTCTGAAAGCCATAACTTCACTCAGTCCATATCCATAGCCTATCCAATTAAAGTTGTAAATAGTCCTTTTGGTTTATCCGTAATAAATGGGCTTGTCATCCCGACGTCATGTGTTTGGGAGCTGCACAAGGGAATTCTGTGGTTGTGTTTCGGCGTTTGACAATTTTGGGAACAAAAAAAAACAACTTAGATTTTTAAACTTTTGTAGTCTTTGGGATAGAGTTAGCCAAGTTGATCAGTCTATTCTTTTCTGTGTTAAATCGTCAAATTAAGGGGTTTTCAATTTGTTCTTTTTTAAATGGTTCATTTTGACCCCTGTTAATTTAGATATAGCCCTTTTTATCGAAATATGTTCACCTTTATAGGAGAGGCTAGAGAGGATGAGAGAGAAGAAGAACAGGCTACCAAACAGGATGAGAGAGAGGAAGAACAGGCTACCAAAGAGGATGAGAGAGAGGAAGAACAGGCTACCAGTGAGATAGAGGAAGAACAGGCTACCAGTGAGAGAGAAGGGGAGGAGAGTGAAGGGAGAGAGAGAGAGAAAGAAACAGTGATTCAGGAGGAGTGGATCCATCCCCCAGAGTAGAGGAAGAGTCAGAGGTTTTTTTTTGGGGGGGGGGGGGGGGGGGGGCCCATTGAGAGAATTTTGTCCCGGGCCCAGCCAAACCTGTCAGCGGCCCTGCCTAGGCACACCAGGTGCATAAAGTCCAGCACAAATTGGGTCACCAAGCCTACATCTAGGTGTTGTAATGGACTGTCGCCCTCTTTGTGATGTTCCTGGTTGACTTTTGTGGCAAAACTGTCATCGGTTCTGAGAACCGCATCTGTTTCGGAGTAATTTAGGCGTTGGTTCGCCCATGAGCCCTCTTGCATGCACCTTTCGCAGCCGTAATAGGAATTGTGTGCTTTTATGTTTTTTAGAAATGCCCTTGCCGGTGCATCACAGACAAAACAGGAAATTTCGATTTTGATTTTCTTTGACTGAAACTCCAAGCCATCAGATGCAAGCTTCCCCATCTCTGCCACAAAGTCAGAGAGGTACTCGCTTGCATCGGTTGGCTTGGAGTATCCACAATATAAACCAATTAGAAATGGGGATCTAATGGGGTCCTCTTCAATTAGTGCAAGAATTGGCCAAAATTGCTGGCTGCTGCTTTTAAAAAGGGGCAGGCCATCCACATTTATTTGTAGTTTTAGTGTTTGGTTTTTAGCTAAGTCCTGTTCTTGCATTCGGCCCAAGATCCCTTTTGCCACACCAAAATAGTGCATGTTCCCCCCAGCTTTTGGTACTATCTCCGCATAAGTAGGGGTTGACAGGAGAGTGCCGCCGTCTTTTGGCAGTTTGGAATCTGGGAAGTGCTTGCGAAGCACGGAGAGCAGGCTGGAAATGTGGGAAATTGGTGTATTTGTTGTGATTGCCCATTCCTTGAGCTCATGTCTTAAGTTCCTTTGAAAACTGCCCCCCTCCTCTGAATCTGAGCCACTGCTAGAGCTCGACAAATCATTGAACTCCTAGTCATCCTCGCCAGAGGAGGCGCTCTCCTCTGATGCCATTACCCAATCCCCATCTCCGCTTTCAATTGCGTCGTCGTTGTCTATTTCGGTGTAAGCTGGGACACTTGGTGGTGTATCTAATGTGTCTGCGCCAGCGGCCAGGTTAAAGTGAGTGGGCCCGCTAGCATGAAGCGCTGCCAACGCAGCATCCGTTCCTCTTTTAACATGCCTTCGCAGCGACCTCTTTGATAAAAATATTTTACTCTCTGCCATTTTTTGTAATTTTGCTGTCGTAAGAGGTAGGCTATAATTGAATTATTTTGTAGTGGCTAGACGGTAACCCGGCTGGCGGCTAGCTAGCTGGCTGGCGGCTAGCTACAGTTGTTAGCGAATTTGTGTACAACATTACGACTAGCGCTAGCAATTTAACCGGTACTTTGTCAAACGGGTGGGGTTTGCCTTACCTTGGCTAAGTGAACCGGTTTACTTGTTTGTTTGTTTTGGTATTGAATGCCGTGTTTACTGGACGATGTGAAGTTGTGGGCATCAAATTTGGTTGTTGGCAGGCAGCTGACGGTTATTTTTTGTTGTTATATGGTCGCGAGCTTTGTTGGCAGGCAGCTGACGGTTATTTTTTGATGTTATATGGTCGCGAGCTTATTGCTGTTATTGTTGCATATCATATCAGTTTGGACCAGTTTCTCTAAAAAGAAAACATGCTACATCAGGGGTCCTGTACTGATGAAGCAATATTGTAAGCAAAGCAATAAAGTAGTGTTATCCGGGTAGCACCAGTGCTATCTTGTACTCATTTCCCTAATATGTGGTTTATCCCCCCCTGGTTTATCTGTCTCTATTCCCCCAATCCCTTAACCTCCCCATCTACCAATACTTTTCAGTTCCCATCTCTCAGACTTACCTGATCCTCCATCCAAACTCTGATGTTGGAATCCATCAGAGTTCCATCAGCAAAAGATCTCGTCTGGCTCAGCTGTTTGAAGCGCATCTACCTAAATGTGTCATTGTAAGGTGGTCTCCCTCTCTCCCTCCCTCCCTTCCCTCCCTCCCTCCCTCCCTTATCACTCCTAGGCACACCAGGTGCAAAGTGCAGCACAAATTGGGTCACCAAGCCTACATCTCGGTGTTGTAATGGACTGTCCGCTTTTAAAGCCTAAGGGGAGAAAAGTGACCTGGGGGCATATCCCTTTAAGCGGTAAAACAAGTTATCCTTCAAGCAATCACCCTTGCGGAGGTACCTTCCCTTACACCCAAAGTCCTTTTCTGTACATAGTTTCTCATTTATTTATTTTGTTTGTTCAGTCAAATTGCAATGGTAAGATTCCTCTTTTAACGTGCCTTCGCAGCGACCGCTCTGATACAATTATTTTACTGTCAGCCATTTTTTTTATTTTGCTGTCTGTCGTAAGAGGTTGTAGGCTATATTTGATTTATTTTGTAGCGGCTAGAACGGTAACCCGGCTTGCGGAGGTACCTTCCCTTACACCCAAACTCCTTTTCTGTACATAGTTTCTCATTTATTTATTTTGTCTGTTCAGTCAAATTGCAATGGTAAGATTGTATTTATATATTGCATTTCATTTTCATCAGTTGTTTGCACTGACATACACATGACAATTAAAACTTACGTTGTATAATTTTATACATCAGTGTTTTGCCTTTTTTTCTTGCTAATGAAACATCTTAGCCTGCAGTGAGCAGGGTCGATCAATCGTTGTGTTTCAATGGGGTTCTTTGCTCTTTATTCCACTGTTCCCAACCAGGTCAAATGCAATCTCTCCATATAAGCCATTAACCTCACCATTTAAATCCATACGAAAACACCTGAGATTAATGCTTGGGGGGAAAGGGTCCCATTGTGAAGAGGGCCAACAAAGGTGTTTATAATTCTTTTGACAATTATGTATCAATTTTTGTATCAATTTGTTAAATTAAAATCGTTAGTTTGGTTTTGCAGGTAAGTGAACAGCCTGACTGCTTTGAGCCCTCAAACTTCAGCTACACTGTTGTGATGGTGGTTTCTGTTCTACTGTAGCATACAATAGGCCTACATAAAGAAGGCATTAAAAACAAAGGTGTTGGGGGGGGGGGGGGGGGGGGGGGGGGGTCTTGCATCATGTGTGCTCAACATACAGCATGCTATTGCTGAAATGGCTGTTTTTTTTGGGGGGGGGGGGGCAGCACGCTGTACCTATTGGGTTTTCCATATTTAAGATTTTAAGATCAATTGCTCCATGTTCTCCATGAAAATAATAATCTCAGCATTATTTACCATCTACTTTAAGGTAAAACACAAATAAAATATTTTTTTATATGCAGCTATATAAATTCAGGCGTTAAGGGGTTAACTTGCACGTCTGCCTAAATGAAAGGGAAAGGGGAAAATCTTCTTTTTCAGATGAAAATGTATAACATTTCTGAAAAGTAAAAAAAAACTACAATGGTACAGCTCAAACGGGCAGTCATGGGTAAGCGGTTAGGGTGTCAGACTTGTATCCCAGAGGCATAAATGCAATTTCGTTGTGTGCAGTGTTCACTTGTGTGCTGTGGAGTGCTGTGTCACAATGACAATGGGAGTTGGAGTTTCCCAATGGGCTTTTTTTTTTTTTTACATGTTGTGACTGTCTGAGTTTGTGATTTGAGTCTTTGTTCTATTGTGTCTCGTATTCATATACATGTTTTGACTGTCTGAGTTTGTGATGTGAGTCTATGGTCTTGTATATACATGTTTCATGTATTCATATGTTTTTTACATGTTGTGACTGTCTGAGTTTGTGATGTGAGTCTTTGGTCTCGTATTTATATGCATGTTTCATGTATTTATGTTTTTTACATGTTGTGACTGTCTGAGTTTGTGATGTGAGTCTTTGTTCTATTGTGTCTCGTATTCATATACATGTTTTGACTGTCTGAGTTTGTGATGTGAGTCTATGGTCTTGTATATACATGTTTCATGTATTCATATGTTTTTTACATGTTGTGACTGTCTGAGTTTGTGATGTGAGTCTTTGGTCTCGTATTTATATGCATGTTTCATGTATTTATGTTTTTTACATGTTGTGACTGTCTGAGTTTGTGATGTGAGTCTTTGTTCTATGTTCCCACTCTTGGCCTGCACCTTGACCTGGTGAGTGGGCTTTAAACTAAGCCAGGCCTTTTATATTTTTTCGTTTGTTATTCACAGTTCACTATCTTATTAATGATACAAAGCCTTAATTAAACCCCTTCTCTTCTGTTTGCAGAAAATGGAAACTTCAGAGTATATTTTATCTTAAGTTAGATCATCTTTTTTTGTTTCCTCATCAGATCCCAGTCCATCATGCTCCTCTACTTGTCTGCCGTGCCACCATCATGCCTCATGCATCACCTCTCAGCGCCTACCCAGCTGCATCTTATTCCATTTCGAAAAAGCGAGCATCTCACCAAGCAAAGTTTTGCTAATGCCTGCTCAAGTTATTTAAATACTTCATTCTATGGATATCTGAAAATATTTACAGATGGTTCTAAAGATCCCAAAGGACAATGTGGTATTGGCATATATATTCCAGAATTTGAAAAAGGATATGGATATAGAGTGGGTGACTTTATCAGTATACTCAATCGAGATGGCCACAATAATAACCGCTCTTAGATGGGTTGTAGATACTAAGTTTTATAACAAATAATTCAATACGTGAAGATTTGGTCATAGAGGTAAAGCATCTTCTTTTAAATATTATAAGCCTTGGTTTAGTTATTCAGTTCTGTTGGATTCCAGCCCACCATGGAATATATGGCAATGAAATTGCTGATAAATTAGCTAAAAGATACTAACCTAATTAGAAGAATTTAACCTTAAGTATATATATTTTTTATTTTTATTTATTCATTTCTTTTGTTAGTTTGTTTTATTTTGTTTATTTTGTTTCGTTAGTTTGGTTTTTTCTTTGAATTTATTTGTATGATTTAAAGTATGATTTGCCAACGTCCTTGTCCTTGTCAACGTCCTTGTCACAAACTCCTGTGTAGTAGTCCAGTAGGTCGCGGTATATGGGGAAAAACTATTATCCGCCACTAAACTAGAAGAAGAAGATCTCTGCATCCGGTACGTCACGGACTAGGTCACGTGTCCTGGCCACATACCGCGGAAGCAAATCGCTCCTGTATGTTACCATGCGCCACTGAGCAGTTTGCTTAGGAATGAATGGGCGGCCATTTTCCAGTCCGTGGTCCATCCTTTATTATGTCCATGCAGTAGAGGGTGAGGGAGAAAAAAAACTCTCGTGGGACTTCCTTGCAAGCTGACTAGCTGATGACAGAGTTACGGATTACCGAGCTGCACTTCACAAAATAAACGTGTAAACTAAGTCTTAAAACATGAATCATAATCGATTAATACGATTTAAAGCATTTATATTGATTATTGGTGAAGCCAAAGCGATTCATTCTATTTATTTATTTTAGCAGATCGATTATGGTATGCAACTTTTTTAGCCAAAATTACATTAAGTATGCAGGTTGAGAGTTATGCTGATGGTTCTGCATCCATTTCTGGGTCGATTGGTGGGTGTGTCATTTACCCATGTCGCCTCTCCAGTGAAAAAGCGCATATGCAACTTCATCTGCTCGGACCGGGACAATCCGGATGTGACGTAACGGAAGTATCCTCGAAAATGTAGTCAGATTGTAGTTTCGAAAATGCTTTACGGCACAGAAACACACCCAAACATGGCACCGGCTAGATTTAAACCGCCAGTTTCGAGGCAATTGTTGCATTCATCATGGATCAATCGACTACGTACGGCCACACCAACCGCGTTATAACGCGCCTAACCTGACGCTTGATCATTGTGTGTCACAAAAATGGTTCAACGCGCCCAACGCGCCTGTGGCTGCGCTAGAGTCCGAAGTAGGAAACCCAAACGCCGCCGTGTTTGGGTGCATGATAGAGTTTAGATCGGGTTAGATTAAATAATCTCGGATATAAATAACGATCTCATCTCATCGTCATCCGTTTATCCGGGGTCGGGTCGAGGGGGGAGCGGCTCAAGCAGGGGGCTCCAGACTTCCCTTTCCCGGGCCACATTGACCAGCTCTGACGGGGGGATCCCGAGGCGTTCCCAGGCCAGTGTTGAGATATAATCTCTCCACCTAGTCCTGGGTCTTCCCCGAGGTCTCCTCCCCACTGGACGTGCCTGAAACACCTCCCAAGGGAGGCGCCCAGTGGGCATCCTTGCCAGATGCCCGAACCACCTCAGCTGACTCCTTTCTAAGTAAAGGAGCAGCGGCTCTAATCCGAGTTCCTCACGGATGACTGAGCTTCTCACCCTATCCCGAGACGCCAGCCACCCTTCTGAGAAAACTCATCTCGGCCGCTTGTACCCGCGATCTCGTCCTTTCGGCCATCACCCAACCCTCATGACCATAGGTGAGGATAGGAACGAAGATCGACCGGTAGATCGAGAGCTTTGCCTGCGGCTCAGCTCTCTTTTCGTAACAACGGTGCGGTAAAGCGAACGCAATACCACCCCCGCTGCTCCGATTCTCCGGCCAATCTCACGCTCCATAGTCTCCTCACTCGCGAACAAGACCCCGAGGTACTTGAACTCCTTCACTCGGGCTAAGGACTCATAAATAACGATAATCGGGTTAAATAACTTCACATGGTGTGTCTGGTGTGTTTCCAGCATTCGTAGTGTTGATCAGCAGAGAAATAGTCCGCCAAGACGTTGAGGTTGCTTAGCAACCAGAGACTCTGTCCATGCAAGTGAACGGAGCGTTCCCTCTTCGTCATAACTATCAAACCAAACATCCTTCACATTCACCGAGCGAACATTATGAAAGTAAAATGCACATTTCTCACTAAAAATGTTTCCATAAACGCATTTAATGGCGTAACTATGTTACTATTTCCACCCAGAATGAAGAAAGATGTCGGCCGAATGCTTCTGTGCAAGGGTCACTACTCTCTGCCAGTGACGTCAGGTCAAGCTCCACGCTGATTGGCTATCGTGGCTAAGCGTCACGCGTTGGAGCGTTGAAAGTTCAATTTTCTGAACTCCGGGCGTTGGTGCTTTACGGCACAGACCCCCAAACACGGAACCGGCTCGATATAAACACAAGTAACTAAGGGATAGAGAGACAGACTAAAAAGAGACAGAGAAACCCAATGTCGGAGGAACAGAAGAAGAGAAAAGGATACTCGACCGTTTGTTTTCTCGACCGTTTTGTTGTGAGCCCTGTATGTTTCTAGCTTGCTTGGTTGCAACCATATAAACACCTTTGTTTCCATGGGTGTTTTGCTGTTCGTCCTTCTCGTCCCCCAGATACAGACTGAATCCCCGAATCCATGTTCTTGTTTATTTAGATTATTATGTTGGCCAAACCTCTTACACTGATTGTTCTGTTCAACCTAAGATATAACAATTATAATCTAGGATATAAATTCTCCCCGTCAATTATAAAAAAGGATGAATTTATGTTTGTTGCAATACAAATACACCATTTAAAAATGTATAACCTTGCCTACACTTTATGAACATCTACTTCGGACATGGCTCCACGCATTCGCCGGCTTCTTTGAAAACAAATGCACATGGCTCGCGTAGAAGTGCATGGGGAAGGGTCGTCAACGAGTTGTTACGACAGTGGTGTGAAATATCTACTACGAAGCTGTAGGGGGCGCTGTATAGAGAAATGTGCGTGCCAAAACCAAGAAAACAGCCAAGGAATGCCCGAAGTTGCATAGTGGGCCTTTAAGTTGAATCGGTAGGACTGACAATCGATTCATCGATGCATCGCATGAATCGTTACACCCCTAGAGACCAGTGCTCTGGGATGAGTGACTGAGATGAACAACTCGATGATGGAATAAGAGAGGGCATTGTGGAGGCAGAGGTTGTACGGGGAGCATTGAGAATAATCAAACCAGGCACCTGAAAAAGATATGCTAAAGTTGCGGGAACCTACACAGCGGGAAGCTTGAGTTCATGGCGCTGAAGTGATTATCTATTCTATGCCCCTCATTTCACTGTCTTCACAGATAATAACCCCCTGATATATATTCTCAGTACTGCTAAACTCAATGCAGTAGGCCACCGCTGGGTAGGACAGCTAGCTGATTTCCACTTTGACATCAGATATCGGCCTGGGAAAACAAACATCGACGCCGACACCTTATCCCGTCTTCCGCTTGACCTTGAGGCCTCCATGGTAGAGTACTCTGAAGGGCTGTCGGAGGATGAAGTGTGTGCTTTGTGGGAAGGAACTCAAAGGGCCAAACAGGGAGACATTGCCTGGGTGGCAGCCCTTAACTTAGCATCCCAAACCCAGTCTCACATGGAGCCTTTGCAGACGATCAGCCATGATGAGCTAGTAAAGCAACAAACTAAAGATAAACAATACATCCCTAACAGAGAACGAGAAAGGAAAAGTCGACACAGGCACAAGGAGACTCTTAAGGGAATGGAGCAGGCTGCACATAGTGGATGGCCTACTCTACAAGAAAACCATTGGTCGCAGACAACTGGTTCTGCCAGCCATCTATAGGCAAGTAGCACTAACCCTCCCTGTTGATCTCCTCTTTGGTCTAATAGCAGAGGAAGAAGATGAAACACCAACAGGATATGCGGAAAAATGGGCAGGAAGGATGATTGAGGCTTATCGAATAGCAAACAGCCAACAATCAAGTGCCAAAGGGAAAGCCCACTATGACAAAAAGAGCAAAGGTGTGACTCTTCAAGCTGGAGACCGAGTCCTGGTACGTAACCTCAATGAGAGAGGTGGGCCGGGGAAACTCAGGCCATATTGGGAGAAGATAATCTACATTGTGAGAGAGCAGGTTGGGGATAACCCTGTCTACAGAATAAGCCCAGAGACGGGAGGTCGCCCCGTCCGCACCCTACATCGAAACCTGCTGCTCCAAGTAAACAACCTACCGGTAGAGCCTCTGTCACGTTAAAATTGTACCGGGGGCGAAAATTGTACCGGCCTACGTCATCGTTTGTTTACATCCTGACAACCTGCCCGGCAACAGACGACGCGATGCAGAAAACATGTTTCCAAACGACGAAATAACATAATACAGATAGCGGATCGCTATCTGTATTATGATAGATAGCGATAACACTTGTTTTTACTCTATATTTGTATTGTATTTAATTGTTTAATCGAAACAATAAAAAAATTTGCCCGCAAAACGGGCGATCGCGTCAAATGACAAATGTTTTGCCCGCGAAACGGGCGATCGCGTCAAATGACGTAGGAGGGTTCTTGAAACATAATACAGATAACGGATCGCTAGATAAAACTTGTTTTTACTTTATATTTGTATTGTATTGAATTGTTTAATCGAATTTAGCTAGTAAACTGAGTGTTTTAAGCAGGTTTCATGGTCTAGAATGTTCAAGAACCTTCCTACGTGATTTGACGCGTCATTTGACGCGATCGCCAATTTTGCGGGCAATTTTTTTTTATTGTTTCGATTAAACAATTAAATACAATACAAATATAAAGTAAAAACAAGTGTTATCGCTATCTATCATAATACAGATAGCGATCCGCTATCTGTATTATGTTATTTCGTCGTTTGGAAACATGTTTTCTGCATCGCGTCGTCTGTTGCCGGGCAGGTTGTCAGGTTGTCAGGATGTAAACAAATGATGACGTAGGCCGGTACAATTTTCGCCCCCGGTACAATTTTAACGTGACACCTCCCCAAAACCAAGTCACAAATAGGCCCAAGCCACAAAGAAAACCAAAAAGTTCTCCGAAGCCCACAGAACAGAGACAGAGTTCTGAGACAAGTGACTCTGAAGAGGAGGGTGTGTCTCATTACTGGCTACGGGTACCTGTGGAAAGAGTTGAGAGTAACTTACCAAGGTCAAGTGTCACCAGCCCAATTCGAAGCAGACCTGGACCTAGTGGAACTCCGATCAGACAGAGAAACAATGTGGAACTGGAAAGAGAAGTGGAAAATGTTATGGACGAGAGAGATGTCAATAATGAGGAGCCTGATATAAACCGTGAAAGTGAGCAGGACAAGAATCAGTCTCAACAGGACATGGGTCAGGCTCATTGTAACACTGAACAAGAGGAGTGTGCCCCAGAACCGCAGCCTGAACCCCAAGTCGTGCTTGGACAATCAGTAAGAGAAAGGAGACCTGGCTACGTGTTCACATACCCCTCCCTTGGCCAGCCTGCCTACCAGTTACGTCCCACTGTGAACGCAGTTGACATTCAACCAATCCATTATGGCCACATGTTCTACCACTACCCCTATGCCCATGCTTTGCAACCCCCATCTATTATCCCTCCATATCTATACTCACTGACTCATTGCTTCTAAACATTGGGGAGATACTTACATACACATAGATCTAGATCTTACACCTTTTGAAGGTGTAGAGTTGTGAAGAATTCAAATCAGGTGTCAGGAGCCACTTCTTTTTGTTGGGGAGTGTGTGGTACTCTCAAAACCAGACCACTATTTCAATTTATTGAAATCGTTTATATGTAAAGAGTTTATATGTAAAACCGTTTATATGAAAAAGTTTATGTGTAAAACCGTTGATCGTTAATTTATATTTTTGAGTACTTATTTATCGCTAATTATTACGGTCTAATATTGTTGTGGGGATCGGGAGTAAATATTTGTTGTGAGACAAAGCATTAGTACTGGGAAAGGGGGGCGGAACCAAAATGAATTGCAGTCCGGAATTCTATGGTTGAGGGGCACTTCCGGTTCCTCGCCAGACGGATTTCGGAAAATGACGACAAAGCTTCGTTGCTTAATTCCTGTACTTTCATCTACCTGCTTTTCAGGTTTGTACACGGTGAAAATCACTTTTATTACTATCTTCATGAATCGGAACATATTAAAAACAGGTTGATAAACTTTGGGTACAGATTAAAGTCTGGAAATGTCGAGTTATGAACTTTTTAAAAGTCCTTTGTTTGTTTCGCGCCTAACGGCTTTTGTGTAAAATGGCAGTTGGTCGTTCGCAGAGAATATTATTGTGGCAACACACGTAGAGCATTATTAAGTTTACTTTGGCCCTGAACACCTGACATAAATGTTTAAGAATATATTTCATGTGATTAAGAGGTTGAGGACGTTAGGATAGTATATCATAAGTATAAGAAAAGTGTTTATATGTGTTATAGCTATATGCTTAGCCTCAGGCCCGGCTCTGGGCATAGGCAGTATAGGCGAATGCTACGGGCGCATCCATCCGCCGGGGGCCCCGAAAATATGGGATTTTTTTTTATTTTTTTTTTATGCTGTATTCATCTAACTTTAACTTCAATGTTTATATTTCTTAATACCAGTAGTTATGTCGAAATAAATATTAGACAACATAACATAACAAAATAAAAGAGCGCCCTCCATTCCCCCCCCCCACCCCCAAGGGGTAAGAGGCGCCAGCAAAAATCTTGCCTAGGGCACCAAATTGGTCAGAGCCGGCCCTGGGTTCTCGACTCAGTCACCTATTGCATCACTTCCTTTAGGGCTTCGGCCTCCTAATTGATCATTGTAGTATAATTGAATGCCCTCTTTCATATATATGATACCTCCACCACTGGGACGTGGCAACAATTCTCCAAATCCATATGGGGAGGGGGGGGGGGGGGTGATGCTTGTGGACAGTAGGGGTGTACACTAGACATAAATAGGAATCAAACTCAGGAGAAGGAATGACCTCTCACAAATATTTATTGAATAAATTGTTTCAAATAACCCTGCCTCGTTAAATCAATGATCTTGATGTTTTGCTTTCAAAAATAGGTTATAGAAGAAGTCTAAACTGCAGAAAAGAAAAAAATCCAAGCTGCCATTTAAGGATACCTTGGAATATCTGTCTATTTTTTAACCATCAGACCCTAGTTTACGACAAAAACAACACAATTGACGGCAGCTCCTCTGCCGGGTGGTTTTTAGAGCCATGTAAGGATTAGAGGGGGCGGTCGATAGCAACCACCATAGCAACCATGACGGTCAATTGACTGGATGCAGCCCCGTTGAAAAAAATAGAATACCACTGTAGCAGGTTCACAGAGCGCTTGGACACCAGGTTTGCTTTTTCCAACAGAAAGTCCTTTTATTTCGATCGCTCAGTCCAACGAAACACAATTCCTTGGACGTAAATCATAACTCCGCTCCAAGCGGTCACAGGATGCGTTTCCAGGCGATCTCTGGTGGCGATCGCCCCTGCCTCTCTCTCTCTGTTCCCCGGTTTCCCCCCTAACCACAAAGCAGGCACATATATACAAACATTCCCTGATTGGCCTGAGTGCTGACACCTGCTCGCACTCAGGTCCAACCCCCCCCCAGCCAATCCGGTGCGCTCCCAACCTGCCCATACTCCCCCTGCAGGCCAGATGTCACACGTCCCCCCACACACCCCCACCGCCCGACACAGGCCGGGGTCACATCCGGAGCAAAAGGAGAGGAAGCGTGTTGAACACGTGTGAGAGATATAACTTTAGCTACTTCGAGCCACGGGCAAAGGCCCATGACTCTCCGCGGGTGTGGGTGAAAATCTCTGGGGCTGTTTCCTTCGAATCCCCCGCTAGAGCACGTCAAGTGGGCGTGTCCTATGTAGTGGGCGTGGCCGGGGTGACGTAATGGCTTCGGCTTCTTCACCTAACTAAAGGTGATGCCTTCTGTGGTGGAGCAGCCTTCAATAAGGTCTTGCTCCCCTTGTGGCTATGTATAGTATTTACGGCTTATATGTTTGGTCCTGCTTCATAGGGTCTATGTGTGGGTAGATTAGGTTCTTAAAATACGTAACATGGTAGACCTGCTTGTTTTCGTCCCCTGTCCGAACGCGCTACCTCGTAATCCACGTCCCCAACCCGCCGTGTGACCACAAAGGGCCCTTGCCACTTCGCGAGTAATTTGGTGCTAGAGGTGGGCAATAGTACAAGGACCTTATCACCCGGAGTGAGATCGTGTAATCTAGTCCCTCTGTCGTACAGGCGTCTCTGAATCTCCTGGGCTCAGTGCTCACGTGACAATACCCCTAGTGAGTGAAGCTTTGCAGGCAAGTCCATGACGTACTGGATTTCGTTCTTGCTGTCACTGGACCCCTCCTCCCAGTTTTCTTTAATGAGGTCCAGGACGCCCCTGGGCTTGCGCCCATAAAGCAACTCAAATGGGGAAAACCCTGTGGAAGCCTGGGGCACTTCCCGCACTGCAAACAACAGAGGGTCTAGCCATTGATGCCAATTCCGAGCATCCTCGTGTACGAATTTACGGATCATAGACTTTAACGTCCGGTTAAACCTCTCACACAAGCCGTCCGTGGCTGGGTGATAGACGCTTGTGCGGATGGCCTTGACCTTTAACAACCCGTAAAGTTCCTAATCGTGCGTGACATGAAATTGGTGCCCTGGTCAGTGAGAATCTCTTTCGAAATTCCCACCCGCGATATGACATGAAACAACGCCTGCGCAACACTCTTCGCGGAGATGTTGCGTAACAGAATTGCTTCCGGGTATCGGGTTGCGTAGTCGATCAGGACCAACACAAATCGATAGCCGTGTGAGGAACATTCTAATGGCCCGATAATATCCATGCCAACGCGGTCGAAGGGGGCTTCCACCAGGGCAAGGGGCCGTAAGGGAGCCCTGGGGAAGGCCGGGGGATTCACCAACTGGCACTCGGGGCAGAATGCGCACCACCTGCGCACCTCCGCCCGAATCCCCGGCCAATAGAACCGGGCCGTTATCCGGTTAAGTGTTTTATCGTACCCCAAATGGCCCGCCATTGGGTTATAATGCGCCGCCTGGAAAACCATTTCCCGGCGGCACCTGGGTACCAGCAACTGGGTAATAACCTCCTCACTCTGGGTGTCACGACTCACCCGATAAAGCCTATCCCTAACCATCATAAAGTGTGGGTAAGTCAGCGCTGCGTCTGGCCGGACCTTTCTCCCATCAATAACCATCACCTGGTCGTAGGCTGAGCTCAGTGTGGCGTCCCGAGACTGCTCGAGGGGGAAATCCTCCACCGGTGGGAACCTCGGCGCTGGGACCTCGAGTTGGGGATCCCCCCACAACGAATTTCGATAGGGACCAAAGGATACTCGTGCACATCCCCGTGTAAACACTTCACCAAAACGCTCGACGCCTCCACCAACGCCTCGGACCGCACCAGACGCTGGTGGATCATGGTCTGCATGCAGCCTGAGTCCAACAGCGCCTGGTGCGTACCCCGCTGTATCCTCACCGGGATACGGTACGCCTCGCCGGGACCGTGGGGAGGAGACGGGGCACCGGTGACGCGGACGACCTGGCCCACCTCCATTAGAGGGCAATCCCGCCGGAAGTGACCAGGCCGCCCGCACCTCCAGCACCCCTCCCCTGCCGTTTGAGCGCCCGTCTGTGGAGTGGGGGTGGGAGGTGATTCACGTGCCAGCTCCGGAACGGGGACCCCCCCTCTTGCCCTCGGCGCTGGGCTTGGCCTGTCCCGTCGTAGGGCAGCTGCACCGGTGCATGGGACCGGTGTTGGTGCTCGCTGGGCCGTTGGTGGGGGCTGCAGGTGGCTCTCCGCCAGGTCGACTGCAGCGGAGAGGCTCTCGGGCCGGTGGTACCGGACCCAGGCGGAGGTCCTGGCCGGAAGCCCCTCAACGAACCTCTCCAGGGCCACCTGCTCCACCACGTCCTCCGCCGAGTTCTGGTCTGGAACCAGCCACCTCCTCGCCTGGTCCCGCAGCTGCTGGGCAAAGGCGAAGGGACGGTGCCCCTCGGTGAACGCCAGCGTCCGGAACCGGCGACGATGTTCTTCTGGGTAAAGGCCAAGCCGGTCCCGGATGGCCCTGGCGATGGTCCCATAATCCCGCTGGGCCCCGGCCGGCAGACTGTGGGCCGCAAGCTGGGCCTCCCCTGTCAGGAGCGGCAGGAGCCGATGAGCCCACTCCTGACGAGGCCACCCGGAGACCTCGGCCACCCCCTGAAAAGTCTACAGGAAGGCCTCTGCATCATCCGCCTCCCCCATCTTTGGGACGTGGATGTTGGCCACGGGTCCTGCTCCCCTGGGTCCCTCGCCGCGTCCCCCGGAGGCGAGGAGCTCCCGTAAGACGGCCCGATCGGACTGGCCCAAGGACTGGGCCAGCTCTGTGAGCACCTCGCTTTGGGTCTGCTGAAGCTGGCCCTGCCTTTCCGCCATCTGGGCCAGATGCCCGAGCACGCTTCCTAGCGGTGACTGGTCCATGTCTGCGCTCGTCCCACTTTGGGCTCCACTGTAGCAGGTTCACAGAGCGCTTGGACACCAGGTTTGCTTTTTCCAACAGAAAGTCCTTTTATTTCGATCGCTCAGTCCAACAAAACACAATTCCTTGGACGTAAATCATAACTCCACTCCAAGCGGTCACAGGATGCGTTTCCAGGCAATCTCTGGTGGCGATCGCCCCTGCCTCTCTCTCTCTGCTCCCCGGTTTCCCCCCTAACCACAAAGCAGGCACATATATACAAACATTCCCTGATTGGCCTGAGTGCTGACACCTGCTCGCACTCATGTCCAACCCCCCCCCAGCCAATCCGGTGCGCTCCCAACCTGCCCATACTCCCCCTGCAGGCCTAAGTCTTTATTTGCATGGGTTTACATTTCGTTCTGTGTAGCATGGAAAAATCAGAGAACATTCAGAATGCATTGGTTTACATTTCGTTCTTTGGAGCACGGTTATTTTTATTTATTTATTTATTTTCTTCAATAATCCGATGGAAAAACCTGTTGGCTTCTTGTCAAGGGAACCCAGGGCGACGCTCACTTCCGGGTTGGCCAACATACGTCATCCCTCCACCACTCTATACTGTAAAAACACATGTTCAAGTTGAATGATAATGCATGAATTAATTCTTTAAACTGCCATAGTATTTATTTAAGGGGGGGTCTTTTGGCAATGGTGGATCCAGATCTGGAGCATTTCACCACCTGTTGTTGTTTTATCAGCGAAATGCATTGTGTGTGTGTCTGTCTGTCTGTCTGTCTGTCTGTCTGTCTGTCTGTCTGTCTGTCTGTCTGCCTGCCTGCCTGCCTGCGCGCGTATGAGGGGCCGCCTGGGACAGAATTCATACTTGGTCTTACACACACTATTATACTCTCTCACATACACTATTATACTCTCTCACATACACTTATATACTCCCTCACCTACACTACTATTCTCTCTCACATACACTACTATTCTCTCTCACATACACGACTATACACTCTCATACTTACATGTAAAAGGAGTTTAATAGTTTGAATGAAACGGAAGTGAGTTTCAATGAAACGGAAGTGAGTTTGAATGAGTTTGATTCCTCGGTTCCTGATGGGGTGGGCCGCCTGTCAATCATAGTGGCACTGGCCCACATTGGTCCCTATGTGGCTCTGCGCCCGCCGCCTATATTATCTAGTGGGCTTGCTGCTTTGAAAGTAAAGCTAGCACCACCAACTCAAGACGTACAGTACGTCCACACCAGAAGCGAGTTGAGCGACCAAATCGCCGGAAGTCATTCACTTTCTATGGGCAAGAGCGACCAAAGCGACCAAAGCGACCAACGCTACCAGCGGCCAAAGTTGAGCGACCAGAGCGTCAAAAAAACGTTGAAAACTTTTTAACTTTATGCAAATGACTATGACGCGCTTCAGCGGCCAAACACTGACAGCCAATCGGAATGTAGACGCTCTTCGCTTGCGTAGATCCCAGGGAACACCGGCAGGAACTTTGGTTCCTACCTACCTTTATTCACTCACTGAACAAAATGTCGGCTAAAGTATTAATCGCGGCTGTAACTGGGCACCCGGCTGTGTTCCAATACCCGTACTTCCATGAGTACACTTAAAGGAAGTACACTATCTGCACTATCCGTACTCACTTGAGTACGCTAATTTTTCAGATGTGAGTGCTGTTCCAAATCGAGTACTCTGTGGTGCACTTACCGGAAATGACGATCACGACTGCCGCCGCGGCTCCTCCCCCGCAATAAACATCCCGCTTTGAATGGTGAACTCTTTACGCCTAGCAGCTATAAAAAGCTATAAAAACTACAAAATGACTATTAATGCAGGCTATGTGGAAAATGCGCCGACTTTGGCTCAGCCTGGCTCCGCCTCTTCCGCTACGTAGCTAAGATGGCTGCCGTTGAGTACGGAGAGTGTCCTTCAATCCACACTTCACGATTAGCCCATTTTGAGTACGGCATCCGGGTCCTTGAAGTATAGGTACTTCTTTTCGCCGGATCTGAATTGGAACGTACTGCGTACTCAAATTTTGAGTACGCAGTACGGACAGTACGGGTATTGGAACACGGCCCCGGTGTTGTACGACCCAGAGCTATAGAGAGAGAGAGTTGCGACACGCTATGATCTCGCCGACAGGGTGGTCACGTGGTTGTCACGTGGTTCATGTAAGCCTCAATAGTTCCAAACACGCCGCGCTTTCAATGTTATTCTATGGGACGACAGCAGAGATTTCAATATTGAATGGTAAATATGAATGAAAAAACACATACAAGTATTTGTCTGACTGTTATTATTTTTTTACTGCATTATTGCATTATTGCATATTTGTAAATGTCCGTTTTAGAGTGGTAGGGGGACAACTGAAAGCTATTAGATACGGTTTTAAGTTTTGGGGGGAAAGCTTCACGTTCGTGTTAGCATACTGGCCTAACCTTAACTTTTACCTTACATCTGTTTTTAAATCAAAGTATTCAAGATGTTCTACCATGATCATTTAAAGATATAAGCCACACAAAGTATCAAATATATTAAAGAATAACAACTCATTACGCTTGGATGAATGAAATTGTATTTTTTTTATGAAACAATTAGTGTGACAACAAGAACAAGTGATTGCGATTGTGTGAACAGATTCAACAATGCACAGCAGGGAACACTATATACTTAGGGCAAACCATTAACATATAACGTTGCAAATATACTATACTTTATGCCATTACAATATCTATAATAGCCCTGAGCAAATTCAAAATGGGTTTAGGAGGGAGGATCCTCGTTTGGTCATGAACTCTAACCTATTCTCAAAAGTCGGGGCATAAGTGGTTGAGGAACAGTTGTTACCCGCTCTGTGATCTTCAATGGTGTCATGATTCATTGGTTACAACTAACATTTTATAGATAAATGGTCATACCTTGGTTGGCTGTGCAGCATTTGGATGCTCCAATCGGTCCGAGAATGGTTACCACATGTACGGCTTCCCCAAGGACCAAGAGCGCAGGAAAAAATGGATGGCAATGGTCAGCCGTCAAAACTTACTGACAGTCAGCAACAGTCACAAACTATGTAACGTAAGTAATGTTCAGATCACTTGCTAGCATTTCAAAGGGCATAATAATTGTAAGTGTAGAGAATTATGACTTTCCAAATTTCCAATGATATTTGAAGTGCAATGGAAACTGATCTTACAAGCCTACCTACAGGTACACTTTGAAAATGACAAATTCAAAGCCACAAAAGTAGTTGGGATGTTGAAGCTGAGGCCCGATGCAGTCCCAACAATTTTCATCCATCGCCCTAAACCGAAGAGGAGGAAACCCCCTTCTGTGAGGGTGCCTCCGGATACAAGGGCAACGGACCACACATATTGCGCCAAATTAAACTTCGGTATGATCCATGCAGCTAACAATATTCCCCATTTCATGTAATTCAAGGATAGACTACACTCCGAATGAGAACCTAATTCATATTTGTACATTCAGTTTAAAAAACAACCAGAAGGCAGGGATTCTCTGAGGATTTGCACACAATGTAGATAAGACACTATTTGCCGGTAGATCCATTTATACATTTTATTGGTTTCTGATTGTGGCAGATGATTTAATTCACATTACAGAAATGTTTCGCTTCAATTCATTTTCTTACATTGGAGATGACAGTAGTTGCAAATGCAAAGGCAAAATACATATAACAGCAACATTACCTGTAATTTTTACAGAGATTGAGGGAGAAATTGAGGTGAATTTCAAGAGCGTTGAAAGGGACATGACAGGAGACAGAGAGAGAAATCAAGAGGCCACATTGCCAGTGGCAGGTGATTCAGTGGCAGGAGATCCAGGGATGTGTGTGCCGAGGGCCAGTCAGTCAGGGGTCAACAGTGAAGTAATAACTTTGCCAGGGCCAGCTGCTCCAGGGACAGCTTCTCCAGGGACTGCTGCTCCAGGGACCAGACTGCCAGGGACTGATGGGGCGACTGTGGAGGACCTAATAAGGCAACTAGAGAAGGAACAATTATTGAGAAGGAGAGCAGAGAGGGCTCTTGTAAAACAAAAAAGAATCAATTTGGCACTAAGAAAGAGAAACAATTCAGTCAACAAGAATTTAAAACGAGTGTTTAATTCCGACCAAATTAGAGCCCTTGGACAGGAAAATAGACAAATACGGTGGGGAAAGGAGACAATTAAAAAAGCCATACAGGTTAAATTTACTGCTGGCACCACTGGTTACAAAACCCTCCAGCGAATGCATATTCCGCTGCCCAACATCCGGACGCTGCAAAGGAGGATGCAGCACGTAAAACTGGAGCCAGGAGTTTTGGGCGAAGTGTTTGAGATGCTGAGGCTGAAGGCAGGTGGTATGACGGAAATGGAGAGAGAGTGTGTGCTCACCTTAGATGAGATGTCCATTACTCCAGGCGTGGAGCTCCATTTGGGAACGGGGAGGCTATTTGGAAATGTCACACTGCCTGAGCACAAAGGTCAAGCGACACATGCACTGGTGTTTATGCTGGCTGGAGCTACAACACGGTGGAAACAAGTTGTGGCTTACCACTATAGTGGCAATTCCACCAATGGAGCAGTTTACCGGCCCATCATAATCAACATTGTTGAAGCAGCGGCATCTGTAGGGCTTCATGTACTGAACATCACCACAAACATGGGGAGCCCCAATAGAGCAATGTGGAAGTCCTTTGGGGTGACCTACGACAAGCCATGGATCCAGCATCCTGTTGAGCCAAGCCAGCGCCTCCATTTCATGCCTGACGTTCCTCATCTCGTCAAGAACTTGAAGAGTGCCATTGTCCGTGGTCACATCATCACCATACCACAGGATGTGGTGGAAAAGGAGCAGCTGGCATCGAGTGAAGTCTCTGCTGCCCCCTTAAAAGGATCTGGTGTCCTTCCAGGAGGGCATGGCACTTAAGCTGGCACCCAATCTGTCCAGAGGTGTCCTGGAGCCTAGCCATTTCGAAAAGATGAAGGTGAGTTCAGCAATGCACGTATTCAGCAAGTCAACAAGTGCAGCCCTGAGGTACATGGTGGAGGAGGAGCGCAGACCAGAGTCCTACCTTACAACGTCATGGTTTTTGGAGAAGATGGACCACTGGTTTGACCTCATGTCATCCCGCAATGTTGTTTGTGCCCTCAGTCATTTCAAGATGGAAGAGTATGAAAAGGCCATCAGCTTCCTCCGCAACTCGATCCATCTTTTTCGGGGCCTGAAGATCGGTCCCCAGGGCAGCTGGAAACCAGTCCAGACTGGACTGGTGATGGCCACAACAACAATTCTGGAGGTCCAGCAAGATCTGTTGAGACAAGGGCACAAATTTGTTCTCACAAGCCGGTTCACACAGGACTGCCTAGAAAATATGTTTTCTTGCATATGTCAGAGGAACTCTGTCCCGACACCTGTGGAGTTCCACTATGCACTACGGGCTGTCACTGTAGGGCAGTTCCTCTCCACAACACATACTGGCAGTTACCTGGATGATGCATCAGACCACTTGGCGGACTTCCTGGACACCCAGAACAGCAGCTGCAGTGCTTCTGAGGTTGTGAGAGTGAAGCAGCTGGTAGACCCATCACCACCCAACATGACAAAGACCGAGTCCTGTGTCCTCTACCACCTGGCAGGATACATAGTGAAGAGGGTTATCGGCTTCTCACTCTGTGAGGAATGCAAGTGTGCACTGGTGGAAAAAGTCACCAACACCGCAAGTGAGAGAGCTGTATTACTTGAATTAAAATAATTTAAAAGGGGAGCATTATAGCGTCCATCCGATGAGGTGTTCACTCTCCTGCAGAACGTGGAGCAGCTGTTCCGTTCTCAGACGAGTGATTCCCTCATGCAGTCCTCCAATGTAGTGGCACAGCTGGAAAGAGAGGCCATGGGTCTGGACAGCAACCTTCCCTCATGCCATGAGCTGAAAAAAAAAATCTTGTCAACATATATCAGGCTGAGGTTAAGGATTCAGTCAAACTGCATCAGGGCTGAGAGGAAGGTAAACAAGCATAATAAGGGGTACCTTGGAAGCAAGAGTCAGACTAAGAAGGCAATTTCAACAAAGCAGACTTCCTCACCTGAGGTCATAACATCTAGGCCACTGCCAACCGGCTTACTGATTGCCATGGATGTATTTGGCCTCTCCATTCCTGGCCCACCGTCCGCAGCCCCCAGCCTCCTCTTATTCCAGCAGTCACAACAAGCAGCATCTACCAGCAGCCAACGCCAGCACCAGCCACCACCATCAGCAAACGTCGTCAGCCGCCACCACCACCAGCCACCAACAGCATCCACCAACAGCATCAGCAGTCTCATTAATTTCTGTGTATAAAACATGTAAAATCTCACAATGACTTGATTTTTTTTGGTGGAATAATGAGTTTTTCACCTAATAAGGCAACTAAAAAGGAAAAAATAATGAGAAGGAGAGCAGAGGGCTCTTACACAACAAAAAATAATCAATTTGGCACTAAGAAAGAGAATCAATTTGGCACTAAGAAAGAGAAACAATTCAGTCAACCATACAGGTTAAATTGACTGCCCATCATAATCAGCATTGTTGAAGCGGCGGCATCTGGCTGAACATCACCCTTTCCAGGATATAATTAAACAAACACACTGTTATTTCTACTAGCTATCGCATCATAAAACCCGTCCTTAAATCAACCTAAATTATCCTAGCAATCCAACATAAATAACTAACTAAATAACTAACTAACTAAAAGTTAGATTCACTACTGAACTTTGTAATTGTTGGTGTAGGTACCATATAGGGTTGCCAACTTTCAGAAATTAAAATAAGGGACGGCCACCACGGGCCCGACTCCTGTGGGGCGGGGCGCCCGCAGCAGTGGTATGTTTTATTTTGTGCTGGTGTTTTTAGTAAAGGGTTGATCAAGAAAGGAATTAGTCATACTTAAAGCTTGAAATGCTTTATTACCACATACCATTCTTTTATAAAGTGCAGTCAATTAAATCTTGAATGAAATCTCTTTGTGTGGCGTGTGCAGCAATGAACTTTTAAAATATAAACTAAATAAACTGAGAACTTCATGTTACTTTTTAAGTGCATAACTATAGGGACTCTCTTTGAACATTTTTACAAAAAAAACCAGTACAAATAAACAACAAAAACACTTATAAACTTATGTAAGAAAAGAGAGTGCAAAACATTACTCCTTCCCTCAACATTACTCCACCCCTCAAAACTGTTACTTCTTTTTCCAGGTGTACTTCTTGTTACTCCTTGCAGCACTGAGTAACTCTTTGTCTTTTAAAGCGCTGTTGTAAAACTCTGAACAGGACTGCTCAAAGTTGAGAGTGATCAGGAGCTCATTTCTCATGAGCTCTGTGGAGCACCTGTTCCTGCAGTCACTCCATTTGTTGGCCATTCTGGAGAAGATCCTTTCCACACATCCAGTGGATGCTGGGATGCTCAGGATGTGTCTGGTGATAGACAACATGTTTGGCAGGTCAGCTACTCGAAAGAGAGCCACCCACCTGGCAGCCACACCTTTGGACTTCCATTCATCTTCAGCATCTTCTTTGAGCCTCTTCAGAATGGGTTTTAATGTGGAGCATTCATCATAAAGTTCCTCCATGTTGACTTTATGGATGAGGTTGAGCTTGGTGGTCACCCTCTCAATGTCAGTAAAGGTCATGGTGCCATGGTGCAGAGAGAGAGGTTGCAGTGAGAACAACCAGTAGTGTTCCGAAAAGTTGAACCATTTCTCAACATATGAGAGTGCTGTGTTGAGGAATGCACTAAAATCTGCCCTTGCCATGTCAGCATCAAGTGGACGGAGACGCTGCAGCTTCAATTTAGTTAAGTAGCCATAGAACTGTTAATCTTGTCTCTGTGTGAGCTTTTGCTTGAAGTTTTCCATGATGGAATATAACTCAACACAGGTGGTTTCATCACTCTCCAGCTTCTTTACAACTTCCTCAAAGAGAGAGAGGATATTATTGCAGAAAAGAAGGTAAACCTCCACAATGTCTCCATCTTCCTCAGTTGAGTCCTCACTGAACTTTAACAATGCTCGAAGTTGTTTAGGACACTCCTCCCCCCAGGCTGATGAAGTACGATTTCAGTGCAATCCAGGTTTGCATTAGCCGGGTGATGGCTGGATTAAGGGAGAGCCACCTGGTTGTGACATGTTGCAGAATTTCCTGGAACTCAACATCATAAAACCTACAAAACTCTTTGAGTGATTCTCTTCGTTTGGCAGATGTGGAAAAGAAGGCATAGACCTTCAGCACAACATTTTCCACATCTACAGTGAGCTGGTCAAGAGCATGCTTCACTGTGTTGTGCAAAATATGGGCATGGCAGTTTCCTTGCAGCAGATCTTTTTGTTACTTCTTCAAGTTGGTGAAGACAGAGTTGTGAATTCCATGATTCACATTTGTGTTGTCTGCAGTGCACTAAATGCTGTCACATGATCCAACGATAAGCCAAATTTGTCAAGCGACTGCTCTGTGAGAGCTACAATCCCAGCAGCGGACTCATCTGCATTTTCAATGAAATCCAGCATTTTGTTGGTGACCCCGCATTCTGGACTGAAGTATTGAACAGCAAGGGGGAACATCTTCCTGTTTCCTTTATTTGATGCATCTGTCTGAATGGAAAATGGGAGGGGTTTATCTGATGTTAGGGCCTTGAAAACATCAGCCACTACCTTTGGAGCAAGGACATCTTTAACCACTGACTCTGCCATTGTTGTCCCTATACATTTTTTTTTTTAAATTTTTGAATCCAGGAGAATCTTTTGATTCAGTTTATGTGCACAGTCAACACTGTTGTAGCTGAGGTTGTGTCTTTGTGGTACACCTGTGTCACCTCAGCTGCGGTAATATAGAGAGGAGGAGTGGGATGACATATTGTTGATCAAATTGAACATTTGTCTGCTGCCTGTCTTGTCACTCGAAAAGAAGTCAGGTCATCCAAACAGTTAATCCACACTAATAATATAATTGATGTAATGATCACTGAAAAATGCATTCCTCAAAAATATAAAAATTGTGACACAGAATACACAGAAAGCTCTACAAACATTTTTAATCTAGGAAATGTATGTATATTAAAGAATAAAGGTTTTCTTTTAACAAATGTATTTATTTATTTATTAACTGATAATCCATTAGTATGATTTGTTCTTTAAATGGCCATATATAATATTTATATACTTCTGTATATTAAATAAATGGTCGTTCATTCGACTTTTAAAACTCAACATCCTAAACAATCAATCAAACCACAACAGTTTACTAAAATAGGCTCTGCCCATGCACTGCGATGTTCTGGCAAAAGCACAACCAGATAGGAAATCAATCACAACATAATGTCCCATACCGTATCAACCTCAGGAGATGATTGGGGTATGAAGAACTGTGACACTGACGCTTGGGTCTTCTGTGATCTTTCGTGTCTGCAGTGTTGCTCTCCTGTTGCATGCTGTCTGATGTCAGACAGCCCACCGTGTGCCACTGAAAACACTCGCCGACATATTTGACAACTTGCCTTGTAAACATCTCCACTGACGCTGTCCAGTCAAGGACGTGCGTCTTCCCACTCACGTCCGTACCTCTGCAAGCGTTTACGCTTTTGAGGACGTGGTGGAGTATCGGGTGTAGTAGACATTTTTAAAAGGCGCGGGTTTTGTGAGCAGCGCCGGTGTGTGGTGTCTGTCGCTAGGCAACCGTGACCACCACACGCATGCGCAGACACACAGATGACCGGAGCGGGTCTTGCGTAGATCCCGCCGCGACAATTTTGCTGACCGTAGTATTCCCTGTGTTTTGTTTTGATCATTATTGTTAGATTTAGTATTTGTGTGTGTGACAGACATGTGTATTGGACATTTATGGAAATACGGAACAAATTGCGTCCCGTATTGGTTCAATACGGGACGCAACATTTAATTGCCAAATAAGGGACGATTCCGTATTTTACGGGACGGTTGGCAACCCTAGTACCATCACACGGCGAAGTCGAGCTAACAAACTAGCAGGCAATCAGTCGCCCACCAAGATAAAAATATATATAATTACGATGTGCATATACAAATAAATATCAGTATATTCCTCATAAAGGTCCTGATACAATATAGACAGCTGAAATTTCAAAAGAGGTAGCTATTGAATCAATTTACCCCTGGAGATACCTTCATATATGGTGAAGTCGAGCTAACAAACTAGCAGGCAATCAGTCGTCTACCAAGCTAAAAATATATATAATTACGAGGTGCATATACAAATAAATATCAGTATATGCATCAAAAAGGTCCTAATACAATATAGACAGTTGACAATTCAAAAGAGGTAGCTATTTAATCAATTTACCCCTGGAGATACCTTCACAGATGGGGAAATCAAGCTAACAAACTAGCCGGCAATCGGTCGTCTACCAAGACAAATATATATATAATTACGCTGTGCATATACAAATAAATATCAGTATATGCATCATAAAGGGCCTCTGATACTATATAGACAGTTGATAATTCAAAAGAGGTAGCTATTTAATCAATTTACCTCAGAAGTTACTCGGCGGCCAGCAATGAAAATGAACGGTCTCCTACGCCGTAAAATGGTTGTTTGGAACTATTCGAGGCTCCATACCCCGGAAGTAGGCGCTACAACGGAGTCCAATGGAAGTGTCGCAACTCTCTCTCTCTATAGCTCTGGTACGACCCAACCCTTTTTCAGTTCAGAGATCGAAACGCCATAGTTGTTTGGATACCAAGTGATGATAAGCGGGAGTATTTATACATCTAGAACGTTCGTATTTAAGCGGGAATCATTTTCATTTGCTCTACATGCCACCAATCTAACCAACTAATCGCGTGTAGCATGCTTTAAACAAAACCCAAAAAGTTTTTGAAATCGTCACATAAACAAACTAATCGACAAGACGAGGGATAAATGACAAGGGATATATCTCTTATCGTTTATCCCTCTATTCCCCACTATTCACGGAGCCTGAGGTGAATAATTGTTAATTAAATAGTCTAGATAGATAGATAGCCTAGTCAAGTCTTTATTAATACCAAACTACCCAAATCGTCGGGAATCCATTTAGGTGGTTCGGCCCACACAGGACAGTAGCCTACAAGACCACACAGAACAAGTCTGACTGGACACACACACACACACACACACACACACACACACACACACACACACACACACACACACACACACACACACACACACACACACACACACACACACAATACATCACATTAAAACTAGACACGCGTTGATAGATCGATAGATAGACAGATAGGCCTAGATAGATAGATATGTTCCGTTATTTGCCTTGCGGAGCCAACCAGTCCCCGTGCACGTATGCAAATTAGCCATGTGCGCCAATGTCTATTTGTTTTGAGTGCAACGAATGAGTGCAGATCATGATTTGCTGATGCAGATCAGTGAAACATATTTTAACTAGCCTACTACAGCACGCAGGGGTTTTTGTTCTCTGTTGTAATTAGCCTACATTTTAGGAGTTTTTTTATATTGGGGGGAATCACTGTCCTACTTGTTGTCAAAGCACTTTATCCAACAAGCTAAACCGTCTCGGCAATATGGCCAAAGTGTATGGGAGTTCACTCTTTGATAGGGCTGTCTGTACTAAAAGCATACGGCTCCTTTAAATGCGTCTGCATAATTGAATTGTATGTAATGAGCAACTTGAGCGACCAAAGCGAACAGAAATATTCGCAGCGAAACTTTGTGAGCGACCAAAGCGTCTGGTCGCTCCTGGTGTGGACGTACGGTTAAAAAGGAACAATTAAATCAAGCAGCAGAAACAACCGTGGCAAAAAGATGCCAGTGGTATTTCTTCTTATTTACTTTATTTTCCACGGTCACTTTTTGTTTGTGGAGGTAAATGGTAATGAGGAAACCCTTCCGTTTCATTCAAACTCACTTCCGTTTCATTCAAACTCACTTCCATTTCATTCAAACTCTCTTACACATACTACTATACTCTCTTACATACACTACTATACTCTCTTACACATACTAGTATACTCTCTTACATACACTACTATACTCTCTTACACATACTACTATACTCTCTTACATACACTACTACACTCTCTTACATACACTACTATACTCTCTTACATACACTACTATACTCTCTTACATACACTACTATACTCTCTTACACATACTACTATACTCTCTTACATACACTACTATACTCTCTTACATACACTACTATACTCTCTTACACATACTACTATACTCTCTTACATACACTACTATACTCTCTTACATACACTACTATACTCTCTTACACATACTACTATACTCTCTTACATACACTACTATACTCTCTTACATACACTACTATACTCTCTTACATACACTACTATACTCTCTTACATACACGACTATACACTCTCATACTTGCATGTAAAAGGAGTTTAATAGTGTGTGTGTATGAGTATAGTGGTGTATATGCGAGATTATAATAGTGTGTGTAAGACCAAGTATGAATTCTGTCCCAGGCGGCCCCTCATACGCGCGCGTGTACCACGCTACTTTATGTTGAAATGCGACGTAATCCAGTGTTTACGAAAACGTACACTGTCAACGTATGCTTTTGGCGTCTGGGTTGGCTCTCAGATAAACGTGTTTCTAACAAGATGATATCATTAAAAGTTACATAAAGTAACGGTTTAATAACACAAACGCAGGAAACACGTGAGCTGCTAGTTTAGCGAAAGCAGCGTCCCTAGCAACATGACGTCGTTGAAACATGCGAGCGAGCCGATAAAATCTTCCTAATAACTATAAAACTAAAGATGCGACACAATCACCGACTGAAGATTATGCAAGTAAAAAGTATATTTCTCGCTAGAAATGTTATTAGAAACGCGTTTATCAGTGAATCGGTCCTAAAATATTGCATTTCCCATTCAGATAATAAAGATTAATAAAGATCATACACATTCACTGACTGAAGATTATTCAAGGAAAAAGTACATTTCTCGCTAGAAATGTCATTAGAAACGCGTTTAATGGTGATTCTGTCCTAAAATATTGCATTTCCCATTCAGATAATAAAGATTAATAAAGATCATACACATTCACTTACTGGAGATTATGCAAGGAAAAGGTATATTTCTGGCTAGAAATGTTATTAAAAACACGTTTAATGGTGTATCTGTCCTAAAATATTGCATTTCCCATTCAGATAATAAAGATTAATATAGGCTACGTAACAATTTCACCAAATGCTAGGAGAACGTCTAGCCCCCTGTTGCTGCTATTCCTCCATTCATTTCGAATGGAGAAGAAAGCATGTTCAGGGTCAAGCTTGGTCAGGCAAAGCGTGACCCTGAACACGCCTTGCGATGTGGACCAACGTATCTATTTCAAGCCTTGGCGTGATACTGGGTTGGTGTGTGCCAAGGAATATCAGTGTCATTAACTTGCCTTGGAGCAAATTCCGTGGCCACATCACGGACAATTTAAGTGATGCATCCTCTTTATCAAACATAACCCTAACCCTAACAAGTATTTTTTATTATTATTATGATTATTATTTAGACATAACAACATTAATATCATGATACTATTATAAACAATAATAGTATAATAATAATCATTTATTTCTGTGCAGTTCAGCAGCTCATCATGTCTTGTTCTCCCGCCAGATGCCTGTGAACTCACACTGGACCCAAACACAGCCCACAAACTCCTCTCTCCGTCTGAGCCTCAGACGGAGAGAGGACCTCACCTTCCTGTTGTCTTCAGACTCTGAGGACAACAGGAAGGTGACGTGGGTTGGAGAGGACCAGTCGTTTCCTGATCACCCAGAGAGATTTGACTCCCAGTTCCAGGTGTAGTGTAGAGAGGGTCTGACTGGCCGCTGTTACTGGGAGGTAGAATGGAAAGAAGGTGATGTTTCCATAGGAGTGACATACAGAGGGATTAGAAGGGGAGGAAAAGGACCTGATGGCAGGCTTGGAGCGAACAACCCCTCATGGAGTCTTTATTGTTTTCCCACTGGTTACTTTGCCTGTTACGCCAATGTTAGAACATCCATAGATCTCCGCCCTAATGAATCCAACAGAGTAGGAGTGTATCTGGACCGGCCTGCTGGCACTCTGTCTTTCTACAGAGTGTCCCCAGATGGAGGAGGGTCCTCAGACACACTAACACACATCCACACCTTCCTGTCCACCTTCACCCAGGACCTCTACCCTGGGTTCAGGCTCATGTGGTCTGGTTGCTCAGTGTCCTTATGTGAGCTGTAGACGCACGCACGCACGCACGCACGCACGCACGCACGCACGCACGCACGCACGCACGCACGGACGGACGGACGGACGGACTGACAGACATGTAGGTAGTAATGCAGCAGGTTGTATCAATCTCTCTTGTTCATCTCTCATCTCTGCATTTATATACATGCATCTGGAACCATGGATGTACATGTATTGCGTTGTGTTGTTTGATCGCAACAGTACTCTACAGTTAAAATAAAAGTTTCTGTGATTTAAATTCATAGCATACAATAAGGTATATCTATTTGTATTATGTATCATATTTTTCTTCCTTATACATTGAGCCTCCTCAACAGTTATAAAGATAATTATGGATTTAGCTTCCTCTATTTTATTAACAATCCTTATATAATTAGATAACACGGCAGAGCATTATATATTTTGCTTAATCTACAGTAATAGACATCATCATATTATTAATGTATATCCTGATTGATCAGTCTTTTGGTAATTTCTCTTATATTTCTATTTCTAATGTTTGTTTGTTTCTATTTCTAACCCAGTGTGACCCCTAGAGGGCGGTCTTCATCCTCTTTCCATCTGAACGAAATTAGGGATTTAGAACAGGTGACACTGTTGCCATGGGAACTAAACATTGTGAACGTAAGGCACACTTGAAATGGATAAAATAAATGGAAAAAATAGGAAAATTGAATATTGTAATCTCCATTGGTCTTGTATGTTATGTTCCATTACAGAAACTGCGCCAATATTAGTTTGTTTCGAGAGAAAATAGATGTTTCTCACCACTAAGATTCCTATACATTTGTGCTATCGATATCCGATACTAAAGTGTGTGTGTGTGTGTGTGTGTGTGTGTTATCTCTCTGGGTTTGCGGTACCGGATCACAAAGTCCCAATCATCTTTTCACGATTTTGCGTGTTCGTGTGTGGGGGTGTTTGCGTGCGTGTGCGCGTGTGCATTGGCCTAGATGGGTCAGTGACACAAGCAGGCGCGTGCATTTGACCTGGTGGTGCAGCTGTCCTTTCAGAGCTCGGAGAGTGTGCGTGTGATATTCTACCGCTCTGGTACTAGTTTGGCGTGTGGCTGAGGAACAGATAAGATAGAGCGAAGACACACCAAAAAAGAACAACCGAGGCAAAGTTTTCAGAGCTCCTAGTTAAGGGACAATATGACGTCACGAAACACCAGCACGGTCTCTCTCTCTCTCTCTCTCTCTCTCTCTCTCTCTCTCTCTCTCTCTCTCTCTCTCTCTCTCTCTCTCTTTCTCTCTCTCTCTCTCTCTCTCTCTCTCTCTCTCTCTCTCTCTCTCTCTCTCTCTCTCTCTCTCTCTCTCTCTCTCTCTCTCTCTCTCTCTCTCTCTCTCTCTCTCTCTCTCTCTCTTCCCCCCCCCCCCCCCCCCCCCCCACACACCTCTTCACCAAGGGGTTAACGCCAACCCTCCAGAACTTTTCGAATCGCTAATGCTTCTTCAATCAGAAGGGACTTATCACCCCCGGAGGCTGACGCCCGAGGACACACCGCGAACTGGCCTTTGAGACATGGTACCGGGGGGGTATTTGCAGATCATGTAACCCGCTGCAGACCTTTGGGGATGTCAAAAGTGCGATTACTCCAAGCTTTTAGGAAAGGTAAGTAGGTCTACAGCTACACTTTGTACGGTTAACACACACCTGGTTATTATAAGGACCACCCTGTAGCTGATCAATGGGATATAAGATGAGTTATTTTGTTCGTTGTCTCAATACTTAGAAGAAAGAATAAATAAATACAAATGTTTTGGGAGTTTGATCATTATTCCATATTTGCAACGTCCGTATTTGCAACGTAATCATTTTGAATGAAAAAATGGAATGAATGAAAAGCATTCACTTCTGTTTACTTTTTTAAATAACTTAAAGTCGCAGTCGGTCTGTATAGGTGTTTTGAATTGAGAAGTGTCATTTAGGTTTGAGTAGGCCTATTTATAGGCAAAATGCAGTTGGACAGAATGGTTCTTGTAGTAGCATTGCTGTTCTTACGACTAGTTTTCAATCAACTGACAAAATAAAATAAAACATTGCAAACGTGCATGTATAACAATGTTTTACCACTAAAATGCTTCCTATCTAGCTTGACTGCGAGAGCATGGCCTGAAACACTAACCAGGGTTAGGCGTTCGATTCCCACTGAGCCCCCCGCGCTAAAAATGTTAGCCTATAGATGCGTCGTACGCATGATATTGTACCACGCTTCATTTAGCAAAAGCTCTGATCCAAAAAGATTTGCAGCGAATTCAGATCCGCGACATTACGGAGCCGGTAGGGGTTACGCAACAGGATGCCTGCTGGGTAGGCTGTTGACATTGTGGATCGAACCGGGTTCCTTTGCACTGGGAGTGCAATAGAACACCCCAACCCAGGGGTAAGCAACCCGCTGCTCTGTAGCCGATTAAGGCTCTTCCAACCCTCTGCACTGGCTCAATGGAGCTTTGATTAAAAAAAAAATAAGAAAAACTATTTATTTTTTATTTCAAAGGAACTCCTCTTATTTCAGAGATCAATGTGATACTGTGACGCTAGAATAGAAAAATAAAGTGTTTTAATATTTTGTCAACTAAAATAAACGTCACAACCTACACCCATACATTTTACAAACTTCAGGCTATTGGTTATTTTATATGTAGTATAACTATAAATAAAGCGTTAGATGCTGTATTATCTTCCTTTTAGGGGGCGAAGAGGTTTTGTGGGAGGGACCTTTAATGGCTCTTTTGATAGTGAAGGTTTCCGACCCCTGCCCTAACCACTTACTTAACCATGTACTTAACCCCAGTGTACTGATGCCTTACGCCTCGTGCCCACTGCATCCGTCCATTGACTGCTCCCCATTGACTTTGAATGGGGACGGACACGCAATGCTTTGTGGTCCGTGCGCCCCGTTGGAGCCTCGGCCTAACCCCCCCCTCCCTTTCAAACCGCAGCCACAATGAGCCAGGCGTCCGACCTCAGCACCCCTTCCAGAAGGGCAAAGGTCACCAAGCCGGCGGCGGCCAAGGCCGTGTCTCCGGACGAACCCACGCCGCCCTGTTTCGTCCGTAAGCTCCGCAAGGCGGCGGTGGGGACGGGGTGCGACATCCGCCTCAGGGTGTCCGTCCTGGGGAACCCGGAGCCCAAGCTGAGATGGTACCGCAACAAGGAGCCGCTGCCGCCCAACGAGGCCCAGGACCCAGGCGGCCTGTGGATCAGGGACTGCCGGACCTGCGACGCCGGGCTGTACACCTGTGTGGCGAGCAACACCCTGGGCGAGGCGACCAGCAGCGCCGTGCTTGCCGTCATGGACCTCGGAGAAGGTAATACGATCTGTGAATTAACGTTGGACCGCTGAAGTCATCGGTTGGTTGATGCATCCCCAGAACTGACCACATTGACCGCAAAGGATTGATTTATCAGGGATTTTTTTCGTGCGCAGAAACGGAATTACGTCTCGTGCCCACTGCATTGTCCGTCAAAGGACGTCGGAAGGCGTGGCTGACGGATGGGGGAGCTTTCCAGGATCGTCAGAGCCCGAGTAGTGTCACAGTGCTTAAATTTCCATACACGATCTGATTGGATGCCGGATCCGTCGCTGCCGAAAAAGTTGCACATTTTTCAACTTTTTGACGGAGCGCACAGATCCACAATGCATTGCGCGTCCGTCCCAATTCAAAGTCAATGGGGATCAGTCAACGGACGGATGCAGTGGGCACGAGGCGTTACTGTTGCAGAACGCGATTAGGCCTACTTTTACATTAGAAAATAGCCAAGTGTGCCAATTCCTCTTTAAAAGGTTTGGAGAACAGATACTTTGCGCTACCCAAAGGTATCCCGGGAAATTCAGTTGACAGCCATCAGTTGACAGTTAATTAACACCACCGAGATGCAGGGCCGGCGCTAGGCATAGACGAACTAGGCGATGGCATAGGGGGGCAAAAGCGTTTGGGGTGCCCTCTGGCGGCGCCCTCTGTTGGCGGCCCTAATTTATTAAAGGTCCCATGACATGAAAATCTCACTTTGTGAGGTTTTCTAACATAAATATGAGTTCCCCTAGCCTGCCCATGGTCCCCCAGTGGCTAAAACTTGCGTTTGGTGTAAAACGAGCACTAGCTGTTCTGCTCGCCTTTGAAAAAACGGAGGCCCAAGCGCGCTGATTTGGAATGTCTGTGCTCATGACGTCATGAGGAATCTCAGCTCCTCCCCTTACTCTGCCTGGCCCGCCCAGAGACGTTGGCCCGCCAATGAGACTCGACCGTGCGAGCGCCACATGTGTGTGTGTGTGAATACACACACTGTAACGCAAGTGTTTCTTGTCAGTTCTTTGACGTGTCTTGTATTTCCACAACGAGACTGTCGTGGGGGTTATCTGAGCCATGGTTGAGAAGGAATTGGGGGAAAGGAACTTTGGTTTGACTCGCTGAAGTACATGAACTGCGACATGCCGCCGGTTGCCGCGAGGCACCATCGCCCGGCAGCGGGCAGCCGGCAGCATGCAGCGCGCGGTTCAGTCGGCTTCAGGTTGATGTGAAAGTGGAAGAACCAGAGACGTCGCAGAACCCGACAAAGTCGTTTGTGATTCATAATATCGTCTGGAGGCGCACACAATATGTTATATGATGTAGATTATAGATATCTATGTATTATATGATATTATTTAGATATAGAGCTCCAGGACTGTAACGCAAGTGTTGTACACTTCCTTGTTATTTGGATAACCGTTCTGCTGTTGGTGTGATGGCGCATAACACGTCGGACTCTCGTCTCTGGTATTTCTACAACGAGACTCGTATTGGGGGTTATCTCAGCCAAGGTTGAGAATGAATTGGGGGAAAGAACTTTGGCTTCGACTCCCTCAAGTCAAGAACATGAACCACGACAAGGAGGAGAAAGGGATCTTTGCCGGGCAGCGCTTAGGCACCTCCGCCTCCGGCGGTGGTCCCTCAGCGGGGCTCAAGCGGGAGACATTCGCCGCCAACAATCCCTTTCTCCTCCATGTCCTGGTTCATGTTCTTGAGGGAGTCAAAGCCAAAGTTCCTTCCCCCCAATTCATTCTCAACTTTGGCTGAGATAACCCCCAATACGAGTCTCGTTGTAGAAATACCAGAGACGAGAGTCCGACGTGTTATGCGCCATAACACCAACAGCAGAACGGTTATCCAAATAACAAGGAAGTGTACAACACTTGCGTTACAGTCCTGGAGCTCTATATCTAAATAATATCATATAATACATAGATATCTATATCATATAACATATTGTGTGCGCCTCCAGACGATATTATGAATCACAAACGACTTTGTCGGGTTCTGCGACGTCTCTGGTTCTTCCACTTTCACATCAACCTGAAGTCGACTGAACTGCGCGCTGCCTGCTGCCGGCTGCCCGCTGCCGGGCGATGGTGCCTCGCGGCAACCGGCGGCATGTCGCAGTTCATGTACTTCAGCGAGTCAAACCAAAGTTCCTTTCCCCCAATTCCTTCTCAACCATGGCTCAGATAACCCCCACGACAGTCTCGTTGTGGAAATACAAGACAAAAGAACCGACAAGAAACACTTGCGTTACAGTGTGTGTATTCACATTGATGTGGACGTTGAAGAACCAGGAACGTCGGAGAACCCAACGCGGTCGTTTGAGATTCATAATATCGGCTCACACAGCTTTTGGCCGTGATAATATATATTATATGATATAGATATCTGTGTAGGCTATATGATAATATTTAGATATAGAGCTCCAGGACTCCCGTGTGTTCTAGAATATTTACAGAACACGGCTAAAGGCTGTGTGCGCCTCGCCATTGCGATACATCCACTGTAAACAGCGCATGGTACCGTCCCTGGCTGCAAGCTGCTCAGGGCCACACCCCCACCCTCCTCCTTGACACGCCCACCGAAACAGCGCATTTGGGGGAAGCTCAATGTGCGACTGGCTCGGAGTGGCTGTAACTCTGCACCACGGCTGAATTTCAGGAACGTCTTTGAATACTGTGTTAGTTGCCCACTAATACCTATATTAAAGAATACATAAAATAGCATGTCATGGGACCTTTAATGCATTTAATTGAAGCAAGCGAAATACAAAATGTTTTCTAAACACGTTTCTAAATGGAACGGAGAATGGGGGGAACGGAGGATCAACAGTTATTGAATTGTTATAGAAACCATCACTGAAGCTCGCAGGGCAACAACCCCCCCACCCCCCGAGATGTTTAAGGCGAGGGGAGGCGATTTGCAGAAAGCAGCGAGAGTTAGCAAAAATAACAAACCCTTGCCTTCATGCCTCCCTCGAAAGCCTCGCACACAAAACACAAACCTTAGTGTTAGCTCGACCTAGCCTTTAGTGTTGAAGGTTCCGGTCATGCGCAAAGATTACACAGTAGATGTAGTAGGCCAGGTAGGCTTACCACAGGCCTGCCATCACCACATACCTGATTTGTTTAGTCAGAGCATTTGGTACATGTGTGGATGTTGTAGATGTGTGGAGCTCTGTCTGGCCAGCGTTGGATTTTGGACAGTGTTTGTACGCATAAAATTAATCAAAATACATTTGTTAAAAACATTTCAGTTACATTTTGGTCAAAATTGTATTTGACCTATGCTGGGGATGGTGGTGGTGGTGGTAGAGTGGTGTTGGTGGTGGTGGTGGTAGAGTGGTGGTGGTGGTGGTGATGTTGGTGGTGGTGGTGATGTTGGTGGTGGTGGTGGTAGAGTGGTGGTGGGGGGTTCATCTTTAAAAACACACACAGCATAGCAAGCTGAGTATGCAACAAGATTCCTCCGGTGAGAAAGAGTTCAGCCTGTAAGTCATACAGTCCCGCTGTCTGTATCAGCGAGTCTCATCGAATATCACACAGCGCATACATTTGACTAACAGTATTAAGGCTATTATAAGCTCTTTCAGAGCATTGGTTCACATTTTCTTCACAAAAATGCTTTGCCAATCACTCATTGATTACCTTTTAGCTAGTTATCTAGAGCTGTACTTCCGTGTGTTGGCATATGTCAATCATGAATACAGCTTATAAAATCTATCAAACTATCAAATATTCAATTAATTCTGCAGTGTGTTTAATAATGAAATGATATATAGTTATCTAATCATATGTTTGATACATTCCTTCATTCCTTCTTCGTGTTTTGTTCTGGAAACCCCCGTGCGTGTTTGTGTGTGTGTGTGTGTGTGTGCGCGTGTGTGTGTGTGTGTGTGTGTGTGTGTGTGTGTGTGTGTGTGCAAGTGTGTGTGTGTGTGTGTGTGTGTGTGTGTGTGTGTGTGTGTGTGTGTGTGTGTGTGTGTGCATGTGTGTGGTGATATGTTGTGTGTTTGGATGCTTATAATAGCCTTTGTACAAAGCATAATTAAATAGGGCAGTAGAGTATTTATAGGTAGGTAAACAGTGAAACATCCAGAGTATTTATATTTGGCAGAATAACTGTCCATCGGTTTTACACACTCTTGCATGCTGGGTGCAAAGTATGGTTGCAGGTCATAATAATTCTGAATATTCTATCCTTCCATCTTTTCCTAATCCATCCCTGGTATCTGTTGCCTTGGCCTAGGAGTTCATTTTCCACCTATTTTTCTAGCCAGTAGTATGCATTCCCTTTTGGCTAGACCTGAACTGATGAACTGAATGCTTTGAGTTCAAACTAGAAGTGTTTCTATTGTCTGTGTTTGTGTTGTACTGTTTAATGTTGGACCCTAGATATAATGCTTATCTTAAGTACATTGCCATCATAACACAGCACACCGACACATAACCAAGTGCTTTCCGTGTCTGTTTGTGACGACCAACGCCAACGTATACCAGTGGATTGAGCAGAGAAATTGTTACCAATCGGTGTGAGGTAGCATGCTTGTTACGCGAGAAAGAGATAATTTTCCATCGCTGGGAACTTGAATTTAGCTCATGGGCTTTCTCTCCTGCTCACAACTCAAGTGAAAGAATCGATATACATTTACATCTAGGGCGTTTAGCAGACATTTTTATCCAAAGTGATTTACAATAAGTACATTTGTCAGAAGACGGAGAAACAACAATACATCACTGTCCGTACAGTAAGAATGTTCATAGAAACAAGTGCCAAGCACTAACAATCACTAGGTTAACCCATTCCCTGTGTAATGCAAAGATAGCTAGGATTAGATGTTATACAACTAAGTACTATAACTAAGTACGACATACAATAAGTGCATGCATTAAGTGCCAGGACAACATACAATAAGTGCATAAGAGGGGTGGGAAGGGGTGGTTAAACAGAGTCTAGGTGAACTCTGAACAAGTGCCTCTTGAGTCTTTTGGTTGGGTTTCCACCCCCTTTTTTAGATCCTGACCCCGTTCCCCGCTCTGAAGGTCTTTGCGACTCTTCAACTCGCAGCGCTAGGGCATATGGCAGATGCTTTTATCCAAAGGGACTTAAGTACATTTGGCTGAAGAAGGTGAAACAATATATCACTGTCGGTACAGTAAATATGTTCATAGAACCAAGTGCCAAGCACTAGCAATCGCTAGGTTAACCCATTTCCCGTATACAACAAAGATAGCTATGATAAGATGCTACACAACTAAGTACTATAACTAAGTACAACATACAATAAGTGTGTACATTAAGTGCCAGGACGTACAACATACAATAAGTGCGTACATAAAGTACCAGGACGTACAACATACAATAAGTACGTACATTTCGTGCCAGCACGTAGAAGTTAATATACAATAAGTGCGTACATTAAGTGCCAGGACATACAACATACAATAAGTGCGTACATTAAGTGCCAGGACGTACAACATACAATAAGTAGGAGGGGGTGGCTATGCAGAGTCTAGGTGAACTCTAAACAATTGAGTCTTGAGTGATGTTTGAAATTCTTTCCAGGCCTAAACAGGGAAGCATTTCTATGCCTCATCACTGCATTACATTAAATTAATTTAGCGGATACTTTTGTCCAAGTTGAGTAACATTAAGTGCATTCAACAGTGAGGATACGACCCCAAAAAGTGCAGGCATTATGCAATTGCATAAAACAACAAAATATGCAAACCGCTTTCACCTATCACAGAAACAAGAGATATAGAGTGTTTTTGCATGATTCCTCGGTGGTGGTGCCGAGGTGCAGCCTGAAATGAGTTTGGGGTCTGTGGTGGAAGAACCGATATTGTACGTCCTGGCACTTATACGCACTTATTGTATATCGTACTTAGTTATAGTACTTAGTTGTGTAGCATCTTATCCTAGCTATCTTTGTTGTATACGGGGAATGGGTTAGCCTAGCGATTGTTAGTGCTTGGCCATTGGTTCTATGAACATCGTATCTGCACAGACAGCGATATATTGTTTCAACTGCTTCTGACAAGTGTACTTATCGTCGCTTTGGTTAAAAGCGTCTAACTGGTCTGTTTGGTCTTTTAACTCCTTTCTGAGGAGTCGGCTGGGGGGGAAGTGTTGGCCACTCTGACCTTGCTGTCACCGGTCCATATTTAATAGCGGTGCAATGCCTTGATCATTGTACAATCCTAATGGCTCGTGTATTATTCATCACAAGCTGCTCTCTAGCTGTATCTGCCGGTAGACATTTTTTATTTGCTGTAGAGAAAGTTTGCAGAAGAGAGTGAGATGATGTACTGCAAGCGTGTCTTCTCTCTCCCTCTCTGTCGGTCTGTCTTTCTGTCGGACTGTGTGTCGGTCTGTGTCTGTCTGTGTGTGTGTCTCTGTGTGGGTGTGTGTGTTTGTGTTTGTCTGTGTGTGTGTGTCTGTCTGTGTGTGTGTGTGTGTCTTTGTGTCTGCCTCTCTGTGTTTCTGTCTGTTTGTCTATCTGTGTGTGTCTGTGTTGGTCTGTGTGTCGGCCTGTGTGTCTGTATGTCTTGCTCTCTTACTCTCTAAATGTCAAAATCTCCTCCTCTTTCTCTCTCAACTTACCTATACCTCTCTCTCTCTCTCTCTCTCTCTCTCTCTCTTTCCTCCTAGGCTGTTCACAGGGGCGCCAAGGCAATTATTTATGCTTGAGGTCCTGAGAGAGAGAGAGAGAGAGAGAGAGAGAGAGAGAGAGAGAGAGAGAGAGAGAGAGAGAGAGAGAGAGAGAGAGAGAGAGAGAGAGAGAGACACTCTCTCTCTTTGAAGGCAATTCAATTGAAGAGCAAACAAAGTAATATTTGGGATAGGAGTGAGATAATTCAACTATCCTCAGAACCGGGCCACAGGATGACTCACTGTCGACTGGTCTTACTCTCTACCCAACTCTGTAGACATTATTGACAATTAACAACATACACACTCACTGACTTACTGACTTACTTACTATCCCTCAATCGTGTCAAAAGGTGATTTAGAGACTTAGGGATGACATTTTTCTTACAAATCTCTTGTGATCTGTCTCTCTCAACCTTTATTCTTCTAACTGCTCTTACTCCAAGGATCTCAGCTCCACAATATTCCCCCCCCCACACTCACTCTTTCTCATTCAAAATAGCTCTCATCTAATCTCTCTTCCACACTCTCAATGTCTCTCTCCCCCTCTCACACTTCTCTCCCTCTCTCTGTCACACACACACACACACACACACGCACGCACACACACACACACACACACACACACACACACACACACACACACACACACACACACACACACACACACACACACACACACACACACACACACACACACACACACACACACACACCTCTCTCACACAGTCTCATTCTCTACTCTCACCTCACACCCTTCTACTCCATCCACACCTCTCTCTCTCTCTCTCTCTCTCTCTCTCTCTCTCTCTCTCTCTCTCTCTCTCTCTTTCTCTCTCTCTCTCTCTCTCTCTCTCTCTCTCTCTCTCTCTCTCTCTCTCTCTCTCTCTCTCTCTCTCTCTATCTCTCTCTCTCTCTCTCTCTCTCTCTCTCTCTCTCTCTCTGTGTGTCCGTGGTTATTTATGGTCTGGTATGTAGCAGAATGCAGGGTGACGGCTGCTTCTCTGGTTGCACTGGCAGACATCACAGATAATTATAGCAAACCCCCCCCCAGACCCACCCATCCCTATCTCACACACACAAACACACAAACAGACACACACACACACACACACACACACACACACACACACACACACACACACACACACACACACACACACACGCACACACGCACATAAGCACACACACATGCAAACACAGCCTCGCTGCCACCCTCAGTCACCATCACCGTTATGAAAGAGGGTCACTTCCGGGACATTTTGTGTGTATGTGTTTGTCTGTAAATGTGGGACTATGCACGTAACTTTGAATTTACGTGTGTGTGTGTGTGTGTGTGTGTATGTGTGTGTGTGGGTCTGTATGTTTTTTTATTTGTTTGCGTCTCTGTGTGACTTTTTGTGTGTGTGTTTGATTATTTTTTTTGTGTGTGTCTCATTGTGTGTGTGTGTTTGCTTGCGTCTGTGTGTGTAAGATCTTTTTTTTGTGTGTCTCATTGTGTGTGTGTGTGTGTGTGTGTGTGTGTGTGTGTGTGTATACACACGTGTGTTTGTTTGCGTCTGTGTGTGTATGTGCTTGTGTACTCATGTGTTGGTTCCAGCTGTGTGTGTTGGTGTGATTTGCCTCACGTTCACCTGTGTGTGTTTCTGTAATTAAAGCTCAGCTTGGACTCGACTCCCTCCAGTATCACAGCCCACGCCTCTCCACTCCTGGCCCCTGTTGAGTCACACAGGCCTGTCCCTTTAAGAAATCACCCAGGAAAGCACTGGCCAATCAGATGCCAGTTTAGGGCCGTGTCATACGTCAATGTCTAGGCAGCTGAATCGACGTCAGCATGGCTTTCTGATGGTCATCTGGAGGAAAAGATTGGGTCTAAACCCAGGCACACACCCCAAAAGAACCACTTGCACCTGTTTATTTTGTATAATCTCTCATCTCATCTCATCTCATCTCATCTCATCTCATCTCATCTCATCTCATCTCTCTCTCTGTCTCTCTCTCTGTTTATTTTTATTCCACTTTGTGACCAAATCCCTCCTCATTAATTTACTAGTTGAACAACAGGTGATCTCAATTATGTGAAATTAAATCTAGTTTTACGTTTAGAACGTTTAGAAATCAGTTTACGATTCCTTTAGAGTGACATTCACTTAAAAGCCGCACGTACCTCTGATGAGGTAAGGTGACACATACAATAATACATGCACATGTTTGATAGCAGACGTGTTCAAATATACATGAGACCACTTCCATGAGTGGTCTCGTGTTCTAGTCTATATCAGCCCGCAGACCCCTCATGCCGGATGGCTGGTTCTAAATACTGATGTCATGGGGCTCTGTATTTTAATCTTCCAGACAAGGTTAATGTGTTCTCAACTCCTCCTGCTCCTCCTCCTCCTTCTCCTCCTCTCAATTTAAGAAGCATATAGTATCCTCCTCCTCCTCCTGCACCTCAGATCTGGCTGGATGTGGCATCTCACTTTTTTTTGCTCCCATTTGTTTGAACCAATCACGTTGCTGTAATTGACTTAAAGCAAACACAAACTTGGCACTCAACACTGTGAAATCTATGGAAGTAAATCTGTGCCATCGGGTTTTGAAAATAAAAACACATTGAACTATAAGCACTGAATATTTATGCATTGAAATAACCTATCTGAATTTTTTGCCTCTAAATTTAACTCTTTAAATTTTCAATATATCATATTCACCTTTATTTTTCAATGTTAAAAAATTCAACGTTAAAAAATTCAACGTTGAAATATTCAACTCAAATATTTTCAACGTCCCAAAATTCAGTCCGCCAAAGTCACCATCAAAATTCAATGTACGAAATTGGGACTCTCTAAATCAACGCCACTTCGACCTGGGCGGGACTTTACGTCCTACGTCACTCGCTATGGGTGTGCATGTGTGCGCGTAGCCGTCACTCGCGTGGGTGTGCATGTGAGAAAGGTTTTGGCTTTTAGTGTCTATGGGTTGGTAATGACGGTTCTGATGATTTTTCTGATGGAAAAGTGGTCTTTTATTTCCATAATCTTTGTTCAGTGAACGCATAAACCCGTTTGTTAGTTAGCAGTTAAACAAAATGCGATCTCTTTGTTTACAGTTACCAACGACCAACTGATGATTGGGGGTTCGATTCCCTAGTGATGCAAGGTTTTTTCTTTCATTTTGGACTGCACACACATCGCGAGTGACGGATAGTCGCACAATGTACACACATCACTGTCTTTACAATTTCTAGGCAACTGAAGTTTAAAGATTGTCAAGTGGTTAACTCTTGAATCGCATGTACTAAGACCTGATGGGTTAGTGGTCAGAGAACAACTCATTAACGCGGGGATAAGGGGTTTGATTCCTTAATGAAGCCAGCTTTTTTCTTTCATATTGGACTGGATGTTTGTATGCCATTTTGCGTAACTTGTAGTTTATGATGAAGAAATGTTACTGGGGTTAAGGTTAGGGTAACGGTAAGACACAAAGTGTTTTTGCAACACAATATTTCTTACAATAACAAAGTCCAAAGTTTTGATGACTCCAGTAGGAAACTTAAGATACCTAGAGAAATGCGTGAGTGCTCACAAAACATCAACAAGTCAGCAGTGTGGTACAGGGTGATCATTTCTGATATACAGTACAAAAGCTGAAACTATTAGCCAGGAGTGGGAAAGATGCAGACGCAGACGTGGGAAGCAATAGGACACACCAACACACAGTTGTCTGTTGCAAAATGGTTCAGAGTTTAATATAAATAGTTAGGGTTAGCTGGTATGGCGCTATCTGGCATGGCTATAGTCTAATGTTAGCTTAGTTCGTGTTGTTTCGTCATGTTAATCGCTGGAAATAGTAAGTCATTTGTAGAAATATAGCCTATCATCACAGACTGTAGGAATGTCACCCACCCTCCATCGCGTACGACACTGACGCTCGTAATCCTGTAGTGCAAGGGAGTTCGTGCACGCCTCGTTTCCACATACGTATGTTTTTCGTATCCGTGCTTCCGTAAATTTACGGAAGGGGGCGCTAGTGTTTTACGTACGGACATGAATTTATTTACGGTCAGCCAAAAACATTGGGGAACGTATGATAATGGCCGTTTTTAGGAGACCGGTACTTTGGAACATGAGGATCGACCTATACAGAGATAAAAACAAAACCAACCAGGCTTGGAAAGAGATCGGCGAGGAGTTTGGCCTGCCAGGTACTGTCATGTTTTGTGAAAAACATAAAAACTTTCATACGGTATCTCCGTAAAACGACGGCGGAAGTTACATTTTTTGAACGTGTATTACGGACATACCGGACAGAAATTTTACGGAGGGGAGGAAAAACGGAGGAAAAACTGACATTACGGAGAATCACATAGGAATGAATGGACTTTCGGTCGGAGACGGTTGGATCGCATACGAGAATGTACGTATGTGGAAACGAGGCGGTTCGGCTACGCCCACACATGCACACCCATAGCGAGTGACGTAGGACGTAAAGTCCCGCCCAGGTCAAAGTGGCGTCGATTTAGAGAGTCCCGTACGAAATTCAGTGTTAACATCCGGGGACCCAAGAAAGAGCAATCGATCCTAGATCGCGGTCAAACGAGTGGGCGCGTCGTTGGATGCCTGACTCTCTCACGCGGGAAGGCGAAACTGATTTAGCCATGTCCAACGGCGACAGCAGCAGTAACATTGCTTCGGTGAGTACATTTTTCTATATATATATATGCCATTAGTATGGGTTGTTTCTGTAAGATTCAGCAATGGACAATACTAACGGACACTTGTACATAAGAAGGACGTCGAATTGAAAAATAAGGGTAGTTCGGAATTTTGGACATAGGGCCTGATTCCCAAGTTAGCCTTGGTGTTCTTATCATTGGAGACTAGGCTAGCGCAAGTCAACGGGCATATTTTGATGCTGGTTTATAACGTCTTTATTGAAGATTTCAGGGGTACAGTTGTAACAGTCAGGTTTATAATATGTAGCGCCACTAGGTGGCGCCCCCCTCTTTTGTTTGGTTATACGAGATAACGTGGAGTGAAGAAGTGCGTGCTCTTCCGCTCGACTAGAATAAACAGCAGTATACGATCGAAGTCAGTTATTAGTAACTGAGTTATTTAGTAACTGATTTGTTGTAGGCAGGAATCCCGGACTTTCCACCTGTGTGTTAAATATATATAGTGCCATGGGCAGAGGCGGTCCTGGCTGGATTTACGCCCTGGGCGAACCATCCCTTGCAACGCCCCCCCCGCCCCCACCTCGTCGCCAAAAAAAAAAAAAAAAAAAAAAAAACGTACCCCCAAACCCTGACACCAACACAACAATATCTTATATTATTTGTATTATTTTAATATATATCATCTTAAATACAAAAAGGTAACAAGAACAGAGAAAAAACAAGATAAATAAATACAGTATATAAACACCAATGTAAATTGCACAAGGATTCCACAGGATCTAATAACCATGCTTGAAAAATCCCTGAAGAAAGCTAAAAAATACAACAACAAATAAAACTACTCTGTGGAGCATTAAAAAAAGATTTGTGCAGTAAACTATATTGTATTTTACATACGAGTTTTGTTTTGCATCATCCTAATACCATCTCTGAATAGTTCCAGTTATGATAACACACCAGTTTTGTTCATAGAGAAAAAGCAGATAATTAACATAATCTGAATTCAGCGCTCAGACTGTAGCAAATTTTTCACCCTGGGTTTTTCACCCTGTTTACAACTGGCATTAACATTACCAACAGATGTGAAGTGCAATCTAAAACTTGACTTTTCTAGCCTTCTTTGCTGCAAAATCATCAATTACATCATCATACGAAATCTGTTGTGCAACTGTATGATTGATGCTGATGATGGCAAGTCCAGAGAGACGCTCCTGGGACATAGTGGACCTCAAGTATGTTTTAATAAGCTTCAGCTTGGAAAAACTCCTCTCTGCTTCAGCTACTGTCACTGGGAGGGTCAAACCAATTCTAAGTGCAGTCCACAGATTGGGGTAGATTTCTGCGAGCTCTTTCTCGTGGATGAAAGTCAGCAGCTCAAGCAGAGTCATCGACTTTGATGGGAGGTCAGGGAAGTTCTTTAGCTCCTGCACAAGCTCTCTGCCATCCACGTCTGAGTGTCCTTTAAAGTGCAGTGTAGTTTGCAGGGTCTCACATTCTTATTTCAGAAGTGCCCCTGAATTTACAATTAAGATACAATTTGTAAGTTAAATCACACTTGTGTCACACAGTTACCCAATTAAAATTACCATAATGCACATTTTATTAACATTTGTTTTAACATCCTACTAACTAAACATAACACACTACAAATTATTTAAAAAGCTCACATGTGGCTTACAAAATACCATGTCATAGGGCCTATTAAAAGTTATTTAAACCAACACTAAGGAAATTTTCAACCTTCATAAAATATTTTCATAACTTTTGTGATGATACATTGACTTACAACAAGTTGAATGACACCTCTGTCGTGGTCTGAGGGGGTCTGTATCTCTTTCTCTGGCACTAAGCAACTTTGAGGAGCATGGTAGGAACCCGGCTCTCACTTAAGTTTCAAGTTTGTGTTGCAAACACAAACTAGACTAGGTTGCCTATGGGTAAAATAAGTTGCAGGACATGATGCCTCAATTCTAATAGTTAGCAAAACTAAAAACCAAATTCAGCGACACAGTTGTCTTCTGTGGCTAATAGCAACATATTAGCAAGAGGCTAATAAATAGCCTATAGCCTGTCCCTCACGTCACACTAGAAATCTGCATACCTTTATCTTTTGCCCGTTTCTCCTCTTCTTCTTTTCTTCTTTTTCTGAACTGGGCACCTGATGGCTTCTTTGGTCTTTTACCTTTATCCATGATGAAGATGAAGACTCGACATCATTAACTTTTGCATGACCTTTTGCCAACACCGTCCGTTCGCCCGTCAATCAACCGGAGTCACGTGACATCACGTAAATAAATTCACGGAGATTGACATAGATTATTATTATTTTTTTTACATTTTTCACATAACCCCCCTCCCTGTTGCCGACCTCTGCAGTCGCAAGTTGATCCCCCGCCGCCCCCCTCCCTCTTGCCTCTTCTGACAAACACACATAACCTGTATGACTCTGACTCTCAGCAGCAAGTTGACGTGAGGGCGCCCAACCGCCCACTCCACCAACTTTGACATGGAAATGAGCGGCGGTAGTATAGAGATATGGCGACATTTTTTATTATTATTATTTTTTATTTTTTTTATTTTTTTTTGGAGGGCGCTCGCTCGTGTGCCCTCACATAGATTGCGCCCTGGGCGGTCGCCCACATTGCCCATAGCAAAAACCGGCCCTGGCCATGGAGACCTGGCGTGGTATGGTCAAAAGCTTATAGTATACTAAAAGTACCGTGAGGAGAATCTCGCATGTTGCCTCATTCATGCCAACCCTGACCTACACCATCGTTACACAGTATGTGGATAGACCAATTGCCTCTATCAAATAATGCTCCCACTGCAGAATCACGTTATGTTACACCACTACTCACCCCATGAACATTGTTTATGCTGTTATATAACGTATATATTGAAGATTTCAGGGGTGCAGTATGTGCAATGTATGTAATGTAAAAAAAATAGCACTTCAAGAAAAAACATAAATAATCAATTAAACTAAATAAATATCTTCAACTACAAAAGTGTAGCAAGTAGTTAAAACTTGTATATATGTGTGAATGGGATTATGCATGTGTGGGTTTATTTATGCAATAGCTCATAATTATTCAAAATATCCAATAATACAAACATTTTATTTTGAGTTACGTTATTTCAATGCATAAATATTCATTGCTTAGAATTCAATGGGTTTTTATTTTTAAAATCCGATGGCACAGATTTACTTCCATAAGTGATGCACAACACTGCTTAGAGGGCTCAAAATTAAGACTCGCCAAACTGGGTAAAGTAGGCTGAAGTTATTGAGTCCACCCGCCACTTTCGGCTGGACACATCTTGTCCTTCAGCTGCAGAGAGCTGAGAGCAGTCAACAGCAGCCTATAGACACATTTTGAAATAAGCCATGGAAGTACTACTCGCAAAAACATTCACAACAACCTATTTTCGTTTTATGCGGAATATTCAAGGCGCTGGTTCTCCGCAGAAAAAAGTGGGGCGCATCAACCCTGCACGCATACAGCATGCGCGCTGTTTACAAACATTCAGTCACGAGGAGATTCAACCTTTTAAATTGAGCAGCATGAATGTGTTCAACATGAATGTGTTCATTTGAATTGTTTAAATATGCTACAGTCAGTACCGGTTCTTTCAATACGCACACTACGCACGTTGCGTAGGGCCCCGCACATGTATTATTTATAATATAGGCCCCGTGAAAAAACAAACAAAAAACCTGACAACGTAACTGTTCGTCGCGGACGTCAGATAGCTACCCATGCGCATCATTGCATCATCAGTGTAGAAAGATGAAGCGGAGCTATCCTTCGGGGAATGAAAAAAGGAAGAGGAAGGAACTTGAAAATGAACTGCGGGAGCAGCAGTCAGGTAAAGCCTTTAACTCTCCTCTCCTGGTGGGAGAAGGGAGGGACAGTCCATGTTAGACCTACAGGGCGGTGAGCCCTTGGGGATCCCCGGTCTCTGTGTGCGTCTTGCTAGCTTCTATAATTTTAGTTGTAGCCTTGTATAGTTACAACTGCACTTAACAAAATGGAAAGTAATGGATACATATTGACTAAGATTGAAGTTTGTTTGCTTGGATATCCCACAGGCAAATATAGACGCAGATACGATTTATTCTTGGTGAATAAATAAAACTCGTGAAATATTATGACAATGGTGCTAAATAATAAACACTTATTAATAGAGTGAGATCATACTGAGAAATATCAAACTGTTGCTTGAAGTATTGGTTTGATGTTTTGAGGTTAGTACGTTGTTTATTATGGCATTTTACTCTCCTTTCATTTTATAAAGACACGTTCATTGTAAATCGAAAACATGTCGTTTTGTTAAGCTCAAGTCTTCTCACGACTCAATTTGTTTGCCTAGCAACCACTTCAACAGAAAATGGACAATATGGATCTGCTAAATAAAATGGATGAGTGGAAGCACTGGGTGTCAGGTGCGACGGTTGAAAATTTTGGGGGTTCAGTTAGGAGGGCCCCTTGGCAGAATTTTGCCTAGGGCCCCATGGAGGTCTGAACCGGCTCTGGCTACAGTGGTCATTTGTTTAGCCAATTCATGTAAAACAATGAGGGTTTTGATTGTAGCGTAGCCTGTGATAAAATAAATAAGTTGTTACATTTCGTGCACTCGCTCAAATTGATCGCTGTATAGACTACCGTAGGTTTATGAACTAAACGGCGGCAAGCTAGCGAAAGCCGGCGGCAAGCTTTGCGGAGTACCGGTATTTAACAACCATGGCGAATCAAAATATGATCACACACTTCTTCTTCTTCTTTATATAGCCTGCCTATCAATTTTTTTAAGTGCAATAAACACGGACAGTATCCGACCGATTTTTTTCCAATTTGACCGGTAAAATGAAACCTTCCCGGTCACATGACCGGCACCAATTTCTTCTAGCGGAAACACTGATACAGATCAGAGTTCCCGTTGTCCGGTAATTACTGGAAAAAAATGAGGAGGACCGAAAATTCTAAATGTCTCCGGTCAGAATGACCGATTTGAAATAAGGCCCCGTCCACACGGAGCCGAAACGGGCGAAAACGATCCGGTATTGTTTTATGCTTAATGTTCAAGGCGCTGGTTCTCCACAGAAAAAAGTGGAGCGCATCAACCCTGCGCTCATACAGCATGCGCGCTGTATACAAACATTCAGTCACGAGGAGATTCAACCATTGAGCAGAACAAAATTGAGCGGGTCCTATGTTCCCCTGTAGCCATACATACCGGGGAGCATAGGACCCTTTTTGGGAAAAGCGGGGAACATAGGACCCTTTTCCCAGAAAAGGGTCCTATGTTCCCCGTAATCTATCAATCTTTAAAAATATTTAAACTTTGACACGGCATTCGCGTTATGACAGCCAATCGGCATTCAACAGAGTGAAATGTCTAACGTAACAGCCAATCAGTGTTCAACCGGCCAACTCAGTGCAGTGCAGACAGTCCGGGGTGAACTGCAGCATGGAGGAGAAAGTGATTGTTGCCGTTTGCGACTCCCGGAGCTCTTTATATAATAGTATATAATATAATTGTATAATAATATCACGGCCAAAAGCTCTGTGCGCCTCCGGATGGCCGTAACCCGGGGAGCTCTCGTAAGGATTGGGCTTCTCGGGGTTTGTTTACCGGCGTATGAATATACTGCGTCAGGTTCTCCGACGTCTCTCCCTCTTCCACAAAAGGTAAAGACATGCAATGGTAGTTATCTCGGCCGGAATTTGGCAGTAATGGTGGAAAAAGTAACAGACCGGGGAACATAGAACCCTTTTTAAAAAAATGGTCCTATGTTCCCCGGTCACATACATATCGGGGAACATAGGACCCTTTTTTGGGAAAAGCAGGGAACATAGGACCCTTTTAAAAAAAAAAAGGGTCCTATGTTCCCCAGTCTCATACAAAGAGGGGAACATAGGACTCGGGGAACATAGACACGCTCCCCTATAGACTACCGTAGGTTTATGAACTAAACGGCGGCAAGCTAGCGAAAGCCGGCGGCAAGCTTTGCGGAGCACCGGTATTTAACAACCATGGCGAATCAAAATATGATCACACACTTCTTCTTCTTTATATAGCCTGCCTATCAATTTTTTTAAGTGCAATAAACACGGACAATTTCCGACCGTTTTTTTTCCAATTTGACCGGTAAAATGAAACCTTCCCTGTCACATGACCGGCACCAATTTCTTCTAGCGGAAACACTGATACAGATATAGATATTAATATCATTGCTCTATGGGGGGGGAAACAATTCTGAATCAGCAAATGTTGCTATTGCCAGGTTAGGCTCTTGTCTAAATAACTGCAGCCCTATTCATTTTTTCTACAATTATTACTGCACACCAGGATATAATATTGATTGTGAATCTCAAATGAGACCAAGATGACATGCTCAAAGGTAATTAGAGTGAAATGCAAGGGGTTATGCAAGTTTTCGATCACACTGTGTGCTACAAAATTTATTTTTATGCTACTGAATTTTTGTGCTTGCTGGCACCAGTGCTACCACTTAAAAAAAAAATAAGCGAACAGCCCTGGATATGCATTTATAGTTCTTCCTTAATGTATTTACTGTTTTTATATTCTTGCTTTTAACAGGATGAGTTGGATGACACTGCACAGGTCTGGAACACACACACCATCAGGCCATCGAAAAACCTTAACGTCCCCAGCGGTCGGCCGAACGTGATGTTTGCATTACCTGAACTCTATGGGACAAGAGACTTCCTTTCCCCAATTGAAGATGGTGATTTTCAACTGTGCAAAAATGAATGTATCTTTCGCCAGACCAAACCGTTTGATCCAGATCTATATGAACTATGCAACATCTTTATGGCTGATTCCAATCTCACTCTAGCAACAGATCCATATCAGGCAGTGAATTTGTACATGCACCTCAGAGAGGCCATCAGGGCATGTGTGTAGGTCAGACGTATTTAGTTGTGTCTTGTGTTGAGCTTCGAAGTGGCAGGATTTTTTGGTCACATAAGTAATCCACCTTGCTGTCCTTTTCCTTTTATAAGTTTCCTTTAAAGTCATAGCTCAACATCTCTAGCTTTTGGCAAATGTTACATTCCTACGATAGTTTAGAAACACAGAAATGAGGGGGGGCTTTATAGACAAAGCCTGTAAAAAGTAAATCAAATGTGTATCAATTTCAGAACTTTACTTTAACAAATGTATCACTTTTTTCAGTTAGAATTGTATTTAACAAAAAAGGTAACTGGCTTCAGTAACTAAATGTGAATACTTATTCTGAGTTTTTCTAGATAGAATATCATTGGATTTCAAATGATGGGACCAAAAAAATGGATGTATCTATCTATCGAACTCTGAACATCTGATTGCCAATCAGTACAAACATTGACGTGTTACCGACAGAAAAGCATTTTGAAAATATCTGTTCATTTACAACCTGTAGTTTCAAATACTGAGAGAGGGGTTAAAAAACGACAACACACGCTATTCATGTTTTTGTTGAGACTGGAACATTTTTTATTACTGTAACTATATTGCTATCCCGTATGTGGAACTCTGAATAAACAAAAAATCGCCCAACAAGTTTGGTGCTGTTTCCTGATATTTTCAGGCCATATTTTTCACTGGCCACATTAGCTAGATGAAAAACGTAACAATGAATTAATAATTGTACTTCTTCAAGAACAATTGACTTAATTGTTCTTGTAATCAGACTAGTATTACTTTTCATACCATGACAAGTTCCTGCAGTCTTCTTCTTAATGTCACATGATGTTGCTATGGTGTCAAGACAGCTGATTGTATACAGCAGTGGGTGCGTTCGTCCTGCCGGTTCAAGTAGGATGACCTGAAACCTGTATAAAATCAGCTGGCTTGACACCACAGCAACATCATGTGACATTTAGAAGAAGACTGCAAAAGTATGAAAAGAAAAGTAATACTAGTTATATATTATGTACACTATCTATTATTATCTACACTAGTAGTTAGTTTCGTCGTCTGAGACGTCTTGCTAGCCTTCGTGACACTCCTTTGGGATCGAGCTCTTTCAACAACAACCGCACATCCTCTTTCCTCACACGCAGTCCATGCTCCCTGCATTTAGCGTACATCCATCGGTATTCGGTACCCGTGAGCTGTCCAGAGTACCGCAGTTGGTCGTTAATAAAATCCACCAGAACCGACAGGTCAGAGTATGCCTTGCGGCGAGTGTCCCCTATCTCGCAGTATCCTCTTCAGATGTCTCTCACTTATGTGGAAGACGTGCCTACTGGCAAGTATTGATTTGTTGTCCGAATATTTGAGGCCAAGCTCAAAATAAACGATGATAAAACTCCCAAGCTCCATCGTTGTGGTTGTTAGTTTTTCCTCTGACCCGGAAGTTAAATTCTGACCCGGGAGTTGGTTTGCGATATCTCGCAAACCAAATTATTCGTTTTCTCTCTGCTTTTTTTTTTCAACCAAAATTATTTTTTTCCTCCATGTCCTTTGGGGGGCTCCGTACCATTACTGCTGCTGTTGCCATTGGACATGGCTAAATCTGTTTTGCCTTCCCGCGTGAGAGTCAGGTATCCAACGAGAATGATGCGCCAACTCGTTTGACCGCGATCTAGCATCTAGGATCGATTGCTCTTTCTTGGGTCCCCGGATGTTAACACTGAATTTCGTACATTGAATTTTGATGGTGACTTTGGCGGGCTGAATTTTGGGATGCTGAAAATATTTGAGTTGAATACTTTAACGTTGAATTTTTTAACATTGAAAAATAAAGGTGATTATGATATATTGAAAATGTAAAGAGTTAAATTCAGAGGCAAAAAATTCAGATAGGTTATTTCCATGCATAAATATTCAGTGCGTATAATTCAATGTGTTTTTATTTTCAAAACCCGATGGCACAGATTTACTTCCATAGAAATCCCAATCACACTTTCAAAAAGCAGCCTATGGGGATACCAGCGTTCAGAGACAAGTGTCTGTCTCGCAAACAATCTTCTCAAACGAGATCCGATATCTCCGTCCCGCCTCCTCTCTCAGAGTCTTCTGAACCAGGCGTTGTGCTGTCCCTCCCCAGAGGTTCAGCCGTATCGTAGCAGGGCTGCCTGGATCTGACATTCAAGAGCATGGGACGGCATGTGAGTTTGCTGGTAACCGCAAGGTTTCTGGTTCGATTCATACTGTCGAGGTGTCTCTGAGTAAGACACCTCACCCTGACTGCTCTTGAAGAGCTGGCTGTTGCCCTGCCGTCTGTGTGTGAATGTCTGCATGAATGGGTGAAGGTTAGGTAGTATTGTAAAGCTCTTTGAGAAAAGTGCTGTATAAATGCAGTCCATTTATCATTTATGGCTGGCTGAATATGGGAGGGGTCAAGGGTCAAACATGTATGTGCGATCCAAGCCCTGGCTGCCTGGTGGTCTCGCTGTATGTAGGAGGGCTCGCCTGCTTCATGTAGACGGTCAGAGGCAGCAGGAGATCTCTCACTGGGCCGTACCCATCGGGCAGCAAAGGTGTGTGTGTGTGTGTGTGTGTGTGTGTTTGTGTGTGTGAGTGTGAGTGTGCGTGTTTGTGTATGTGCATGTTTGCAGATATGTGCATATGTGTGTAATCCCCCGGCCATCAGTAGGGGGGTGTGTCCTTTGCTGGGGATCTGCAGGGGAAGTGTGTGTGTGTGTGTGTGTGTGTGTGTAGTGGGGGGGGGGGGGGGGGGGGGGGGGGGTAGAGGTCAGGGTTGGGGAGGGTACACCACATCTCCCTCACTCAGAGCACCCCTCCTCTAGCAGTCACACTGGCCGTAGAGAACTGTAACAGGACATGAGTAAGACCAGAACTTATCTTGGGGGAATGTAGCAGTCTGGCGGCTATCTTGAAGGACACTAAGTCCTTTCCTTCCTCCAGGGAAAGTGCACATTTGCGCGAGAGACATTGGAATAAGAAATATACAATCATATTAAATTACTGCAAATAACAACAAACGGCGTGAGAAAGGATGGATGAGTTTGTAACGGAAGGAGTTTTCAGTGAGTCTCGTCTGAGTCTCTCGTCGAGTGGTGGGAATTAAGAAGGGAACATTTAGCCTGAGGAGATGATTCGTAGGGAGCTGCTGGATGCCAGGAGGGCATTGAGAAGCTCAAGGGATGGAGATGGAGGGCCGAGACGGAAGAAGAACAGGGGTGAGTTGGAGATCTCTGGGTCTCAGCAACTATCCAAACAAACCCAGCCCATGCAGTTTGTGTTGAGATTTGATTATGCTAGGGACGCCACGATCTCCGCTGACATTTAGTTTGCTTCATGGAGAGGACAGTGAAGAGGAAGACAGGAAGGAGAAGGATCTGCGTCCATAGCATAGGACCACACATTGGAATCAAACCTGTTTGTTTCAAGGCAAGTTGTTCTTTAAATTATTCACTTGACAGCCCTGTCTCCCTTTGGAGGGTTTTATTTTAGCATCGCTGGTTTTTTAAATCATACATTTAAAAAATGCTAACATGTAAGCTATTTATTATTAGCATTAGCCCAAGAGCACCTGCCCATGAGCACACACTGTTACAGCCTTTAGCCCTTCTGTGGAACAGTAGGTAAATACTTGACTTGACTGTGCAAACTACGACAGGCTTTTTTAGTATGACCAAAAGCCTTTACATTTGGGGCATACTTATTGGAAAGGGGTTGGTTCAGAATTCTGCATGTGGAACGAATACCATGAACCATCTACAAACATATTCTGACAATTAACATTGCAGGACATAGAACTCAGGATTCAGGTTATTTAGAAGATGCTTTTATCGAAAGCTGTTTGAAAAGTGAATTCTGATACAGGTCAGTGAGCAGCAGACATCTTGTACAGGGATGGCTACAGGCAGACTGTGGACATCAGAGCTCAGACCCTCATACATCAAGCTCTCATCATCCAGGTGTCTTCACAGGACCAAGGAAAGATGTCGTCTCGAGGAACACTTGTGCCACCCATCAACCACTCACTCACAGCGGCAGCGCTGAAACCACTCTAGTCCACATTAACTGTACAAACCAAGGCTAGGCTCCAACGCTGCTGTTCCAGCTCGCTGTGAGCAAACAGCACGGCCGGGGTTTCCCCCCCAACCCGAGGAGTCACACTCGGCTCAGTCAAAGTGAGACACCGGTCCGAAGTGTGAGCGACCAAAATAGGCCACACACACACACACACACACACACACACACACACACACACACACACACACACACACACACACACACACACACACACACACACACACACACACACACAAGGAATAGACGAGAGACACAGAGATTTTTCGAGCGTTTCAAAAGTTGAGCAATTGCGACTTTCCATGTCTTCCCCCATCCCAAAAATGTGGGACCCCAGAGCCAAGGGGCCTTTGGTTGGCACGGATGACCGGGGGGCCGCAGCGTGCGCTGGCTGTTTGTTGTGAACTAGATGGCATGTGTTCCTGTGCGCAGGCATCCAATGATCCATAGAGAGAACCCCCCACCCCCCGGGGATTTAGTGGAGGATTTGGTGGTAGGATCGGGTTGCGCTTTTTACATCTCTGCCGACCCCCCCCCTCTCATCTCTCTCTCCTGCGTGTGAGATTACCAATCTTGGTAACCATGGAGAGTGAATCACCCCTCTGATGCACAGACATCAGGCCCAGAAGGGTCTCCGCGGGGAGGGGGGGCTGCTGCATGAGAACATGGAGGGGGGCCTTTTGTAGAATGCGTCATGGAGACATTCGAAGTGCCGATTATTGTTGTGTTTTTTGCCAACGCTTTTTTTAAGAATGTGTCATGAAACCGTTTGTGAGGCAGGTTTTAGTCTCCCTGTCGTTATGGTGGAGCGGTCCCTAGAAAACGCATTGTGTTGAAGCCCTGTTTTTGTTCGCTCGGCTTCCGTTACGGTTTATGGCGTCCAAGGACACAAATTATTAGCATGGATAGGTTATCACGAGCCCTGCTTGGATCACGTATAAGCATCCAACTTCAACAGCAATAATCAATACTGTTAATTCCTCCCTTAGGCGGTTAAAGTTCCTATTACCAGCCAGGTCAGACCCATCAATCATTGCTCTTTTAAGCTAGTATTAGCGAATAGCTAGCGACCCCCAAGCCTGTATGTTGAAGGTCAGGATGTGGAGGATATGGTATTCGCCTAGTGGTTAGGGGGTTTGACTCCAAGCTGAAAGGTTCTGGGTTCGATACCCAATATCAGAGCCTGCATCCCTCAACCCCTACCCGTTCCTGAATGACGTGTTTTTGAATTCAATATGAGTGAGCTGGGATGTATGCATCATCATAATGAACAAATAGTAACCAACCACATGTTTTTGCAACCATTTATTTCACAGCAAATTCTTCTTAGCACAAACAAGTTGGAAGAAGAGCTTTTGGGGTTTTCCATCGTTAAAGCAGTGTGTGTGTGTGTGTGTGTGTGTGTGTGTGTGTGTGTGTGTGTGTGTGTGTGTGTGTGTGTGTGTGTGTGTGTGTGTGTGTGTGTGTGTGTGTGTGTCTGTATGTGTATGTGTGTGTGTCTATGTGTGTGTGTGTGTGTGTTTTAATGTCCTGGTGAGGAGAACTGAACTCATCCTCCGCTGTCACTTAATCAATGAGCTTCGCAACGCTTTGCTAATGCTAATTATCCCCCGCCTGCCTGTGAGTTGGGCCGGTCCGAGCCAGGCACTTCAGTGAATCAGAGAACAGGAGGATCTGTAATGGGTGTACTTAGAAGTATTGCAAAGCCCAAACAGTGGTGTCGGCAGTTTGTGTGTTTGGTTGTGATCTCATTTTCTCTGTTGGTGAGGACATGGGGTGAATGTAGTTGACTGCGATGGCGTGGGACCAAACTGTATCTGTGGTCTCACCTTTTGACCAACCCGATCGGAGAGAGAGAACTGCAGATCTTTGGTGTTTGGTGATAATGGACTAATAATAATGATAATTCATTATATCTATATAGCGCTTTTCATTACCCAGAGACACTTACAGTGAAGGGGAGGACCTTACTCACCACCACAAGTGTGTAGCACCCACTTGGGTGATGCACGCCAGCCAATCTGCGCCAGAACGCTCACCACGCACCAGCTTGAGGTAGAGAGTGAGGGAATTAATGAGTCAGCCAATTGTACAGGAGGATTATTAGGGGGGCCAGATTGAATTAGCCTGTTTTGGCCAGGACACCGGGATACCCCCTACTCTTTGCGAAAAGTGTCCTGGGATCTTTTATGACCACAGTGAGTCAGGACCTCGGTTTTATGTCTCCTCCGTAGGACGGCGCCTTCCACAGCACATTGTCCCCGTCAAGGCACCGGGATTGATGAGTGAAGGGGCCAGAGGGAAGAGTGCCACCTATTGGCCACCACCCGACACCAATTTGGTATTCCCGGCGGTCTCCCATCCAAGTACTAACCTGGCCTGACCCTGCTTGGCTTCCGAGATCAGATGAGATCGGGTGTGTTTTCTTCTTGGTTTTTTTTATTATCAAAAATACCAATTTATATATACAAAAGACATTCATCTGTAAATATTTACACAAACCAATGACATACACACAGGAATCACATTCATGTTGAGGGGTAACCAAACAAAAAAAAAGAAAAAGAAATCACTTAATAATAACACATGCGCCTGATAAACATAGAGGCACACTCAGAAATGAAATGCTAGTTTCCCTTCCGATGTTACAGATATAAAACCACACCCGTCAATAAAACATTTAGCAAAGTCCTCAGCACCATATCAAACCCACATTTCTCCTGACAACAGATTCAAACAAATCCCACACATTAACCTTTTTCCCCTCAAAATGAGCAAGATTCCTTCTTGACATAATAGCATACCTTACGTGGCTTGACACACAATTAAACAAACGAACATTCACATCTTTCCTTTTCCCATTTACTCCAAACAACAACATTTTGTTCCATTCATATGCTTTTACAAAACCCTGTTCCCAGTTTTTAAACAGCATATCTTTTAACTCCAAAACAAAACTACGTAGACATTGACATCGGATATATATATGTAACAAGTCTTCTGGCTCAGTTTCACACATGTCACATTCTCTTTTGTTCTCTTTGTTAATCTGATGCAGCGCTGTGTTTACATAGATCCTGTTGTGTCTCATCATGAAGTCATTGTTTTCACATTCTATTGCATTATATCTGATTTGTTGGTTTTCCCATATCAACTGTACATTCATACCTGGCAGAACCCTCTCCCACATTTGTTCTGATGCCGGTCTTCAGTTTCGCTATCAGTTCTAAATATATGTTTTTTACTTTTAATTCTTTAAACTCTTTACTTGCATCATTTTTAACAAACACTAGTTTAGGTAAAGGTCCATCCCCTGTCCTCACACACTCTCTCTCAATCAAATTCCTCCAGTCTCCAGGCATACTCCCCTTAATTATATCATACATTTTTACAATCATATCTCTCCTAGCATCCTCATCCCATTCTCTTACGCAGTCTACCATTGCCTGCCCTGGCAGAAACCCAGGCACAAACTCATAGACCATGTCCTTTACTTGCCTAATTCCTGCATCCATGAAAACCTTATTGTATAGCATTTTGTTGTTATGCTGTATTATAGGATTGGGAAAAACGTGTTTATTCATTACTTCGGTTACATTACTACAATTGTATGATATGTTGGGTAGGAATTCTCCCCACGCTCTGAACACCTCTTGGTAGAAAAAAGGCACTTTTTCATACATTGGTTCTTTCAAAACCATAAGCAGACTATTCTCTCCACATCTACCAGCCATCTGAACGTACATTTTAAAGAATTGTTTCCACCCATAGTCATTCACATCATGGAGATACTTCTTCACTGTTTTAACCCTCAGTGCTTTACGTTTTGTGTCAATGTCCACCAGTTTTAACCCTCCCTCACTTTACCCTGCTATCAACGTTTTGTGGGATATCCTCACACCCTTCCCATCCCACAAGAAGTTTGAAGTCAGCTGATTTAATTTGGATAGAACCCATACCAGAAGATCTAGTGCACCCAAAAGATACACACATTTGGATAATAATAAGGAATTAACAACTATTACCTTACCTTTTAATTTAAATTTCCTCTGCTTCCATGCATTTAAAGTGTGTTTTATCTTATTTATCACTCCTGTCCAAGTGACATCTTTTGCTTCCTTTTCGTTTGGACCTATGTTTACTCCTAAAACTTTGATGCAGTCTACCACTCTAAATGCAATCATACTGTCTCTACCCTATCCCTCTCCTGACCTATACACATTAGTTCATATTTTTCTATATTCACTTTAGCCCCTGCTGCCCTCCCATATGTTTCCATGCGTTTCATAATTATATTGATGCTGTCCATATTTTCTACTGTTATTGTCATGTCATCCGCATATTGTTGAATTATATTAATTTTCTCACCTGGTATTTGTATTCCTTTTGTATTACTATCCTTTTTTATAAGGACAGCAAAGGGTTCAATACATGCTATATAACAGTGCTGATAAAGGACAGCCCTGTCTCACTGACCTCTCCAAAGCAAAGGTGTCTGCATCAGTCCATTGCATTTGACCCTACTCTTAGCTTCCTTATACAGCAGCCTGATCCAACTCACTATTCTATCCCCAAACCCAAACTCTTTCATACTCCGAAACAAGAACTCATGCTCCACTCTATCAAAAGCCTTATTCAAATCTACACTCAACACTATCCCAGACTGTTCTTTCATGTGCCTAACAACGTCCCTAACTGTCCCTATTATATCTGCTATGTCTCTCCCTTCGACACTATGCCTTTGTCTGTGATATTATTCCTCCCATTGCCTTCTTAATCCTATACGCTAAAACCCTTGTTAATATCTTATAGTCACTAATAATAAACTAATTGGCCTATAATTCCCTAACTCCAACTTACTCCCCTTATTTTTAAATAATATTGTGATTACCCCAGTAGCCATGGATTCTGAAACCAGTTGTACCTCCTCCATGCTTTGGTATACCATTAGCAGTATGGGTGCAAACACATCAGCAAACTCTTTGTAGAATTCACTGCTAAGGCCATCTGAACCTAGCCTGGCTCCGCCCGCCTAAGTACTTCCGCTCAATTTGAATTTCCCTTCAGTACTAGGTCTGGACCTGCTGTATGTAATTTGGTTTTCTGGCGCCGCCACAGCGGCGCCCAATCAGCGAACAGAGGGCGTGTCTGAGAACAATGATGATAAAGTCGTGCGCCAGTTTGAGTTGTTGTTGTAGGTCGGTAGTTGATTTACAATGTGCAATTTTTCCCTGATAAATTAAGTTTGACGAACAAAACCTGCAGCTGTCGTTGACGGACATTTTCGTGCAGACGCGCAAGGTGTTTGGTTTGTGTACAACCTGCGCGTGATTCCCGGCGCATCGTTAGCGATTGGTTATGTTAGCGAAACGTTAGCGATTGGTTATGGCAGATCCAGAGTGGCACTGGGCAGATCCAATCATTTTAAACTTCAACAGACACCCGTCAGAATCGTCGTAAGTAACACGTCATCACCAAGCGTCCGCTGCATGGACCATAATAAAGTCTGCCGCCAGTCAGAGTTCTAACAACAATGGACAACAACACAGAGAACACATTTCACACTTTGCTGAGTCTGTTGCTTATTTGGATATATGTTTACCGTTTAATGGGAAAGAAGGCTCGTCGCCTTTATTATGTCCGTGGTCGTCGCATGGACTATACGTCATCCAGCTCAGGTTGCGTAGCCGTGCGTGTGCACGTGTCGGCTCATTAGCATCTGTACCGTAGCGGCCCGTACCGTAGCGGCCCGTACCGTAGCAGCACACCTCTCCCAAGTGGCCAAATTGGCCTGGCCTGGCCAGACTGGCCACACTCACACTGGCAGATTTGAGCACGGTTAGGTGTGAAAACGGCCACGGACACGGCCAGATGGCCTAGTGTGAGTGCACCCTAAGAGTGGTAAAAGTATATTTCACCTCTTGTATTTGGCTCACAATGATTTCCTTAACTAGAACCAGGTCTATTCTACTCTGTCTAAGGGTCCCCATAACCACCTGCCTCCGCAAAAAACACTTTTCGTTCTGCATTTTCCTCCCTCCATATGTCCACCATTTTGTGTTCTGCCATCATGCTTTTCAAAAAGTTTCTTGACCCATCATACCTGTATTTTACATTATTTGAATAATCTAGTCTTGATAATTTTACATTATAGTCACCAACCATCATACAACCTCCCGTGCACAGAACCTCCAAGTCCTCAAAAAAACCTTTTCTCAGTTCCTCCACGTTTGGTGCATATATATTGATTAATTTGTATGTGTTTTTATTGTGGACAAATTCTATCGCTATAACGCGTCTATTCCCTCCACAAAAGGTTTGCTTGACACCACTAACAGACCTCTCTCTGACAAGGATAGCCACTCCACATGCCTTCGCACTCCCATTGTCTATAAATATGGGCCCTTTCCAAAGTTTTCCAAGGGTTTTCACAAGTTCATTATCCCAATGCGTTTCTTGAAGGCACAATATGTCAGATTTACAGAGTTCAATCGTTCTTTCTATTTTGATCATGTTCCTTAGGCCGTTTGCATTTAAGGATGTTATTATGACCATACCTTCCTCTCTTTTGGCTCCCTTTTGTCCCTCTTTTTGATCATTCTCTTCCTGCTGGCTTTCAACGTATTGTAATCCATCGACTCTCCTTCCTCCGATGTTCTCGTCTCCATCACCTCCATGCTTGAATCGTCCGGCTCCTTAGGTGAAGCAGTCGCAGCAGCAGCCCCGCCGCCCTGGTCGGCCGCCTCTTCGTTCATTCACCCGGGCTGAGGGAGTTTTGGGCGCTGTGCTAGCGCCTTCCTCCATACTTTGCCCTGATGCTCCTCCCGTCATGCGACCCGTCTCACCGGACACTCCATCCGCACTGCTGCCGATGGTGGATGGGATAATTTCACCCCCGCTGGCAGCTCCGGTGTCCTCGTCTTGCTGTCGCTGATCCTCCCCGGACCGGGAAACGCGCTCGCTGCCGCCGGCTGGCTCCGCGTCCACCGTCCTCTCCTCTCCGCGTCTCCCCCCCTGCAAGTCACAATCCCTAGCATAGTGTCCCTGGCACTTGCATTTTTAAAAGGTGAAGTATGGGCATTCTCTTAAAATATGTCCTGGCTGGATGCACAGCCTGCAGACCTTCACCTGCCTGCCTCATGAATTACGCGGAAGTACTCCCCTCCGTCTAGTGTCTCGAACTTTGTTGAGTAGGGCAGTGACTGTACAAGTTCAGTGAATTGTACTTTACAGAACCTTGTCCCGTCCACCACGTCTGTCCCAGGCCATTTCTTTCTTTTGATGGGCGAAATCGCCCTCACGCCCCACGTTGAGAGTTTCTGCCTAATTTCAGCGTCAGTTATATAAGATGGCAAGTTTAGAAATGAAACAACTATTTCATTGCTGCGTACTTCTTTGGCAGTCACCCGATTTTTTTTGATTTTGAAACCATTTAATAACCTTGTCTTGCCCTTTCCCTCCTGCATGGTTATCTCGTAAATGTTCTTACTTTTGAACCTGCATGCCAGAACAATCCCGCACTTTTCCTTGATTCCCCGCAACAGTTCCATCATGGTTATGTAATCTTCACGACCAGCTCTACAATCAATGTCAGCTCCTTTTTATAGCCACAATCACTCTCACTTTCTCCCGCATTAATTAGTCTCTCTTTATCTCTCCTACTATTCGCCATGCTTTCTTTCTCAATAGGCCTATTAACGGAATTGATCGTCTGTGTTATTCCTTTCTCGCTCGCTTCAATATGTCCAGAATCATTCTCCCGTTCTACATGTGTCAAACTGTTCTTAACTTCCATGTTTTCATTTACAAGTTTTTCCATCCAATCACTAAAAGCATAATCAATCTCAGGTTCTGCATGAATCAAAGTGGCCTTACCTTCTATTTTGTCATTTATCAAATTATCCATCCAATCAAAAAAAGTATGAAACAATCCCCCAAACAGCCAGGCTGCAGGGGAAATTAATCACACATAACACGATCACAAATACACCTTATGACTCACAAGCACACGCGGTCCCAACAAACACTCGACTGCTCTCTGCTCACTTCCTGTTTGCACACCTGAACGGGATCGGACGAGATCGGGCGTGCTCAGGGTGGTATGGCCGCCTAGAATAGGATTTGAATAAATAAGCTTTTGCATTGGATTCCAGTATCCAATCCCTCATGAATAAAGTGAGATGGGGGATACAAGCGTCCACCCAGGACTGTAGCAGTGCATCATAAAAAAAAACAAGAATAAAATCCGAAAGCTTACAGCTTACGTCAGTGACAGAAGATGAGCATCAGGGATTCACTCACCATGGCGGAGTCCTCGCCTGTCAGATCCTGGCAGCGTTCTGTCGCCAGCATCGTAGATACACCAGAGAAGTTACACACGTATTTTATCAACATCACATCACCAGGCCTACCACAGTCGACTGCTGTGCAGTCAGTCGAGCAGCAGTGGTGGGGTCGGACTGTATATGGACTTAGCGTCTGTCAGGTAAATGGAAACTTCAACTTTATTAGCCCTTTAACACAATGACAGTCTCAAAGGGCTGCATTACACAACACCCTCTACGTAACAGCATGCTAAAGGGAAAGGAACAACTCTCCAATCCCAGAGAGAAGAAACCTGGAGAAAGAGCAGGGAAGAGGAATCCCTGCTTCCAGGGGCCGCTAGGATTGCAAAGGGTGCCAGGAAGGACGTACATCATGGTACCATGACGAGCAAAACAGCTAATCATATGAACAAGATATCCCTGTATTTCTGGCGGCAGGATCAGGATACACAACACCTTCTCTCCAGCCTGTGTTGATTTGTTGACTTTTGAAAAATAAAAAGCGGACCGCTGATTGGACGATGGTCACGGCGGTTGTCGTGCCAATGGGTGTATTGATCCCCCGGCCAGAGTTTTGTCTTGGACCTAGAGCAGCAGTATATCGACCGCCACTATGGCCGCCAGAGGCAAGCTCACTGGCTGATGACGGGGGAGGGGGCAGAAGGGGCCATTAAACGCTCGGTGTTGGCACTCGGAGAAACGACTAAACTGCAGTGTCTGCGTTACTAATTACCATGGTGGTCTCAAGATGAACGTACAATAGAGCCAGTGGAAGAGATACACTGGAACACATAATAGGCTCAATAGGCCCATGCATTGGGCTATATACTAAACTTTCGGGTTGTTCTGAAGTCAGGGCTTTCTCGAAGAAACGTTATCCCATATTAAATCGCATGTTTAAATTTACATTTAGGGCATTTAGCAAACGCTTTTATCCAAAGCGATTTTCAATAAGTACATTTGTCAGAAAATGGTGAAATAACAATATATCGCTGTCTGTACAGTAAGGATGGTCATAGAACCAAGTGCAAAGCACTAACAATCGCTAGGTTAACCCATTCCCCGTACACAACAAAGATAGCTAGGATAAGACACTACACAACTAAGTACTATAACGGTTATCCATGTGGCTGCTCTCACGTGATTATCAGATTAAGATATTCCCATGAAATGAGCATAATTTTCTTAAAACATGGAAACATATCATAGTGTACAGCCATATACAAACAAGGACCCCCCCGTCCCTCTGAAGCTCCTCTGTGCTTGGCGATGATGGATTATAAACGAGGGTCAAAAGGAAGAGTGGGTGACTTCCGGCTTTGTGAACTGTGTAGTGACACAAACTTTTGGGCACTCTTGGGCATTTTACATATTTCGTATATTTATTTTGATTCTTCCTACGCAGAATTACTTGTGTTTCGACTGTCGAAATGCCTCCAAAACACTTTCACAACCGAAGCTAGCTCTGAACTCTGAATCCCCCCCCCGCGCGTGCTCGCCACATTGTAGATATCTCGGCCCTCAACTGCGAGATTCTCTCCTCATTGCGCAAAGATATTACGGAGGTTTTTTGAATATGGAGTTACAAGCTACTGTGGAGGAAGATCTGGAGAGCATTAACTCCAAACTACAGGGTCTAAATCAGAAGGAAGCATGGTTTGGGAGGTGGGGGGCCGGTGGGATGATACTGTCAGCACAGGGCCTCCTCTATACCCCCCTGCCCCCCCCTGCAACCTGCAGGGTGTCACCAGGGGGAAGGATACCATTCATGACAAAAGGCGGGTGCCAATGAACAGCCATTCAGTTTTGATTCCACTCGAGATTGAAAATCAATTCTGTCGATGCGTCTCTGTGGTAGCGGAACGGGAGAGGGGAACAGATCGGTCACGCCGACCGTATGTCAGCGCGGTTGCCGGGGCCGTGGCAGCGATGCGTCTCTCCGCTATTGATTCTGTGTTTGCACGGCAACAGAAACAGCACGTCTCATTTAGATGCCGGAGTAAAACAAAGACGATGGCTGCTTTCAGTCAGAGCGGGTGGTGAAGCCAGGGAGGAAATGAGAAAGGATGAGCAAAGGGTTCGATCTCTCAGACCTTGTATTTAACACTAATAAATGATAATCGATTATGTGTGCATTTGTGGTTACATGGGTTAAGTGATCATGTGTGTGTGCGTGCGTGCTGGTGCACTTACGTGTGTGTGTGTTTGTGTGTGTGTGTGTGTGTGTGTGTGTGTGTGTGTTTGTGTGTGTGTGTGTGTGTGTGTGTGTGTGTGTGTGTGTGTGTGTCTGTGTGAATCTGTGTGTGTGTGTGTGTGTGTCGGTCAACGTGTGTGTGTGTGTGTGTCTAGCGTATGTGTGCATGTTTGTTTGTGTGTGTGTGTCGCTGCACACATGTTTGTGTGTGTTGTGGTGTGTGTGAGTGGATGTGTGTACTTATTGCTAAGCACAGAGGTGTCCCATGACGCAATTAGCTTGAGTCTGACTGTGAGTGTTTTTTTGCACACACACACACACACACACACACACACACACACACACACACACACACACACACACACACACACACACACGTGTCTGATGGATGGAATGAATGTGCCTGTGGAGAGGGTGTGATGGGGGAAAGTGTTGGATGTGGAAAGCAGTATTGAGCACTTTCTTCCTACCGCACTGGATGCCTACATTTACATTCAGGGCATTTAGCAGACGCTTTTATCCAAAGCGACTGACAATAAGTACATTTGTCATAAGAAAGTGAAACAACAATATATCACTGTTGGTACAGTAAGGATGTGTGCAAAACACTAACAACCGCTAGGTTAACCCATTCCCCGTAACAAAGTCAGCTAGAATAAGATGCCTCACAACTAAGTACTATAACTTAGTACAACATACAATAAGTTAGTACATTAAGTGCCAGGGCGTACGACATACAATAAGGATGAGGGGGGGAAGGGGGGGCTATGCAGAGTCTAGTTGAACTCTGAAAAGGTGGAGTCTGGGGCTGGGCTAGACGTAGAGCTACATCATTGCTAGATGTAGAGCTAGACAAGAGCTAGATGTAGAACTAGACCAGGGCTAGATGTAGAGCTAGGTCAGGGCTAGATGTAGAGCTAAATCAGGGCTAGATGGTTGAGCTAAAAATCATCAGTGTCTTTATTTGTTTTGGACATCTTTGATCCTGACATTAAAATTGCGATATTATAGAGAGGTTATTATGAAAAAGCAGAATCACATGTACAATATATCTAAATATATCTTAGGCAAAGAAATATACTGTATATATATTATAGGTTTTCACTGCAGAAATAAAGGAAAGGTGCTACAAGTAGGTTTATAGCACTGCAATCAAAACAACAAAATCCTTTGGGGATTTTTCAGCATTTGTTCAAAACCTCCACCTGAATTTTAGATTCATACTTGCTTGACCCTGGCGCGTCTCTATCGCTGTTTACACTCAAACACCTTGTTCCCGCTCCACTCTGTTTGGGTTCATAACTCACGTTGCTATTGGGTGGGTTCCTAGCAGGCCCAGGCAAAGGGGAGGGGCTACAACAGTCTCACCCTAACCCCAAGGAGGTCAAAGCGACACGCTGCAGTTGTCCTGACAGCCCTGGACTACGCGGATGACATCAGCGTGCTCTCCAACAACGTGGAGCAAGCACAGGAACTCCTGAACAGAGTGGAGCTGGAGTGCGCCATGGTTGGCCTTAGGCCAAATGTCAAGAAAACAAAGGTCTTCACCTACAACATCTCGCCGGAGCATCAACCGCTGACAACAACTGGTGGCACTGCGCTGAAGGAAGTCGAGGACTTCAAGTATCTGGGCTCATGGGTCAACTCAACCGAGCAGGACCTAAAGGTGAGGAAGGCACTCGCATGGAGGGCCCTGAACGGTATGAGCTGTTTATGGAACTCCAACCTCCCCCGTCAAATCAAACTCAGCCTCTTCTATGCAACGGTAGAGTCTGTTCTCCTCTACGGCAGCAAATGCTGGCCCCTGAAGCCAACCTTGCAGAAGTCTTTAGACGGGTGCTACACCAGAATGCTGCGTGCAGTACTTAACATCAGCAAGAGTACACATGTTACCAACAGGATCCTGTATGAAGGAATACCAAGGGTGAGTGAGAAAGTAGCTGCCAGGAGAATGAGACTGGCGGGACACTGCCAAAGACACCAAGAGCTGCCAGCCAGCAAATTGGTACTATGGGAACCAAACCATGGGCATCGGTCTCGAGGATGTCCTAGACTCACATACGTGGATGTACTCAAGAAGGATGCAGGAGCGCAAAGTACCAATGAACTGGCCAGATGTATGGAGAATCGGGATGACTGGAAGCAACGATGGAGGGCTCGTCTGAGGACGACCTAGAGAGAGGCCACTCCCCCTTTGCCCTCATTGGCTAAAGAGCTCCTCTGAACTAAAGAAAATTATATAGTCCCTTAAAACACATGTTTAATTAATTATTGTTGTCGTTTTTCTACTGCCAATGCATTCTTTCATATAAATGTCATTAAAACATTTAAGTAAAATACCATTCATTTGATTTGTAATCTTGCTCGCTAACTTGCGGTCGTCCTCTCTCCTCTTGAACCTCTCTCACAGCGTGGCCCTGCTCCATAGCGGGGAGAGGGATCATGAGGTAGGGAGTCATAGCCCTGGGCTAGCCTGCCGCTGTAGTGGTGTCTGTGTTCTGGTCACCTCCGGGACGCTGGGAGCCATGCATAATAGATGGCTGGTTGGGAATCTGCTGAGGTCTGTACTCACCGGACCATTTTGTGTATCTGGATTAAAGGGGTACCGACACGCTCAGCTTTTTTCTAATATGAAAGATTACTTCATAATTTATTTGCGGGAAACAGAGTTGTTTGCAGACTACAATAATTTTTACGATCCTTTGTATGAAGCAGTACTCTCGTGTATTGGAAAACGCCTGAGTGGGTCCAAGCCCTTTAATATCCACTTAAAGGGCAAATAAAGACATGCTGGGGCTCTATGTTGAGCATGAAGCCATCCATTGTTGAACTGCAATTTGACTCCATAGGGCTGGTACATCAGTATGCACCATGGGATGTTTTGTTGGTGATACTCATTTCGTGATGACTCAAGTTTTTTTTAATTGTGAATATATTTATTGTTTCACTTTTTAATTTTTTTTTCAAATCCAAGTGACTATTTAAATCCTAAATAGGCTTAACTCTACCTTTACCTTGGCTCATCAAAGCTTTTTTTCCGCCATGTCTTGCTTGAGAAACGCTGTGTCAGATGTGGTGGGGGAGATGGTGGTGGTAGAAGAGGGGATGGTGGAGCTGGAGATGGTGGTGATGGGGGAGATGGTGGTGGTGGAGGAGGAGTAGATGTTGGAGGAGGAGTAGGTGGTGGTGGTAGAGGAGGGGGTGGGATATAGTCGGGCTATCAGTTAGGGCTGGGCGATTTGGCCTAAAAATAAAATCAATTAAATTTTTATTGATTTATTTTCTATATATAATATATATATATTTTTTAAGTTTTGGATTTTATTTGAAGAATGGCAATGATTAACAAAAGCTAAATAAACGACACAGATCTCTGACTCTGCTGCGTGGCTCAGTTTAAGATGTTGGAGTAAATGTGTTGTGCTTCTGCTTTTGGTTTCCAAAGACTTTTGACAAAATATACACACTCACTTTGATATTTAACTTATCCCAAAAAATATAGATTTTTCTTTTTTAAAAATCGTCCCAAAAAATATATTTGAATTTCGATAAAAAATGTATTAATCGCCCAGCTCTACTATTAGTGGGTTTCTGTATTGGATGGGTTATAGGTGTGCTGCATGTTGAGTTGTTGTGGGTTGTGTGCATTTGGATCAGAGATATGTGTTAGGATAGGATCTCTAGGTCATATGTGTTGGGTTTTGTGTTTTTGTGTTGTGTGTTTGGTAATAGATATGCACAGCAAGAGAGTCTTTATTGTGGAGTCAGGTTTGTTGGGATTACTTTGGGTTAACTACTGTTATCGATGTTTGTAGCTTCAGGATGTGAAATGAGAACCTTTCAAAATGAGCCATCAGCTCTCTCACTCTCTCACTCTCTCACTCGCTACTCTCTACCCTCCTTTGTCTAGACATATTTCAACCTTCCCCCAGTGTGAACATATTTTCCCTCTTTATCCTCTTAATTATTTCATCTCTTTCTTTCTGACACTCACTATCTTCTTCTCCACCTCCCTCTCTCACTCCCTCTCTCCCCCCTCTCCATTTGTCTAACAGGCTCTATTTTATCCTGATCCCTGTCTGATCTCTCTCTCTCTCTCTCTCTCTCTCTCTCTCTCTCTCTCTCTCTCTCTCTCTCTCTCTCTCTCTCTCTCTCTCTTTCGCCCCCTCCCTCCCTTGATGCCTCTGATATTCAAGTTCATTCCATCTTTTTTCCCTCTTTCCTCCTCCTCCTCCTCCTCTTCCTCCTCCCCCTCTCTCATCCTCTCCCCTTCTTCTCCTCCTCCTCCTCCTCCTCCTCCTCCTCCTCCTCCTCCTCATTGCCCTCTCTGTCTTCAACCGTTTGCTCTTGGCTGAGGCGCAAGTGGGAGGTGAGGTGGAGAAAGTGGGTGGGTAAGGTGGTGGTGGGGTGTGTGTGTGTGTGTGCGTGTGTGTGTGTGTGTGTGTGTGTGTGTGGGGGGGGGGATAACAGGGTGGAGGAGGAGGAGGTAGGAATAATGGATAGGGTTAAGGTGAAGGAGGAGGAGGTGGAGGCGGTGGTGTGTGCGAGCGGGGGTGGAGTAACTGAAAATTGCCTCAGAGAGCCGCTGCGATCATCTGCGTATGCACAAACAATACACACACACACACAGGCAGACAGGCAGGCAGACAGACAGACAGGCAGGCGGGCAGGCAGGCAGGCAGACACACACGCACACACACAAGCACACAGCCATATGTGCCTCCTCTATTCTCTCCCCTCATCGCCCTCTCCAGCTCTCTTCTTCTCTCCTCCCATCCTCCCCTTCCCTCCTCTCCTCCTCCCCTCTCTTCCTTTCTCCCCTCAAACGTCCCCCTCTCCTCTCTAGGTTGCTCCTGTGCATCTCTCTTTACTTACTGCTCGCTCGCTTTGTTGCTTGATCTCCTCCTCGCTCCGGCTCCCTTTGGTCGCTCTCCATCTCTCTCTCTCTCTCCCTCCTTCTCTCTCCCTCTCTCTCTTTCTCTTTCTCTTTCTCTCTCTCTCTCTCTCTCTCTCTCTCTCTCTCTCTCTCTCTCTCTCTCTCTCTCTCTCTTCATCCCTGCTGCTGACAGAGAAGAGAAGGGGGGGAGAGAGAGAGAGAGAGAGAGAGACTGAGAGAGAAAGAGCTTGAAAGAGAGCGAGAGAGCGAGAGAGAGAGAGAGAGAGGGCGAAGACGCCCACACAAAAGCCGAATCTCATTTGGACTCAGATTTTTTCCGGACGCCACACCTCGTGACGGTTCCCGGGGATGTTTTAGTGTAAAGCGTGCACATATTTATATATATATATGAATATAAATAAATACATATATTCTATATATATAAATCCCTATATGTCTAGATCTAAACGTGTGTATGTACTGACGTGAATCCCTGCTGACTGTGTGAGAGAGAAAGTGGTGTTGCGAGAGATGAAGAAGATCTGGTCTAAGAAGCGGTTTCAGGTAAGTTCGCCCTCTCTTCTCTCTGGGAGATACAGAATACCGGGAAGCAGGAACCAAAGCGTCTGCTGTTCTCTCTCAGCGTGGTGGCTTTGCCTCTACGCTTTGAGGTTTTCTAATGCAGAACTAAAGCGTAATTCCACTCTGGCATTGAGCAGACAGGATGATAGTTGAGGCACGCCGGTAGAGAGCCCAGCTCCGGTGGTCATCAGGACCGCCGACCGGGAGGGGAACAGGGGATTGCCTTGCTTTGATATGTTCGTTTTGTTTTGTTCTTCGAAATAACGAGACAAAGTGTGTGGTAGTATTGTGGAGTATACTTCAGGGGGTCCTCTGGAGAGGAGAGGCGAGGAGAAGAAGAGAGGGTAGATACATTGTGAGCCACTACTGTTTTGGGTCGCAATATCAATCTAGAGAAAGGAATGTTTTCAGGAGGGGAACTAAATATTTAAGGGTTGGCCGGTGTAGAAAGCTGTATTTAAAGCAGCCAGGTTGGAAAATCTCTGAAAAACTCGAAAAAGGCGTTGTCAATGACCAACTCTTATCCTATAAAGGGGTTTAATTGTAACTGTAACAATGGAAAGGTCAGCAGAATCCCTGGAAAATTGTGGAAGACCTGTTTTAGAAATCACATACTCCTGAAGGTGTGTGTGTGTGTGTGTGTGTGTGTGTGTGTGTGTGTGTGTGTGTGTGTGTGTGTGTGTGTGTGTGTGTGTGTGTGTGTGTGTGTGTGTGTGTGCGTGCCGTCAGCCCACTGGAGACAGTCGTTATGTGAAGAGGTAGGGTTTTGAGGAGAACTGTGTCAGTAGGCTATAGCGGCTAGGGGAGACAGGATGTGGAGAAGGGTGCAACTTACATAAACCTCCTCCAATATCTCTTTATTTACTCCGTATCAAACTGACACCTCTTAATATGCCTTTTTTCTGCCCTTGTGATTGGATGGAAGCAATTATTGTTTCATTTTTTTTGTATTTTGTGGTGTGTTTGGTATTATCCCTCTGCCTCTCCGAGGAAGGGATTAATTTTATTGAGAAGGCTTCTGAAATGGTTGGTGTTTGGCTCCCAGTTTGTGTCTGGGAATAGCTGATATGATTGCCCCGGGCGGTGGAGAGGGGACTACAATGGGAAAAGCAAGAATGGAAGCTTCTGGAGAATTCAGTTACACAGCGCGGATAACCCTCCACCTCCTATAGCGGTCGATACTTTATCAAACTGTTAGGCTCAACAGAGGAGGGGAATTATGGGATGGCAATATTGGATGCCGAGTAATTCCACTGAAATCACTCTTTCATCTTTGACTTTTCCCCCCTACTTTAACGTCTTTCCAAATTTACTTTGAAGTCATAGTACCCATAATGCACTTCTCTCGGATCAATGTATTCCAGGTTGTGACATGTCATACTGGTGTTGTGGCCCAGTTGGGCCACAGCTCCCACTTGTGTGGACTGAGGTTGGCTGCTTCATAGCGCTGTGTTTCTTATTGAAATACACAACTGTTTGTCCTATGTAGCCTGTATGGACAACAACATTACCTTGAGCTCAAATGTCTGGACAAACCCATGCAAGTGTGTTGTTTTGCACAGAAGGCATTGAGATGTGGCTTTTAGGACGAGACCAGCACCCAACAGAACAATAAATCCCCTCATTGGTCGTCCCGTGGTAGAAACTGACGACTCGCGGCTTGATATGGGCGTAGTCCTGTTTCGACTCCGCTGTCCTCTTCTAATAACCTGTGGTGTTGTGCGTTTGTTTCAGAGGACGGGACACTCCACGCGGACTTTTGGAAGATTTACCCATGGTGTGTTGTCAGGACGACCCTCTCTGCCTTGGCTCTACTCAACTCTATTCTACGCTGTTCAGTCCTCTTCTACTCTTTTCTACCCTGCTCTGTGCTATCCTGGTCTTTACTGTTGTATTCCCTTCTATTGTATGCTATTCTCTTCTATTCTATCATTGTAAGAACTATTATTTTGGACTACATGCTTTATATTACATTATTTACTGTTCTATTTGATGCTGTTCTCTTCTATTCTACTGTACTCTGTTCTATTTAATGCTGCTCTATTGTATTCTACTCCACTTGTCTATGTCTTGTTCTATTCTAATCAATCATACGTTACTCAAGTCTATTCCGGTTCATTTCCAGTCCGAAGGCCATTCCAGTACAACGTGCCAGTGTAACGGCACCAGTAATAAGTCATGTTAATGGTTTTTAAAGGCCCACATTGAGGGCACTCCACAGCTCGTAGAAAACACTTTCCACGTTTTGACATCTCACTACACTAAAGGTGTTCTTATCGTCCACGCAACCTTAAGCAAACCGGTTTAAGGGTGCGTGGCGATAATCACAGCCCCCACAAACTGAAAGGTGATTTGGCGCACTGCAACTACCGTCACGGCACCACACACTATGTTGTACCACACGGTTTGTTGCATGTTTTGGGTTCACGCCGACCCAACCGCGCTGTGACTCCAGACCGGGTTCTACCAAGTACTCGGTAGAACGGGAGTCGTAGCGCCATGTTTCCCGTCCGGTACACTAATTCATCTCTGGCCTCTGGGGTGTTTTACCTTATATCTGACATTGCAAATCTGGAGACTTACATAACTGTAAATCATATTTCCCCTCAGCTACTGCGCCCTAATTTCCTATATGCAGTACATCACAGCGGGACACTCTGAGCTATAACTTGGGGTAATTACATTGCAGTAGATTTCTGCTGGCCTGGTGTGCAAGCTGTTTAGCTCCAGTGGATGTGGTTACGTCTGCGTGCACACACAGACGCAAACAGATCCACACCGATAAACAAAACACAAAAGAAGACACCGATAAACACGCAGGTAAACACACAAACCCTGATATATGTTCACAAATACAGACAGGAACACTATTAAACACAGAGGAAAACGAACACAGATATGCATACACAGATGAGCACACACACACACACACACACACACACACACACACACACACACACACACACACACACACACACACACACACACTCACAAACTCATACACTCATACACTCACACCCGGCAACATCACACTCAAGACGAATGCTTTTGCTTGTGTTGCCCCAACCCCTGCCTTAACGTAACCCCACCCCAGCCCCACCCCCCTGACACACACAAAACAAATCCTGCTCCGTCTATATCTCTTCCTATCCTGTCGTTGAGCGTAAACTCCCCCAACCACCCCCATCACCCCCATCAGCCCCTGTGACAGCGCCATCTAACCGCTAAACGTTATCCGCCAGGCCTGCCCCCCCTCCCCCCGCTGAGGAGGGACTCTTCTTAGACTCTAATGGGTACCGAGAGGCGGCCCGCTGGTCGTGTGGGTGAGAGGGATGCTGGTTGCCATAGTAACGCTGCTCTCCCGTCTGCCCTCTCTTGCTGTCACTATGGAAGCGAAGTCTTCCGCTCCTGCCGAAAGCAAAGCTATGGTAAAAAAAGAAAAAAACGCTGGATGATAACCGCCTGTCGCCTGTCCGTCTGTCCCCCTCCACCCCTCCATCCCTCCCCCTCCATCACCACCAACACTGGCACTGCCGTCACCCCCGCCAACCCCGCCAACCCCTCCACCTCCTTCCACCCTGTTGCCATGTGTGTCATGTGACGTTGTGGTGGTCCTCATTGTCCTTATACAAGCCCAACCAGAGCACCCCCCTGCTATCGTTTGCCCCCACCCTCTTCCGTTTGAATTCTACATTCGTCATCTCCTTTGCATTTATTTATCAATGTTACGTACATTTTTTTATTGCACTAGTTTGAACGTTGTTCTTTTTGCTGCATGTTCTTGTTTTGTTTGAAGAACATGCCAAAACGTGAGTCCCAGAGGACATACAATATGTCTTTCTTTAAAGCTCAGTGAGGGAGGGTGCCAGATCTACGATCGCATGTTTGTAACTTTGGGATGAGAAAATCCTTTTTTTTCTACTCGTATCCAAAGTTATCCCAACCTCTCAAGAACAGGATACCCGAGGGGAGCTGACAGAACGGTCTCTATTTATATTCTCCACACCCTGCGGACCCGGTGTCACGGTTAGAGTATCAATTCATTCCGCTCCTGTACAATGGAACCGAGGGGCTCCTTGACCTTTCTCAAGGAGCTTCTTGACAAAAAACAAACAAAGGAACCATGGCGACAAACAAGACGAGACCAAATTTACACTGTTGTTTTGTATTTTTCATTTTTTGGGTTGTTTTTTTCCTCCCACCTCCACCTCTTCCTCACGTCGTCGACTGTGTGACTGTTTCTTCCCGGCCACTGACTGTGTTTGTTTGTTTGTCCTCTCCTCAGACTCTGAGACCACAGAAGACGAGGCCACTGAGCCTCTGGGCCCCATGGAAACCAAGGCTGGGCTGGGGAGGCCTCAAGGCACCCATCGAGGACCCCCAGGTAAGACCCTCGAACACACACACTGGGTCTGTTGGGTTTTGTTTGCCTATCTTCCACATCTTAACAAACACGGTTAGCTTGCTAACCGTGATGTTCATCCACAGTACCATGCGCAGAGACAATGGCCCTCATTTATCAAACGAACGTAGAAATTAGCGCAAATCTGAACGCATGATTCATCTTACGATAGGACCAACGTGAGATTCACGAAACTTTCGTATCACACCAATCCCAGCGTACAAAGGATCTTGGTGTTGATAAATACGGCGGCGGAGATCGATCGTAATTAACGTAACACGCCCATATAAAAGCACGTCTTCAGAAGTCTCGCCCCTAATTTTTACGACATGGAGAAACGTCCAACGGTAAAAAAAAGAGAGGAATTTTTCCGAGACCGAAATGGAGACGCTCGTGTCACTGGTGGATGCGAACCGTCTGGTTTTGTTTGGTAGCCTAAAAGCTGGCATTAAAGGCAAGCAAAAGAATGCTATATGGAAGGAATAAATGTTGCAGTGAATAGTGTTTCCAATGTTCATCGGGCTACGGAAGAGGTTTGTTAATTAAATTAATTAGGCTAAATAATAAATTAAATTTAAAATTTCTGTTATCCAGCTTAAAACATTTCACATATATGTTGTATATTTGTTTGCATTGCGTTAAAGTTATTTTATTCCGAATAAGGTGAAGAAAAAATGGTCCGACATGAAGCTCAGCACCAAAAAACGTGTTGCGGCTGTGAAGCGGGCCAAGCAAGAAACGGGAGGAGGCCGGGTGGACCCTAGCCTTGAACTGACGGCATTTGAGGAGCGAGTGGCTGGTCTCATCAGGTCTCCCTCCATTTCGGGCATAAGTGGCGGAGGAGAAACAGATGCACTCCAGACCAGTCATGGAAGTGGTAAAAAGGCCTTTGCAATTATTTAAAAAATATATATCTACAGCTTCCGTGTTACAAAGTAATTGCACAAATAATCTCATGATTGGCCTATACATCGCTCCACTGTTGCCCTTGTGCGCGTGTGAGCGCTGTTGAAGTTGCGCTCCTGATCCGTGTTCGGATGAGCCAGAGGAGTTATTAGGTAGGTCGTTCAGGGCATAGCCTTTGTAACCTAGATGAATCACAACGAACTTTTAGTGCGATGTCTTAGACGTTTTTCAAGAGAAATAAAAGTGCGACTGCAGCGTAACTCACCGAGGAGATGACTCTGACCATGTAGTGCGCCCTGATGTAGACGATGCACAACGTTGCTATTTTGGAAAATAAAAGAATCGTGCGTGCCCCCAGGCCATCGGGCTACCATGTTCAGGATTGACATTCTGGCATCGCAAATAATCTGAACATTAACTGAATGGTAGCTTTTGCGGTTGATGTACGCGTAATCATTAATAGATGGTGGCTTCATACACACATGGGTATACCAATCAACCGCACCAATCACATTTGGAAACCTAGCAATAGCATAAAAATCCCGTTTGATTCCAGTTTGCTGATCGTTATTATATGGGAATTTAATATAACGTTCGGAGAGGGACATTATAGCTGCCAAAACTGCTGGCATGGTTCGGCTAATACTTGGCTGGGAAATACCAGACCTGTCCCCGATCTCCCGCTGAAAGGTCCCGGTGGCCAAAAACCCCAAGGTAGAACACACCTGCACTGGCACAGGTATTGCGTTTGATCGTCTAGTTTCTCGCCTTAACTGTGGCTCCAAAAGCATTGCATAGCTCCATCGGGAGATGCCTTGGGAGACGAAAACGACTCAAGAGCCATTCATCGCTCTCCATAAAAAAATCGGCGCGGTCTCGAAAAACTCTCTCTCGTCTTAGACGTGCGTTGAGGTCCTCTAACAGAGCCAGATCTGCCATCGCTGAGACTGGACCACCTATTTGGCAAAGCTCCTGTTTATATAGACAGCTGAATAAACATTTCACCTGTCACATTCTAATTATTTTCATAGCAATACTGTTTTTAATTAGGCCTGACTTGATTGTAATTGTTTGAACGGCTGGGCTAATTCCAATTTATTTAGTAATTAATACAGATGTGCAACATGCAGCTACTTGTGCTGCAGTATTCATCAGTGAAATACCCGTATGTTGCGCCAAAAAAACTTGCGTACACAAGCTCAGACCTGACGTGAGATTTCATCGCAGCCTGCGCTCACGTTCAAATTGATAAATGCCAAGCTCAACGTTTAAATGAGCGTACGTCCATTTTACGCGCGTTTTCTGTCGTACGCTCGTTTGATAAATGAGGGTCAATGTCCCTATTTCTAGTAAGCAGCTTGGAAGTACAATTTCTAATTTAAGGGTAAATAAAAAAAACACGGTATAATAATTTCAGCCGTCAATCAGTATTGAGACAGTACAGCAACAGTCTGTTAAAAAGTAGTAGTTAGAAAAGTGAAATGACACATTAGCGTGTATTTCAAACGGAGTGTGATTATTTTCAGTTGAGTATTTAAATGACATAATAAATGAGTCGGAGCGGTTGAGGGTTGTTAGGGAGTCCTGGTTGTAGAGGCCCACTTAGCGGTTCAGGTAGCGTTAGGGGCCAATCGGCCCAGGTGCTACTCACGTTTCCCACAGAACAACACAGTGCAGGCCTCAAGAACTGCAGAACAACAACACAGCACAGGCCTCAAGATCCGCAGAACCACAACACAGTGCAGGCCTCAAGAACCGCAAACCACAACACAGTGCAGGCCTCAAGAACTGCAGAACCACAACACACAGCGCAGGCCTCAAGAACCGCAGACCAACAACACAGCGCAGGCCTCAAGAACCTCATAACCACAACACAGTGCAGGCCTCAAGAACCGCAGAACCACAACACAGTGCAGGCCTCAAGAACTACAGAACCACAACACAGCGCAGGCCTTAAGAACCACAGAACCAAAACACAGCGCAGGCTTCATCCACTCATTATTCCACCCAATGATGTTGATTTGTACCAATGAGTCCGGGAAAATCTGCTTATGTTGCATATTAATTATAATACCTTAAAGCTAATGAGCTAAACCGTAGAGCCCATGTAGAGAAAGGAAGAGGATGCCGTTATTGGATGCTAAGAACATTACTGTTGTGCAAAGGTTTCTGTGAAGATTCACTCTTGCATTGCTGGGTGAATATCGCAGGATATGTCACTGGCCAGTTGGTTTTGCGTTTTGTCATGTCTAAATAAAGACACACAGAAATGGCCGGTTTTGTTATCGTGTTTCCCCCATGCTTGTTCAGAAACGCGTTTTGTCGATATCAGGTTTTCGTCTTGGTGGCTTCCTGAACCAAACGATAAGGAACCGAGGGCTGCTATTGTCATGACAACAAGGAAAGCAGATTCATATCAAGTCATCTTTCACTCTTTCTTATTATTTATTTATTTTTAAAATATTTTTTAAAGCTACTGAATCAAGGTGAATCATTTATTTATCTTAAGGACAAAAAAAAAAATATCAATCTGAAATCACAATTGAGCTTTTCTGCATTGTGCACTCGAGCCAAAATGAAAATGAAAGTTACTGCCAGAAGATGATTTCTTTAAAATCTGTGTCTTTTGGTGTGATTAAGGCTGTATATAAATGTTTCTCTCTCTCTCTCTCTCTCTCTGTCGCTCTCTGTCTCTGTATCTCTATCTTTCTCTCTCTCTCTCTCTCTCTCTCTCTCTCTCTCTCTCTCTCTCTCTCTCTCTCTCTCTCTCTCTCTCTCTCTCTCGTTCTCTCTCTATCCATTCTAACGTTTGTGTCGTTAAAAGGAAGATGCTGACTTCTCTTTCTTTTTTCTGCTTCCCAAGCCTCCTGTGTCTCTCTCATTCATCAATAAAACGTCTATCATCTCTTCAATTGCGATGGGATGGTGGAAGGTGGGGGAGGGAGAGGGGGGAAGGGGGGAAGGAGCGTTCTTCAAGATGCTGCAGCGTTTCTTAAACTATTGGTCGGGACCCAAAGTGGAGCGCTGACCTGTTCCCCGTCTCCCGGGAGCGATCGTGAGTCACGCGGGGACAGGCTGAAATGGTCTTTAGGGTCCTGAGAGGGAAACGGTTCACAGTCCATGCGTGAGATCGCACCGCTTTCCCTTCGAGTCGCCAGGCAGTGACTCTAATCGTCTCTCAGCCTTTCACCCGGCTGCAGTCGGTACACTTTGGAAGCTGGTCTTGTTTTGATATTTAAAGTTCACAGCAGACGTATACGAACGTAAGACTAAAATATATAAGTCTTATAGGAGTCTAGCCAGAATGTGTTAGGATAAGGACTTAATGCAGAAGGGATAGTAAAATTGAGAAATAGTGATGACCTGATGTCCTAATTCATGACCTCTGTTGACTCAGGTAAATGAGTATTTGGCAAACAGTAATTTGCTTTCTCTTTCCTTTCTCTGTCCGTATTCCTCCCTCTCCCTCCCCGTCATTCTCTCTGCCCTACTTTCTCCCTCTCCCGCTTATAACTCTCCCATCCCTTTTTCCTCCCCCCTCTCTCTTTATCTCCCTCTTTCTCACACTTATTTTTCCTCCCCTTCCTCTCTATATCTCCCTCTCTCTCCCCATCGTTCTCTCTCCCTCTCCTGCGCATTTCTCACCCACTCCACTTTTCTCCCCTCTCTCTCTACATCCCCCCCTCTCCCCCTCTTCCCCCCTCCTCCAGGTGAGGAAGAAGGGAGGACCACCACGGCGGTAGGCGGCAAGGACCACCACCACGCCTCGGACCACCACAGATCCGCCGCCCTCCCAGGGGGCTTTGACCCCATCGTGGAGCGGGAACTGAGGGCCTTGGGGTCCCGGCCCCCCGGCGGTACCACCTCCACCTGCGCCACCGCCGCCAACGACACCCACCAGGACCCCTCGCACCCCGCAAGGCAAGCTGCCCACGCCAGGGGGTGCCTGCCCCCCGTCCGGCACCTTGGGGTGGAGCCCCTGATGCGGGCGTCCCACGCTAACCTGGCGCTGCCCGCCGCCGCGCAGGGATCAGAGGAAAGTGTGTGTGTAGGGAGCGACTACTACGGCAGCATGTTCAGCCTGTACCGCGGGAGGACCTTTTCTATGCCGCTATAGCGCCCACCATGGCCGTTTTTAAGGTTTGACGGAGAAGGAAAATAACGAAAAAGAAAAGCGACCGGCCACTCCAAAAATTTGTAGAGACTCAACTCATTAAGGATTACGCCAAACGAATCCCGCATAGACTTTGCAGATTTTTTGCAGATTTTTTACAATTTTCTTTGTTGTATTTGGTACGATACGAGGCCTTTTCATGCCATCATAGCTACGCTCCATTGTTGGTCCACCTTCACACTTTCCTTTGATTCCATTTTGGTTTGGTTTGGTGTTTTTGGCGGTGTGGATACTTTCCCTCTGGTTTGAAGTGTTACTCTGGTTTGAAACTTTTTAACGTTTCTTTTTTCCGACCCCACTAACGTCTTTCGTGGCTTTCCATCCTGTTGATCTGACGTTTCCACTGATGTCAATAAACACCACTTTATTACTATGACACTTTTTACAGGCCCCTTGCACATTTTGTATGCCACCCCCCCCTTTGGAATAACCTCTTGCATGGGTTGCAAGATTTTGAAACCAAAGCTAATATTAGCATGACATTTTTTGACATTTTTTTCTAAATATTTATTCCAAAAAGATAACACTGGTCAAGTGGACAACACAAGTGCATTGTGTGTTTCACAAATTCTTTAAATGGCATGTGTTTGGCATTTGTAGTTTTGAAGGATTTTTGGTGATGTTACTTTGAGCATCGAATGACATATTGCCTTCCGTTAGATTCTGTTCTGCCACACATGAACAAATGCCAACTAGTCCTGACAATAGATATGAGGAACAATATTATATCCATCCCATAGTGACACCATTTCAGTTCCTCACCCTTTGAACAATAAGTTACAATGCGCCCGGAGTCAACACCCAACACACTTGCACACCCTGGACACAAAACTCAAGACTCATCCACCGGAGTTTTGTGTGAAAGACGCCTAATGGACCATCTAACCCTCTTAACCGTCTGAACCCTCTAACCCCTCACTCTCGTTAGACCACCAGTCTCCGGGGGTCTCCGTCACAAACCTAACGTTCTCCAACGTCTAACGATCTTACCCCCTCGATCTCCAACACCTGGTAGGACGACCGTCCTGTCTAAGGCCCTCCCTCCAGCCCTCTCCCCCGGATCCTCCCCCACCAACCAGCAGCCACCCTCGACTTCACCGTACCCAACCACCTCCGGCACGCCCAAAAACAGGATCTCTGACGACACCATCGCGGTCGGCGACCTGACCTCCAAACCGACCCGGGCGGCGCCCAAGATCTTCGACAAGGTGCGGGCGTTCGAGGAGCGCCTCGGGGTCCCGGGGGCAGGGCCCCCCCGGCTGGCGAGGGCTGCCTCGTTCGGTGACGCGGATGCGGACGGCACCCGGGGGTGGCGGGCGGGGACAGGCCTCCCCGAGCAGGACAGTCACGTGCTGCAGGGGGCGGCGCAGCGGCGCTCGGCCTTCAAGCAGCGCGCCTCGTCACTGGAGGACGCTGCCAGCCTCGCACAGCGGGTGCAGAGCTTCCAGAGCAAGTTCAACGAGGAGCTGCAGCGCATCAAGAGGCTGGTGGGGAAGCCTGGCCTCAGGAAGGCCTGCTCCATGGAGCAGCTGGCCCCCAGGGACGCACCCAGAGGGACAGGCAGAGCAGGTGGAGGAGGAGGAGGTGGAGGAGGGTCTGCGGTGGGGAAGCTGGAGCCCATACCCCCCCAGGTGGTGAAGAAACTGGAGGCCAGGAAGCGGGTGCTGGAAAAGCAGAGGGTGGGAGGTGGAGTTATGGTCGGAGGGGGGGAGTGCCCCCCGCGGAGGCCCCCGGACGAAGCCTCTGGAGCCCCCCAAGGGAGGACCTCGTCGCTGTGGGAACCGCTGCTGCCGACGCCTCGCGGTTTGGAGAAGATCTCCTCTGTTGCCATGGAGACAGAACCAGTTCACCAGCTGCCAGCGGGCCCAGTGACAGTAACAGTCAGAACGAAAAGCACGGCAAGGTTGGATATCTTTATTTTCTGTGTGTGTGTCTCCTTAAAAACAATGCCGTTGTTGTGTTTTATTTATAAGACTAGGGTTTACACCAAGCAAACACAGTTTACCTGAACAACCCTTTTAGGGGCACTGTGAGGGATTGAAAGTGTGACGGGGAAATAGGATATTTGTGATTTTCGGGGCTTATCATGAGTTACAAGCATTGCTTGGCTGTTTTGGTCATGGTTCCTGGGTTTCTGTTCTCCATTTGGAAAACAAGATAAATGGTCCATCTTTAACTAGCCAAACTGAGTTGATTTTGAACCCATGACTAAAGCAGTTATCCCTTATATAACAAAAAGCGTGACGGTTCCACTTTAATTGGACAAAATGAGGCTGGAAATAACCTCCATTTTCCATTTATCTTGAAAAGTCGCTTGTTGTGTCAAAAGTAAACCTATATAACATGAGCTAATAGCTTGTCACCCTACATATAAACTTGTTCTTCTTGTTCTTATTTAACTATGTTCCACCCAAGCAAACATTTAACGCCTCAACACACAGTTTCTCCTAAAAAAAACCCAGTTAAACCACGCTCGGTTTTAAATATCGGTCATTTTTCGGGCTGTTTTCTTGTCAGTCGCAGTGAATCCCTCGGCGCCAAACCACAATCAGTCAAACAGCCGCCGCGTCTCTCGTCCTCCACCACGGCCCCACCGGCCCCCCAACCTCGACAACCTGAAACCCCCGAGGGTCCTGAGGTCGGAGCTATCGCAGATCAAGACCCCCCGGGCGCAGGGAAGACCCGACAACCCCCCCAGCCCATCGCCGTAGGCCGGGACCCAGCGGGGTCTCTCTCGCGGCCGGCCAAGACCGCCCAGCCGCCGGGCCCCTCTGTTGGCCCCTCTGTCAGCCCCCTGTTGAAGAAGAGGAAGGGGCGAGGGCCCCTTCCCCAAATCCTGGTAGAGGAGGTGGAGGAGGAGATGGAGGAGACGAAGGGGGAGGAGGGGAACGCGAGAACGCGTTTTCTGGAGTCTTCTGGATTCCCGATGGAAGGTGGGTTCAAAGTATTGATACCGTCTCGATCGTTTCTTTGGATTGTTCTGCTGATTGCTGCTTTTCACAGAGAAAAAAAGATGCACCTCAAGTGCAATATCCTGGGATGTGGCAAACGTTGAATTGAGTTGTCTGTTTTTCAGAGTGAATTTGGGATTATTACTTTGCCGCAATAGCTTTTTATTTAGCTTATTCGTGACTGCCACGATAAAACTGTACAAAATAGCCACCGATGCGTCTTCAGTCAAGATTTACTCTTTCCCAGTTAGGAAGTTGGGTGGATTCAGTCATGCCTGTAGATGTAGTCCTATCAACTTCCTTTTGTTATGAACTTAGACTCGGCCAACGTGGTGGGGCTTACCAATTTTTTTTCTGTCCCACCTGTTGTCTTCAAATGTGTTTGTGTCCTGTTGTTTTATGACTGAACCAATGCAGTGTTCTGATGGGGCCACAGAACCAGATAATTAACGGGTTAACAACCGACATTCATGTGAAAAAAATAACTGCTACCATGGTTCCCTCCCCCTCGCTCGCCCCTGATTTCACTTTTAGGTAAGAAAATTGGGCAACCCCTACTTCTTAAATCAATGAAATAAATGTGTTAATAGATACGTTTTTACAAAGAATACCCAGGAGTTGCCCATAATACTAATACAAAATCGGTGTGTGAGAGAAAGAGAGAGACAGAGAGCGACAGAGAGAGAGAGAGAGAGAAAGAGACAGAGAGTCAGAGAGAGAGAGATAGAGAGCGACAGAGAGGGAGAGAGAGAGAAAGAGAGACGGAGACAGAGATAGAGAGCGACAGAGAGGGAGAGAGAGAGAGAGAAAGAGACAGAGAGAGAGATATATAGAGGGAGAGAGAGAAAGAGAGAGAGAGAGAGAGAGAGAGAGAGAGAGTGAAACATTTATATACAGCCTTAATCACACCTAAAGACACAGATTCAGCGCTGCGATCAGCAAACACACAAGATGAAAAATTGGGTGTACCAGGGTACAGGAAGTAGACTAAACCAGTGAAGATGAGTCTACTATCCCTGGTAGTGTTATGAGCCACTCCTGTGCTCTTCCTTCAATGACACCGCTGGGAAAAGTGTCTGTTGGGACCTCCTTCGATCATTGCCGACGTCTCCAATGGTAGCCGTGTCCCCCGTTCCAACAGGGAATATTCTGAACGATAGTGTGGCCAAACGATGAAGTTGAGTGTGTTGTCTCTCTGGATTCGTAGTGTTATGCGTTGTGTTGCGCTATATAGCTGTGGGGGTTGAGGCATGAGAGTTAAAGTAAGCCAGAGGAGATGGGCTCGTCAAAAAGTTCTGTTGTAACCCTTTCATCATGACACACACACTTTCTGGCAAATTTCGATATCCATTGAAGTCCCATCTTCACACAACCACACGCACACCTGCACATATACCAGAGATTGCACAAAACACAAACACGCACACACAGACACGCACACACACACGCATGCATGCACACACGCACCCACACACGAGCACACACACACACACACACACATGCACGCACATACCCACACACCTGTGACCATTTGAATCCCTTATATCCACATGCTCTACTCACAAACAGGCTCCCCCCCCCCCCCCCCCGCCCCCACGTGTCCATTGCCACGGCAACCTCCATTAATTCTTAAGTGCTCCCCCACCGGTGGCAGACCTTCTCTATCTAACAGAGGCCCCCCCTCCCCCCGGGACAGACACTTGCCCACATTCGCGTTCACAAAAACACACTCAATAAGGGAACCCAATGTTAATTTGTGTGTGTGTGTGTGAGTATTTGTGTGCGAGTTGTGTGCAAATGGGCATGCCTGAATAATGTGTGTCTGTATTCGATTGAGTATGGGGTTTTATTTGTGTGCGTGCCGGTGTGGGTATAAGAGACTCATGTTTGAACACACACACACACACACACACACACACACACACACACACACACAGGTGAATCAACATTGAAATATCCTTCAGTGTCTGTATGCGTATGTGTGTGTGTGTGTCTGTTCGTATGTGTGTGTGTGTCTGTATGTGTGCGTGTGTGTGTCAGTATATGTGTGTGTCTGTGTGTATGTATGTGTGTCTGTATGTATGTGTGTGTGTCTGTATGTATGTGTTTGTGTGTCTGTATGTGTGTGTGTGTGTTTGTGTCTGTATGCATGTGTGTGTGTGTGTGTGTGTGTGTGTGTGTGTGTGTGTGTGTGTGTGTTGTTCTCCGTAACCCTGTGTCAGCAAGGCCTCCACCTCCCGGCTTTTATCAACAGAGCTCCAGTATTGAGTCTGAGCGGCTCTCGTCTCGGTCCAACCATATTAGGCCATCCCGTCTCTGGTATTTATAGTCTCCTGCTCCACTACCTCCGCTAGTGGCCTGAAGTCTCTGTCTCCTCTCCACATTCCACCGGTCTGGGGCCGCCCGTGCAACAAGTGCGTGCGTGAGTACGTGCGTGCGTGCGTGCGTGCGTGCGTGCGTGCGTGCATGCGTGCGTGCGTGTGTTTGTGTGTGTGTGTGTGTGTGTGTGTGTGTGTGTGTGTGTGTGTGTGTGTGCGTGTGTATGTGTTAACATCTTTTGAAATGTTTCAACTCATGTTCGTAAGATTGTTTTTATCAATAAGGTTCGAGGTCAAAGTTTGCAGGGTGTTGTGATGTCGTTCAGCCAGATGGCACGGGAGGCTGGTTAAGCGGCAAGCCAAACTAAGATTGAAAAAGAGAATGGAAGCACAGATATCAGACCGCCGCAGAGAAGGAAATTACGTCAACACCTCGCTGATAAGTCTAAAATAAAAAAGACACCCCCCTCCTCTCAGCCTCCTAATACTGAAACAAAACAGCGTGGGTTCGTCTCTGCCAAGAAGACCGGCTCTGCCTGCCTCGGTTTATGGTTCCGCGCAACGATTGAACAACAAGGCAGCGAGAACTTGAATACTTGTGCGTCCACAGTGAGTCTCTCTCGACCGAGTCTTTACAATGTTAGGAGGAGGATGTTGGATGAGAGGTGGGTGGGGGTGGGGGTGGGGATGGAGGGGGAGAGAGGGACAGAGGAAGAGTTGTCGGATGGGGACGACCAGAGAGAGATCTGTCTTGTTGCGCGCTGCAACGCCTGTGGTTGATTTGTGAGGGTTGGCAGGTTTATGTGGATGTTGGCGTTTGGGTGGGGCGGGGGTTGGAGGAGGGAAGGGGATACTCTCTGGTCACCAAGGAGACCCCAGCCCGGAGATGTGACGACTCGGTATGTCGGTGTGTTTTTCTACAACCATATCTGGTTTGTTTTGGTTTGTTTGTCACACTAATGTAAAGTTTGTAGGTCTCCTTCGGGTTGTAGCTCCCGCCTTTCCTTGGCGTTGGACGTGTTTGTTGTTTGGCGTGTTCACCCTCCCAAGGCTTGGAGGAGAGGTTGGTTCGGCTCTCAGAGCAGAGCGAGATAAAGGCCTTATGAAATAAATACAACGTGTTCCTAAAGTCCTTCTTCTGGCTCTCCCCGTCTTGTGTCGTGGTTGGCCGACCGTGTTCTGGATACGGACCACGAGTCTAGGGACCAGTATGGACCACTGTGGACCACTATGAACCAATAGGTACCACTATGGACCACTATGGACCAATAGGTACCACTATGGACCACTGTGTATCACTATGGACCACTATGGAGCACTGTGGACCACTATGGAGTCCTGTGGAGCACTATGGAGCACTGTGGACCACTATGGAGCACTATGGACCACCGTGGACCACTATGGACCACTGTGGACCACTTTGGACCTGTATGGACCGCAATGGACCACTATTGACCAATATGGACCACTGTGGAGTCCTCTATGGACCACTATGTATCATTAAGTATCACTATGGACCACTATGGACCACTATGTATCACTAGGTATCACTGGACCATTATGGACCACTAGGGACCACTGTGGACCACTATGCACCACTATGGAGCACTGTAGACCACTATAGAACACTATGGACCACTAGGGACCAGTGTGGACCACTATGTAACACTAGGTATCACTATGGACCGCTGTGGACCACTCTGGAACACTAGGGACAACTATGGAACACTGTGAACCACTCTGTACCATTATGGAGCACTGTGGACCACTGTACAGGACAACCCGTTCCAGGGTTGTTATAGCAGAGTCTGTTTCTACGGCTGACATAAAAACAGACACTGTCATTTCTCCTGTTATTACCCGCTCTTTATTGGTATTTTTGGGGACGTTTTATATAGATCTGGGCAGTGAGAGACAGAGAGAATGTGATATAGAGACAGATAGAGAAGCAGAGAGGGAGAGGGAGGGTCAGATATTGGTGGCAGAGGGAGAGACAGAGGGACCAAAGGAGGGACATATTGTAGAGCGAGAGTCAGGTAGAGACTGCACTTGCAATTCACTGCTGGATTAATATTGACCTCATCAAAAATGACAGCTCATCTTTTAAATCAACCCTGAAGTATTTGTGTGTGTGTGTGTGAGCGAGCGAGAGAGAGGGAGAAAGTTATAGCCATATTTTTTTGCTGTGTATGCACGTTTACATTTCTATTCAATTGTACATTGAAAGATTATTTTTATCTATGATTATTTTAAATTATTATTATTGCATTATATGTTATATTTTCTTGTAATGTAAATGTACCTTTTCCATGCCAATAAAGCCCTTTAAATCTTGAGACCGAAACCCCTATGCACTATGCTACAACGCACAATACAGCACACAGGGCACTAACGTTATGGGGTCTGTTCCAGGGCCTGCCCACAAGCCTTGTGGGAGACCAACCGTTGCCAGAAATGCCAGCAGTCCCAGCCAATCAGATAAGGGCAGCCTGACGCTGCAAGAAGAAGCTATGGAGCTGGAGGTCCCACCTTCTCGAGGCAAACAAGTCCACTTCAGAGAGCCGCCCTCGTTTCAGGCAAGAGTCTGATTGATTCAAGTTCATTTTATTTCGATAGCAATTTAAGTAAATAGAATCCGTCTTAAATTTGTGTCACAGAATTTAAGTAAAAAAAGATACAGATATTTATACATAAAAATAAACAATAGCAAAACATTAAAATAAAAAATATATAAAGCAATAGTAAAATGAGGAAACAACAGAAAAACTGTACAATTTTGAGCAACTGTTGAAAAATATCGCCGTTTATAAGAGTAGCAGCGTCATGCCACCCTCCGACATTTGAGACATGCTAGTTTAGCGACCTCCTTTCTCTCCTCTCGATAAGGTCTTATGTCTGTTTGTTTGAAGGTGACACCATACGACCAGGTGGTTGGCGAGGGACAAGATGTGTTCCTGTGCGTGAGGGCGAGAGGGCACCCCTCCATATACTGGTGAAACACCCCCGGCCTCTCCAAACCAAACACACTGAATCATTGGAAGTTGTGACAGCAAAAAACACTTATAGCACTCCACAATGTTGTGCTTACTCATGGAAATTGATGATACAAGATGTTTTATTTACGAAGTGCAACATTTCAGTTTTTTTCTAAACTAACTAAATAAATGTGACAACAAAATGAAGAATGGATTCAATAAATACAATAAAATAACTCAATAATATATGAATGATTAAAAACACCAGGAACCAACATTTTATAGATTTTAAAAAGAGGACTATCGCTCTTAGAAGATATATTATTAATCTCAACAAGCCTTTCCTATTTCAAAACAAAAACCAACTGCTCCTTCTGGCGGCCATATGTGCGGCGCCAGGTTGAAGGAGAGGCTGACGCTGAAGTCCACCGGCCGCCTTGCGGTGAGACAGACGGGGGAGGGGACCAGCGAGCTGAGGATCACCACCGCCCAGAGGTCGGACGCTGGACTCTATGCCTGCAAGATCGTCAACGAGTTTGGAACCAAGCAGGTGGACTTCAAACTGGAGATCCAAGGTGAGAGGGAGAATAATTTTTCTTTTTACGTAAATAATGTCTGTGCGGTCTATTTAGTGTAAACATGCACGTTAAAAGGGTACTAATACTCACAATTTAGTGAGAAACATGGGCCTGTGCCTCATGAAACTGATGGCTAAAATTTCCTCACAAGATTTTTTTTTTGCTCACGGATTCTCCTTTCTCCTTGTTTTCAGATTTACGTTTCAAACAGTTTCATATCGCATTTTCTCAATTTTCTATTACCTAGCTTTCAGAATTGAAACTTGCTCAGGGTGAATTTTTTGTTTGGAGCCACTAAACAAAAAACGGTTAACCTTAAAATAGACAGTACATAAAGCTTCTAACCTGACCTGAACACGCGTTAATCTCCCCTCCAGCGGCCACAGCTCTCGCCATCACCAGGGAGATACGGGACGCGGCGGTAAGGGCGGGAGAGGCGGCCGTGTTTGAGTGTCACATGACCGCCCCCCCCGACGTGGAGGTGGACTGGCTGTCCAATGGGAAGCTGATTCAGCCGGCGCAGCTGAACTGCAAGATGCACTTTGATGGAAGGAGGTTGGCTTCACGGTCGCAGTGTGGGGTGCTACAAGCTAGGGTTTCTCTACACATGGACCAACTGTTAGAGATATTTATGGGGGGGGTATGGAGCGATTTTTCTTTTTTTTTTTTCTTTTTTGGGGGGGGCCCTGATTGGCCCGGGCCCGTACGCGCCTGCATACCCTGCTTACCGATAGTTACGCCACTGGTTCAGATTATCAAATTTTGTTTTAGGGTATTCAGAGGTTGATTTACTTAGCAATGTATCATAACCAATATTAAAAAGACAAACGAGACACTGCTCTAAAGGACAAGGACAAACTCCTCAAACCGCAGGAAAGGAACCACTAAGTAATTGCTTAATAATTATATGTAACATGTAATTATTAAACCTTATGTTCTGTATCTTGTCCCTAGCTGCCGTCTCTTGTTGAACTCTGTCCATGAAGACGACAGTGGCAGTTACACCTGCAAGCTGAGCAGTGCTAAAGGTACAGAACCCAAAAATAATAATACAGTAACTACACTGATATTAATGACAATAGCCTTATTAGAATAATGATGATAACATTCATTTAAAGGTGCCATGACATGCTATTTTATGGATACTTTAATATAGGTATTAGTGGGCCATTAACACAGTATTCAAAGAAGTTCCCGAAATTCAGTCGTGGTGCAGAGTTACAGCCACTCCGAGCCAGTCGCACATTGACCTTCCCCCAAATGCGCTGTTTTGGTGTCTGTAGCTATAATGCAAATGAGGAGGAGCGAGGCGGGTCAAGGAGGAGGGTGGGGGTGTGGCCCTGAGCAGCTTGCAGCCACGGTACGATGCGCTCTGTTTAGAGTGGATGTATCGCAATGGCGAGGCGCACACAGCCTTTAGCCGTGTTCTGTAAATATTCTAGAACACACGGGAGTCCTGGAGCTCTATATCTAAATAATATCATATACATAGATATCTATATCATATAATATATATTATCACAGCCAAAAGCTGTGTGAGCCGATTCTGGTTCCTGGTTCTTCCACGTCCACATCAATCTGAAGTAAACTGAACCGCGACATGGAGGAGAAAGGGATTGTTGCCGGGCAGCGCTTAGGCACCTCCGCCTCGTGCAGCGCCGAGGCGGTGGTCCCTTGGCAGCGGTCCCTCGGCAGCAGGAAGCAGGGCTCAAGCGGGAGACATTCACGGCCAACAATCCCTTTCTCCTCCATGTCGTGGTTCATGTTCTTGAGGAAGTCAAAGCCAAAGTTCCTCCCCCCCAATTCATTCTCAACCATGGCTGAGATAACCCCCACTACGATTCTCGTTGTAGAAATACCAGAGACGAGAGTCCCACGTGTTATGCGCCATAACACCAAAAGCAGAACGGTTATCCAAATAACAAGGAAGTGTACAACACTTGCGTAACAGTCCTGGAGCTCAAGATCTAAATAATATCATATAATACATAGATATCTATATCATATAATACATATGACCACGGCCAAAAGCTGTGTGCGCCTTCAGACGATATTATGAATCACAAACGACTTTGTCGGGTTCTCCGATGTCTCTGGTTCTTCCACTTTCACATTAATCTGAAGTAGACTGAACCACGCGCTGCCTGCTGCCGAGCGGTGGTGCTTCGCGGCAACCGGCAGCATGTCGCAGTTCATGTACTTCAGGGAGTCAAAGCCAAAATTCCTTTCCCCCAATTCCTTCTCAACCATGGCTGAGATAACCCCCACTACAGTCTCGTTGTGGAAATACAAGAGACGTCAAAGAACCGACAAGAAATACTTGTGTTACAGTGTGTGTATTCACACACGCACAAATGTGGCGCTCGCACGGTTGTGACTTTGGCGGGCCAAATTCTCTGGGCAGGCCAGGCAGAGTAAGGGGAGGAGCTTAGATGCTATGTGACGACATATGAAACCACATTCCAAATCAGCTCGCTTGAGCCTCCGTTTTTTCAGAGGCGAGCAGAACACCTAGTGCTCGTTTTACACCGAACGCAAGTTTTAGCCACTTGGGGACCATAGGCAGGCTAGGGGAACTCATATTTATGTTAGAAAACCTCATAAAATGAGATTTTCATGCCATGGCACCTTTAACAATAGTCATGAAACGGCTCTTCTTAATGCTGTGGAATGCTCCGTTCACCTTGCATGGGCCTTCCCAACTTCCGTCAGTCAATAATTTTTTGATAATTGACTGAGCATTGCTAAGCATATAATGACCGCTTTTATTGCCTCTGATTCACTTCTTTCGTACCACTCCGCAAGTAGTCCGATAACTTATCAACCCCAGCATATTCGGTCGCTAAACGACGTCAACGTCTTTGGCAAACTATTTCTCTGCTGATCAACACTTAGATTGGTAACAAATACACTGTAGAAAGAAAAGTAATTTTTTCGTTTTGTCAAGTAGCCGTGTAACAAGTGGGATAATGCATATTATGCCGGTCATTATCGAAAATTTATTATTTTCCCGATAATGACTGGCGTTCTATACATTATTCATTGCGTATTGGTAGCAGTATCATCAGCATCATCATCTTTTTTACATTGTTTTGTTTGGCTGTTGTTGGTCTTTGACATTGTTGTGTTGTTTTGTCCGGCTGTGGTTGGTCTTTGACATTGTTGTGTTGTGTTGCTCGGCTGTGGTTTGTTTCACAGAGGAGCTGACCTCCAGCGCCCAGCTGAAGGTCACGCCCACCCGGGACCCCCTGTTCACCCGCCAGCTGGACGTCCTGGAGGTCATGGAGGGCCGCACCGCCCGCTTCGACTGTAAGGTCAGCGGAACCCCCGCGCCCAGCGTCACCTGGATGCACTTCGGTGAGTCTCTCCACCGGAAGGAACCGGAAGGTCAAAGGTTGCGATGGGCCCGACCCGAGCCTGGTCTGCTGGAGGTCTGTCTGAACGGGAGCGGCCCCGGGTGCATGGGCCAGAGCAAATCAAACATGAGCTCCTAGATCGGTCTGGATCCCCAGCAGGGATGATAGATCGTAGATCTTACAAGTCATAGATCTAGTATCCCTATGATCGTAAATCTCCGAAAATAGAATGAATCATTGTTTAATGATTCGGGTGATTTTGTAGCGGAGTGCATCTGCATAGATCTGCTCTCTGTTATGCAGCACTGCAAAAAGCATCCCAAATAGTTTTTTGCTTTGGCTTTGCGGGGCATTCTACGTAAAAGGATTAGGGCTACACGTAAAAATTCTGATTTTAATCTCTGAATTCTGACTTTAAACTCTGAATTCTGATTTAAACTCAGAATTCTGAAATTAATCTCAGAATTCTGAGAAAAAAGTCAGAATTCTGGAGACCAAAAGGTGAGTGAAACTGGCACCAAAACAACACATGTTCCAGTTTCACTCACCTTTTGGTCTTCCATTAACCAAATGGCTTCTTCTGGAACTCCTCGAACCCGCAAGAAGTCGCTAAGGGAAGACGTCTTAGCACGAGTCGGCTAGGGCTACTGGCTACTCTGCGTGTGGTTTCCTCCTACTGCATAAAGCAAAGTGTCTCTCCCGCGGAGGTTGGTCCTTACAGGTACCAGTAGTTCTGACTTTAAAGTCAGAATTCTGAGATCAAAGTCAGAATTCTGAGATCAAAGTCAGAATTCTGAGATTAATGTCAGAATTCTGAGTTTAAAATCAGAATTATGACTTTAATCACAGAATTCTGAGAAAAAAGTCAAAATTCAGAATCTAATTATTTTTTTATGAGTGGCCCTAATCCTCTTCCGTAGCATTCCGATTTGGCTTTGCACTCGTTATACAGAGCATTATGGTGGCAAAAAAGAAAAGAAAAAAAAAGGTGTTCCATTTTGTTGCGGTAACAAATGCAACGCACTCTTGACAAAGTACCTGTTTTAGGTAAACTTTGAAAATAATATATTGTGCAGCCCTAATCCCAAGCTACCCTTCCCCATCTCCCACCATGCTTTCCCACAATTTTTTCTTGTTTATTTTGGTTCCCTGGGTTCGAGTGTTTTGTTGTCCGAGGAAGGTGAACCATGGCGCTGAACTATTCTGTAGTATAGGAGGGTACTGCTGCGTGTTGTACCTCATCTCTCCAAACCGGACCGACGGAGTAGACACATCCCAGACTAAAAACGTCAATGGTCCAACGTCTCTGTGGAAACAACGTTGATGCTGCAGACCGTTTTTCATCAGAATTGACGAAGCAGTCTGGTGTCATATTAGAAAATAGCTGAGTGTTACACTTCTCCTAAAACTGGGAAATTGGTTTACAACTCCATGAACTTCCTTTCTCTTCTCATCATTTATTTAACACGATTATCCAATTCGACTTCCAGGGAACTAGAAAGAATCACGGCACGGTGCATATAGGGGTTAGCTGTCATCCTGCTCTAGGATGCCTACAGGTTAGACTGCGGACGACTGGGGCATCGAACCCAGAATCTTTAGGCTGGGATTACAACCCCCTAACCACAAATCCATCCTCCCTCCTCTGTGTGTTAAGAGTTGAGCCCGACCGTTACTGGATTTTCGATTCCGATATCGATATATTGGCTGATATTCAAAATATAGATATATCTGCCTTTATTCAATATATATATCGTGGTATCCTGGGGGTGGAGCAGCTCCTTGGGATTGGGTGCTCACCCTCCAGCAATGCCTCAGGCCCGAGCGACATCACATTTAAATCGTGAGTTTAAGGAACCAATTAATTGTATGGGAGGAACTACGTTAAGTTCTGTGTGAAGGGTTTCACACAGCACAGGATGTAACACTGTTGTTGCATTGAGAGGTCCAACCACCACAGTAGAGGATTGAAAAACAGGTGATTACGTCATGTATAAATCGACACCAATTGTAAAGTTTTCATATAATGTATGAAAAATATTCGCCAAAATGATTTATTTTTTATATTAACTTATAAAATCAGCCACCCCCATCATCAGGACTCCCCTCCCCCCTGTGTGTTGTGTGTCTGTCAGACGGGGCGGTGGAGGCGAGCGACAACGTGCGGCTACTACAGGAGGGGGGCCGCCACTCGCTGGTCATCGCCCGCGTCTGCTCCGACTCGGAGGGCTTCTACACCGCCGTGGCCACCAACTACCGCGGCTCCGCGGAGACCACCGCAGAGCTATACGTCACGGAGCCGCGTGCGGCTGCCGCCTCGCACATGTGAGTGGGGTTCAACACATTAACATACATCATTATTACATTATTATTGTTGGATTACATCAAGTTGGATACATTAGATTAACATGTGATTTAGATTAGGTTGGATTACATTAGATTAACATGTGCCGTTAAATAGGGTGAGATTAACATTTTAATCCGATTAGGTTGGATTATATTAGATTAACATGTGATTCATAATAGGTTGGATTACATAAAATTAACATGTGGCGTTAAATAAAGTGAGATTAACATGTGACGATGATTAGGTTAGATTACATTCGATTACCATGTGATCAGGATTAAATTGGATTAAATTTGATTTACATGTGATTTAGATTAGGTTGGATTACATTATATTAAAATGTGATTTTAGATTAAATTGGATTACATTAGATAAAATCTTCAAATCACATTAGATTAGGTTTGAACAAATTAAATTTAGCACAAAAAATTGTGCCCTATTTGTAAGGAAAATGCACTTGTGGGATGAGCAGCAGAGCTTGGTAGGTGGGTTGCGCCCATATAAAATTTGCAAATCTTCCCTGCCAATGCCAAACAGTTTATTCTGCCATTGACTCGTTTGGTGTTTGTTGGATTGGATGATTGAAGTTTGAAAAAACAAGACATATTGGCAATTAAACAATTTATTCATTTCACAAACAGGAGCCTCAGTAGCGTGTGGAAGAACCATACACAGCCACAACAGCCTGGCCCCTCCTCCTCATGCTGGTCGCCAGCCTGGTCACCCACTGCTGTGGGATGGCATCCCATTCTTCAACAAGCATTTGTCACAAGTCAGCAAACGTGGTTGTGTTGGTCACTCTGGCACGAACAGCACGCCCAAGCTGATCCCACAAGTTTTCAATGGGGTTGAGGTCAGGACTGCTAGCAGGCCATTCCATCCTCTCCACTCCCACATTCTGGAAGTGGTCTCTGAAATACCCTGCACTGTGGGGGCGAGCGTTGTCATCTTGGAGGATAGAGTTCGGTCCCAGACTGTGGAGATATGGGATTGCCACTGGTTGCAGAATCTCATCTCTATATCTCTCTGCATTGAGATTGCCTCCAATGATGAGAAGCCTTGTTTTTCCAGTGAGGGAGATGCCACCCCACACCATCACACTGCCTCCACCAAAATATGTTATTCTATCGGTGCAGCAACGAGCATAGTGTTCTCCACGTCTTCTCCAAACTTTGACCCCAAGCGGCCAACTGCCGTAGGCAGAATCTGGACTCATCACTGAACATAACGTTCCTCCACATGTTCAGGTTCCAGTGCACGTGTTGCCGACACCAGCGCAAACGAGCCTGACGGTGAAGGGCAGTCATGGCAGGATTCCTGGCAGCCCTATGAGACCCGAGAATGGCTGTGTGCAGTCTGTTACGGATTTTCTGGGCAGAGAGCCGTCGGCCATATCGTCCTGCAAACCTTCACTGAAAATCACAGCAGTCAAGGCACCTAAGTGCTGACAGGGTGATGAAACGGTCTTCTTGGGGGTGTCGTCTTCTTTGACTTGTCTTTGACATCCCCCGTTATAAGGAACTTGGCCTTCAGTTTGGAGACGGTACTAGGGTTCACTCCAAATAATGCCGCAACTTGGTTTTGCGGAACACCGGCTTGAAGTTGCCCAATCAGGTGCCAATCAGGCACCTGATCAGGTGCCAATCAGGCACCTGATTGGCAGCACCTGGGGGTACCAGAAGCTCAAAACAAGTGTCAATAGCAACAGCAAAATAACCTGTTTGGCAATGGCAGAAAAGATTTGGCAAATTTTTCATGGCCGCAACCCACATACTCAGCGCTGCTGCTCATCCCACAAATGCATGTTCCTTACAGATGGGGCACCATTTGAAAGGGAACTAAACAGGCTTTCCAACGGTATAAGATTTATTTCCAAAAACATTGTTACCAAATTTCCTTACTTTTGGTGCTAACTTTATATTAGCTAATGAGATCAGGTTGGATCGAATTAGATGTAAAATGTGACATCGTATTGGAATATATTTGATTACATTAGATAAAATAAAATTTGGTTGTTTTAGGTTAGCATTCTATTAGTTTGGATTAGGTCATATTATATCTAATTAAAGTAGCTTAACATTATATATGAATGAATGAGATTGGATTGGATTCCTTATGGTGGGATTAGATTGGAGTGCAGTGGATTGGATTTCAATAGACTGGATTATATCAAATTAAATCAAATCAGTTGAGCACCATGAAACATGAACAGCCCGGGTCTCCGTCCCTCACAGGGCCAAGCTGGAGAAGATGCCGTCCATCCCAGAGGAGCCCGAGGTGCTGGAGAGCGAGGTGGAGCGCCGGACCATGCCTGACTTCGTGAAGCCGATGGCGGACTTGGAGGTGGTCGAGGGGAAGGAGGCGGTGCTGAAGTGCACGGTGGCGGGCCTGCCCTACCCCAGCATCACCTGGTACCACAAGGGCAAGCGCATCGACGGCAGCGAGGAGCGCAAGATGACCCAGCGTGAGTTGGGACCCCGTAAAACACAAGAGTCCTCGTAAACACCCGCTGGTCTTCCGAATTCAACCCTTGACGTGTACAGTTACTACACTTCTGTTGGGCATTACAGAAAGCCATCGCCCACTGTAACATCAGACTTAAAGTGTAATTCCGGCGAAAATTTCCTTTTTCTTTTTCGGCATGAAAATATATAAAATAAGCCCAGAGTTGCCCGGAGCAATGCAACAGCCCAAATGGCTTCCATGTTATTGGCCTTTTGGAAGATTTGGAACTCTTCCAAATCTGCAGTTTTTAACCAGTAAAATTGCTCAAAATAGCAACAATTAGGGTCCCTACACATAAAACGAAGCATCAACAATTTAGTTAGACCCACTATGCAACTTTTCTAGCCAAAATTACATTAATTATGCAGGTTGAGAGTTATTCTGATGGTTCTGCAACCATTTCTGGGTCGTTTGGTGGGTGTGTCATTGCCCCATGTCGCCTCTCCAAGGAAAAAGCGCATATGCAACTTGATCTGTTCGGACCGACACAATCCAGATGTGACGCAGCGGAAGTATCCAATCGCGCCTCGAAAATGTAGTCAGATTGTAGTTTCGAAAATGCTTTACGGCACAGACACACCCCCAAACATGACACCGGCTAGATATAAACAGCCAGTTGCGAGGCAATTGTTGCATTCATCATGGATCAATCGACTGATAAGGGACCCAAGAGGCGACTGTCGGTGGAACAAAAGAAGAATAAAAAGAAGTTGGACCAGAAAAGAGACCAGACATGAGTGAAAGGGGAACTATGCAACTTTTTTGGCTTGATTTACCTTAATATAACAGGCTAAGAGTCATTGCGATGGTTCTATCATACATTTTTGTTCGATTGTTCGTTGTTTAGACTCCCCCTTGCGCATCTTGGCGGAGAAAGGGATTAGGTTTCTGCCGGCGACCTGCCGCCAACTCTCGCGGGAGTCTCGGGTCTCACGAAGTAACGAATTGCTTTACGGCACAGACCCCCAAACACGGAACCGGCTCGATATAAATACAAGTAACTAAGGGATTGTTACATTCATCATAGATCAGCCGACTAAAAAGAGACTGAGAAACCCAATGTCGGAGGAACATTGGTCAACCTAAAATAAAACAATTATAATCTAGGATATAATTCTCCCCGTCAACTATAAAAAAGGATGGATTTATGTTTATTGCAATACAAATACACCGTTTTATAACCTTGTCCGCACTTCATCTACTTCATCTACCCCCCCCCCCCCCCCCCCCCGCTCAGAAGACCTGTCTAGGGCGCAAGTTGATTTCGAGTCGCCTAGGGCGCCGAAACGGCCAGCGCCGGCTCTGGCTCCACGCATTCGCCGGCTTCTTTGAAAACAAATGCACACAGCTAGCGCAGAAGTGCATGGGGAAGGGTCGTCCACGAGTTGTTACGACAGTGTTGTAAAATACCTACTACGAAGCTGTAGGGGGCGCTGTGTAGAGAAAAGTGCGTGCCAAACCAAGAAAACAGCAAAGAAATGCCCGATCTTGCATAGTGGGCCTTTAACATACTGGGAGTTTATTAAAAAAGACAGTTTTCCAAGTCTGTGCCTTACCGGTAGGTCCATGTTTCCAGGAAGTCCACACAAGTCGATTACCGGCTACCGTAAATAATAAAATAGAGGCGCTTCTTGGAAACATGGACCTACCGGTAAGGCAGCCATTTGGGATGTTACATTGCTCCGGGCAACTTATCAATGAAATAAAGTGTCTGGAGGGCATATTTTATGGGTTTTCATGTCCCTGTACAAGTGAGGACCCTGTAAACCGACGCATGTGATGTACTGGTCAACACCTTCTAGCCATCTGATTCACACTCCGATTTTACGGATACTGCCACCTGAAGGGAGGCGATACAATTTACCATCATCGATTTATTCAAATGTCAAACTTAACTCAGTGCCTGTATGAATTAGGACCCCATAAACCAATAAAAGCACTCATAGCTCACTAAAATCAAAACCACCATTCCTGCAATGACAAAAATGACAACAACCCAATCCTAATGCTAAAAGAAGAGTGCAGCTAGCGAGCTAACTTCATCCAGTTTAAAGTAACATGAATGCTAACGTGCGGCGTGGGAAGCACATCTGACTGAGCTGCGTTGTGATCTTCAGAACGGGACGTCCACAGCCTTGTGATCCGGAGTGCCTGTCACGCGCATGGCGGCGTCTACAAGAGCGTCATCTCCAACCACGTGGGAAAGGCTGCCTGCTACGCACACCTTTATGTCACAGGTAACTAGCCTGCCACGCCGTAATAGCAAACTGATTCGAAAAAGTTGTCATTATTATATTTATTTATTTTCTACAGACATTGTCCCCGACCCCCCTGACGGCCCTCCGGTGGTAGAGTCCATCACAGGAAAGACCCTCACACTGAGCTGGAAGAAGCCCAACAGAATGGAACAGTCCACGGGTATGGGAGCTTTAAACCAGATCATTGTTATCGCCATGGCGAATGACGTAATGCAGATTGGTATACATTTGGATAAGGCTCTATATTTGCTTTTGGTTTTTTGATTCCCCTTCAAAACATCACTATGTATTTAAATAATAAATATTTGGTGGACACTTTTATCTTAATTGTCTGACAACACAGTGAGTGCATATAGTTGTTTAAAGAGCCCATGCCATTAAAATCACATTTTTCCTATTGTTTGTTAAATAACATAGGTCTGAATAAGTTTGTGAGCTGTGGTAAGTTTGAAATCTATGCAGTTTGTCTGCTGAATGCAATAGGCAATGAAAGGAAAAAGGCAGAAGAAATGAGCCGATCTGGATAAGGTGACACTGTGACGTAGCGTTGTCAAATTATTATTCATGGCCCTGCCCACTTGGTTGGTTCGTAACCACCCACAAGAATTCTGAAGGAGTCGTGATTGAGCTAGTGCTAAATGCTAATACGTGTACGGTAGTTGCTTAGTTCGTAGTAACAGGCTAGTTACAGAATTTTGAATGCAATGGCAGAACGACATCGAACTACATGAACTGCGACATGCTGCCTGCCGCAGGTTGCCACGAGGCACCACCGCCGCGAAGCACCACCGCCCGGCAGCGGGCAGCCGGGCGGTGGTGCCTCGCGCCGGCAGCAGGCAGCGCAGGGTTCTGCCTACTACAGATTTATGTGGAAGTGGAAGAACCAGAGAAGTCGGAGAACCCGACGAAGTCCTTTGTGATTCATTATATCGTCTGGACGTGCACACAGCTTTTGGCCGTGATAATATGTATTATTTGATATAGATATCTATGTATTATATGATATTATTTAGATATAGAGCTCCAGGACTGTAACGCAAGTGTTGTACACTTCCTTGTTATTTGGATAACCGTTCTGCTGTTGGTGTGATGGCGCATAACACGTCGGACTCTCATCTATGGTATTTCTACAACTAGACCCGTAGTGGGGGTTATCTCAGCCATGGTTGAGAATGAATTGGGGGAAAGGAACTTTGGCTTTGACTCCCTGAAGTCATGAACCATGACATGGAGGAGAAAGGGATTGTTGACCGCGGTCGTCTCCCGCCGGAGCCTCGCTGCCGATGGACCACCGCCTCGGCTTCAGGATGCGGTGATTAGCGCTGACCGCTGCCGAGGCGGTGATTAGCGCTGACCGCTGCCGAGGCGGCGGGAAGCAGGGCTCAAGCGGGATACATTCGCGGCCAACAATCCCTTTCTCCTCCATGTCGTGGTTCATGTAGCCTACTTCAGGGAGTCAAAGCCAAAGTTCCTTTCCCCCAATTCATTCTCAACCATGGCTGAGATAACCCCCACTACGAGTCTCGTTGTAGAAATACCAGAGACGAGAGTCCTACGTGTTATGCGCCATCACACCAACAACAGCAGAACGGTTATCCAAATAACAAGGAAGTGTGCTTCCTGTAAACACTTGCGTTACAGTCCTGGAGCTCTGCTCTATATCTAAATAATATCATATAATACATAGATATCTATATCAAATAATACATATTATCACGGCCAAAAGCTGTGTGCGCGTCCAGACGATATAATGAATCACAAAGGACTTTGTCGGGTTCTCCGACGTCTCTGGTTCTTCCACTTCCACATCAATCTGAAGTAGACGCGGTCGTTTGAGATTCATAATAACCTATCGTCTGGAGGCTCACACAGCTTTTGGCCGTGATAATATATATTATATATTATATGATATAGATATCTATGTATAATATGGGTTTCTAAGAGCCATTGCGATACATCCACCGTAAACAGAGCGCATGGTACTGTCAGTGGCTACAAGCTGCTCAGGGCCACACCCCCACCCCCCTCCTTGACCTGCCTTTACACGCCCACCGTATACAGAGCGCATGGTAGTGGCTACAAGCTGCTCAGGGCCACACCCCCACCCCCCTCCTTGACCTGCCTTGACACGCCCACCGAAACAGCGCGTTTGGGGGAAGCTCAATGTGCGACTGTTTCGGAGTGACTGTGACTCTCTGCACCACGGCTGAATTTCGGGGACGTCTTTGAATACTGTGTTTGTGGCCCACTAATACCTATATTAAAGCATCATAACATAGAATGGCATGGGATCTTTAAGGTTTTATGTGTAAGAATCAGAAATTCCTTCTCATTACTGCCCCCTATGGCCGGTAAGTGAACTGCAGATGTTTAGCTATGATGAAAGGACCACTATTTATATGATAACATTGATATTGTGGTGTGTCCCCCCCAGAGGCCGTCCCCCTGCTGTACGCGGTGCAGCAGCAGGCCTTAGGCTCCATCCAGTGGTCCATCGTGGCTTCCAGCCTGAAGGAAACCAGCTACACCGTGGGCTCCCTGTGTAAGGGCGTCCGCTATGCCTTCAGGGTGCTGAGCTCCACCGGCAAGGCTCTCAGCAAACCGTCGGCCGCAACCGACCTGGTGCAGCTACTCGACCGAGGTACTGGTCCCCCCCCCCGCACACACCTTCCCCTGGTTTGTCTTCATCCTCCCTGTGGGATACGTAGGGAACACAGCGAGACGGGGGCCCGCAGTGGGGGTTACCCTCATCTACATGGGTTACCCCTCATCTACAGAATTATTGGCTTTTTATCTGTGTAAATATTAAATATATTTATATTCAAAAGAATTTGAAATAATATATCTATAAAGATGTATTCAATATTGTTTCGGAGCTTTGAGCATTTTTTTTGCTGTCAGGGAAACATCTGGTTTGATAGTTCTGTTGTAGGACCCTGGATTGTTAGCTGAGCATTATTGAAATAAAATACACACCCTTAGGATGTTATTGACGAATCAGGATCAAGTATGCAATAACACTGCGGTAAAAATATGTACAATATCTCAGTGTTTTCATAAGCTACTTATATTTTTGGATCAGCATATCAGCATATGCATATTTCGATTATTTTTATATACTAATTTGTAAATTATGCATTAATTGTGTATGATATTTAGGTGAGTGCTGCATGCAGCGCTCAACTATTGTTCTTCATAAGTTTTATTCTTTCTTTCTTTATTATTCTCTACAATCTTTGGGACCTATCTCTTTCCTCAATTTTTCACCTAGGGACCCAAATTTTAAAATATTCAGAATAGCTTGGAATCGCGCTCTTCTTTTCAGATTTTTTTAATATTTTATACTTTTTAAGATATTCTACTTTTAAAATATTATCTTTTTTTATCATGGGAGTCAATGGGAGGACGGCAGAGCCATCCTCTGGTACTTCAAACTGTTTAAGACGTAACCATGGGCGTCAGTTTGGTTTGAAATGTGCTGGGGACAGAGACACATTCGGAAGTGCATCTTCAGAAGTGCTGGGTACAATGAGGATGCATTCTTTTTTCTCTCTTTAGTGCCGGTAATGAAAGGTTCTCAAAGACGGCATACCCATGTAGCTAATTACTAAGGAATAAAATGTATACAAAATCTGTCTGGCACGTTTTATGAAGCAAACGTTTCCAAAAAGCATTGGACATATGATCCACTATGTTGTTCTCCATGTATCCAATGTTGACAACGTGACATGATATGGCTAAGCTAACAACATAAACAAGAGGAGCTAGGAAAGGAAATTAACTGCATGTGTAAGTTCAGAAGGGCCAAACGTGTGGCTACACACAGCACTACAAAAGTCGTCAAGATTGAAAAAGAAAAAAATATTTGTTGCACAGCTGAACACTGTATCACATCATGAGCTGGCTGTTCTCAACTCACAACACGCATTCCATCAAAACTAGCCTATATCAGGCATTCCGACCAAAACTCATGCAATCCCCCCCACAATTATTCCAGAATTCAAGAAAAGCAAGAATGACCAAAAGTCACTTTGTGTCAACAAGAGAGTGACTCCACCGACTATCAATTGCAAGTTTAAACAGCCGACCACTTGAGTGCAAAAAACACAAAAGACCTCGCCACAGCACCAGCAAATCTTAAGCAATAAATATTGCGTCTTACCTTTATTTATGTGGCAGTGGTCTGCAGATGCATCCCGTGGTGTAGCCTACCACAACCATTTAGTTCAACAGGTTATCGTTCTGATACTGTCCATGGTACAAGCAACCTGCTCTGGTGCTTTTTACATATGTATTCAGGCTAAAATGACTTGATTGTCTGATGCCTCATCATCCCAGCCAAAGAGTGTTAGTATTATTAGCAATGGTTACTTTCCAAATCGAAGAAATAACTTGACACAAATAGTTTGCCATAGTTTGACGTCGCTTAGCAACTGAATACGCTGGGGTTGATAAGTTACCGGACTGCGGAGTGATACAGATGACATGAATCAGAGGCAAAAAAAACACTTCCCTTGACAGCGGTCAAATATGGTGGACGTGAGCATTGAGAAGAGCCGTGTAATAAACAAAAATAATTGACAGCTGAACGTTAGGAAGGCCCATGCAAGTAAATAGAGCAGTCTACAGCATTGAGAAGAGCCGTGTAATAAGTAAGGGATAATGAATAGAACGCCGGTCATTATCGGGAAAATAAGCCCCGACAGGGCAAACAGGACACCGACGCGTAGCGAAGGTGTCTTGCTTCGCCCCGAAAGTTAAAGTTACCGGACTACCGGAAAGTTACTCAAGTAGTTACCGCACTACTTGAGGCGGTCAGTGGTCAATTATACTTAGCGACGGTGAATTATCAAATATAATTCACCGCCGGAAGTTGTGAAGAGCCCATGCAAGTAAAGGGAGCGTTCCACGGTATTGAGAAGACCCATTTTATAATCCATCCAACTCGATTTTTTGGTGGGTACAAAATTAATCTTGACGAAATCTGGTGGGGACGCGTCCCCGGCATAATCCTATGTCTATGCCTATGTCACGTAACTAAATCAATTTTCAACTGTTTATCTTCGTTCAAACCATTTCACAAATCTATACAGTTGTATCTTCAGTAATATCGAAACGGAATTTCGATATTATTTAAACTTCCTTCAGAATCACATTTTTAGTTTCAAACTGTCATATTCTACAGTTGGTCCCATTGAAGCCGTCTTCCCATTCTGACACCTAAATTACTTAAGCCAACGTAACTCGGTCAAATGTCAACCGTTTACCTTCGTTCAAACCATTTAACAAATCTACACACTTGTATATTCAATAATATCCAAACAGAATTTCGATATCATACTTTATTCAGTATCACAGTTTTAGTTTCATACCGGCTTCGTTTTCAGGTGGTCTCATTCATTTACGTTGACGCAGCAGTGTTGCCAGATTGGGCAGTTTTTCCCGCCAGATTGGGCTACTTTTGGAGGACATTCAGGCAGTGTTGCCAGATTGGGCGTTTTTTCCGCTCTATTGGACTATTTTTAATCACGCACCGGCTCGCTATTCTCTTAAAGACACACACGCACGCATGCACGCACGCACGCACGCACGCACGCACGCACACACACACATTCAGCTGTCACTTTATTTGTTTCCAACCAATTACATTTTCTTAAAAGGTGTGCATGTTTGCATTGTTTATTCCATTTAGACTTTTGTTCAAATCCCTTCACTTGATTTTGCACCATTTAACGTTTCTTTATGTCTTAATCTATGTGGCTTTCTTAAAAAATATTTTCAACCTCACTTTGAACGACAGCACTTACTGCATTTTCTGCATGAAATGCATTTTCTAGTTGTAACTTATTTTGCGTTATCTTGACACCTTAATCACCGGATATCTGTAACTTTTGTGTGTGTATACGTGCAGTTATGTAGTTGCAGACTGACTGTTTATGTGTGCGTTAAAGTATCTATCAAGTTATTGACCTTTGTGGCCTATGACCTGGCCTAGGTCCCTATTTGAGGAAATCGCCCATCATCATGGACAAGCCGGACATGGTTCACGTGGTGGAGAACCAGTCAGTGAGCATCACAATCACCCTGAACCACGTTCACGCCGTGGTCACCTGGAAGAGGTGGGTGTCACTGGTTGGTGGTTATAATGTTGGAACATTGTCTTTAATTATGCATATAATGTATTTGATAAATTCCTCATTTTTGGTTGTCACAGCAGAAAGTAGACTATAAGCTAATCTTAATTGAATAGATATTAGTATTTCTGTAAATCCCAAAACAACAGATCTATAGAAATTGAAAAAACTTTAAAGTTAAGGGAGACATTTTATAAGTTGCAATAACTGTAACTGTAAGCAAAAAGGTTTAAACAATTAGCAGAGATCATATGCTAATTCTACGACGTGAAGCTACGATACATCCCTGCACTGGGCTAGGCTAATATCTCCCTAGGCCCTTCCATGACCAGGGTGTTTATTTTCTGGCTCCCCCAGGAGAGGGGTTGCGCTGGTGCACAAACCCGGGGTGTATGAGATGAGCATGCCGGACGATGACCAGCACACCTTGAAGCTGCAGCGGGTTCGGAGCTTGGACGTGGGAGCGCTGGTTGTCATGGCGAACAACCAGTTTGGCAGCGACCTCTGCACCATACAGCTGGCCCTGGCAGGTAACTGGCCTTCACGTACTGACCTACGTGAAGTCGGTTTGTTGAAAACGAAAACCCCAAATCCAATCAACATCCCTCTGTTTGTGTTCATTCTCTGTGTTTCTTCCTTGGTCATTAGAGTGCAAAACCTGAAATAAACAAAAAGACGGATTCCTCCTCTATACAACTGGCAAACAGATTGTCAAGAAAATGTCAAACGTTTCTTAAAGGAGCATTTCACCGGTGGAGGCATGAATATGTATTGAAATTGGGTCCTATATGTAGTCGAATATTAAATAAAATTCTAATTTGGTGCCGTCCTGACCGAGAAAAGGCAGAAAGTGACATTTTGCTGTTGTGGAATGAAGACAACAACTCCCACCATGCACAACGATGCACAGGTTCGCTGGCCACTCCCGCTGATCTAGATCTCCGCCTATCGGACACCCTGCTGTTCCATCTACCAAGCTGATACCACAAGACTGCTTGAAAATCATTTCACACAACATTTCTAATGAGGGGTATTAGTTGGTGAACTCAGTGAATTACCGTATTTTCCTCACTATAAGGCGCACTTCGTAAAGACTATAAGGCGTACTCCGTAAAGACGGAGTCATTTCGAAACCGCATCGAGCTGTAGAAACGCTGTAGTAAATATTCAAGGCGCTGGTTCTCCACAGAAAAAGTGGAGCGCATTCAGTCACGAGGAGATTCAACCTTTTAAATTGAGCAGAAATACTTTTTAATGTACAGTTAGTAATTACATTTATCAAGGGGCTTTATTTAAAGCTACAAAAAGAATACAAATAAAATAATAAATAAAAAATTCAACGCAACTCGGACGTCCCCCAGCTGGTGGGGAGCCACTGCCATCAAGAGTTTCAGATGTCCACACGAATCCTAACACGAAACCGCATAGGTCCAAATAGATTTGAAACCACCCCCGAGGGTGGTTTCAGAAATGTGCGGTTTCGGGCACCGGATTCGCCGGCTCCGTCTGGACGGTCGGCCGAACGGACAAGACTTATGCGGTTTCACCAGAAAAACGGCTTTGTTTTGGAGGGGGCCTTAGAAGGCGAACACACGTTCACCAAGACGGGGAGACAGCGCCGGGCGACTTACGCCACTATCTGCCAATGGATCTAGGATGCCTGGGCTGATATAACAGTCTCAACTGTGGTCCAAGCTTTCACGAAGGCAGGAATAATCACTGAACTGCCAGGCAAGAGCAGCGACACAGACTCGGATAATGACGAGAGGGAGCCGGGCATGTTGGATACCGTACTCGCCCAACTGTTCAATTCAGACACTGAAGAAGAAATTCAAGGGATTCGTGGACGGGGAATGAACTGAAAAAGTGAGCTTTACGTGTTATACGTAACTGAACAATGTTGAGTTATGCACTAACGTTTGAATTAGCGGTATCAGACTGTTTCTTTTACGTGTTTACAACTGAACAAGGCTGGGAGATATTGTTAATATGCACATTAACGTTTGAACATCGTTACCATGGGAGTGAACGGAGTTGTCAGAACGCTTAATAAAGTTTGACTTTATCTGACTGTTTTGTTGACATTCCCTTTAGCACAGCTCCATCTAGTCGATGCATAACGCAACCCCAGTCAAACGTTTGACTGCAGTATCTTCTATTCTATGCGCCTTATAATCCGGTGCGCCCTATATATGAAAACAGTTCTAAAATAGGCCATTCATTGAAGGTGCGCCTTATAATCCGGTGCGCCTTATAGTGCGGAAAATACGGTAGTCCTCGTTTGTATTTCTTTCGAAATGGTGAACTTTTGCATGGTGCCATCTTCTATGTCAGATCCAGTACCCTCCGCCATTGTACTTCAGCTTTATCAACAGCCTCTGTTAGCTTAGCTTCAGACGCTGTGGATGTTAGTTTCTGCTGGTGAAGTCCCACCCACTGGCACTGCTCTAATAGGTCTGTAGCGTCAGTGGGTCCCACCCCCTAGAGGGGGGTGGGACTAGTGGTTGTAGTCTTACGAGAATCATCCCCTCTTACACTTCCTATTTTCTTGTACTCAAAAATCTTCATAATGCGTCATTGTAAACAGGAAGTGTTGGAGATTGATACGGATCTCTCCAGAAAATAAGGGAATGATGCTCGACCATTCAAAAATATGAGTGGGTTTCTAACGATACAAAGCTTAAGTGACATGGGTGAAGTTGCCCTTTAATATACATCTCAAAGTCAGCTAAGGAATGATCTCAGTCTTGGAATGATTCAGGATTGTCTCTTGATAAAACTGGGATTAGGCCATTGATAAAGTCTCAAACTCTAAGTATGAAACACTAGCTTAAAATGGATAAATGAAATGTGATGTTTATAGAACTGGGGTGAGCAGGTGACCCACTTTATGCTGGACTCTTCAGCTTTATCCACTGTCCCCCGTCTCACGTATTGAGACATTGTCTCCCATTTTAATTGGCTCTAGTTTTCAAAAGTTGAACGACTCTAGGACAGATGTTTTACTAAAATCAGGCTTTTATCCAATGGCTGTGATGAAGGCAGGGAAGGCTGTCATCACAGGGCTGGGTTTTATGTCAATCAAAGTGTGTACATGTGGGTCAACTGCAGGTGAACCTGTCACTGTCTGTGGTGCCTGCTATGTCCCACCTTTGGTTTAGTCAGTCAGCCTACGTAGCAACGTGTATCCAGATATAATCGCCCTCCTCTTCCTCCTCTAGCACCACCCAAGTTTGAGTCCATCATGGAGGACCTGGACGTTGACGCCGGGGCGACCTCCCGCCTGGCCGTGGTGGTGGAGGGGAAACCCGACCCCGACATCCTGTGGTACAAGGTACCATATCTCAGTACTTTTTCTCTTTGTTCAAATTTGCATTTATATACTCTAATAAACTGTGAAGTAGTGGTACTGGGCCACTTTATAATTAATATGTTTTATATTGTTTAAATCATTTGTTTTGTTTGCCCTGTTTGTTCTGTTTGTCTTTACTTTAGCATTTACTTCAGCAATCATTATTGTATTGTATCTTATCCTGTGTTTTCCACTGTTGCTGAACTGTTGTAACAAAGGAATTTCCCCTTCAGGGGTTTATTAAAGGTGCCATGGCATGAAAATCGCACTTTATGAGGTTTTCTAACCTAATTATGAGTTTCCCTACCCTGCCTATGGTCCCCCAGGGGCTAAAACTTGCGTTCGGTGTAAAACGAGCACTAGGTGTTATGATCACCTTTGGAAAAAATGGAGGCTCAAGCGCGCTGATTTGGAATGTGGTTTCATAGATCATCACATAGCATCTAAGCTCCTCCCCTTACTCTGCCTGGCCCGCCCAGAGAATTTGGTCCGCCAATGAGACACGACCGTGCGAGGGCCACATTTGTGTGTGTGTGAATACACACACTGTAACGCAAGTGTTTCTTGTTCGTTCTTTGACGTCTTTTGTATTTCCACAACGAGACTGTAGTGGGGGTTATCTCAGCCATGGTTGAGAAGGAATTGGGGGAAAGGAACTTTGGCTTTGACTCCCTGAAGTACATGAACTGCGAGTTGCCGCGAGGCACCACCGCCGCGAAGCACCACCGCCCGGCAGCAGGCAGCGTGCGGTTCAGTCTACTTCAGATTGATGTGAAAGTGGGAGAACCAGAGACGTGGGAGAACCTGAGGAAGTCATTTGTGATTCATAATATGGTCTGGAGGCACTTTTGGCCGTTATAATATGTATCATATGATAAAGATATCTATGTATTATATGATATTATTTAGATATAGAGCTCCAGGACTGTAACGCAAGTGTTGTACACTTCCTTGTTATTTGGAACCCTATGGAGCATAACACGTTGGACTCTCGTCTCTGGTATTTCTACAACGAGACTCGTAGTGGGGGTTATTTCAGCTAGGGATGCACCGGCAGAAAATGGCCCAAAAGCACATTCTCGGTTTTCGGCCGAAATACTTTTATCACCGAAACAACATGGCCGAAACAGAAATTTGGGATGACGCAAACAAAAAGCGCGGCCAGCACACGCTTGTCTGGATAAGCGCCAATCTGTCTGCGGTGTGGACGTTTTTCAATGTTTCTGAGAAAGACCCACGTATAGCAATTTGCAAAAATTGCAATGCCTTGATTTTAATGAAGTTAGTACACAGTCATAGCCATAAATGCAATTGTCATAATAACTTATTTTCGGTGTTTTGGTTTTCGGCCTTCGTTACCTCATTTTCGTTTTCGGCCAAGAATTTTCATTTCGGTGCATTCCTATTCTCAGCCATGGTTGAGAATGAATTGGGGGAAGGGAACTTTGGCTTTGACTCCCTCAAGAACATGAACCACGACATGGAGGAGAAAGGGATTGTTGGCCGCGAATGTCTCCCGCTTGAGTCCCGCTTCCCGCTGCCGAGGGACAATCGCCTCAGCGCTGCACGAGGCGGAGGTGCCTAAGCGCTGCCCGGCAACAATCGCTTTCTCCATGTCGCGGTTCAGTCTACTTCAGATTGATGTGGACGTGGAAGAACCAGGAACGTCGGAGAACCCAACGCGGTAGTTTGAGATTCATAATATCGGCTCACACAGCTTTTGGCCGTGATAATATCTATTATATGATATATATATCTATGTATACGATATTATTTAGTTATAGAGCTCCAGGACTCCCGTGTGTTCTAGAATATTTACAGAACACGGCTAAAGGCTGTGTGCGCCTCGCCATTGCGATACATCCACTGTAAACAGAGCGCATGGTACCGTGGCTGCAAGCTGCTCAGGGCCACACGCCCACCCTCTTCCTTTGCCCACCTCGCTCCTCCTCATTTGCATTATAGCTCCAGACACCAAAACAGCGCATTTGGGGGGAAGCTCAATGTGCGACTGGCTCGGAGTGGCTGTAACTCTGCACCACAGCTGAATTTCAGGAACGTCTTTGAATACTGTGTTAGTGGCCCACTAATACCTATATTAAATAATCCATAAAATAGCATGTCATGGCACCTTTAAAGTGGCATCTTATCTTATCTCATCCCAGAGCCTTGATTGAATAAAGGAAGAAGATCTCGGAAAAATGCAAATATTTTCCCGCCGAATTGTTAATCTTGACCGCTGGTTGCAGGACGAGGCCCACCTCTCAGAGAGCAGCCATTGCACGTTCGTCTACGATGATCCAGAGTACTCCCTGGTGGTGCTGAACGCCCGTCCGGAAGACTCCGGTGTGTACACCTGTACGGCCAAGAATCTGGCGGGGGCCGTCTCCTGCAAGGCTGAGGTCACCGTCCATGCAGGTGAGGAAACATCTGACACTAATTGCTGTCTTGAATACGCCACTGTCATGGGCATACTGATGGCCATGAATGCATCACCAGCGCTATGAACGCACCACCAGCGCTATGAACCTACCACCACTTCCATGAACCAACCACAGGCGTTAGGGAGCTGCTATGAACGTACCTTGATCACCGTGAATGCACCACCAATTTCAGAACAAGGTCGTAAACACACCTCTGTCATAAATGCACTACTACAGCTATGAACACAACACTACGCTATGAACTCAACACTACTGCTATGAACGCAACACTGCCCCTATTAACAAACAACTAAAGCTATGTATGCAACACTCCCACTATGAATGCAACACTACAGCTATGAACGCAACACTACAGCTATGAACGCAAAACTGCCACTGTGAATGCATGACTACAGCTATGTCTGCAACACTACTGTCATGAACTCATCACCACTGTCAAGAACACATGAGGTACTGACCCGAGGCAGGATGTCTATCCAAAACCCATATATCCCCCCAGCCATTGTTTATTTTCATTTTCATAATACTGGTTCCAGTGGATAGGCTTGAAGAAACCTCTTTTGCTTCATTTGGTACAGCTCTCGACAAAAATAATATTGCCAATAACAAAGTTTATGTTGGCCATGGAAAGTTTGGCTGCGTTTTATATACATTATACACATTATATACATTCCCCTTTCTCAGGCGCTCTGTGCGCAGATTTGATATTTTCTATTTTAAACCCTCCACAGTTTTCTAACTGTCCCCCCCAGCCATCTGAAATGTTAGTCACTCTCCCGCTGAGCTGTCAGTGAAATAAAGGAACCGCTTTTGTTGCCTGAGGATGTGACCATAAATGGTCGTTCCTCTCTGGACTGGGAGAAGCTGTTGTGTTTAGGGTCTAGATGGCACATATTGCTGACACAGGACAGGCGTCCTGAAACTCCAGTGAAGACAGATGCTCACCTACATACAGTAGATAGACTTTCTCACACACACACACGCACACACATTAATTAAACGTGTGTGTGTGTGTGTGTGTGTGTGTGTGTGTGTGTGTGTGTGTGTGTGTGTGTGTGTGTGTGTGTGTGTGTGTGTGTGTGTGTGTGCGCATGTGTTTGTGTGTGCGTAGAGAGGAAGCAGGCTGTGGCTCCGGCAGAAGATGAAGGCAGCATCCTAAGGAAGATGAGACGCCTCACTGACTATTACCATGTCCACAAGGAGATTGGAAGGTACACGCAAACGTCTTTTTGTGTTTGACGTGTGAATCTGTGTGGTTGCCAAATCGACACTCTCTAGCCTACCCACAGCCCACCTGGGTGGCTTTACTGGGCTCCTCCGAGGACCAGGACACAGTGTGATGATGTTTAAACAGGTTTATTGCTGAGTTTTGGAGTACACAGCGTAGGTGTTGAATGCTGCCATGTCATAGCTCTCCTGAGTGTGTGGGGTGACGGCTCATTTAACTTGTGTGCACTGATTGCTCAATGCACCACGGGTGTGCGGCCTCACCAGCCCCAGTGTCCAATCAGTTTGATCGGGGCCAGTTGAGGCTGCTACAACCAGCCGTGGTAAATGAACTGCATTTATACAGCTCTTTTCTAAACATTAGCCACTCAATGGGCTTTGCAACATTGCCTCACAATCACCCATTCATGCACACATTCACACACCGACGGCAGTTTTAACCATGCAAAGCGACAGCCAGTTTGTTGGGAATAGTCAGGCCGACACTCGGCTAGGAGGAGCCGGGGATCAAACTAGCAACCTCCCGGTTACCAGCCAACCCGCTCCACCTTCTGAGCCACATGCCGCCCCATCCACACACACTCCACCCCGTCACTCTCCACCAACCGATCGTCTCTCCTCCTCCTCCGCAGGGGGGCGTTCTCGTATGTGAAGAGGGTGACGCAGAAGACGAAGAACAACGGGAAGCCAGCGGAGTTTGCCGCCAAGTTCGTGTCGTCCCGGGGGAAGCGGAAAGCAGCAGCACTGGGCGAGATGGCACTGCTATCGGAGCTGGATCACCAGAGGATCGCCTTCCTCCATGACGCCTTCGAGAAGAAAAACACGCTGGTGCTGGTGCTGGAGCTGTATCCTTCTTTAGACTCGTTTGTTGTTAAGGTTTGAATCATCTGTTTGTTTTGTATTATTTTAGTATTTTTGGTATTTTCAATAATCTTTTATATAATGTCTATTTTGTATATTTGTTTACATTTGATATAAACATGTATATATATCTATATATATTATGTTCGATTTTATTAATATTTCAGAATAGTCAAATGGTTATCAATTGACTTTTTTTTGTTACTTTTTCTTTTTTTACATATTCTTTTTGTAACATATACATTGGGTTTGCTGTAAGCAAACAAAATAGTTTCTCTATTCTTCTAGTTTCTATGTTTAGGAGGTTAATCCTACATTCTGAGCCCAGAGCTCTGTCTCACCAAGTGGGAGAAGACAGAGCGCTTGTGTGAGGTACACTGAAACCCGGGCAGCATTCAGCCTTTCAGAACAACAAAAAGCAATTAATTTAAATAAAGATTCAGTCTTTCAAAAGGCCCTGGGGGGTATTCCATCAACCAAGCTAAAGGCAAAGCCCGGCTTATTTTGCTTAGCCTCGCTACTTTAAGCTAGAGTTGCGTTACATCAACGTGATTTAAGGGAATCTCCGCTAAGTAACCATGGCAATTTATCCGACCAAATGAACCTGGACGGTACCCGGCTAACTGCCAGGCTTACTTCAGCGGTGTTTCAGAAAAGTCCCATCTGTCGGAAACAAGTGTACCAGCAGAAGGTTCCGCCAAGCCTAGTCCTCGCGATTTTGTCATAAATGTACATATATTGAAGTACAAACAGCGTATATTTTCACTAAGGGTCTAAGATTAAATGATGCAAATAAAATAATGAAAATAATTGCTATCTATTGTTACCGTGGATATTTTCTAAACACATTTTCAGACAAATTTAAGTATTCTATCAAAATTAGGAACCAGCAGTTGGGTGAGTGGTCTAGCATCTGCTCTATAGTACGGGTAGTCTCGCAAAGCCAGACCGAACTACAGCAAGTAGAATGGTCTGGAACCATGCTATTTAGAGCCGTCCATCCGGGGGGAAACTGGGCTGGCCTGTTTTTATTTCTTTAAACCAATCACAATCGTCTAGGGCGGGGCTAACCCCGGGAAGCAGCAGCGGTGCTTCCCGGGTGCAAAATAGTGCCGGGAGGGGAATTATTTTGATGGAACGTCTTCACGTTCAGAGGCTGTCAGAGAGATGTCTCAATCCCAACCGCAAACGCCACAAAAAACGATTAAAGATGTATGTCGCCTATGTGAAGATCCTTTTATAGTTGGATAAAAGGACAAAATATCGTGTTTACAAGTCTCCAAGGTCGAATTGAACATTACCCCTGCAAGCTCGCTGCACACAATAGGCCACGCTTGATATATACAACTTTTACCATAGCCTGTGGGAAAACAGGCAAGAACATCTTTCTTCCTCAGCAAATGCTCTATGCAAATATTTTGAAGTTCTTTGCAATTTTCGACGGAAAGAGCCAAACATGCTAGCTTTACAGCGCTGTCAAAGTCCTCTTCAAAACTCGCCATTCTGCCTAGTTTCCGAGTTTGAGGGGGAGCACAATACGGGAAAGCCAGCAACAGGAAGGGGAGGAGAAGCGGTGGAATCAGACGCTAGCGCTATAGACGCTGTCCATTTCCGCTCAGCCAGACTATAGTACCGGTGACCCAAGTTCGCGTCCTGGGGACGTCATTGAATTCATGCTGTTGGCTTATTTTTGTCATTTCCTTTATATCAGAGAAATTAGGCCTAACAATTGACTTTTTATATAATAAATATGTCTTACAATATCCCTAGAACCCAAATATGACTTGCAAAAACCCATGGTAAAGTTAATGTTAATATTAATGTTACTGATAATTCTTTGTCACAATGACAAAGACAATGCTGCATGGGAAATTGCAGCCACATAAATTCCATTCAGGTAAGTTTCACGGCAGGCAGCCAAGATGACTTCTGTTGAGAAAAATACTATGGTCAGTCAATTTAGAATAGGCCTATTAAAATAAATGGAAAATAAATGGCATGAAAAATTTTCGCTTTCTAGAGCAATCCTTCCTAATTTACTAATTAGGAGGGGATTGAACTCCGGACAACCGGGTGCAAGTCCGACAAGTTACCTCAAGACCATTTCCTGATTCCTAATCTACAGTCAATATTACATTAAAATCTGTTATGCTTAATACTACTTATTCATTTAAAAGATTGGCGATTTTATTGCCAGACCCGCACGGTCCTTTTTAGACATTTGAGCCATGATTCGACATTCACGGTTCTGGGTTGGTTACATATCTCGTGAGCGTGCGTAATCCACGATAACGTAAGCCCTGCTTGAACTAACCTGAGCAAGGCGCGGCTGAACTGGGTTGATGGAACGGCTTTAGCCTCAAGTGGAAGTTGCCGTTAGTTCTAACCGGGCTTAATCAACTAAGCGCCGCTTTCGTTAGCGACCAATTTATACATTGCATGGTCTTGCTGTGCGCGCAACTCCATATCAAGTAGTGTTGTTTGTTTTTGTGTTTGCTAAAGAGGCTAATGTAGCTAGATCGGCGTGCGCAGCTTCCTTGCCCCTCTTTTGACAATGGCGTCACCATTACTGGGTGTTCCCGTGGACCTCGGAGCCTGTATCGTACAGGGGTCTCTCCGACAGAGGCTCTTTCGGGACCGATCCCTTGGCATTGCCTGAGAATATTCTTTATAAGAGATACAGGTTCTCACCAGAGGGTATTTGCTATTTGATTGTCCTTGTTGGACATTATGTAGACAATGCTTACTGTTGCGCATTGTGTCTCTGTGAGTGGTGGAGTGGTGTAACCGCGTCGGTCTTGACTTTCTGCGTGGGGGGTTCGACTCCCAAGTGGGGCGCATTTATGTCAAGCTTAAAAGTCCCAATTCTCATGCATATGGAATACTTATTCACTAAAGGTTATGGAATTATATTTTTGTGCTTATTTCGAACTTGAACCCATATTTTCAAGGCCGTGCTGGCACCACATCTATGGGGGCAATAGGTATGATGATAGACCGGTGAGATTTGAACCCCGGTCGCTGGCGTTCGGGTCTTATACTAATACACTGCGCCACCGCCGCTACCTTTCAGCGGTTGAAACATGCGATCCATTTCTTACATATGGTGTATTTAAAGTGAATTCTCTTAATTATAGAATAAGGCAGGTTGGACGTTGCTTATGCATTTTGAAATCACCATCATTCTATTGGGATTAATGGCGAACAATTCTGCAGTTGGCATAGTTATTTTATAGACAATATGCAGAATCTGTTCACTTAGACGCATTTATATAGACTGCTTGATCTATCCAGTTTGTAAAGGTGAGTAAAATGACGCGATAATCGCCCCTTTCACGTGAACGTGCATTGAACCTAAAGCGGAAAACCTGGCTCGACAAATCGAATCCTAAGTAAGCTTGGTAGATCCATTTAACTCTGATCGCGAGTTGCGTATCTGTTGATCCAGGCTTTCCCAAGATAGCCTGGGAATGTTCCTCGAGGTTCGTGGTAGGGCACTGGTGCTTCGAGTATAATAACATGAGACACTGAAATGAATGCAGGCGTTAATAGTAGACATACAGAAACATCATAGAAATGAAATAAGAAATAGGAAAAAGAGAATCACCATAAAATATAAGCAATACTATTAAGTGAGCAAGTGGATAGTCAATAGAAAAGAATAGCATACATCATAACACTGAATTAGTTAAATGAGAAGCAAAATAACAAGGCTTGGAAAGATATGATTCTAAATGAAAGGTGCCAACATTTTTGTTATATACTGCCTGCGAGTGGCTTCGTAATATTGACGTTTGGGACGTTTAATTTTTTCATCATAAGCATCTTCCAGTAAGCGAGGCAGGCAATAAAAGTGAGCGATCGATGAGCAGAACTGCTGTATGACCAGATTTTCAGGACACCTGACCAGTCCAGTATTCCAAGTGTACCTCATCCTTTTCGTGCTTAAAGATTACATTAATTCAATTATTTGATGCTATTAAAACCCTTTTATACAGACATAATCACTTTATTACTACACTCAACAATTAATGAATGACGTACTAAATAATTATAATAATGGATAATTAAATATTCCATGCCCTTTGAGATCATAGCTGTGTGAAAGGATTATACAGACTTGGCTGGACTGAAGTTGTGTACTATATACACATATATTCGCACTGTATTTGTACATTTGTTCTGTCTGTGTTTATGTGTCAGTTATCGTAAGGCATCTCAGCATGTTCCCCCTACAAAGGGATGCATGCTGGGATACGTAGTGCGATAGGAGGACGCAGGGGTGTTCTAGAAGCCCACCACTAAAAACACTTAGATGTCAGGTTTGACTCCCATGGGAGTGGTAGTAGCAGCAGTAGCAGCTACTTTTCGCTGATGAAATAAGACACAGTGCGATGTATGACTCAACCGAACACAAAAGCCTTCATCAGGGTTCACCGCCCGGGAGCGGGCCTGGTCTAGTGTTGGGGTTTCACAACGAGAGGTTCTGGGTTTGAACTCCACTGCTTGCACGACCGCCCTGGTTCTAACTGACAGAGAATATAGTCTGCTATGAATCTTGATCCTAGTTCCCCACTGTGGTGAATCAGCCAGGAGACAACACCAGCCAACAAGCAGCACAGCAAAGCTGTTGACTAAACCAGGCAACCTGGTCTCACAGGAATCCGTGAAATGACTACGGACGAATAACTCGAAATCCGTGGACACATCACGGAAACACGCCGATTTCCGTGATGTGGCCACCGAATTCGCTCCAATGCAAGTTAATGACGCTGATGTTCCGTGGCTCACACACGGATCCCCGTTTCAACGAGCGAGTCGACCACGGGGGCTTAACTCAAAACCCGGGGTGGTCTCACTGAAACACTTAAATTGTCCTTGTTGTCTCCACGGAAGTTGCTCCAATGCAAGTAAATGACAATGATATTCCTTGGCACACACACAGATTCCCATTTCAATCTGTGTGTGTGCTCCCGTTCCAATCTGTGTGTGTGCCTCATTTGACCACAGCGGGGGCTTAACTCAAAATCTGTGGTGGTCTGACGGAATCACTTCAATTGTCTGTGATGTGGCCACGGAATTTGCTCCAATGCAAGTAAATTACACTGTTATTCCGTTGCTCACACACGGATATCGGCGTGTTTCCGTGATGTGGCCACGGATTTCGAGTTAAGCGTCCGACCGTAGTCATTTCACGGATTCCTGTGAGACCATGTTGAAACCAAGATGTCCTCTTCCTCCCAAGAACGAAATACTCATTCACAAATATTTCTAAATCCTTCTTGTTAAACTAATCTGACTATTCTTAAGGGCGTTTGTGATGTCTGCACCATATGTCTTTAGACTTGGTAAAACATAGAAACAATACACAAATGTTTCATAATTTCTGACTATTTAAGACTAATCCGACTATTCTTGCAGTTAAAATGTAGTCCAAAACCGAAAAATGTAATCACAACATCCAATCTAATAAAATCTGTTAACATCCAATCTGTTAAAAATATCTACATCAATCTCCCCTCAAGGCCCGACATCCTAACATCTGTCTGTAGCCTGTCTGTAACACAGTGATGAGGATTCACAGTTCACCCACCCACGTACTACCACACCCAGCTCACTGCTTCTGAAACAGGGACAGCTTCTGCCTCCCAGGAACAGCAGATAGAAGACGTCTGTTTGGTTATCCCTGACGTGTCCCACTGCCTCTGGGGGCGGCAGGGGAACCAACCAGAGCTCTGACTCATCCCAGATCTGTGGAATTAGAGGGGGAGAAAGAGAGGGAGGGAGAGAGAGAGAGACATCAAAAGGGAGGGAGAGGGGAGGGAGGAAGAGACATCAAAGGGGAGGGGGAAGGAGAGGGAGAGAGAAAGAAAGAGGGAGAGATAGAGATAGATGGGGAGCGAGAGGAAGGGAGAGAGAAAGAGGGAGAGGGAGATAGATGGGGAGAGAGAGGGAGAGACTGAGAGGAGGGAGGGAGAGAGAGATAGATAGACGGGGAGAGAGAGAGAAGGAGAGAGGTGTGTGGGCGAATCCTCCTCCTCCCGTGTATAATTCATAGCCTCAGGAGGGGAGAGAGGGGAAGGAGGGTAGGGATGGTGGGAGGGGGGGGGGGGGGTCGCCCACGCCACAATGCCGAGTCAAGGCCTGAAATATTTCCCAAAATCTTTTTTTCCTAAACTGGTTTATTTTGCCACAAAAAGATGTCATGAAGAACTCGTGGACAGGCTGGCCCGGAAGACCACGGTCACTGAGTCTGAGGTCAGTGTTGAGATGTTTGTGGGACCCCCCTGGTTACTCCCGGTTACCCCTGGGGTCCGCCATACTCATGGCAAACACGTCACCGGTAGAGGGATGTATCCCCCACCCTCACTGTGTAAGAGTGGGGGATACATTGAAAAGCACTCTTTATTAAAATCAATGAGCTATCATAATTTATAATTATTAGGATTAACATTATTAGGATTAACAAACCAAAAGATACTGGGTTCATTCCCCAATGTCCGCACCCTCACCTGAATCCCACTAGAGCAAGATGTTCCTGACCCACCACCTGCACCTTAATCACATGAATCCGAATTCACTGTGAAGAGCTTTACAATTACATTTAGGGCATTTAGCAGACGCTTTTTTCCAAAGCGACTTACAACAAGTACATTTGTCGAACCAAGAAACAAGCATTAACAATCACTAGGTTAACCCATTCCGCATACATAACTAAGGCTAACAAAGGGTAAGATGCGACACAAGTATGATAACTAAGTACGACATGCAATAAGTGCTTAATTCAGTGCCAGGATGTACAACATACAATAAGTAGGAGGGGTGGAAGGGGGGGGCGAGCTTTGAAGAAAAGTGTTTGCTACGATACATTTATTTAATTTAAAACAATTGTGTTTTCGTTTCCCTGCAGATCCGTTCCAGTGTGTGGCAGATCCTGGAAGGCCTGGGCTATCTGCACCAGAAAGACATCGCTCACCTGGACGTTAAGGTGCACTCATTACCGCAGACTCATGGGCAGAAGACCTTATGTTACGCAACCGGTAGCAGCCCTTGAGCAAAGCTCCCCTAACGCCAAGTCCCTTTGGATAACAGCGTCTGCTCGATGACTAAATAGTTATAAAAATTAAACTGTCAAACAGTATTCCTATGGAAGCTAATTATATTTTAATTCAGGGTCTCGGCTGAATACTAACACCGGAATATGCTTATTAGGTATATAAAATACAACCGATAAAATAAAGTAGCTACACTCAAGCTACATTAATACGTTCCAGAGACATAAACTGCATCACACTTCTGCACCATTTTTGACAGGAAAAATGTACTAATAAAATCAAATAAATAAAAAAACTAAACAAAGCAAAACAATAACTTATTTCTGTATGTTCACTTTCTCCCACAGCCAGAGAATATTGTGATGGCCGCGCCGGGCAGCGAGCAGATCCGCATCGTGGACTTCGGCAGCGCGCTGAAAGTAGAGTCGCCCGGACAGCACTACTGCCGATACGGAACGCCAGAATACGTCGCCCCAGAGATCGTCAACCAAACCCCCGTCTCCACGGCAACAGACATCTGGTGAGCTGCCACCTGTGCGCACCTGCTCGAGCGGTTGGCCCCGCCGCTTTAAGAACATAACTACCACAGACATATCAAACATGACCTTTAATGTGCTGTTAATCTGCTCTTTATAATGGTTTATCATGTCCCCCGTTTTGCCTCTCTTTCTCCGTCTCTCTACCCTTCCTCTCTCTCCCTCTCTAACCCCTCTTTGTCCATCCCCCTCACTCTTTCTTTCTCACTCTGTCCATTTCTCTCCCTCTTCATTGGTTTTCTCTATCCCTCTCTTTTTATCTATCCCTTTTTCTCTTCCTCTCTTCCTCTTCTCTTTATCTCTCTCTCTCTCTCTCTCTTCTCTCTCTCTCTCTCTCTCTCTCTCTCTCTCTCTCTCTCTCTCTCTCTCTCTCTCTCTAGGCCCGTGGGTGTGATAACCTATCTCTGGTAAGTGGTTTTCATGTTTTATGTATGACCTATACAGAAATGTGTCTCAAGTTCAACATATTGTGTAACACCACCCACGTCTGAGATTATTTTGCTAAATATTCATTGCTCTTGTCTGTGTTGATTGTCACTTAAGATAAGATTCAATAAGTCTAAGGATATCTTAAAGAAATTAAGAAAAGATGTGAATTTGGGCATCACAGCAGAAGGGCAGTGAGGAAGCAATAATAAGTAATGAGAATAAAATATCAATAAACATTTTAAATAAGAAAGAGAAGGCAAATCTAATATTAAAATATATATTCTCATAGAGGTATCAAGTGGTATTGGTACATTTTGGTTTTATTGACCGTTGAGGTAAAACCCATTAAGTGAAATCGGTTTTACCGGTAAAGTGTCCACCACATTCCTGAGAGACGTTCCTGACCAAGCCGTCCGCCAAACAAGGAAACCATCATGAGACTCAGGTCAGGTTTGACACAAGTCTCATGTTTGCCCCAAGCCTCACAGCCACCGTGTCGCGTGTGTTTCAGTCTGACGGGCGTGTCGCCGTTTGCCGGCGAGAACGACCGCGCCACGGCGCTCAACGTGCGCGGCTACAACGTGGCATTCGAGGAGGCCATGTTCTCCGGCCTCTGCAAGGAGGCCAAGGGATTTGTCATCAAGCTGCTGGTGGCGGACCGGCTGTACGTTCCTCTCCCCTCACGCTCCCGTTCGGGAGTGGTTGTGGTGGATTGTTTTTCAGACTAGAATAGATTCTATCCTTTAACGTGCTCTGCACATGCAGAGAGTCACCAAAGAGGAAGTGTAAATAAAAGAAGGAAGTAAGCGTACTGTCAGAAAGACAGCCCTCTGGACCCTAATTCCCCTGAAATGATGATGGTTACTTAAACAAATGTATCTGTTGTATTGTACACCTCAGAAAACACATAGCCTCCAGGGGTCTTGAGGAGAAATTGGCTAAAGATCTAAGAATTCGAATTACAACAATATATATAATTTCTAGATTATTTAGGTGTGGGAAATAAGATATATTCTTTCCCCCTTACAGGCGACCCACCGCAGTGGAGTGCCTGCGACATCCTTGGTTTAAGGTACATTATGAGTTTGGGACACAACAGCCAACAACTTTAGGGGAGCCGCCACACTCGGCTGCTATCTAATATAGAAGAGCACTGCTTCATACCTGTGGTGTGGAACAATCGGTGTCATGCCGCGATATTCAGTCTCAATTGCACCGATTTGGAAAAATGGTGTTCATCCGATGTTTTCACTGAAAAGGTGATGCAGTTCCGGATTTTTTCAAAACAGGCATATGGTTTACTCTCTAATATTAGGAAAAAGCAGAGTGTGGTGGTTCCCCTCTAATCCCGCTTTTGGGAACATGCTGTAAATAACTTCTAATTTTTTCTTTCCATATTTTGCAACACAGTCCTCCAACAACAAAAACATCAACACAGCGATGCTGAAACAAGTCATCTCTCGAAGACGCTGGCAGGTAGGACAAACTGGACCAAAACAACATCGCCATGTTCAATATATTGTATGATGGTCAAGCTATTGATGATCAAAAGCCAGCTTTGAGTACTTGCTAGCTAGCCTGGTCCTACCAGACTCTCGTGCCGTGTTCCGATATCCATACTTCCATGAATACACTTAAACCAAGAAAGTACACTATCCGTAATCACTAAGTGCGCTAATTTTCTGATGTTAGTGTTGTTCCAAATCGAATACTCTGTGTTGCAATAACCGGAAATTACGATCACGACTGCCGCCGTGGCTTCTCCCCCGCAATAAACATCCCGCTTTGAACTGTGAATTCTTTACGTCTAGCTGTTTTAAAAAGCTATAAAGGCTACAAAATGACTATTAATGCAGGCTATGTGGAAAATGCACCGACTTTGGCTCAGCCTGGCTCCGCCCTCTTCTGCTACGTAGCTAAGATGGCTGCCGTTGAGTGCGAAAAGTTAATGGTGATCCACACTTCGCGATTTGACCGTTTTGAGTACGCCATCCGGGTCCTTTCAGTACACTTATTTTCGCCCGATCTGAATCGGAACGCCCTACGTACTCAAACTTAGGCTAGTAAGTACGGATAGTATGGATATTGGAACACGGCATCATACTTCATTTCATCTGCACAAAGAGTCTGGCCTCTCTCCATTGACAAACGTTGAACTCACTTGAAGGCGGGTGTATGTTGGAGTTTAAAACTATTGGATCTGCCCAGTGCCACTCTGGATCTGCCATAACCAATCACTAATGTTTGTCTACAACTCAAACTAGCGCACAACCTCAACGTCATTGTTACATTGTTACGTCATTGTTAAGTCATTGCAGAAAACCCGCGAATATACCGCAAACCCAGACGTAGTACTGAAGGGAAATGAAAATTGAGCGGCATGTTTAAGTATGTAGGAGGGTAGAGCCAGGCTTCTTGCTAGAATCAGTATCATCATAAAAAATCCATATTGTTTTACATTTACTCGCGCTTTTCCGTCTCCGATGCAGCGTTCTCTGATCAGCTACAAATCCAAGATGTCGATGCGGACCATCGCGGAGCTCCTGGACGACTCCTTCACGCACGTGTCCATCGCCGTCGGCCAGTGCCGTAATGATGGCACGTTGCCGGCCTCCTCATCCTCCGACGACTCGGATGAAGATGTGGATGAGCTGCCCTTCATCCCCATGCCACTCTCTATGGTCTTCTCCGGCTCCAGGGTCTCCCTGAACGAAATCCCCGGCGACGAGGACGCCGCCGACGGATCGGGGTGGAGCGGCGTGGAGGGGGCCCAGTCGAGCGACCACCGGTGGCTGGCCACCGGGAGGGTCGGGGGAGGAGCCAACAACAGCGGCACAGAGGACAAAGACCAAGAAGAAGAGGAGGATGTTTCTGCCGAGCATAAAGAGGGGAAACCGAGGCGAGCTCCCCTCCAAAAGGGCTCAAGTGTAGAGGCCCCCGATGACTCGCAGACCAGGGCGAGACGAGCGACCATGCAGAGGGGCAGCTCGGCCGACTCCGCCCTACTCCTCCAGATGGCCCCGGAAGTGGGGGGTGACAACGTAGAACCTCGAGATGCGGCCAGCCAGAAGAGCCTGAAGAAGGCCGTCTCCATGGAGCTTCCCAGCCGCAGCACGAGTCCCGGGGCGTCCAAGCTGAGCCAGGAGGACTACGCCCTGAAGCTAGAGCTTATGAGGCAGCGGCTCCTGAGGGGGGGCGGCGGGGACAAGAAGATGAGCGGCCTGCGGGGGCCCCTGTTCGAGACGCTCGGCATGGACGATGGGGAAAGGAGGACCGGGTCCCTGGACCGGAACCCCAGGAGGTCACGGGCGGCGCCGCCGGTGCTCACGAGGGCGGCGTCCTCGGAGGTGGCCACGGAAGAGACGCCGAGGACCAGGGTGTTCAGGAAGAGCACCTCCTTCACCCAGGGCGACTCCGAGCCCATTCCCCTGCACCGGAGGTTTGGAGCCCCCCTGGAGATCCCGTCGGCGAAACAGGGCAGCATAGAGCCGAAGAAGCTTGTAGAAGCCACCTCGATGTCGGCGCTGGAGGAGCCAACGTGGCTCGACGCTTCACAGGCCTCGGCGTCAGAGGACACAAGGACCCCCGGGAGAGCGGACCAACAGGAACCGCAAACCAAAAACCTGGAAGGGAAGCCAATCGTAGGGGAAAAGATGAACACTAAAGCGGACGAACAGAGAGAGAGAGGGACCAAACACAGCGCAGAGTCCGCCGAAGAGGAAGACCGGCCCATGAGTTTGCAATCGCCCAATAAGTCAATCTTGACAATGGGGCCAAGGATTGTCATTTGGAGAGGTGATGAAGAGGAAGAACCGAGAGGTTACCTGGAAATGAAGAAGGAAACGTCCAAGCATGAATCTCCTGCTGCTACAACTACACCCACTAAACCGATGTCTGCATATGCGAGCGTCATGCAGGCGTTCGTCGGCCCGTCGACGGAACCAGACCCCGACCAAGCCATAGTTTCCGGGGGTTCCACTGCTTCCTTAACTAAAGACGGCGAACTCGGCCCTTTGTTACCAGAACACCCCGCAGTGTTTGCCAAAGTGGCGACCGCCGACCTCACCACCCCTCAACAGCCTCTGCTCAGAACCGACATCAAAGACATAGACTCTGAAGAGGTGTTCCAGGCCAGGTTCAAGAAACGCGAGTCCTCGCTGACGCGCGGTCTACGCAAACTGACCCGGAACAAGTCGGAGGAGAGATCCTCCGTGCCGGGCTTGCAGGCCGGCGAGGGGGAGGAGGTGTACCGTCCCGGGCCGAGGGGCGCCCCTCTGGAGATGGTGGCCAAGGGCTTGGAGGAGAGGTCCAAATCGGTTGCGGATCTGCGGGAAGTGGAGAAAGAGGGTCTGAGTCTCATCGGGAGGTTCTCCATGCGGGCCAAGCGCTCCTCGTCTGTCGATAAGAAAATGGAGAAACCGTGCGAGGTGCGAGAAGAGAAGGCGCCGGAGTCTTCGGCCAGTAAACAGAGGAAGGCCTGGGCTTTTGGCCGCAGTAAGTCTCTGGACACGAAGGAGCTGGAGCACGCTGGAGCACCGCAGAGGTGCCTCAGTGAGAAAGAACCAAGCAAAGTAGAAGAGTCGTCCGTTTTGGCCATGCGGCGCAAGTTTGAGTCCAAGGTAGCGGGGATCTCGGCTAAAATCAGAGCCCAGTCAGAGGAGTGGAAGGAAAAAGAGGTCAAGAGGCGCCCCGATGGTGACGGTGTCCAGAAAGATCTAAAGACGGTCAGCGATTCCCCGGTCCTGGCGATAAAGAAGAAGTTTGAGAACAAAGAGTCTGTATTTGCCTCTAAGATCCGCAGTCAGTCAGAAGAGAGGAGTGGGGGGACAGAGACGCAGTTGGAGGGGAAGAGAACCCCTCTTGTCACACGCCATCGCCATACCCAGTCCGAGAGCCGGGGTCTCAAGGAGATGGGCATCCCTGAGAACCAGCTGGCCCAGCAGACGGGCACGGCCGCCGCATCCAAAGAGTCCTTTGAGTCCGCTTCCAGCATTAACTCAGAGAAGAAACCCTGCCGCACTCCGGAGGGTGACCGGCGGTCTCGCTGGGACCGCTGGGGTTTGACCAGGGGCAAAAAGGACAAATCGCCGTCACAACCGGAGCTTTCAGAGCCTTCTTCCATCCCCAAAGACGACAACGCCTTGACCGCCAAACAGAGGCAGAGTCGCACCTCCTCAGACTTTCCCCCAGTGTTTCACATCAAGCTGAAAGACCACGTCTTATTGGAGGGGGATCCTGTCACTCTCAGCTGCCTTCCAGCTGGCTGCCCGCCTCCCAAAATCACATGGATGAAGGGTAGGGTGAAATGATATTCTAGGTAACAAGTAAATGGCAGTACATGGGGCAGATTGACTTATTTATCTCCTAAATCAGTGATTCCCAACCTTTTTTGGAGGGACAGGCATTTACATAAAAAAGATTTGGAGGACTGGTAGTCAATTTGAATGCCTTAATTTTATGATCCATAATTTTGGATGTAGAGGCTTTCAAGATGGTTTATGTGTCATATTCACAACAATTAAAGCCCCAGTAATGAAGGCTCCCTTCAACAATGAAATAAAATATTTATTTTTTATTTAATTTATTAAAGAATCACAAGAAAAGTCACCTGAGATTTAAATGAACACAAAAGTAGTGCAAAGACACATGCATTTACAGTGCTTAATTTATTGTGGTTTAGTTTAATATTGATCGATTTTATGTCTATTTGTTGGAGGAAATAACATGACTCATATAGTCTAAGTTATCATATATATTTTTTATTTTCTGGAAATATTTCAAGGCCCTGTACTCATGGGTCTGGCATATGGGAATTGCTGTCCTAAATGAGACTTTTTCCCACAGGAATATTGAGTGGTACCTGTATAGCCCCTGAAGTTCTGTGTTCCCCCCCACCTTTACAGATAGGAAAGCAGTGGAGGTGGATAACAGGATCAGCCTGATCTCTCATCCAGACGGCAGGCAGCTGCTTGTGATCATGAAGACCAACCAAAAAGATGCCGGACTTTACGAATGTGTGGCTACAAACACCTTGGCCGCCATCACCAGCTCCTGCACGCTTTGTCTCGCTTGTAAGTCAACTCTGGAGCCATTAGGATGTAAGCTGTACGATTATGCACAGAACAAGATTTAGTAAATTCCAACAGAGCCTTTTTCATTCCGCTCCTCACATTTCAATTAAGTGGAAAGAAAACAGTTCCATTGAACGAACCAGAACATATAAGGCTCCACTGAGCACACTGACCTTATTGACAAACGGCAGTTTGTCTTTCATGGTGATATTGGTCTTGCTAATGTGACACAATAATGCAAATGTGCGACAATTGAATTTCAATTAAGAGCGGGGAAACTAATTAATATTGATGCAGCAGTAAAAAAATTAGAAAGTTCTTGCATGGTTGCTTAGCTTAATGGCTTGTTTCTCTATCTGCCTTTCGCTTCATACATCACGACGCACGAGTTACTGTTACGGCGTTGGATATGAGATAGAGGCTGAATCCTCTATCAGAGTCTGTCCATCAGAGCAGTTCTTGCTCCTTATCTACTCCACCAATGTGTATTGTCACCGGCTTTTCGAGTGATAAGACTGCCAAACAATGGTGCTCCTATGCTCACAATGGTGGATTTTCCAGAGAAATGCTGAAGGCAGTGTCGTGGCAATTTCTCTATCAGATATTGCGTCTAAGACAGATGAGATATTTAGATGCAAAAAGCAAACAATACTAGCAGGCAATTGCTGGTCATATATATTTGTAATAAAAGTACGAACAAAGATACATCACAACATGCATCAACAAGCAACATAACAGGCATACAATATAATAATCTGAGGCCTCAGATGGGAGTTCGCCCTGCGTGTTACTTCATACTCTAAAGGTACGCTCGGGAGAAGTCCACCGATTGTTCCGAGTCGTGAGTTCTTATTCACTTGGGTTGGGTTCTGGAGGGGGTGTGTCCCCCAATAAACCAAAAGCCTTTGTTTACCAGATGGTAATCTTTACAATTGAAGCTCCCCTGGATGCCATTCAAGGGGGTGGCGGTCGTGCCATGTAAACCTTTTGCTTCCTCGACGCTAGCCAGGGGGTCGAGGAACAGGCCCACACATCAAAGGAGGAACAGGCAGGCAATAAAATGCATCACACGACCCTCGAAGGTTCACACTTCAGATGACCCACAAGGAGTGTAGAAGGCAGGCAATATATGCATCAGACAAAATAGTGACAAAACTTAAGTTCATAGATAGACCAAAAACGTAACAACATGTAGATTTTCCATCACAGCAGTTTCTCAGATTCTTCAACTCACTACATTTACTTCTACTTGGCTGACCTTTAATCTTCTCCCCTCCCCCCTGGTAACCACGGTTACCCCTTGTCCAGGTGTACCTAAGCGACCAGGAACCCCTGAGGTCCCGCAGGTGTACAACAACACAGCCCTGGTGCTCTGGAAGCCAGCCACTGATGGCAAGTCCCCCTGCAGCTACATGCTGGAGAGACGGACTGAGGGTGAGCGCTCCGGCTATAGTTATACACACCGCTATATCATAGAACGCTTACCACTATAGCGTGTTATATAAAACGATGTAGCGTATAAGGCTAATTCATGTTGTGAATGATGTGGCACATGATGCTAACTGATGTAGCACATGAGGCCAACCAATGTTGTGAATGATGTGGCACCTGTGAGGTATACTACGAACCTCGCTGAACATACCCAGGCTTTCTTGGGCGATCAGTTAAATGGTACTACGAAGCTCACTTAGGATCCAATTAGTCAAGCCAGGTTTTCCGCTTTAGGTTCAATGCGCGTTCACGTGAAAGGGGTGTTTATCGCTTCATTTTACTCACCTTTACAACCTGGATAGATCAAGCAGTCTATATAAAGGCGTATAAATGAAAAGATTCTGCATATTGTCTATACAATAACTATGCCAAATGCAGAATTGTTCGCCATTAATCCCAATGGAATGATGATGATTTCAAAATGCATTAGCAATGTCCAACCTGCCTTATTCTATAATTTAGGGAATTCACTTTAAATGCACCCTATGTGAGAAATGTATTGCATATGTTTACAACTGCCGAGAGGTAGCGGCGGTGGCGTAGTGGATTGGTATAAGACCCGAACGCCTGTGACCGGGGTTCAAATCTCGCCGGTCTATCATCATGCCTATTATCCCCATAGATGTGGTGCCAGCACGGCGTTGAAAATATGGGTTCAAGTTCGAAATGAGCACAAAAAAATTATTCCATAACCTTTATTGAATAAGTATTCCATATGCATGAGAATAGGGACTTTTTAAGCTTCACATAAATGTGTGTCCCGTGCACGAATTCAAGACTCACGCGCTACCTCTACTCTACCACTCTCTCACAGAGACACAGTGCGCAACAGCAAGCATTGTCTATATAACGTCCAACAAGGACGATCAAATAGTGAATACCCTCTGATGAGAACCTGTATCTCTGATGAAGAATATTCTAAGGCAATGCCAAGGGATCGGTCCCGAAAGAGCCTCTGTCGGAGAGACCCCTGTACGATAGGCTCCGAGGTCCACGGGAACACTCTGTAATGGTGACGCCATTGTCAAAGGAGGGGCTAGGAAGCTGCGCACGCTGATCTAACCCGATAGATTTAGCTGAAAACCTTCTCCCGACCAGGGGCCTCTGCAAATTCTCTTTTTTGCATAGGAATTCTGGTTCACACCCTGGTCACATCGCGTTTGGACTACTATAAACTCTCTCCTCTTTGGTTTACCTGCTAAGTCCATGCATAAATTACAACTGGTACAAAACTCTGCAGCCCGTATCATTACTAAAACCCCCTCCGTCAGTCACATTAGACCTGTCCTACAGCAACTCCATTGGCTCCCCATCAAATATCACATAATTTACAAGATCCTGCTTCTCACTTTCAAGGCCATCAACAATCTTGCCCCTCAGTATCTTACCGAGCTCCTCCATATCAAGACACCCACCCGTTCTCTCAGATCGTCTTCCTCCATCCAGCTCACCCTCCCACCTGCTCGCCTGGTTACCATGGGGTCAAGAGCATTCAGTCGCTCAGCACCCCACCTCTGGAACTCTCTGCCTCATGACATCCAACACTCCAGCTCCATTATCACCTTCAAATCTCACCTGAAAACGTATCTATTCAGCCAAGTCAGTTGCATTCTTGGGACTAGAATGACCACACTGTTATGTTGTTATGTTATTATGTTGTTGTTGTTGGTTTTTTGTTTGCTCTTATGAATGTTTGATTTTGTAAGGTGACCTTGAGTGTCAAGAAAGGCGCCCATAAATAAAATGCATTATTATTATTATTATTAAGTTTAGCCTCTTTTTTTTTTCACATGTGAATTGGAATTCAAGTGGCCTAAAATATTCCCATTGGCCAAGTCTGACGTAAGTGATTCTCACCTTTTGCGGTAACGTGATTGAAATTAATACGACAAGAACGCATGGATCGAAGAGTGCTTGTTGTAGTCAATCTTCGGAAAATTGTAGTTTCACTCTAGTCGGTCGGCAATACCCGCCGTCGCGCAATGGCGTCGGTTAGGAAAAGTGGAGTTGAATTTGAACAGTCCTGTCTTTTCACTGCGGTCAAGTCAGCCGTCATTCGTTTATCCGCGGTTAAGCCAGCCGTCACAAAAAATCTGTGTGCGCCTTTGCTCTAAACAGCCTTTGTGTGGTATCCCGCAACGTTTTCAAAACCCTTCACCTACGTTTGTGTGGTATAATTGTGTCTATAGGCCCGTTTGTGGTCCTGGTGATAACGAGACGGCTTTTATCGAGTAAAAAAAAGTCCGAACTAAACAGAACGCCTTTATTTCCTTGTAGCCACCTACTATCCTTTTTCTTTTATTTATGAGAAGCACATTGTATTGCCACTGTATGGAAGGCTACACTTACCCTTGTCTAGTGCTGTTTTACAAGTACATAACGTTTAAAACTCGCAGTCGATGCCAACAGATGGTTGCAACGTCAATCAATAGTAAAGTATGTATATATATATATATATATATATATATATATATATATATATATATATATATATATATATATGTATTTATAGTATATATTGAGTAAAACGTTGATCTTCCGCCATGTGCATGTGCTTCACTAGTAAACCCTACGTCACCAACTGGGCAACTCGCGCAGAATGCCGTGTTGTTTGACCGGTTGCCATGGTTATCTCTGTGTGGCTAATTTGCAGTTGCGGTGTTGTCAGCTTACTGTTACATTAAACTGTAATCAGAAAACACAGTTATATGCTATAGACCCTATAGTTTGTCATATAAAGGCTGGGACGAAGTTCAAATTATAAATATGTTCACTTTATGTTGAAAGTGTAAACCGTCGCAATTCCCATTGAAACGAATGGCGCTGTGATTATTCTTCAAAACGAGAGCTGTTAAATTGTGAAAAAATATTTAAACTGTAATCAGACAATGCGGTTATATGCTATACACCCTAGAGTATCTGTGGTATAAAGGCTGAGACGAATTTCGAATTATATATATGCACAATCCATAACATCAGTTCTCTGGCTCATAGCTCAGCGGACTAGAATACCTCCTAGAATCATTGCTTGGTGGCCGGGAACGGAAAGGGGGGCTGTTTACGTTTGGTTGTAGTCTTTTCGCTACCTTCTCCGTCTCAACAGTAGGGCTAGAACCGAACAAAAAGACTACAACCAAATGTGACCACCCCCTTTCTGTTTCCGGCCAACGAGCAATGAGTCTTCCAACAGATATCAATGGGATTTACTAAATGCGCCAAATGTGCAATAAAACACGATAGAAACATTTTCTCAAAATTTATACCGTAAAATCACACGTGTGTACAGTAAAATCACACGTAGTAGTCAGTACTGTAGGATATGACCATACAGTAACGGTTAGTATGGTCATATCAGTCAGACCCGGAACTTATGTATAATTGTGTCTATATATTACTTCAAAGTGCGAACATAGTGCAATTTGCGACGGTCAAAGTATGCACGTGAGGTTTTCAAAGGACATTTTGTCAAAATCTGTACAGTAAAATCAAATGTTCAGATCACCCTAACCCATTCAGTACAACATAAAAGGGGACCTATTATGCTTTTTCGACTTTTATGACCTATAAACGTTGTTATAATGATTGATAGTCATGTTTGACCATACTAAATTGTCAAATAATGACCTACATGCATTTCGACGTATTCCCTGTTGACAGTCTGGGGTGGCTGTGCAGAGCGCTAAACACTCGGGACAACGTTTGTGATTCACTTGTTCACATTTCCGGGAAATCATCTACGTAGAGGCACTCCTGCCACGCCCCCATATGCCTGGTCAAATCTGCCCGAGCGCGTGCTTCAAGGAAGGTAACCAATCACAACGAAGTTGGGTTGGCAGGAGGGGGGCGAGGGGGCGGAGAAGGACGAAACCGAGTGTTGACAGAGAATGCTGAAAGCGCCCAGATGGGAGGAAGAGTTTCCCGAAAATATACATCGTCTTTTGAGCTGTGATTCGTGTCAGGTTGCACAATAGGAGTCATTAATAAGAAATTAAGACCGGAAAAGTAGTATAATAGGTCCTCTTTAAGTATGGTCATATCAGTCAGTGCCAGAACTTATGTATAATTCCGTCTATACCTCTCTTCAAAGTGCTAACATAATGCAATTTGCAATGGCCAAAATATGCATATGGGAGGTTTTCAAATGACATTTTCTCATCATTAAAATCACATGGTTCCTTGTTTACAAGTAGTCAGTGTAACACTTCAGGGCTCCAGACTGCGACCAAATGGTCGCATTTTGCGACCAAAATTTGAGTGTGCGACCAAACTTTCCATCTGTGTGACCAGTAAATTTGCCCTTTTTTTTTTCTACACGTTAAACGTGGAAGGGGCGCGTCAATGAACCCGGAATCTTTAGCAGGCCAATGAGTGTAAGAAGGACAGGGACTGGCACTGTAAGTGGCTAATGTGTCGAGGGGGAGCACCGGTGAAGTCTCGCTCGCAATCGCAAAACCTGCGGCCGACCCTTGCTGTTCAGGCGTCCGACCTGACTCGTTTCATCCAAATTGTCCGGGTCACCTGAACCAGTGTAGGACTCTGCTTCAGGTGCCATAAAGGGCTTTTTTTTTGTAGGGCCTGATAATGCATTCTCAATGGAGAGGCGAGCGGGCAGAGAGGAGGCTCAGCGTCCTGTCAAGCGGCATGACAAGCGGGCGCACTCCCGTGAAACTGTCGCTTCCGTACTTGTCGAACGCATGCATGCGCAAACCTGGAAACCGTTGGGATAGATAGAATCACAATAAAATGTGACCCTGAATTTGAAACGGCACATTGTAATTTGTGCATCTTTTATGAAAATAGTTATTAGTAATACAGTGACAATGAGTAGAAATGTGAATGTTTGGTTGGCATGTTGATTAATGGTGCGTGCCCCTAAAATTTCTGGTTGTGCCTCTACAATATCAGTTAGGGGCCACAGTGCTCTTAGTGAAAAAAATAAGTCTGGAGCCCTTTGTATGATCATATCACTTACTGCAAGAACTTTTTCTCTGTCAACAAGTTTGGATTAATAAAGTATACATCTAGAAAGTCATTTTGAAAGTCCTTTATTCCAAATGCCATCTATCTATCTTTAACATTGATGGGCAGGTAATCGAGAGGTGTAATCGTTAATATTAAAGTGGTCTTCAAGCTGGCACCTCTTCAGTTAGCATGGGCACCGACCATAGGCTAACTCAGGTAGCCTGTGTACTATGGAAAGCCAGTAAAGGAACAAATTTAACAAGCTGAGTGCAGAAAAGTGCAACTATCGCTTGGTCAAGTTTATCTTTAGTACAACACTTTTAAACAGGGTGTCAATTATTTTGGCACATAACGCTCCCGATAACTCCTTGGCACACAGCACTGAGGCCAACGCAGCTGCGAAGAGAAAGAGATGAGAGATGGTGGCTGGGGCTCATGGGATGAGGTGCGAGTTGCATCAGCGGACCAAGAGAAATTGAAAGGTTCTGTAAAGGCCCTATGTGCCACGAGGCACTTGGAGGACAGGTAACAGGTAACATGTATCTATTTGCACAGCTGACACAGCCATTGCTTTCTCTTAAAGGTCCCATGGCATGCTACTTTGTGGATGCTTTAATATAGATATTAGTGGGCCCCTAACACTGTATTTGAAGACGTTCCCGAAATTCAGCCGTGGTGCAGAATTATAGCCACTACTAGCCAGTCGCACATTGAGCTTTCCCCAAACGCGCCGTTTCGGTGTCTGTAGCTTTAATGCAAATGGTGAGGAGAGAGGCGGCTCAAGGAGGAGGGTGGGGGTGTTGCCCTGAGCAGCTTTCGGCCACGGTACCATGCACTCTGATTACAGTGGATACATTGCTATGGCGAGGCACACACAGCCTTTGGCCGTGTTCTGTAAATATTCTAGAACAAACAACTCAAACAACTGCGTCGATTCTCCGACATCTCTGGTTCTTCAACTTCCACATCAATCTGAAGTAGACTGAAACCGCGACATGGAGGAGAAAGGGATTGTTGCCCGCGATTGTCTCCCGCCGGAGCCCCGCTGCTGAGGCACCACCGCCTCGGTAGTGGGGCTCCGAAAGTGTACAAGCGTTACAGTGTGTGTAATCAAACACACTCATTGGCGGGCCAAATTCTCTGGGCGGGCAAGGCAGAGAAAGGGAAGGTAGCTTGGCCCCTTATAACGACATATGGGGCCAAGCTACAAGCATACATTCCAAATCCAAAAAAATTGCATTTGGCCTTTGCAAATTGCATTAGGTTAGCACTTTGAAGTGAGCTATAGTCACAATTATACATAGGTTCCGACACTGACTGATATGACCATATTAACCGTTGTACTGACTACTTGTACACAAGGAACCACGTGATTTTACTGTATAGTTTCGGAGAAAATGTCCTTTGAAAACCTCACATGCATACTTGGTCCTTTGGGAACCCTTGTTTTTTGTGGACGTTTTCACGCCGATCTGTTAGCGTTCGCAGCGATCCACACAAACACACAACCGTAGGTGAAGGCTTTTATTTTGAAAACGTTACGAGATACCTACGTATGATGGCTGACTTGACCGCAGTTGTCTTTTCCTATGTTCGAAACAGGACACCGATGCGCAGCGGAGGTTTCTTGCTTCGCCCTGAAGGGGCTTATTTTCGATAATGACCGGCGACGTTCTATACATTACCCCGCTTATTACATGGCTACTTGCCAAAAACTTTTTGCAATTTATTTGTTACCAGTATTCGTAGTTTTGATCAGCAGAGAAATAGTCTGCCAAAGACGTTGACGTCGCTTAGCAACCGAAGTCGCTGGGGTTGACAAGTTACCGGACTACTTGCAGAGTGATACCAAAGACGTCATTAGAGGCAAAAAGTCATTTGTTTTCCTTGACAGCAGTCAATTATACTTAGCGGTGAATTAGGTGAGTGCTGCACGCAGCGCTCAACTATTGTTGAGCGCTGCTCAAATATTCTTTCTTTCTTTCTTATTCTCTACAAACTTTGGGACCTATCTCTTTCCTAAATTTTTCACCCAGAGACTCATCTAGGTGTCTCTTCTTCTAGTGACACCTAGAGACTTTAAAATATTCCGTATAGCTTGGAATCGCGCTTTCGCAGGTATTCTTCTTTTAAAATACTATCTTTTTTTAACAAGGGCGGTCAATTCATACTTTGCACGTGATGTCACGACGACTGGCTGGCGGGCAATAACAACGTTCGTTCTCTAGCAACGAAACTTAGTAACCTTATCAAGGATCTGCCAGGACATGGCCAGTTTTACCAAACAAAACAAAAGTTGGTATTTTGAGGTGAAAACGATATGCCAGATAGTTGTTGTGCGATTGGATGCACTAACCGCCGAGGAGTGAAGCCGGGTTTAAGTTTTTACCGGATCCCATCCGAAAAGGAGAAAAACTGTATTATTGTCTATAAGATTAGAATTTGCAATAAGTAATATATATTGTTTAATTACACATATGATTTTTTCAAAATGAAAATAACCCTCCCTCTGCCGTCATGGGGATCGCCACTGTTGCCAGATTGGGCGGGAATCTGGCCCAATCTGGCAACACTGGTGGAGGCGTCACTAAACGATCCCAAGCAGTTTTATTTCAGAGTGCATCAAAAAGCTCAGCTGCGCTGGAACTTCAGAAATGCTTGAGAAAATGTAACTTGTGTCGACATTACCGCATTACTTGGTCAATACAAGAGCTACTTAAAAGTTATTTGATTCAGAAAAAAGCTATTTGTTGATCGTTTTGCGGGGAGCTAGCTAAATAGTAACTCACCTTTGCTTTGATTATGAAGATGTTCCTTTTTTTCACCTTATGACAACGTTGTAAACCCTCCCACTCTTGAAAAAAAGTGAGCTAACCGTACTTTTGTAGGCTTTCATTTTTTGTGCGGTGTAAGGTGACGGATTGTCTATAAGATAAATGTAAATATCCCCAAACTCCAGGGCTGAATCCGAATACTTAGTGCATACTATTTCTGTTCAGTGTCTACTACTTGACCGTACCACACTTGAATGTGATGTACGGTCTACAGCTATGCGTAGAACGCCTCCGAACGCTTCCGAACATCGCCGAAACTCCACCGGATGTTTGGAGATGACGTATCTCCCCTCAGATGCCGGCAAAATTACCTTGATAAGTTACCTGTTTTCCGTCTTGTCATCGTTGCTAATAAATTAAAAATGTCTATTTTTACTTAATTACTTACTTTACTATTTTACTCTTTTTAATGTCTCTTTTTTTCGCTGCCTTCTACGACGTCTTTCTGGTGGTGTCGGGTCAGCCATCTCTTCTTCGTTCGTTACCAGACTCCGGTTGCATTGTGGGATAGCGTAGTGAACTCCGTGGTTTACTTTGGCGGTAGTACCCATGGGTAGTACGCATTCGGAAACGTCTTCCGTACTACACAATGCGTACTGAGCATTCGGACGTGCTATATTTTTGGCGTACTAAAAAATGCATACTATATAGTAGTCAAGTATGAGTATTCGGATTCAGCCCAAGTCTGGTCGAGACGTTGCCAGCTTCAAAGCAATTAACACATCAGCGGGTGCTGTGTATGGATCACAAGTTCCGAGTATGTTCATCTATTCTTAATATCTCATTTAAACATTTTGTGACACATGGTCTAAATAGTTCATTGATTGTATTATTAGAAATCTGCAAGGCTGCAATTCCCCTTGCTGGCTGCTATTCGTCGCCAATTTGTCAGCGTTTGTTGCCCTCCAGGTAGCCATGGCAGTCACTTGACTGCAAAGTATGAATGGGATGACGGCGGAGCCGTCCTCTGGTACTTCAACTGTTTAAGACGTAACTAAATCCATTTTCATCTGCAATAATATCTAAACGGAATTTCGATATAATTTAAGCTTTCTTCAGAATCACATTTTTAGTTTCATACCGGCTTCGTTTTCAGCTGTTTTCACTAAAGACTCTGCCCATTCTGACACAACTACTTCTTAATAATAATAATAATACATTTAATTTAGAGGCGCCTTTCAAGACACCCAAGGTCACCTTACAGAGCGTATAGTCATCATACATTTTTTAAAAAGCAAGACATTGTGGAAAAAAATAAATAAATAAATAAACATAAGCAATAAGAAATAAATAAAACAAAAACAATCAAAACAGTGATCAGTTAGACGTTGTGTGCGAGTTTGAACAAGTGAGTTTTGAGTTGTGACTTGAAGGTTGAAATGGTGTCTGACTGTTTTATGTGTGGGGGGAGGGAGTTCCAGAGCCTGGGTGCTGAACAGCTGAATGACCGGGCACCCATTGAAGTGAGTCGTGATGTGGGGATACATAGTAGTCCAGCAGAGGTTGAGCGGAGGGAGTTGTCCGGGTGATGTTGTGAATATGGGGTGCGAATGAGAGGGTGTTGTCCAGGATGACGCCGAGGCTCTTGACTTTGGAGGAGAAGGGTACTGGGAATCCATTGATAATTATGAGTGGAGCTGGGGTGTGTTGTGATTTAGTGAGGGTGGATTTGGATCCGATGAGCAGGGCCTCGGTCTTGTTTCCATTGAGTTTCAGGAAGTTCCTGCTCAACCAGCTCCGGATCTCTTCCAGGCACGTGATGAGGGAGGTGGGGGGGATGGCAGCGGTGGGTTTGGTGGAGATGTAGACCTGTGTGTCGTCAGCGTAGCAATGAAAATGGACCCCATGGTGACGGAGGAGTGTGCCCAGCGGGAGGAGGTAAGTGGTGAAGAGGAGTGGACCCAAGACTGACCCCTGGGGGACGCCCAGTGAGACACCTGAACACCCAGACTTGTGGTTGCTTAGTTGAACAAATTGTTGACGGCCGGTGAGGTAGGATGTAAACCAGGAGAGTGCAGCACCAGTGATCCCAATACCAGCTAGGCGGTCCAGGAGCAGAGGGTGGGAGATGGTGTCGAATGCTGCGCTGAGATCGAGGAGGATGAGAATGGTGAGTAATCCAGAGTCGGCTGCAAGGAGGAGGTCGTTGGTGATTTTGACTAGGGCTGTTTCAGTGCTGTGTTTTGGACGGAAGCCAGATTGGAACGGTTCGTGGAGATTGTTACTGTCGAGGTGGGACTGTAGTTGTGCGGCAACCACCCTTTCAAGTGTTTTGGAGATGAAAGGGAGATTGGAGATGGGCCGGTAATGGTTAAGGTCAGTTGGGTCAGCACCAGGTTTTTTTAGGATGGGAGTGATGGCAGCCAGCTTGAGAGTGGGGGGTACAGTACCAGTAGTGAGGGAGGAGTTAATTATGTTGGTGATCATGGGGGAGATGGACGGAAGACATGCTTTGACAAGGGAGGTGGGAAGAGGATCGAGCTGACAGGTGGTGGTTTTGGCTTTGCGGATGAGTTCTGAAACGGTCTGTTCTGTTACTAAGGTGAAGTCAGAGAGGGAGCTGATGAGAGGTTGGCCAGAGGTGATCATCCAGGGTGGGTCATCAGAGGGGGTGCGAGATGAGGCCAGTTGTTGGTGAATGGTGTTGATTTTAGAGCTGAAGAAGTCAAGGAACGCAGTGCATTGGGTGGTGGAAATGTCTGGAGGGAGAGATTTAGGAGGCTGAAGTAAGTGGCTGACTGTTGAGAAGAGGACTCTGCTGTTGCCTGTACCAGTGTTGATGAGGTTGGAGTAGTATGAGGTTTTGGCAGTGGTGAGGGCATTTTTGTAGTGATGGAGGTGGTCCGAATACATTTGGCGGTGTACAGTGAGTTGAGTCTTATTGTAGAGTCGCTCCAGTCGACGACCAGTGGCTTTGAGCTGGCGCAGATGAGGAGTGAACCAGGGAGCAGTGTGGGTGAATGAGACTGAGCCGGTTTTCAGGGGGGCCAGGGTGGTGAGGGAGGAGGAGAGGCAGTTATTGTAGTGAGTCACCAGGTCAGTCAGGGAGGAAGCTGGGGGAGGGTTGGGGTAGGAGCTGATCATGGTGGAGAGGTCTGTGGTGTTGATAAGTTTGATGTTTCTGAAGGAGATGGTCCGTTGTTCCTTGGTTTTGTGTAGTTGGGTATGAATGTCAAAAAGTACAGCTTTGTGGTCAGAGATGGGGAAATCAATGACATCAAGGTTAGTGGGAGTGATGTCAGTGCAGCAGATTAAATCCAGAATGTGACCTTTGTTATGGGTTGGGAGGTTGACATGTTGTGTGATGCCAAGACAGTCCAGAAGTGATGTGAAGTCATTAGCAAAAGTACAGGATGGGTTGTCAATGTGGATGTTGAAATCACCAAGGAGGATAACAGTGGGGGACATTGCACATACAGATGTAAGTAGTGATGAGAATTCATTGAGGAAAACGGCGGAGGGTTTTGGTGGTCTGTAAATGGTGACAATGATAGTGGGTTTGGGGCCTGAGAGTTTTAGAGCTAGACATTCAAAGGAGGAATGAAGGGGGACTGTGACAGTGGTGACTTTGATGTTATCACGATGGAGGAGAGCAAGGCCACCCCCCCTCCCATTAACCCGGGGTTTACTAATAAACGAAAAACCTGGTGGGACAGCTTCATTTAGATGGGAGAAGTCATTTGGTTGTTGCCAGGTCTCAGTGAGGCAGAGAATATCTAGGCTCTGGTCAACAATAAAGTCATTTATCAAAAGGGCCTTATTACTGAGGGATCTGGTGTTCAGCAGACAGAGTTTCAGACAGGTGAGTGGAGTGTAGCAGGTTGCTTTGAGCAGAGGGGACAGTACACTGTGATTGACGGGACTGACCGTACGGGCTGTGCGAGGAGGGGGGCGGGGCCCAGTGGACCAGAAGGAGCGGATGTTTTTGTTGCTGGTGTGAGTGTACTGAAAATTCCGTCCAGAGCCTCGGTAGATGTATTTTGGTCGTTTGAGAATGTCCTGGTGGGATGCAAGCTGAGGTGGTTGGGTCCTTGAGAAGATCCGAAGACGTAACATCTCCGTTACCGAGTAACGGAGCGGCAGAGATGCGCTCGTTACGTGAGAGTCAAACATAGTGCAATCCAGAGGAACAGGTTAAAATCCACAGGTTGTGAAGTCGGAAGAAGCCAGCGGTAGATCCAGGCGATTATGGTGAAGCCACAGAGCCAGCACAGCGGAGGCAGAGGAGTGGAGCAAGCCGGTTGTAGCTACGCTGGAGACGGGGAAGCCAGTTGGACGGCGCCGGGGGTTAACAGCAGTCTAGCCGGCCAGCAGGTGTCATCCACCAACAGCTGCACGACTCCACGCACAAAACACAAAACAAAACACGCAGATGTTTAACGTTCAGAAATAAATAAATAAATCAAGAAAACTGACGCAGTTACTTAACTTAACTTTGTAGTCCGACCCGAGGTCCAGAAGGGTTTCAGACAGAAGGTGTTGAAAGTAAGCAAAAGAAAACTGATAAAAAGTTAAAAGACTAGAAAGAAAAAGAAAATCGCGAAAAAATAATGTTCAGAATGACGTTCCGGTGAGCAGCAGAAGCAACAGCGTTCAAAAGGCAACAGCGTCCACCAACTGTACGACCTCACGTATAAAACACGTAAAAATAAAGAAAACTGGCGCACTGACAATAGCGAAAAGTGACTATATATAACTAGTAAACTTAGCTAAACTACTAAAGACCAAAAAAAAGACAAAATGTTCAATGCAATCGTGAGAAATATTGGAAATACTGAATAAAAACAAGCCATACAGAGCGGCGTTAGACTCGCCAGCGTCCCCGTTACTAGGCAACATTAACATTAACATGTCTTAACATTAAGACATCGTACAACTCAATAATTCTTCAACCGTTTACCTTCGTTCAAACCATTTAACAAATCGAGACACTTGTAACTTCAATAATATCCAAAAGGAATTTCGATATCATTTAAACTTTATTCAGCGTATTCCTGCTCAAATCGGCGGACCATCCACAATAGGAATCGTGGGATTACTAAGATTTAACATTACCGTACTATTGGTATAATTGGTATTGAATAATAAAGCACGCCAAACCATGTGGCCTTTATCATAGCTACACGTATGACAAAAAACCAACCCAGTCGCCAAGAAAAAACGTTGACGGTGTACGTTTCCATGAACACTGGATACGTAGCATTTCAACGTAAAAAATAGCGTGTTATACCTACAGTATCCACGCATGCCGCTGTGGAGGCGGGTTTCGGGGTTTGGGTTTCACGGCTTTCGCGGCAAATTGTGGACACGATTGTTTAGGGGGGGGGGGGGGGGAGGTAGACTGTTGTTGACCGGGGAGGGGGGGGGGGGAAGACACGTTTGTTGAGGGGGGGGACGACGACACGTTTGTTGAGGGGGGGGGGGGGGGGGGGGAGACACGTTTGTAGGGGGGGGCACGCTCGACAACGAGAGTTGGTTTTTATTGAACGCTCGACAACGAGAGTTGGTTTTTATTGAACGAGAATTCAACACGGAACAGCTGCACGAAACGATGGTCACGTCACTCTCGGTGACGGTGTCGAAAACAATGAACACATGAACAATGTTAGTAGAACAACACACAACCACATAACATCCCGAACCCATTAACCCCACTTAATCCTAACAACAAAACAAGTTAACAAAAGCCCCATTTGTCAACTGACAACCCCAATTCCCAGAATCCCCCGCGGCTCCGGAACACGGCGTAGCTTATATTAATCTTTATTATCTGAATGGGAAATGCAATATTTTAGGACAGATGCACCATTAAACGCGTTTCTAATGACATTTCTAGCGAGAAATGTACATTTTCCCTACATAATCTTCAGTGAGTGAATGTGTATGATCTTTATTAATCTTTATTATCTGAATGGGATATGCAATATTTTAGGAACGATTCACAGTTAAACGTGTTTCTAATAACATTTCTAGCGAGAAATATACTTTTTACTTGCATAATCTTCAGTCAGTGATTGTGTCTGATCTTTAGTTTTATAGTTATTAGGATTTGATCGGCTCGCTCGCATGTTTCAACGACGTCAGGTTGTTAGGAATAGGGACGCTGCTTTCGCTAAACTAGCAGCTCACGTGCTTCCTGCGTTTGTGTTATTAAACTGTTACTTTATGTAACTTTTAATGATATCATCTTGTTAGAAACACGTATATCTGAGAGCCAACCCAGTCGCCAAAAGCATACGTTGACAGTGTACATTTCGTGAACACTGGATTACGTCGCATTTCAACATAAAATAGCGTGTTATACACACACGCACGCACACACACACAAGCACACACACGCACGCACAGACACACACACGCACACGGTGCATTTCGCTGCTAAAACAACAACAAAATTCCCTCAAATATTATTACTAAAGAACCGTTTTCCAAAGAACGAAATGTAAACCAATGCATTCTGAATGGGAGTGTTTCTCAGATTTTTCCATGCTACACAGAACGAAATGTAAACCCATGCAAATAAAGACTTCACGGTCATAATAATTTAAATATCATTAATCTCCTGAGTGTGTTGGGTGGTATTCTATTTTTTTCAACGGGGCTGCATCCAGTCACTTGACCGTCATGGTTGCTATGGTGGTTGCTATCGACCGCCCCCTCTAATCCTTACATGGCTCTAAAAACCACGCGGCAAAGGAGCTGCCGTAAATGGTGTTGTTTTTGTCGTAAACTGGGGTCCGACGGTTAAAAAATAGACAGATATTCCGAGGTATCCTTAAAAGGCAGCTTGGATGTTTTTATTTTCTGCAGTTTAGACTTCTTCTCTAACCTATTTTTGAAAGCAAAACACCAAGTTCATTGATTTCACGAGGCAGGGTTATTTGAAACAATTTATTCAATAAATATTTGTGAGAGGTCATTCCTTCTCCTGAGTTTGCTTCCTATTTATGTCTAGTGTACACCCCTGTCCAAAAGCATCCCCCCCCCCCAATATGGATTTGGAGAGTTGTTGCCACGTCCCAGTGGTGGAAGTATCATATAATATGAAAGAGGGCATTCAATTATACTACAATGATCAATTAGGAGGCCGAAGCCCTAAAGGAAGTGATGCAATAGGTGACTGAGGCGAGAACATTTAAGTAAACTGTACCTTGGGGTCTCTTATATATCAAAGGGGGTTTCAAAGGACGCATATACGCTTCAACCTGTGGCTCCAGCCCTACAGGAAATGACTCAGCAAGTGCTCCATCTCGTTGCACCTGCACCCAGCGGCTCGCTTGCAAGATTTTGGCCTGAAGTTCTTCCCAGACCTATACCCTAACAGTCCAACATGCATATCTGAGAATCAGGCCTCTCTTCAATAATGACAAAATGTTATGAGAGAAATACAGATTCACTTTTTGTTATCTCATAAGCGGCGTGGTGCCGGCTCCTTTTGACCTTTTGACCCCAGACTTCAAAGACGTGGCCACAGGCCAGCTGTGTCTACACACATTAAGCCACAAATGTACACCTCCATCCCGCAAAAAATGGGGCCTAGAAACTAACCTCTGTCTTATGTACAGTGACTGTACTGTTGGAGGTCACGCCCCTTTTCCGGCCTTTTCGAGATAGCTAGGGATGCTAAAATGTTTACACACATTTTCCGGGGCCCCGAGAACGACATATCCAAGATTTGTAGTTCTATAGAGAAAAAAAGTTTTCCCAAATGGACTGTCATTTGGACAAAGCCCCTTCAGAAGTGTTGCCTGCGAGACCTAATGGTTCAGAATGTGGTGGAAAAACAGTTTTTGAGATAGGAAGGTCCTACCGCCCTGAAATTTGAATACCATATTCTAGGGCCTAACTGGGACCCCCGCACCGAAACTTGGCCCGGTCGGACCCCGAGTGCAGGAAGGGGGGGCCTGGACTTTCATAATCTTCGCTCGGTGAATGTAAAGGATGTTTGGTCGGATGTTATGACGAAGAATCATAATGTGAATGGGAATATTCTATTAATGTCTTGATATCATCTTTCGTCTCAACACTTCTGCTGCAGCCGCTTAAAGTCTCACTCCGAGAACCTTAAAATATGAATCAATCCATTAGAAGTATGAAAATATCTTCCCGGTCGTGCAACAGGGCAAACAAGGTGTCCTTTGACATCTACGTTTCGAGACGATTGCAACAGTGTTGTTTCAGGGTAGTAATTAGCTGTCGAGGCCTTTATCAATAATGACCAGCTATAGATTTGCTTCCCGATGGAGATTTTTGACAAATTACATGTTAATTAGCATCTACACGTTAAGCTGAGTCCAATGAGATCAAGCTCGCCCTCTTGCTACACCGAGATCATGTCCTAGACCTAGGTGTACCATGTAAAATACATGTTACCATTAGCTAGAGTGTCATGCTTGGTGTCATTGGACTCAGCTCAACGTGCAGATACTAAATAACATGTCATTTGTCACAAATTTTTATCGGGAAGCAAATCAATAGCTGCTCATTATTGATTAAGGCCTCCAATTTCGACAGCTAATTACTACCATTAAACATGTTCGAATATAATCATGTGTGGCACCGTTGCAATCGCCTGGAAGCGTAGATGTTGAAGGACACCTTGTTCGTCCTCCTACGCCACCGGGAAGATATTTACATGCTTCTGATTGACTAATGAATTGATTCAGCTATTCCCCCAGAAGTCTGGGGTCAAAAGGTCAAAAGGAGACGGCACCAGCCCCGTTGAAAAAAATAGAATACCACCCAACACACTCAGGAGATTAATGATATTTAAATTATTATGACCATGAAGTCTTTATTTGCATGGGTTTACATTTCGTTCTGTGTAGCATGGAAAAATCGGAGAAACACTCCCATTCAGAATGCATTGGTTTACATTTCGTTCTTTGGAAAACGGTTCTTTAGTAATAATATTTGAGGGAATATTTTTTTGTTATTGTTTTAGCAGCGAAATGCACCGTGTGCGTGTGTGTGTGTGTGTGTGTGTGTCTGTGTGTGTCTGTGCGTGCGTGTGTGTGCTTGTGTGTGTGTGCGTGCGTGTGTGTGTATAACACGCTATTTTATGTTGAAATGCGACGTAATCCAGTGTTCACAAAACGTACACTGTCAACGTATGCTTTTTTTTTTTACAGGGTTGGCTCTCAGATATACGTGTTTCTATCAAGATGATATCATTAAAAGTTACATAAAGTAACAGTTTAATAACACAAACGCAGGAAGCACGTGAGCTGCTAGTTTAGCGAAAGCAGCGTCCCTATTCCTAACAACCTGACGTCGTTGAAACATGCGAGCGAGCCGATCAAATCCTAATAACTATAAAACTAAAGATCAGACACAAACACTGACTGAAGATTATGCAAGTAAAAAGTATATTTCTCGCTAGAAATGTTATTAGAAACACGATTAACGGTGAATCGGTCCTAAAATATTGCATTTCCCATTCAGATAATAAAGATTAATATAGGCTACGCCGTGTTCCGGAGCCGCGGGGGATTCTGGGAATTGGGGTTGTCAGTTGACAAAAGGGGCTTTTGTTAACTTGTTTTGTTGTTAGGATTAAGTGGGGTTAATGGGTTCGGGATGTTATGTGGTTGTCTGTTGTTCTATTAACATTGTTCGTGTGTTCATTGTTGTCGACACCGTCACCGAGAGTGACGTGACCATCGTTTCGTGCAGCTGTTCCGTGTTGAAGTCTCGTTCAATAAAAACCAACTCTCGTTGTCGAGCGTTCAATAAAAACCAACTCTCGTGGTCGAGCGTGCCCCCCCCCCCCCCCTACAAACGTGTCTCCCCCCCCCCCTCAACAAACGTGTCGGCCCCCCCCCCCCCTACAATCGTGTCGTCGTCGTCCCCCTCAACAAACGTGTCTCTCCCCCCCCCCCCCCGGTCAACAACAGTCTACCTCCCCCCCCCCCCCCCCTAAACAATCGTGTCCACAATTTGCCGCGAAAGCCGTGAAACCCAAACCCCGAAACCCGCCTCCACAGCGGCACGCGTGGATACTGTAGGTATAACACGCTATTTTTTACGTTGAAATGCTACGTATCCAGTGTTCATGGAAACGTACACCGTCAACGTTTTTTCTTGGCGACTGGGTTGCAAAAAACCGCATGAAAATCAGTGGTATTCAGTGAGGTATGATTAATTAAATGCGCTGACAGTTCATTGCTCCAGCCAAACGGATTACACTGAGTGGAGGGGATGACCACTCCAAGATGGCGGCCCCGCGTCTCGTCAGCGCCAGTAGGCGGTAGCATTCGATGCTCCGTCTATCATATGTCTATGGTTTCGTCCGTCAATGGGTCCGTCGCCACTGAGCTTACGAATACGAATCCGGAGTGCTCCGGGAGAAATAGAGCAATACCACCGGAAATCGAGGCGGCAGTATAGAGTGAAAAGTCAGACCATTCGCGAAAATAGATAGAGTAGTATAATATCTGATATGTATATATATTGTATTTAACGTTTTATACTTGTATTATACTATATACCTGACCTTTTTATTTTATTGTTCCCCTGCTTTGGCAATGAGTTGTAACTGGTCATTTAACAACATTTTGAGGAGATAATCTGCCGGTTGGTGAGGGGTGTCACATGCCACCGCACACTTTTTGCACTTATTTTTGCCGATTTCGGATGACACAAAGCAAAATCATCTCTACAGATGTCATGTTTGCGATTGTCGATGCCGTTAATTTGTGAAACAACAGTCACTGCCCTCTAGAGGATTTCTAGCGTAACATCCATAACAACGCTGAAACCGGACGGAGGAATTTCGTCCGGATCCGGAGTATGAATCGGCCTTAACGCCTCGTTTCCACATACGTATGTTTTTCGTGTCCGTGCTTCCGTAAATTTACGGAAGGAGTCGCTAGTGTTTTACGTACGGGCATGAATTTATTTACGGACAAAAGATGTTAGGAGAAATCAGCGGATTGTTTACTCCGGGTAGGAAATGAGTGCCCAAATGAAGGAGTTCAAGTACCTCGGGGTCTTGTTCGCGAGTGAGGGTACTATGGAGCGTGAGATTGGCCGGAGAATCGGAGCAGCGGGGGCGGTATTGCGTTCGCTTTACCGCACCGTTGTGACGAAAAGAGAGCTGAGCCGCAAGGCAAAGCTCTCGATCTACCGGTCGATCTTCGTTCCTATCCTCACCTATGGTCATGAGGGCTGGGTGATGACCGAAAGGACGAGATCGCGGGTACAAGCGGCCGAGATGAGTTTTCACAGAAGGGTGGCTGGCGTCTCCCTAACTCGGATTAGAGCCGCTGCTCCTTTACTTAGAAAGGAGTCAGCTGAGGTGGTTCGGGTATCTGGTAAGGATGCCCACTGGGCGCCTTCCTTGGGAGGTGTTTCAGGCACGTCCAGTGGGGAGGAGACCTCGGGGAAGACCCAGGACTAGTTGGAGAGATTATATCTCAACACTGGCCTGGGAACGCCTCGGGATCCCCCCGTCAGAGTTGGTCAATGTGGCCCGGGAAAGGGAAGTCTGGGGCCCCCTGCATGAGCTGCTCCCCCCGCGATCCGACCCCGGATAAGCGGATTGGAGACCGGTACTTTGGAACATGAGGATCGACATATACAGAGATAAAAACAAAACCAACAGGCTTGGAAAGAGATCGCTGAGGAGTTTGGCCTGCAAGGTACTTAGCCTACAAGTTTTGTGAAAAACATAAAAACTTTCATACGGTATCTCCGTAAAACGACGGCGAAAGTTAAATTTTTTGAACGTATATTACGGACATACCGGACAGAAATTTTACGGAGGGGAGGAGTCTCGGAGGAAAAACGGACATTACGGAGAATCACATAGGAATGAATGGACTTTCGGTTGGATCGCATACGAGAATGTACGTATGTGGAAACGAGGCGTAAGGCGGATGCAGATCTGCAATACCCAATCACACCAGCAGATGGCTCTAAAACACCAACAACTGCTCTATCATTTGCGAAACTCATGATATTTAATGAACAGTTTTCCATATCTTTTACACCCACCTCTCCTGAATTTCGCCAAATGTAAGCAGCAACCACGTAAGACATTTAAAGGCGACTTAGTACATAACATTTAGACACTTTAGGTAGGGTCAACAATAACAGGACAGCCAACCACAAAGGTATCAGATTCAGATTCAGATTTTATTTGTCACATACACAATACATTGCAGTGAAATGTTCTCAGTCGGCTCCATGCTAAATAGTCACATAACTAACATAACAAAACAGTAAATACATTCAAGATGTCAGAGGGTTATTGCACATAGAAAAAAAATTTTGGGGGTAGAAACTCTTCTTGAGTCTCTCAGTCTTTGCCGCCAGTGAGCGGTATCTGCTCCCTGAGGGGAGCAGAGAGAATGGTCCGTAGCCTGGATGGCTGGGTTCTTTCAGTATGTTGGTGGTCCTGCCCTTGCACCGCTTGATATAAATAAATCCTAGATTAGGGAGTTGCCCCCCTATGGTACGCTCAGCTGAACGCACCACTCTCTCACTCTCTCGCCTTAAGGTCCTGCATGGTGGTGTTCCCATACCAAGCGGTGATGTTCCCAGTCAGCATGCTCTCGATGGTGCAGGTGTAGAAGCTCCGCAGGACTGGTTTGGATGCTCTAAATGTCTTCAGCCTCCTGAGATGGAACAGTCACTGTCTGGCTTTCTTTACCACTGTGTCTAGGTGGGTAGACTACGTCAGATCATCGGTGATCTGGACACCGAGGTACTTAAATGTATCCCCTCTTGACAGGGGTCCCATTTATGGTTAAAGGAGTGTAGTCCCGCATCTGCGTCCTCCCTAAGTCCACCAGCATCTCCTTAGTTTTGCTTGCGTTGAGGTGGAGATTGTTTTTCTGACACCGTTTTATTATGTTGGCCGTTTTTCAGGCAGCTCACCTCCTCCAGGTAGGCCGTCTCATTGTTGTTGTGGATTAGGCCTATTATTTGAGTCCGCAGTGGCTGCACAATCGTGTGTGTACAGGGAGTACAGCAGAGGGGACAGAACACAGCCCTGGGGGGCCCCTGTGTTGTGGGTGAGGGAGGATGAGGTGTGCCGGCCTGCTTTCACCACCTGAGGTCTCTCTGTTAAAAAGTCCAGGATCCACCTGCAGAGGGCATCGTTCAGCCCCAGGCTTCTGAACTTTTTGACGAGGGTGGAGGGAAGGATAGTGTTAAAGGCTGAACTTTAGTCCACAAATAGTAGTCTCACATTGTTCAACACTTTCCCCTTACTCTTGTCCAGGTGTGATAGGACAGTGTGTAATAAGTGAGCAATGGCATCCTCAGTGGATCTGTTGGGCCGCTACGCGAATTGTCGAGGGTCCAGGGTGTTGGGCAGTGAGGAGGAGATGTGGGCCTTGACCAGCTTCTCGAAACACTTCATCACCACAGAGGTAAGTGCAACTGGGCGATAGTCGTTATGACAGGCTGGTCTAGGCTTTTTGGGAGTGGGGATGATGGTAGACCTTTTAAAGCATGTGGGGATGATGGACTGTGCCAGGGACGGGTTGAATATAGCCGTGAACACTGGTGCCAATTGATCGGCGCAGACCTTGAGAACCCGCCCCGCTATCTCATCTGGTCCTGCAGCCTTCCTGGCGTTCACCAGCTTAAATGTCCTGACATCGTGTTCAGAGAGAACGAGTGGTCCTCCGCTCCCTCCTACTCCGCCACTCTCAATCCCTGGTGCAATGGCCCCTTGGCAGGTGAAAAAAACGTGCAAAAAAAGTATTGAGGTTATCGACCAACTCCTTACTTGCACCTCCAGAGGAGGGGGAGGGGGTTTGTAGTCCGTCATGATTTTTAGCCCCTGCCATACGCTCCTGAGGTCCCCTTGCTGGAATTTGGACTCCATCTTCTCCCCATATTCCTTCTTGGCAGAAGTAAGAGCGTGGAAAATATCCGAGCTGAGAGCTCAGTATGAGAGGTCTACACGTGTCTTGCATGGATTTTGGGGCAACATAAAAAAACTTTCAGTGACACGACTGTTGTGAAGGAGTGCTTGACGCCGCTACGTTACTTGAAGGTAAACAAAGGGATGAATTGTGTGAAAAAATAAAGCAAATCCCAATGTGAGCTGCAACGACAACCAGAAAATCCGAAATGTTATCATATGACGCACTGTCACAGCTTCATGCGGCTGTTCGGAGTGCCCCATCCTTAGCCATTGATGAGTCTTCAGATGTAACGGATAATGCCCAGCTTTTGGTTTATGTGCGATTGTTTCATCAAGACAAGAAAGAGATCTGTGAGGACATGTTGGGTCTAACACCACTTGAGACACTGTTTTGCTTACTTGAAGTGAAGGCCTGATGCTCTTTTTGTTTTTATTTGAAATGTAGGTCTGGTGTACCTGTTTTGCTTACTTGAAATGTAGGCCTAATGCACTTTGTGTTTATTTGAAGTGTAGGCATAGTGTTCCTGTTCTGCTTACTTCACATGTAGGCCTTATGCACTTTTTATGTTTGTTTGAATTGCAGGCCTAATGTACCTGTTTTGTTTACTTGAAATGTTAATATGCGTTACTTTGTCTTGCTAGTTTTTCATGGTTAAAAGTAAGCAATTTGGAAATTGAAAATAAATACATCTGAAATTATAAGGTAATATGCCGTGTTGATTGTATTTGACACAAGAAGGCTATTAGGACGTGGTAGGTTCGGACCTTTCTTGGAAGGAATTTTTAGTAACTGGACCTTGTTCAATTTTAATTGAAGACCCCTGGTCTACAGGAAGGAAATTCACCAACATTAACAAGTCACGGTGAACCACTTTCTCCTTTCCTGTTACTGCATCACATATCCTGTGCACTGTGGACTCCCAACGATCTGCAACATTCCTTTTTCCCCTCTCTCTTGTTTGCCAACAACATACGGTCACCAACTTCAATGGTGGGTCCTGTTACTCTTCTGTTGTATAGCTCAGTGTGACGGTACTGTTGCTTCGTGACATGTTCCTGAGCTATCACCATAGCTTCCTTAAGATCTCTTGTAAGAGAGGCCACATACTTGTCGTAGCAGACCACGGCAGGATCATCCAGAACAGTTCAGAAGAGCTTATCGATTGGCAGACGACGAATCCTTCCAAACATCAGATAAAAAGGTGCACATCCTGTTGTCTCATGAATTGTGCTATTGTGCATGAACGTGAGGGTCTGAAGACGACCTGGCCAGCTAGCTTTTGCCTCTGGTGTTAGTGTGTTAGTGTGTTAGTGTAACGGATCATGTTGCCGAGAATCCTATTAAAATGCTCTACACTACCGTTGCCCATCGGATGATATGGGGTTGTGTGTGATTTCCTCACCCCTGACACTCTGAGCAGCTCGCTGATCAGTTGCCTTTCAAAGTTTGCTCCCTGGTCACTATGGATTACGTTCTGGGAAGCCAAACACACAGAAGAACTCTCGCCACTTGCTTGGCTGATTGATCCTTGCAGGGAAATGCCTGAGCCATTCTTGTAAAATGGTCGGTAACAACCAACACATCAACTGTTTTGTTTCTTGAGTCCTCCACTGACCAGAAATCAATGCAAACCAGCTAAAGTGGCCGGGTTGACTTGATGCTCTCCAAGGGTGCCCTGTTGACCGGTTCAACTGTCTTGCTAGCGATACAATGTTTGCAGTTACGGACATAATCTCTGACATCCCTGTCAAGACAGAGCCAAAAGAAGCTCCGCCTGGCCAATCCAAGACTCCTGAACTGCCCCTGATGAGCAGCATCGTCATGAACACCCCTCAGGACAGCGGCTTGAAGTGACTGGGGAACCACATATTGGTGACGTTTTGACCTGGTAGATTGGTCTCTTGAAACTCTGTAGAGAATCCCATTGCTGACTACAAGCTTTTCCCAGTGTTTTAAATACCTCACAACTGCCACTACCCCTCACGCTCGCTCCCTCCTGGAGGGTCTCCGACGTCTCTCCACATAGTACAAGACTCGAGAGAGAGTGTTCCGTCTTTGATCTGTTCATCACAGAGTTCCTTCTCTGTGTAAGCAGGGAGTGAATCCTGACCACCAGGGACCAACTGAGGTAAGTGATGCAGAGCTGCAACAGCTCGCATTGCTTGCTTGCTCCATCCTCCCACTCATTGTGTGACTGCAGGACTGCAGACACATCCTCCACCTCCAATGACTGAGCGTGCACATATACAGTAGTATACATACTCTGAGCACGGCCATCTGCTCGAAATTGAGTCCAATCACCGTCACTGGACCAGCGAAAGGTATCCTGAACAACGTCAAGTTTCAAATTCTGTACCTCAGAAAGAAGGTTTTCGTATGGTTCCCGAAGTAGTCTGTGACTGACTCTCCCTTTCACAAAGGGCACACGACTAAAGGCATCAGCAACTACATTCTGTGGACCTGGAACAAACTTGATGTTCCGGCCGACTTGGCTACCAAGCGTTGCTCACAGCAATCCAACTTGCGTTTCGTCATAATGTGAGTCAATGGATTGTTATCTGTACAGTGAATACATGGCCTTTCAACAAGTGACTGAACTTGTCGCAGACGGCCCATTTCAAGGCTAAGAACTCCAAGCGGTGAGCTGGGTAATTCTTCTGAGACTGAGAGAGGGACTTGCATGCAATGGGTCTTGCTTTGGATTCCCCCTCATTGATTTGCGATAGAACAGCACCTATCCCATCCAGAGAAGAATCTGTAGATAGCATAAAGGGACAAGCAAAATCAGGGTGTGCCAGTACAACAGTTTCAACCAGCGACGATCTCAGATTCTGAAGGGCCTGCTCTATTTCAGGGTTCCAATCATCTGCACTTAACTTCCTGCTTTGTGGCCTTCGTTTGCCTATCTGTTTAACTTTGCCTTCCTTTTCTGGCCCAACAAAAGAGAGAAAAGAGGCTTAGCAATGGCAGAGAAATTGGGCACAAAGTGCTGATAGTAATAGATCTTACCCAGGTAAGATCTGACCCGTTTCGATGAGGGAGTCACACCATCTGCTTCAATTAGGTCTGCACTTGTCATTTTCACAATGGCTTCAGTCTTACTAGGGTCAGTCGACACGCCAGTTTCATTGATTATGTGACCGAAAAACCTCACAGACTTACGGAGGAAGAAGCACTTCTTGGGGGCTAGCTTCAGATTGTGGCCACGCCGTCTGCTAAACACCATGTGACACCTGTGATCTGAGAGGTGGATACGATGTAAAAATCCCTTCGCTTCTCCACAATCCAAATGATGCTTTGAGAAAATATCACTGTAGCTCATAATCAGTTCAGTAAGCTTGCCTTTACACTGCTCACTCACATCACAGGAGTTTATGTCAAGCCCAATTAGTTCAATTGACTCTGGCTTCTCATCAGTAAAACTGGCGCTATCTTCAGGGGATCTCGTCAGTGGGACTTCTGCATAGCTGTTCCCACTCATTTCTTCAAGCGCAATACAGGGGAAGACGTCAGCTAACTTAGCATTGCGTCTCACCAAGACAGGCCTGTCTGATGTGTTAATCGCCTTTAATAGAACCCATCTGTCTCCCCATAAGGGTGTCACTATCCTCGCCACCAGAATTCCTCTTGGAGCTGATCGGCATGAAGTGAGCGCCGTCATTACAGCGCTGCCAGGAGACACAACAGTTACCTTAGGCAGCTTTCCCCACAACAAATATTCCCGACCAGGCTCGAGGCATACAGCCGAGTTGCTTCTCACTCTGCCTACTTTGTCGGGCACCTCTTTGCCTCTCCAACGGTCCAGACCAGCAAGCATGGACAAGAACTGTTCAGCATCCGGATGCTAGTAGAACAAGGGGTAGACACAGCTTCCCAGTGCTCATATTAACTAGACCAGAGGACACCAACTTGGCTACACTGCTTATACTCACGGAGAATATGCTTGATAACATTGGTGCCTAGTATCAACTCATCACACTGGCCTAGGCCACCAGAGTAGGGACCATGATTTTGCTGCCGTACACCTCCATCTCTAAATTGAAAGCCGACTTTGGCTTGACGCGACGACCACCACAGCCAACAAGAACGACTTGAAATTAACTGGTCATGTTCTGTCACTACTCCAACTTCTCTAAGCTTAATTTCTGCTCCCTCGCTGATGGTACAAGCCATAGACCCACTGTCCAACATGGCATTAAGAGGCACTCTATTACCAACCATTACAGGTGTGTGCGTTGTATACACAGTTTCAGCATCAGATTGTTCTTCACTTTGGGAGCTCACATTGTGATCCACAAGTTCTCCCTCTAAATGTGGATCAACTAGTTTCCCTTAGGCTGTTGCTCAGTGGATGACCTGGTCGGGCATTCCATCTTCGTGTGACCTAGAGCCAGGCACACGAAGCACAGCCTCTCTGACAGTGGGTAATGGTGGTGTAATTGTGGTCATTACAGACTCGACAGGCTCTCTCGCGGTTACCCTGAAATCTTCCACCATGTGGAGCACCTCTGCGCTGCTGAACTTTACCCATCATCATCATTGTCATCATGCGAGTGAGAATCCTCTCCTCACTCTCCTGAGTATTCTGAGCTACAACAGGCACAGGTAGACACGGGGTCGGGCATGGAGTCTGAAATGAAGCATGGCTCTGGCCCATAACAGTGACAGGTGAGGGGCATTGTGTGTGACACACTGGACTATGAGCTGGAGCAGAAGTGAGAGGGGGGTACCGAATGTGGCACTGCTCAAGTATAGTAGGGATGCAAGTAGCTGAATTGGACTGCAGATCGAAGTGCTGTGTTATGACCCTTATGCGCTCAGTTCCCTCTGATGATCATCAATCCTCATCTGTATCTCTCTTAGAGTCCAATCTTGGATAGGCTTGTACTTAAAAATACAGGAAAGTTCAGGGTCGGGGCAATGCTTAACAAACATACGTGCTACTTCCTCACCAGAGTTGTCCATCTGTCTACCCTGCCTGCGGGGTCCTTCGTCAGCCTGTTAACCCACAGCCAGTAATCAACTGGGCTCTCACCATGTCTGGGCAAGGTGGCATAGAAGTCTGCCAGTGGGAGACAGGATGATGCATCACTGAAGTACTGGAGGAGAATATCATTAATGAGGCCAGGATTTTGTTTTGGATCAAGCGTGTGATCACTATGCAGGGCCACTTCGACAACATCTCTGGCTTTGCCCATCAACTTCCCCATGATCTCTTCAGCATGCTTATGCACAGGATACTTTTGTTTTCTCAGATAAGCTTTACTCATGTCAATCCAATCCTGGAGTGGGTATTTATCAGAACTATCACCTCGAAAGAAGTTTGGTTCTCTCTCAGATTTCACATGTACTGAAATGTGTGAGGCTTCCGGTCTCACAGCACTACAATCTGTGTCTGTATGTGCAGGTGAAGTGTGCAGTGATGACTTGCCGTGGTGTTCACTACTCATATTAACTAGACCAGAGGACACCAACTTGGCTACAATGGACTCCCCAACTGTCCTACCATATCAGTGAGATGGTGTATAGCGACAGCATCAATACTGTTGGGCGTGGATGTCTCAGGACCCATTAACTGCTCAACAGGAATACAAACTGGGTCCTGACCTAATCCTGTGGCCCTACCGCTGTCAGCCAATGACCGGTACTGTCCTAACTCCCCACCCTCCAAACTACCTCCAACAGCACTGCCATCAAAACTCTGCCACAGTCCCAACACACCCATTCCTTTGGACAGAATTGGACTGACAAAATGACCTGCTACATTGCCATAACCTGGTTTCTCAGCCATAATAGTAAGTACTTGCGTTGTGTATTACCAGATGAAAATAAAAAAAATAAAATATATATATATATATATATATATATATATATATATATATATATATATATATTAGTGCTGTCAAGCGATTAAAATATTTAATTATTGCGATTAATCGCAATAATGCCATAGTTAACTCACGATTAATCGCGAGTAATCGCGATTAATCGCAAATCTTTTTTCTATCCTAAATATCCCTTGATTTCTTTGTCCCATTAATTGTTCTCATTTTAATGCTCTTATCAACATGGAGAAGTGCATCGGCTTGCCTTGTGCAAATGCTTTTTTATTGATAACAACATTGCCATATACTGATAAAAACAGGATGATACAAAAAAAAAGCTTATAGTGCAATTAACCGATGAACATACAAACATACTGCCTTGAACATAGCAGTCAGGCTACTGCTTCTTTGTTTTGAGCAAAAAAAAAATATAAATAATATATTGCTTTAATCGAGCAATAAAAAAATTAACGCCGTTAAAATTGGTTTGCGTTAACGCTGTTAATAACGCGTTTAACTGACAGCACTAATATATATATATATATATATAGATAGTGCTATATTGTATATGGAAAACAATAATAACAATAATCTCATCATCTCATCTCATTTTCGTCCGCTTATCCGGGGTCGGGTCGCGGGGCGAGCAGCTCAAGCAGGGGGCCCCAGACTTCCCTTTCCCGGGCCATATTGACCAGCTCTGACGGGGGGATCCCGAGGCGTTCCCAGGCCAGTGTTGAGATATAATCTCTCCACCTAGTCCTGGGTCTTCCCCGAGGTCTCCTCCCCACTGGATGTGCCTGAAATACCTCCCAAGGAAGGCGCCCAGTGGGCATCCTTACCAGATGCCCGAACCACCTCAGCTGAATCCTTTCTAAGTAAAGGAGCAGCGGCTCTAATCCGAGTTCCTCACGGATGGCTGAGCTTCTCACCCTATCCCTAAGGGAGACGCCAGCCACACTTCTGAGAAAACTCATCTCGGCCGCTTGTACCCGCGATCTCGTCCTTTCGTTCATCACCCAGCCCTTATGACCATAGGTGAGGATAGAAACGAGGATTGTTGACGGGGGGGGGGGGAGTGTATGGAGCGATTGATGACGGGGGGGGGGGGGTGTATGGAGCGATTGTTGACGGGGGGGGGGGGGGGGGGGGTAGTTGCCTGGTATGCCTAATGGGATGCGGTGCCTCTGGATCGAGAGCTTTGCCTTGCGGCTCAGCTCTCTTTTCGTTACAACGGTGCGGTAAAGCGAACGCAATACCGCCCCCGCTACTCCAATTTCCGGCCAATCTCACGCTTTATAGTACCCTCACTCGCGAACAAGACCCCGAGGTACTTGAACTCCTTCACTTGGGCTAATAACAATAATACAAATTAAAAATAAAATAACCCTAATACTTTTAACATGCAAACACAGCCCTAAGACTTCTTAACCATCTACCAAGACTCTCTAGCCGCTCTTGATCTTCATCTTGACTTAAACGCAGCACCCACGGTGATCGGCATCAGGCTGATCTAGAAGATTGACGGGTCACGGCACCAGTGTAATGGTTGTGATTGGGTCTAAAGGACTGCTCTATCATTTGCGAAACTCATGATAACTAATGAACAGTTTTCCATATCTGTCACACACACACACACACACACACACACACACACACACACACACACACACACACACACACACACACACACACACACACACACACACACACACACACACCAGCAGTGCAAGGCAATACATTTGACCCTTCAGATTCCTCAGTTCAATTCATTTTAATTTTCTGCCTTTTTAGCAATGCTTATGCCCCGTTTACACCATGCAGCTAATGGCCGCTAATGGCCGATGGACCACCGATGTGGAAGTCGGGGTGATTCGGGTGACATCGGGCTAAAAATGTATGATCGGGTCAATTTATCGGGGTAGCATTTACACATACCCGATGTTATAACGATAACATAACGATTTATGCCAGGGAAGACACCCGAAGTGCGTTTGGCGTCATTTGACGTCATTTCGAATGACGCCAAACACGTCAAATGACGCGTTTGGCGTCATTTGGCGTCATTTCGGGAGAAGGCAAAGGGGAGACTGGTTTAGACTGATATTTATTTATATATTTATTTATATTACAATAGCGATTTTATAATAATAGAACGCCGGTTCTAAATGGGCGAAGTACCCTGTAATTATAAAAGTAGGACATCCATCCATCACCCCCTATTTATACCCAAGTGGCAGATTGAGGGTCTTCCTTACAATGGTCACTCACAATCGTTATTTGTCTAGGGTTCTCGAGGGTCTTTCGTGTGTTGAGGTTGCCGATATAAAGACGATAAAACACGATAAAGCGCGGAAGATTAACGAATATAGCCGATGTGCCCAGGAAAATTCCCGAACGATTTGCGATGTCTTACGTTATACTCCCGTTCTATTCCCGATTATAGCCGATTAGCCCATAGCAACACCTGGTAACCGATTCTACCCCGATAGACCCAAAATTAACAAACATCGTTCTTTGCCGATGTTGCCCGTTGTTGCCCGATCATTGAGCATTTCTTCCCGTTGTCTAACGATGTTCCCGGGAAGAGTAACGGTGTTTCCCGATGCAACCACGCTATTTGCCGATGTTATAACGATAGCTGCTGATTTAGCCATCGGGGCCCACTATCGGGTAGGTGTAAACAGGGCATTAGCGCTTTTCATTCAGCTGTCACTTCATTTGTTTCCAAACATTTACTTTTCTTAAATGGTATGCATGTTTACATTGTTTACTCCATTTAGACTTTTAGACTTTTGTTCAAATTCTTTCACTTGATTTAAGCTCACCACATTCTCTGCAGGAAATTGATGTTCTAGTTATTAAATATAATTGACTACCGGAAGTTGTGAAGAGCCCATGCAAGTGAACGTAGCGTTCCACGCCATTGAGAAGACCTGTGTAATAAATACACATAAAGGGTGAATCCCAATGATCGCCAGAAGAGGAACGTGAGTTATTGAGTGCACGCGTCTAGTAGCTGAACCAGTATACAAATCCCTCGCCGACTTTTAGTGATGAAAAGTCACCACAGTGCCTAAAAACCATCAACGTCATTCATGTTAAGTAAAAGGAAAAACCTTGGACACGAGAAGTTAATGGAGCCATGCACTGAGCCCTCTCGGATGCAGGGCCGAAACAACACGTGTTTCACTACGACTCCTTTCAGCTGCCCACCCTTCCTTCTCCTGCAAAAAATATGTGAATATTTTTGGCCGCTGATGTTCCCGAGGGCTTGGACGTAGCACATGAGGCTAACATATCTAGCACATTGCGTAGCTTGATGCGTTTACCTATGGCTTGGGGATTTGACTCGATGCTAAGAAAATGAAAAATATTTATTGATTCATTTAATAGTTGTATTATTCATTAAAATTACAAATGATCAAATGATAAAACAGGCCAATATAAAATAAATATTTACTAGCTCTTAGGGTTAGGGGGGTTTTGGATTTAAACTCATATCTGATTGTATTTTTATACTGTTTGTTAATTAATAAGTGTAGTTGCTCCCTTATTGATTAATATATGCTCTGATTATTCTCAGCTGTACTTTGTAATTCGCTTTGGATAAAAGCATCTGCTAAATGACCCAATGTAAACTGAAATTACGGGGCTGTCATTTTGTCAGTTAAATAAGGAAATGGTGTACTTAAGTTTGATCAATACCTTGGTGTTGCCAGCAATAGATCTCTGTTAAAGGGGAACTATGCAACTTTGGCCACTTCTTCGCTGTTTTGGTTTGCGCTCGCATTGAGCTCCCCCTACAACTTCGGAGGAGATATTTTACAACACTGTCGTAAAAGCTTGTTGACGACCCTTCCCCATCCACTTCTACGCTAGCCATGCACATTTGTTTTCAAAGAAGCTGGTGAGTGCGTGGAGCCATGTCCGAGGTAGATGTTCATAAAGAGTAGACAAGTATATATATATAGTTATATATTTTGAAAGGGTGTATGTGTTACAATAAAACCATCCTTTTTTATAGTTAACGGGGAGATGTTATATCCTAGATTAGAATTTTTTTTTCTTTGTTTGTTCAACAGAATGATCAGTGTAAGAGTGTTGGCCAACATAATACTTAACGATAGCATGAACAATTTGCGCAGCAATCGTACATTTATGTATCTGCTCAAGTACGTCCCTTGTGTACGGAATTACAGGGAAATGGATTCAGAGATTGAGACGGTAAACTGTCGCTAGTCCCTGCAGGAGAGTTGTCATAGGCAGATGTTGTGTCTGGAAGATTAGGGACACATTTACATTTGCATGTAAATGCCCGCAAATAAACATTGTAAATAATATAATTGTATACTATATGGTTTTAAAATGTTTCCAATTTTTTAAATAACAGATGTTTTCACCACCTTTCTTTCATTTGTTCAATAATAAACACTTTGGTTAGAAAAATATGTATTTTGGATATCGAAAGAAATGCAAGTGACAGTTCTTCATGGTTTGTTTTTTTGCCTTACGGCTATTGTCTAACATCTTCTTGAGGGTTCTCTGGATTTCCTCGTGACGCTTGTACTTACCAGGCACGAAGTTATAGCCCACCCACGTGGGCCCACCCACTGTTCAACAGGCCCACCCAAAACTTTTTTAAAAAAAATAAATAATAAAATATATATTATATCTTTAATTTATTGCACGGCTCTTCAATGCTGTGGAACGAAAGTGTCAAGGGAAATGTTTTTGCCTCTGAATCACGTCTTTGATATCACTCCGCATGTAGTCAGGTAATTTATCAACCGCAGCATATTCGGTTGCTAAGCAACGTAAACGTCTTATGCAGACTATTTCTCTGCTGATCAAAACTACGAATGGTAATTATAAAAAGACACACCTTGTGAAGTTATTTTTTCGTTTTGGAAATTTAGCCGTGTAATAAGTGGCTTTTAATTTGTGCAAAAATTGTCTAAATATGTCCTCTATATGTCCCTCAAGGCTCTGTACTGGGGCCACTTCTGTTCTCCCTCCATACCAGATCTCTGGGCTCGGTAATTGCATCACACAGCTTTTCCTTTCACTGCTATGCTGACGACACTCTCTTTCCCCCCCTATGCTATTTCTCTCTTTCCCCTCATCTGATAAAGCCCTGATTGCAACACGCATATCGGAATGTCTGGCGGACGTCAGCACCTGGACAACTGCCCATCACTTGAGGCTTAACCTCAACAAAACCAAGCTCCTCCTAATCCCAGGGAAAGATTGCCCACACTTGGACTTACTGGTCACCGTTGATAACATCACTGTATCTCCTTCTCCAACTGCCAGAAACCTCGGTGTGGTATTGGACAATCAGTTATGCTGCACCGCAAACATCACTGCTGTGGCCCGATCCTGCAGATTGGCATTTTACAACATACGCAGAATCCGGCCCTTCCTCACAAGGGAAGCAGCTCAGCTTCTAGTCCAATCACTGGTCATCTCCCGCCTCGACTGCTGCAACACACTCCAGGCTGGACTTCCTGCCTCTGCGATTAAACCTTTGCAGCGCATCCAGAATGCGGCAGCGTGCCTCGTGTTCAACCTACCGAAGTTCTCCCATGTGACCCCCTTCTTCCGGGACCTCCACTGGCTCCCTGTAGTAGCTCGCATAAAATTTAAGACGATGGTACTGGCATACAAGGCAGTCGATGGAACTGCCCCTGCCTAACTCCAAGCATTGCTAAAGCCACACACCCCAGCTCGATCCCTCCGCTCAACTACCTCAGCTGGACGTCACCTGTTCAGAGTCCACCTCGACACTGCATAGCCACCCTCCCCCTTCTGGCCACCATTGTACACTGTATTGTGTTGTGTTGTATTTTATTGTATTATAGTACTTAACTGTGTCGCAACTGCAGTAGCTGCTATCATTGCTGTAACGCGGGGAATTGGTTAGCCTAGCGATTGTTGTACTTGCACTTGGTTCTATGAACATCCTTTCTGTACCGACAGCGATATATTGATGCACTTCTTATGACAAATGTACTTATTGTAAGTCACTTTGGATAAAAGCATCTGCTAAATGCCCTAAATGTAAATGTAAATGTAAATATTAGAGATGGGCACGGCTAGCAAATTCCAAACTCGAGTGATCTAATGAATTCCTCGAGGATCAATCGAGAACTCGTTTAATCTAATATATTTTTAGAATGCAACGCATCTGCAGCAGGAATAGGCCTAATGGTGAACGGCGATATTACCAACCAAACATGTAATGCTTATTCTCAATCAAAACAGTCAAGTATTCATTATCTATTTTGCAAACGTTCAAAACACATTTTCCTTATAAAAAGAAATATGCGTCTCACAATTTAAATCACGTTGAACAAAGGCCTGTAACCGTTTAAAAAAAAACAAAAAAACAAGTAGCCTAACCATTGCAAATAATTTAAAGCTGCAAATAAAACTGCAGCAAATGAACTAAAAAAATACTTAGCGTTGTGATCTTTTCTACACGTACGGGATTACAGCTGCGTCTTGCGGCGGTGAAAATAACCGACACACTTGGTTGCTGCGGGTCTGCTTTCCCGAACTCACCGTTGTGTTTCAGGAGCATATGTTGCCGCATAGTACTTGTAGTACTCTGGTAGCTCAATTTCGCTTGGCATATTTTACATTTCACCTTATTATCTCCTATTTCTGTAAAGTATTTCAATACTTCGCTGCGCTTTGCTTTAACCGCCATCTCTTAACTTTTTGAATTCTGGCGTTGTGCACACGGAATGGCACGCGCCACACAGAAATTTGATGCATTTAATTTGCTTTGTGCACATGGCACGCGTTAGTGGCGCCACACAGAAAATGTATATATTTGCTTCAGAAAACTTGTCTGTGTGTGTATATGCAAACTCGAGTTTGCCTGTCCACCAACCGAGTTCATTTTTAACGGGGAGTACTCGAGAAGATTCCTCATGCCCATCCCTACAAAATATGTATTTAAAAAAAGAAAAAAAAAGGTGGTTAAGTCTAGGTTGATGTTTCGGCGTGAGTTCAGCAGACAGTTACAGACACACTAGCTCAAGCCTCCAAGTCAAGTGATCTGAAAGTGTGAACTTCATTCCAGTAAAGGACAATGTTGCAGCCGTCGTGGTTTAGGTACCTTAAACTAAGGCTGGGCGATAAAACGATAACGATATGTATCGCGATATACACGTAATCAATATCAATAGAAAATGTGTTCGATAGAACGTTGAACCAGAGGTTGCGAAGCAAGGTTGGTTGCACAAACAAAGGCACTCGTCCTCTGGTACTAGCAACGTATGGAGTGACACGCTAATAGCCAATCATGTAACAGTATCATTTTTGGTTGCGCCATCTCGTTGTGTCGTGTTCACAGAAACAGCGTGCTGTGAGATGTGAAAGATGAGTACCGCAACAAGCGAGGAAATTGTTGATAAAATTTGAAATGTCTGCTCGCCAGTATGGCATTTCTTTGGATTTTACAAGTCAGACCGTAGTCAGACTAATGTTGTCTGTAAATTATGCAAGACCGTAGTCCCCACCAAGACTGGGAATACAACAAACTTATTTTACCACCTTAGCCGCTCTCACCCTTTGGAGCACAGCCGTATCATGTCTCGCTGCTAGGCTTAAAGAGTTCAACGTTCAAAGCGGAATGGTTATTGCGGGGGAGGAGCCGCGGCGGCAGTCGTGATCGTAATTTTCGGTTAGTGCTCCACGGAGTATTCAATTTGGAACAACACTGACATCTGAAAATTAGCGCACTTATGTAGTGCGGATAGTGTACTTCGTCTAAGTGTACTCATGGAAGTATGGATATCGGAACACTGCATATGTGCCGTGTTCCAATGTCCATATTATCCGTACTTACTAGCCTAAGTTTGAGTACGTAGGGCGTTCCGATTCAGATCGGGCGAAAATAAGTGTACTGAAAGGACCCGGATGTTGTATTCAAAAAGGTTGAATCACGAAGTGTGCGGCGATGTACACTTTTCGTACTCAACGGCAGCCATCTTAGCTACGTAGCGGAAGTGGGCAGGGCCAGGCAGAGCCAACGTCGGCGCATTATCCACATAGCCTATATTAATAGAGTCATTTTGTAGTTTTTATAGCTGCTAGGCGTAAACAGTTCACCGTTCAAAGCGGGATGTTTATTGCGGGGGAGGATTCTCTATATGTTTAACAATTATTATTTTAGATTAGTTTGCCATTTTTTGACTTTATAAGAAAAGCACCTTGTATATACCTTTTTGAATGTTAAAACAGAAATAATAATTACCACTCGTTTTTTAATATATTTCTGTTTCTGAAACGAGAATCAAATGCCCAATATATACACAGACCCATCAGCTGGTGTACCCAGGGAACTCACAAGGAAGCAAAGGAGTCTGAAATGACCCCACATGGTATCATGGACCTATTATGTGTGGGTGCAATAAATAAGACAGATATGATGGTGGCGGTGCCAGCCCCACGTCAGGTTTCAAAAACAAGTAATACTGAAACTGAATCTCAAACTTGATCCTGAAATGTATTTAACATGAAATATTGTACAGGGACAGGGCTGTGGCCGCAATCGATGGAGGAGGCAGTCAGGTGTGCAGGAAGACAACAACAGGAGTATGATGGACAGGGATCTGACATGGACGGGGAATTTTTTTATTTAAACATTCAGAGGAAATCAGGCCTACTGTAGGCCTATGTAAATAAGATGTCTAGGATAGTATAAATGATAACTGTAAATGGCAGGTGTACTTTGCTTTTGATGGAGCCATAATTTTATATTGATGAAAGCATTTTATTGATGGGCACCTTTCAGGCCACTTAAGCACACCTTACATAAAATATTAAAAACACTTGGGTGGAGCGTGTTTGTCACTTATGTGAAAGAGCTGGAGTAACGGAATAAGATGCAGCTGGGCAGGGTGCTGAGAGGTGATGCATGAGGCATGATGGTGGCACGGCAGACAAGTACAGGAGCATGATGGACTGGGATCTGATGAGGAAACAAAGATTTTCTAACTTAAGATAAAATATGCTCTGAAGTTTCCAGTTTCTGCAAACAGAAGAGAAGGGGTTTAGTTAAAGCTTTTTTATCATTAATAAGATAGACTGTGACAAACAATCAATAACAAACAAAAAAATAGTCTTAGTTTAACGGAGCACTGATCTAGGCCCTCTCGGATGCCAGGTCGAAACCACATTTGTTTCACTACGACTCCTTTCAGCTGCACACCCCTCCTTCTCCAGCAAAAAAATAGAGAGTACGGCTAATAAAACGCTTGAGGTGTCGTTTTGAAAAGAAAAAACTTAAATTTTTTTAGCACATAGCATAAAGATAATTATGAGCCTTTGATTGATATCCAGACATTTTTTGCGGAGACACATTCCTGTTCCCCACTTGTATTGAGTGATCGGAGATATTTACTTCTGGGTCCCTTGAATCGAGGGACCCGTCCACTATGGAAAGCCAAGAAGGCCACAATCCGGCCCTAGAATGGCGCGGTAAAAGTGCAAAACCGTACGGATTCCGTGCGGTTTGGCAAGAATTCCGTTCGGATTCCGTACGGTTTTGAATGACTAATAGCCGCGGCTATTAGTCATTCACTCCGGCTATTAGTCATTCACTCCGGCTATTAGTTATTCACTCCGGCTATTAGGTATGCAGAACGAGCCCCTCCATCTCCTTTGCTTGACCACTAAGTTTGAAGGCTGTCTAACCAATAAGTGAAGAGAAACACCAGACTAAAGTAACGCATTGTCGAGACTAGAGCTGCAGTGCCTCCATGTTTCGCCGTAACATAAAGCTGTGTTGTCTTTACTAGTTTCACTACAATGTAATGACCACCACTGGCTAGTGGAAAATACATTTGTGTCTAGTACAGTGATATATTTGTATATGTTAGGCTATATATTGAGATGGCAGTATGCGTAATACCCGTCAATATTCGGGGATGCCCTCATCCCCAGATTGTTCTCGATATGCAGTAGCCAGCTAGGCCATAACATTACAATATTTCATGGATGCAAGGAAGCCAAGACAATCGATCTATATCTATAGCCTACATGACAACACGCACACACACACACGCACACACTTTAAACACACTGGTAAAGCAATAGGAGCCTGCATTGGCTAAAGTTGTTGGAATGCACGTTATTTTATAACAGGGAAAGGCAAAGTTGTGCATTACAATACAAACACGACAATAATTGGCACCATTCTTGCGCACTCAGAAGAACATGAACTGAATAAATGCCAGGTAGGCTATATAGCATATCGGAGACGGGCACACAATCAGTGCACTTGTGATCGAAACGCCATAGTGGTTTGGATACCAAGTGATGATAAGCGGGAGTATTTATACATCTAGAACGTTTGTATTTAAGCGGGAATCATTTTCATTTGCGCTCCATGCCACCAATCTAACCAACCAATGAAATCGTCACATAAACAAACTAATCGACAAGACGAGGGATAAACGACAAGGGATATATCTCTTGTCTTTTATCCCTCTATTCCCCACTATTCACGGAGCCTGAGGTGAATAATTCTTAATTAAATAGTCTAGATAGATAGATAGCCTAGTCAAGTCTTTATTAATACCAAACGACACAAATCGTCGGGAATCCATTTAGGTGGTTCGGCCCACACAGGACAGTAGCCTACAAGACCACACAGAACAAGTCTGACTGGACATACAAACAATGCATCACATTAAACTAAAACTAGACACGCGTTGATAGATAGATAGACAGATAGGCCCAGATAGATAGATATGTTCCATTATTTGCCTTGCGGAGCCAACCAGTCCTGTGCACGTATGCAAATTAGCCATGTGCGCCAATGTCTATTTGTTTTGAGTGCGACAAATGAGGGCAGATCATGATTTGCAGATGCAGATCAGTGAAACATATTTAACTAGCCTACTACAGCACGCAGGGTTTTTTGTTCTCGGTTGTAATTAGCCTACATTTTAGGAGTTTTTTTATATTGGAGGGAATCACTTTCCTACTTGTTGTCGAAGCACTTTATCCAACAAGCAAAACCGTCTCGGCAATATGGCCAAAGTGTATGGGAGAGTTCACTCTTTGATATGGCTGTCTGTATTAAAAGCATACGGCTCCTTTAAATGCGTCTGCATAATTGAATTGTACGACTTGAGCGACCTAAGCGAACAGAAATATTCGCAGCGAAACTTTGTGAGCGAGTCCCACCCCTCTATAGGGGCTGGGACCCTCTGACGCTACAGAACTATTAGAGCAGTGCCAGTGGGTGGGACTTCACCAGCAGAAACGATTGTTATGTTATTATAACTCTAGTTCTATGATTGTAGGCGTAGCCGCCTAGGCTTCGCCTTATGGGCTTGTCCCGTGCGCGCGCTGGCACGCGCTGAAAATTCAAACTATGCACCTATCAGCGTGGGCACCGCCCACATTTCCCACGGTATCGTGTCTATATAACGCGGTGTATACCGTCGCTCATCCTCCGCGCTTTTCTTTCAGCATTTGGAGGGTACAGCAGGTGGGAAACTAGACTGCTACGCCTACAATCATAGAACTAGAGTTATAATAACATAACTATCGTTCTATTTCATGTAGGCTACGCCGTCTAGGCTACGCCTTATGGGCTAAGGTGAAGCTGCGAGCGGAGCCCGATCAATGTACTCCTGCTGGACCCCAGTCAAAACGACCTAAGTCACCAGAGCACATTAAGACTCAAAAAGCCAAGGAAGTGTAAAACACAACAGCTTGATAAAAACTAATTCCTCCTAAATCAAGCAAGGCAATGATCAAGGGAGAAAAAAGTGAGTCTGTAAAGACTCCGGCTCTAATCCGTGCTTCATGGAACCCATGAAAAGGAAAAGAAAAACCAGAGCAACACGGTTTCCATTAGGTCCGCTACCACCGGGGGCGGAGCTACGGAATCCGGCTCTCCAATAATGGGACTCTCTCGGCCGTTTCTTATTTGAAGAAACCGGCGGGAGTGCCACACTGGTAAACAAAACCACCAGACAATTGGCGAGCCAATAGAAAACCCCCTAGCCTGTTTTTCATTTGAAAAAAGGTGGAAGAGTAAGACTGGTAATCAAGTCCAACTCGCCATCCGGCGAGAGGAAATCCAACCACGCCGCTTTAAAGAACATGTCTATATTCTTAAGCCGTAAAAGGGGTCCCGGACTCCAGCACAGAGTTGCCGAGTGAGTCCCTGGACATGTCTAACATGTAAAAACGGACAAAGGGGCCGGGGGAAGACCATGACGCAGCTGCGCAGATGTCTTCCACCGAAACGCCCTTGAGTAGAGCCGTTGAAGCGGCCACGCTCCGTGTGGAGTGAGCTTTAACGCTCAACGGTGGCGCCAAGCCCTGCCGAGAGTAGGCTAAGCAAACACCCTCACATACCCAGCGAGAAAACCGCTGCTTAGAGAGAGCGCGGCCCCTGCTAGCGTCGCTATAACACACAAACAACTGTTGTGTGGAGCGGAACGCGGCCGAGCGATTCACGTACATAGCCAACGCCCGAACCGGGCACAGGAGATGCAACTCCGCCTCCGCCTCACTAGAATGAGGCGGGGGGTGAAAAGCCTTAAGCACAATATCCCTCGAACGAAAATAACTATTAATGTTCTTCGGGAGGAACGCAGGATTAGGTCTGAGCAAAGCGAAGGAGCTGTCCTCGTTTAGCAACAAGCAACTCGGGCTGACAGACAGAGCGGTTAGCTCACCGGCCCGCTTGGCAGAAACCAAGGCCAACAAGAGTGCCGTCTTAAATGACAGGGCATCCAAAGGGGCCTGAGAAAGAGGCTTGAAAGGATCCCTGGACAATCCGCGCAACACGGTGGGGAGATCCCAGCGTGGTGTAAGCACGCGTGAAACAGGCCTCACCCGTCTAGCCCCACGCAAGAATCTCTTGACCAGTGGATGGATGAAGATCGGTCCACCATCACAGCCTCCATGGCCAGCCGAAACGGCTGCCGCATAGACCTTGATAGTGGAGAAGGCCAAACCTTTTTCCAATAAGTTTTGCAGAAACGAAAGCACGCTTCCCACCTCGCATTGAGATGGGACAGCGTGGTTCGTCTCACACCAATTAGAGAAGGCGCACCACTTCGCCGCATAGAGGGAAGAAGTAGAAGGCGCACGAGCACTCTGAATAGTGTTGATAACCGTCTCAGGCAAACCTTTGCCCTGCTGGATCAACCTCTCAGGAGCCAAACCAACAGCCGTCCCGAGACATCGGGCGGGTGGTGCACCGTCCCGTGGGCCTGTGAAAGCGCATCCGGCCTGAACGGTACTGGCCAAGGCGCCGACCGCGAGAGCGCGGCCAGCTCTGGAAACCACAGAGCTGAACGGTTCTCCGGGGCCACTAATATCAGGGACAGTCTCTCCTGTCTGACCCGTTCCAGAAGAGGAAGGATCAGCTGGAGCGGGGGAAACGCATACAAGAGAGCCCGCGGCCAAGGTGTGTGTGCCAACGCATCTACCCCCAGCGGGGGAAGATCCCGAGGGCTGAGGGAGATCCACCACCTGCAGTGCGTGTTCTCCCTGGACGCGAAGAGGTCCACCTGCGCTGTCCCGAACCTCTGCCAGATCAGTCTGACAATGTCGGGATGTAACCGCCACTCGTCTCGGCGGGGACCGCCTCGAGACATGAGGTCCGCCCCAAAGCTCTGGGCGCCCGCGATATGCAGGGCTCTCAGACTGAGGAGATACTGATGAGCCCAAAGCCAGAGCTCGACCGCCTTTCGGTGGAGAGCAGGGGAGCGGACTCCCCCCTGTCTGTTGATGTACGCCGCCGCCGACACGCTGTCTGTCCTGATCAGAACGTGGCGGCCGTGCACCAGGTGAAAGAAATGCAACAGCACTTTCCTCACAGCGTCGAGCTCCAACACATTTATGTGTTCTGTAGGGGGCGTGCGCCACTCGTCTCCGACCGAGTGAGAGAGGCACGTTCCTCCCCAACCCGTCAACGAGGCGTCCGTGAAGACCACTATGTAGGACGCCACCCTGCCCAGGGGAACACCCCTGAGAAGGGCGGAGGGTCCTTTCCAATATTCCAGGTCTGGCGACACCGAACGGGGAACGAGGAGCACCCTGAGCTTGTGTCGCCTGGGGTCCAACCGTTGACGAGCAAACCACCGCTGGAGTCTGCGCATAAAAAGCAGACCCAGGGGGACCACGGGGTGGGCAGCTGCCATCAGCCCTAACAGGCGCATGGTGGACAGTGCGGTCACGTTTCTGCGAACGTGAAAACGGGAGAGCGCCGACAGGATGGCGTCTCGCCGAGGAGGCGAAAGCATCGCAGTCATAGTGGCTGAGTCTAGGCAAAGCCCCAAGTAGACTGTCTGCCGGCTGGGGAGCGGTGAGCTCTTCTCCCAGTTGATGGCAAAACCCAGGAAGGAGGAGATGGTTTATCATCAACATGGTGTCCCTTCTCGCGGTCTCTTCTGAGTTGCTCAGAATAAGCAGGTCGTCTAGGTAGAAGAGAATCCTCTTTCCCTGACGCCTGAGCGGTTCCAACGCCGTGTCCACACACTTCGAGAAAGTGCGCGGAGCCAGGGAATAGCCGAACGGCAGACACTGGTACTCGTACGCCATCCCCATAAAGGCAAAGCGGAGAAACTTCCTGTGCGCCTGCCGAACAGGGACGTGGAAGTAAGCATCCTTGAGATCCAGGGATGTGAACCAATCGCCCTCTCTCACACACCGGAACAACGCTCCGACAGTGAGCATTCTGAACTTCCTCGTGGCACCGAATCTGTTGTACACGCGAAGATCCAGAATAGGTCTCTTTTCCCCTGACTTCTTGGAAACCAGGAAGTAGCGGGAATAAAACCCTAGGTGAGACTCGTAGGGGGGAACGACAGTGATGGCCCCCTTTACCAAGAGACGTGCCACCTCTGCTGCTAGAGCCGTGCTCGCAGCCGGGTCCCATAGCGTGGTCTCCACCAACCCCATAAAGGGTGGGGGACGATGCTTGAACTGTATGGGATGGCCCCATCTCAACGTGGTGTCCAACCACGATGGCAGAACGCACCGCTCTTGCCAACACGCATAGCGGTCGGAGAGAGGGCGAGCCGACAGCTGAGGAAGACCGTCCAGGAATAACCCGTATTCCTCTGCCCCTACCGCCTCCACACTGCGTGTGAACCAAGGGGGGCTTCCCATGAAAGGGAGGAGGCTCAGCAAGCGTAGGAGACGTAACAGAACTAGCCGCTGTAAAAACAACGAGCTGTCTAGACGTCGCGCTCGTGCCCGCTGAACAGGGAGCGAGCCGTCCGACCGCCACCCTACAGCCACCGGGCTGAGGGGGGGAAAGAGGCAACATGGAGGAGCGCACCACAAGCGTAGGACGCAGGTGGCCTGAGGAATATCGCTCTTTAGGTACCATGTACTGCCGTTCGGCCGAACGGTCTTTACTTTTTTCTTTAATAGGGAAAGAAAAAGTAGGAGCAAGCGTCCGGAACTTCCCGGTCCGTGGCGCTGCTGCTCTCCCCGTGCGCGGCAGCTGCGGCTGTGGCTGCTGCTGCACCGGGGCTAGAATCGGAGGCGGCCCCCTGGAACGCTGGGACTGGCCTAGACCCCGCTTCCTCCCAGCCTGCTGGCGGGAGGAGCCCGTGAGAATCGCCCCGAACCGGGAACGATTCTCACGGACTGACTGCTGGTGCGCGAGCACCTCGGAGAACTTGGGACCAAATAGGCCATCCGGCGCTAGTGGACCCTGGACGAGGCTGGCCCGCTCTCGTTCCGGCACCGCAGTGTGGGAGAGCCATATGACCCTTTGAATCATGGTAGCCCACGCCATATGCCGGCCGGCCGAAACGGCTATCGGCTGGCATAGCTGGAGGATGGCTCTGTAAAAGCGGGAAACCGCCAGCCATCTCGCGGCTTCCTCCGGGCCGTAGGCCTCCCTGTGAGCCGACAAGGAGACCATGTCAGAGGAGAGCAGGGCGATGTTGTTGACCGCCGCCGCGGATTGAGAGGCACAAACGAACACCCTGTCCGTTAGGCCGACAATCTGCTTCTGGAGGCGGTCGGGGGGCAGCGGCTTTTCGTTAGGGAGCCATCCGTCGCCCGGACAGAGAAGCGCTGCCAGGGGAGGCTCCAGGCGAGGGATCCCCCTCGCCTGAGTATCGGCCCACCCCTCCACTTTGGTGAAATCCGTGTAGGATCTTACCGGAGCCTTCAGGGTCGAAGGGTCCTCACCTGCAGCAATAAACAAGTGCTGCAAAGGCGGGAACAAGGGGCACTGGGTAACCCGCCGGGAAAAAGATGGGGTGCGAAAGCACTCGCCCTGCATATCGTCAGATACGGGGGCAAGAGGCGGGGCTGGCATGGGAATCCCTTTGACTGCCGCCGCCTCACCCATGATCTCCCGGAAGAGATCGGTCATCCGGCGCGGACCCTCGTGTTGTATGACGGTGGCGGTTGTAACCCGAGAGCGGGAAAAACCGGACGCCGAGTCGCCGAAGACGTCGTCCAGGGAGGCGTCGATGATGCCATCGTTGACGAAAGGGCCGGCCCTGAACAGGTCGATGGCGTCAGCCAGTTCCACCGCAGGGGAAAAGAAGAGATGCTCGGAGAGGATCCCCTCTTCAGGCAGCTCCCGGCAGGCGACACAGGAGACGGGGGCCGCCATAGCAGCCGCGGCGTGGTCGGCGCCAAGGCACCGAAAGCACGCCAAGTGACCGTCACCCGGTGCCAGGGAGGCGGGACAGGAGGCGCATAGGAGTCCTGAAAAGGACCTAGCTCCAGGAGCGCTCTCAGATGGCCCTGAAAAGGGCTGTTTGTCCGCGGCCTCGCCCAAGCCGCTGCCACCGGCTTGGGAGATCCGTGTTGAAGTTCTCATTTTCTTAATAGTAGTTCTCAATTTCTCGCTGATAAGCACAAGTGCTGAAAGAAAAGGGAGGATGAGCGACGGTATACACCGCGTTATATAGACACGATACCGTGGGAAATGTGGGCGGTGCCCACGCTGATAGGTGCATAGTTAGAATTTTCAGCGCGCGCAGACGCACGCACGGGACAAGCCCATAAGGCGAAGCCTAGACGGCGTAGCCTACATGAAATAGAACTACATCCACAGCGTCTGAAGCTAAGCTAACAGAGGCTGTTGATAAAACTGTAGTACAATGGCGGAGGGTACTGGATCTGACATAGAAGATGGCACCATGCAAAAGTTCACCATTCGAAAGAAATACAAACGAGGACTACCCGTATTTTCCGCACTATAAGGCGCACCGGATTATAAGGCGTACCTTCAATGAATGGCCTATTTTAGAACTGTTTTTGAACCAATCATTCGCCAGCAGACCTCTCTGTTGTACAACACTAACATCTGGTGTTCATTTTAAGAACTGCAACATACGTTTCCCTGTTAGTCCAACATTGCGGTTTTACCCTGTTCGTAGACGTGCACATAGTTTGTGTTAACATGCTTTTCCTAGGGACCTAGACCAAAACGGAAGCATATTTGACTAGTTATCTACTTTTTCTGCTCTTTCCTTTCGTCTCCCAGGAGAGGAGAACTGGCTGATCACTGCCACTGGTGTGACGGACTGCTACTACAACGTCGCGGACCTGCCAGCAGGGGGCACCTTCAGGTTCCGGGTGGCCTGTGTGAACAAGGCGGGCCAGGGTTCTTACAGCAACTGCTCCCCTAAAGTCAGCCTCGACCAAACAGGTAACTGATCAAATCCTTAACATATGTTTGTGTTTTCGCTGTTTAAGTTGATCTAAGATTGACCTGTCAGAGCTAGACAGGCCCATCCCGTCGCTGACGAGGATCTCCCCACCACCCAAACCAACAGTGTCCTCTTCTGTTTCACAGGTGGAGGAGCAGCACCGCCCAAAATGGCCGTCATCAAGACACTTCCTGTCTCCCCGGCGTCAGACCCCCCTTCCCCGTCCAAGACTGACGCCACTGCCAAGACCCCTCCTGTCTTCTCCTCCACTTCCTCAGCCACCACCACCTCCGACCCCGACAAGGGAGCCGCGCCGCCTCGCCCCTCGCCCGCCCCCGCCACACCGCCCTCGGCCCAGCCTCTAGCACCGCCACTGCACACCACCAAGCCGGCCCCGCGCTTCATCCTCCCCAAGCCCCAGAGCCCCATCAACGTGGTCCCCCCAATGACCCTGACCCCGTCCCCGCTGCTCACACCCCTGCCCCCCCCTGTCCCACTCAAGCCCCCCGCCGCTGTCCCCAGCTACGTCCCTGTCATCGTCACCTCCGCCTCCCGCGGGGTCACCCCCATCCCCGGCCCCACCCTCTTCTCCGCCCAGGTGCTGCAGGTGTCCAGCCTGAGCCCCATCGTTGGGGTGGCCAGCCCCCCCACCAGAGAGGCCCCTGGCCACTCCACCCCCTCCTCCACCTCCTCCGCCCTGGGCCTGGCCGCAGCCCAGAAGCCCTACACCTTCCTGGATGAGAAGGGAAGGTGAGTCGGGACAACCACTTAGCAGTCCTCTGAACCCCAAAACATTTGTAGCGCAACCTCAAACAAATACATTTCATCCTTTTTGTTGTTGTTGTTTTGAGCAGAGTGAAGCACACAGTGTAACTGTGTAATTGTTGCAGGGATGACTATATTTTGCTCGCTTCGTACCGGACTCGGGTCTATTTTTGAAGCTATACCTATCCAATCACGTTATTTTGCGTCTGTGCCGATACGCCCGCCTGCCTTGGGTTTCAGAGAGAACTGCAGACTGGGAGCTATTGGGGTTCGAACACACAACCCTTTGGCTGGGATTGAAACACCCTAACCACGAGACACTTTCTTCTGTCAAATGTGATACGCCTTGCTAATCACAGTGCTTGCGGTTGTGTGTGTGAGGGTTTGGGTTTGTGTGTGTGTTTGTTTGTGCGTATGTGCGCGTGCGTGTGTGTGTGTGTGTGTGCGTGTGTGTGTGTGTGTGTATGTAGGGGTCGGTTCGGCGTGGTGCGGGAGTGCCGGGAGAACGCCACGGGGAAGGTGTACATGGCCAAGATCGTGCCCTTCAGCCCTGAGAGCAAAGCGGTGGCGCTGCGCGAGTACGAGATCCTGAAGGTGCTGCACAATGAGCGTGTGATGGGGCTGCACGAGGCCTACGTCACGCCCCGCTACCTGGTGCTGGTGGCCGAGTACTGCACGGGCAAGGAGCTGCTCTACACCCTCATAGACAAGTGGGCTCTCTCTCTGGCTGTCTCTGTCTATCTCTCTGTGTCTCTGTGTGTCTCTCTCTCTCCATTATAAAGGGATAAAACTAAAGAACGATGGTCAAATAACCCAATGAAACTCGGACATGAAAGGAACCCCTTGTAAAATTGTCTGTGTCTTGTCCGTTTCCTTTGGTGTAAGCGTGTGTCTGCGAACCTGCGTGTGAGTCTGTGTGTGTGCGTCTGCGTATCTACTTGTGTGTGTGTGTGCGTCTGCGTACCTGCGTGGGTGCGTGTGTGTGCGCGTATCTGCGTGTGTGTGGGTGCTTGTGCATCTGCGTAACTGCTTGTCTGTGTGCGTTTGTGCGTCCTTGTACCTGCGTGCGTGTTGCCAGGTTCCGGTACTCTGAGGACGACGTGGTGACCTACCTGGTGCAGATGCTGCAGGGCGTGGAGTACCTGCACCACCGCCGGGTCCTCCACCTGGACCTGAAGCCCGACAACGTCATGGTCACCCACCTCAACGTGGTGAAGCTGGTGGACTTCGGCAGTGCACGCACCTTCAACCCGCTGCACCTCACGGCCTGCGCCGCCCCGCTGCCCGGCACCCTGGAGTTCATGGGTGAGTGTTAAAGGGGACATAATAGAGCAGGGTGATTTCACCGATGATGTCGTCTCACATTAAAAAAGGCAAAAATACGATAACAGATGGTCATAGGGTTAAAATGGCGGTGTGATAAGGTGTCGATGTGGTCAAGTAAAAAGTTTAACGTTCGCTTTTGTTGTTAACATTTCGCCATGTTTTCTATTTGTGCAAATCATGTCCTATGAGTATGTTCTGTGCTCATAGAGCACAATCCATTACTCTATGTTCTATGTTCTGCTCTCATAGTCTACATTTAAGACTACATCAAGAGCATACATTCAAACATGTACCGCATATTGTATTCCAGTCACTTCCATCTGATATAAGAAATGGATAATAAAATGTAACCCGTGCCAAATGTTGAACCTCAGAATGTTTTAACGTCCACCTCCCACTCTGTCCCTGACATGATGTCCTTGCTGTGGTTCAGCTCCAGAGATGGTGAAGGGGAATGTCGTGGGGCCCCCAGCAGACCTGTGGGCACTCGGGGTCATCACTTACATCATGTGAGTCAACATGTAGTCAAAATAGTACACAAAACTACGTTTTACACGCATTGTTGAAGATGGTCTACCGTATGAGCTACTCATGTAACACTGAATTTGAATGGATAAAGGACTCAAATGAAAGCTAGCTAGCTATATAGCTCAAAGCAATAAAGCTCCCAGCCATATAGCTCACATCCATATAATAAAAATAATAATACATTTTATTTATAACGCACTTTACATCAACTTAATGACCTCAAAGTGCTACAATGCAAATTAAAAGAAAGAAATACAACATAAAAGACTAACTAGATTAAAAAGAAAAATAATCATTTAAAATAGCAATTTAGCCAAAGGCTAATAGCTAACAGCCATATAGCTAACATCCACATAGCTCACAGCCAAATAGCTCACATTCATATAGTTCACCGCCATATAGCTCACAGACTTATAGCTCACCGCAATATTGCTCACAGACTTATAGCTCACCGCAATATAGCTCACAGTCATAAAGCTAACAGTCATGTAGCTCACAGCTATATAGCTAGCAGTTAAATAGCTAATAGCTCTAAAGGTAGTGTTGACAACTGATCCAAGTATATTGTGTTACATCTATGTTACAATAGTGCGACACTATTGTGTCCCACCATTGTAACACTATCGTATGTATCGTTTCATCCGTGACACCATGGAATCACATCAATAACGAAGGACTTCTTAATCTAACAAACTGTTTTCGGGGAACAGGTTGAGCGGCCGGCTGCCTTTCCAAGACAAAGATCCTCTCCAGACTGAGTCCAAGATCCATGTGGCAAAGTTTGACCCCACCCAGCTATACCCCAACGCCTCCCAGAGCGCCTCGGCCTTCCTCAAGAAGATGCTGAGCAGCTACCCCTGGTGGGCCACGTGCGCTAGGATAAACGTTGTGTTGACATTCTAGATCCTGCCTCAGAGCCTTTTCTCTGGGGTCCTGGGTGGGCGGGGACCTTGGAGGGGGGGGGGTTTTCCCTCCCGTCCCGTTTAATTGTATTTCATACAATTAAACGTTATTTAAACGTTAATTATCAAGTATCAATTATTTATCAATTAATCAATTAGCGTAAACTATACACGTAGTCTAATAATCAGTTTGAAGACAGAAAAGTGATTTCAATTTGACTGTTACTTTAATTGTAATATTCAAGTGTCTTATACACATGACTTCGAAAAGCAGGACAAAAGTCTGCAACACACTCGTGTGTGTGCATGTGTGGGTCTGTCTGTGTGTGCGTGTGTTAGTTTATGCACGCTTGTGTGTGCGTGTGTATGCGTGCATGTGTGCGTGCATGTGTGTTCCGGTTCCGGGACTCTGAACAGGAACTTTGCTTTTTTCCAATAGAAATACCATGAAACATGTGCGACACATGCTTATCACAGTGTGTGTGTGTGTGTGTGTGTGTGTGTGTGTGTGTGTGTGTGTGTGTGTGTGTGTGTGTGTGTGTGTGTGTGTGTGTGTGTGTGTGTGTGTGTGTGTGACCTCTCACAGGGCCCGCCCCACCACCAAGGAATGCTTCACCCACGCATGGCTGCAGGACTCCTACCTGATGAAGCTGCGGCGCCAGACGCTCAACTTCACCAGCGTGCGCCTCAAGGAGTATCTGGTGGAGCAGCACCAGCGGCGGGCTGAGCACGCCACCCACCACAGGGTGCTGCTGCGCACCTCCCAGTCCTCCCAGTCCTCCGCCACGACCGCACCCCCATCCCCCGGACCTGGGACCACCACGCCGCCTCCCTCTTCCTCCTCGTCTTCGCTCCGCTCCGACACGAAATGAGAACGATTTCCGATTGCCGGTTTCAGTTCTGAGTTCTGGGGAGATCCGTTTTCGGGACTTGGGCGGGTCGAAGTTCAGATGACTGAATCATCGATCGGGCAATGTTCGGTCGGGGGACGGCATCGGTCAGGCCGAGGCTTCGGTTGGTCAAACTTGGATCGGGAAAAGGTTCAGTTGGTCAGGATTTCTGTCTGTCAAAATTTGGTTGGCCGGAGCATCGGTTGGTCCTCCTTCACAGGGAGGACCAACCATGATCACCATAGCTCTTTCCCGACAGGCGTGCCTTCCTCCTCCGGGGCCACAGCTCGGATCAAGGCGACGGCCCTGGCTAGGTATGGGTGGAAAACAGAGAAGATGTGTGAGCACTTCCCTGGTCTGTGACGAGGAGTCTTTGAACAGTGATGTTGACATTGGGGGCTTCTACCACAGTAACTACTGATCCTGAGAGAGAACAATAAAACGAGAAGAGCGAGATTAAGAAGAATAAAAGAAAGATGGCTGTGTTTAAAGGTGGTTTGTGGAAGAGTTCAGCGCTCGTATGGACATGCAGGATGTTTGTGAGGAGCTGGTCCAGTTTCCTTCCTTTTCGCACGTTTTTTTGTTTAGGTTTGTTTTTCAGAGTTTAATTTAAAAAAAGTCAATCACATTGTGATACAGTATGGTGTGCACGTCTCTGATAAAACAGTTCTTCAAGTTGCACAATCAGCATGAAAAAAAACAAGAGTACAGATTTTTGTTAAGTAATGGACCCGGTAGGAACCAGCCCACTCACGTACTGTCATTTACGCTGTTAATTTATTCGCGCATTTTGAGTTACGATCACTTTTTAGCCTGAAATCACAGGCATGGTTTGACATTGTTAACGTTTTTTCCTCTTAATTTATTTGCATGCGTGTGGGTGCCGGCATGTTTTCAATCCACCCTCCTTACAAAAGAAAGAAAACAAAACGCAAAAAATAAATAAAAATGAACCTGTATTTGTGATTTTGCCATTGAAAGAATTCACGTTGAATACATGAACATGTTTTTGAGTGACCTCGGGGTTTGTGGTTACAATTTATCGTTCTGTGGTTTAATTTTTTTTGTTGCAATTTACCGTAACTGTAAGAAAACAAAGTAAAACAGTAAAATATTTAGTTTTAGTCGGCCCCAATGTACTTCTGTGTGGTTCGTAGCATCACCAATCTGGTTGCTCTTTGTAAAATCGCCCAGTGCCTGAAATGGATCAGTTTATCCTAGTATGAGCTGTAGGTGACGCTACTAGCTAACAGTAGAGGAGATGGGTATGGATCTGTTAGGAAGAAAGATTTGATGTTGATTATGTAAATCAGATTGATAATAGCCATGAAGACATGCATACACAAGCACATTCATCCAAACGTTCATTCAGTATTATTGCCAGAACTGCATCACGTCCATATGTTCACAACGTTTGTTGACTTACACACACAGGCACACTAACACAGAGACAAACACATACACAAACACATAGGTGCATACATAGATACATGCATACATAACGCACCTGACATTCTTGTAATAATAGGATATCTTGTGGATTGCTCTATCGAGGTATTACTTTTGTATGTTTGAATGGCTGAAGATTTGTAAATGTACCAATTTGCCGTGTTTGTAAGTGGAACATGTTTTTATGGGATAGTATGTAATAAAATGTTGACACAATTGTGAGATTTAATTTTCCTTTTACGCCAAAATATGGCGCAGACACTTTTGTGATAGTCCCTTGATCAAGGTGGTTTCAAGGAGCCCCGAGCTGGGCGTTCCTCCTCCTCCACTCCCACTCGGAGACGCTTGTGAAGAAGATAAGTAACCTATCTGCCAAACATAATTCATAATAAAGTACATGAATTGGATAAATGCGAGGTGTGTGTAAATGAGCAACACACTTTGTAAATGAAGAGAACAATGTAGGTTCTTTTCATTCCAGTCAGTTAGTTTTTTTGTTGTTTGTAAATAGCTACTGGCGAAAATAAAGATAAAACAACATCAAAGGGAGATAAACTGAAATAATTGGGTGATTAACATGTTTTACACATAAGCGGGTTGTTGAAGTCATGTAAGACAGTAGTAACGAAGTTCTGACAACTTTAAGGGGCCTTCCTACAAGTTGTATACCGAGGAGAAAGTGACGTCTCCGTCCGCGTTCAGACCGCGCTCCGCTTTAAGGGACTTTAAGGGGCGCCCTGAAACCGTCCATCCCCTTGTTTGTGTGTTGAAATTGAAAGCGTTGAACTCCATGTTGAATCAAAGTTGATAAGTACTTTTTCTAATGATTTATGATACTCTTAATCCGTGCTAAAAACAATGACGAGTACGTAATCGAATGGACGCGATATGCTTCGTGCGCAGTCTTCCAGGAAGTTCGAGCTTTTGCGTCTGTTATGTTTAACGCAGTCCGGCGCGCGGGGAATATCAGCGAATAGAAAAGAAGACTTTTCGGCGAATTTAGGTAACTCGGGATTGAAACTTGATGTCATGGCCAATCCGTCTTCCATAATTACGCAAATTAGTTGCGATGAAGAGGCGAACAAGGCGGCCCGCGAAAAGGGTAAGTTTGCGTTAACTTTGCGCGCGACGCGTCACGGTTGTTTTGCACGAACTTCCGAACTCGCGGAGCGGCGGCTCTCTACAAAGTATCGCTGTTACAATGTTACATGTTTACACACACACATGCATAACCAGGATGACTTTGTGTTAAAGATAGTTTCTCAGATTTCACTTCTAATAAATTCATGAACTTCAGCAGATATGAACTGCAAGCATACGTTTGACTAATATTAAAACCTGGCATAAAAAATACAGTGTCATTATAGTGCAGTGAAAGTATTTAAAATTCAAAACGCCTCCAGGTCCTGTAGGCCTGTCTGCATCTGTGGGAATGAGAAGGTTTCCGGAATGCAGCCTGCTTTGCCCACTGGCCTACTGGTTACACACTGGGAATAATGCTACATAGCCTACTATAAATCCTACTGGTTATACACAGGGAATAAAGCTACATGCTATCGATCCCACTCACTATTATTATAACTTTTTTATTAAAGGTTTCATCAAGTAGCCCGTAACTAGTGTGTTGGTAGGCCTAAAAAGCTATACTGTTGTGGCATTCAAGGGTTTACTAACATGTCAGTTTAAATCGGCATTGGTTCATCTCTTTACACAGATATGAGAACTACTTTTCCAACTATCACCAATGATAATGCACTACACCAAATGAATAGAGTGTACAGACTAATTTCTAAAATAGTGTTGAAAACTACAGAGCAACTTCTACATTTCCTTGTCTTTGATCAGAGGTTTTTAACTCAAACATTGTGTAGCTTTGAATGCATTCGTCCACAGTTCGGGACAGTGAGGTCGGGGAAGGTGTTAGTCCGGTGGATGGTGACACCAGGGCCCATGCAGTGACTGGTTAAGAAGTGTGTGCTGCAGGGTGGAACTTGCTCCATAGTCCCACCGCCGTTACATAATGCTGGATTTGCTTCTCCTAGTAAACACAGGGCTGCTCGCTTTCGGGCCTCAATGCTGCCTGCACCCCTTCTCACCAAGTCAGACAAGTGCAGTTATAAAACTCTGAGTAACGTGTACTGCTGCTTTCAAGAGCCGCCCTGTCTGAGTATTAAGGGGTGTTTAAAGGTGCCATGACATGCTATTTTATGGATGCTTTAATATAGGTATTAGTGGGCCACTAACGCAGTATTCAAACTAAAAGACGTTCCCGAAATTCAGCCGTGGTGCAGAGTTGCAGCCACTCCGAGCCAGTCGCATATTGAGGTTCCCCCAAATGCGCTGTTTTGGTGTCTGTAGCTATAATGCAAATGAGGAGGAGCGAGGCGGGTCAAGGAGGAGGGTGGGGGTGTGGCCCTGAGCAGCTTGCAGCCACGGTACCATGCGCTCTGTTTACAGTGGATGTATCGCAATGGCGAGGAGCACACAGTCTTTAGCCGTGTTCTGTAAATATTCTAGAACACACGGGAGTCCTGGAGCTCTATATCTAAATAATATCATAGCCTACATAGATATATATATCATATAATATATATTATCGTTTGAATCTCAAACGACCGCGTTGGGTTCTCCGACGTCCCTGGTTCTTCCACGTCCACATCAATCTGAAGTAGACTGAACCGCAACATGGAGGAGAAAGGGATTGTTGCCGGGCAGTGCTTAGGCACCTCCGCCTCCTGCAGCGCCGAGGCGGTGGTCCCTCGGCAGCGGGAAGCGGGGCTCAAGCGGGAGATATTCGCCGTTAACAATTTCTCCTCCATGTCGTGGCTCATGTTCTTGAGGGAGTCAAAGCCAAAGTTCCTTTCCCCCAATTCATTCAACCATGGCTGAGATAACCCCCACTACGAGTCTCGTTGTAGAAATACCAGAGACGAGAGTCCGACGTGTTATGCGCCATAACACCAAAAGCAGAACGGTTATCCAAATAACAAGGAAGTGTACAACACTTGCGTTACAGTCCTGGAGCTCTATAGCTAAATTATATCATAATACATAGATATCTATATCATATAATACATATTATCCCAGCCAAAAGCTGTGTGCGCCTCCAGGCGATATTCTGAATCACAAACGACTTCGTCGGCTTCTCCGACGTCTCTGGTTCTTCCACTTTCACATCAATCTGAAGTAGACTGAACCGCACGCTGCCTGCTGCCGGCTGCCCGCTGCCGGGCGGTGGTGCCTCGCGGCAACCGGCGGCATGTTGCAGTTCAGGGAGTCAAAGCCAAAGTTCCTTTCCCCCAATTCCTTCTCAACCATGGCTGAGATATCCCCCACCACAGTCTTGTTGTGGAAATACAAGAGACGTCAAAGAACCGACAAGAAACACTTGCATTACAGTGTGTGTATTCACACACGCACACACACACATGTGGCGCTCGCACGGTCGTGTCTCATTGGCGGGCCAACGTCTCTGGACGGAGTAAGGGGAGGAGCTTAGATGCTATGTGACGACATAAGAAACCACATTCAAAATCAGCGCGCTTGAGCCTTAGTTTTTTTCAAAGGAGAGCAGAACACCTAGTGCTCGTTTTACACCGAACGCAAGTTTTAGCCACTGGGGGACCATTGGCAGGCTAGGGGAACTCATATTTATGTTAGAAAACCTCATAAAGTGAGATTTTCATGCCATGGTACCTTTAAAGGATCGCGTCTCGACACTCGTGAGAAAGGCCTGTGATCCGAGCTATCGGTTAGAGTTTATAACAAGCCTCTAGAGTTATATTTGCATGTGGATGACACGCCTGTCAATCATTTGGCATGAAAATGAATAGGAAGAGAACAGAAAACATTCCATCCACCGAATGAGGATAAACGGGCCAGCTTCCGGAAGACATTCCCTCCAGGAGATAGTTTATCAGCTTATCAGTTGATTATCAGGACATACCTAGTGAGGCGCTGGGATCAGAGGTCATGCAGGGGAAAGGACACATGTTGCTCAGAAAGGGATTCCAAAGTTTCTGTTTAGTTCAGAATTACTACTACTTCTACTGTACTGTAGTAGTACTACTTCTACTACTACTACTACTGTTACTGCTCCTTTACTAGTATTACTGCTAATTTACTTCTACTATACTACTACTACTACTACTACTACTACTACCACTACCCTATTGTACTACTACTACTACTACACCAACAGTACTTGTATTGTGATTTTAATGAACTATTTGTTTATAACTTATTGTTCTTCACCGATCACTTGACCAGTGATACGTTCTGTGGTAGTAGATTAAACAGGGATAACGTTTTTTCTGCCCCGTATCTTCAGTTAGTGACATAAAAGTGGCTTGTTATGTTAGGTCAGTGAGGTCTGCATGTATGAAGGATGTGATGCAATTGATTTAATGCATTGGCGACGCGTACTGAAAGAGGAATTTACCAGATTGGCAATGATTGTTTACATTTTGCGTGTGTGTGTGTGTGTGTGTGTGTGTGTGTGTGTGTGTGTGTGTGTGCAAAACATGTGTGTGTCTGTGTGGACAACTTGTGGGTGTGTGCTTGTATAAGTGTGTGTGTGCGCATGCATATGTGTGTGCATAACGCGTGTGTCATCTGATCTGACATGCCTTGGTGCTGGAGATTACTTGTGTGTGTCTTCTGTGGCGAGTCAAACTGCAAGGTCACGTCCTGGCCTCTGCAGAGAGCTATGTATGCTCTCTGGGAGTTCTGTCTCAAGTCATTTGTATAAGTATGTTTTTAACACTTTGAGGAACATTGATGAAAAAACGGAAGCAGACAAGTGGGCATTTTGTTTTAATGGCAACGGTTCACCGCGTGTTCAAACAGATCACATTCTTCTTCTTGTATCTCATGTCAGCGTTGCCTTTAAATAAATAACTCAATGTTTTGTTTTACTTCGACGCCGAACACGAGTTTGCTACAGTACCCCGCAGACGGTCAAGGTTTTCTCTGAGCCGTCTGTTCGCTCTGAAGCGGAGTTTCTCCATCACAAACAAATGTTTCTGAATCCTAGTTGGACAGTAGTCTGGACGGAGTCAATGAGTGCTTTAATATTCTTTTCTAAGGCACATTCCGACCCGCAGAACGCACCTCAAACTGCTTTTCACTCACAACAAAACAAAACAATGGTCAAAGGAATAAAATTAAAATGTTAAATGGTAATCTACTAGAACAGTAAATTTATTTAGATAAAAAACTATTGGAAATGACAATAGGTATCCACAGTGACACTGTTATTGCCTAGTTAAAAGTAGAATTAAATAAGTCAGCTGATTTCAATAAAACAAACATAAACACACTCAAATAACCCCTTAAACAAAGCAATGTCACGTGAAAGCATATCCCTAAATGAACTCTGTAACTGTACCTTTATCACACGTGATCTATTCCACAGCAAGCAAAGCATCAGAGAATACTCCTCACACACACACACAGCAGAGCCAGGGCCTCGCTGGTCCTCCAAACCCAAGGCCCCTTCCTCGCTTCCTGCCCTGATATGCTGCAGTTTCCTCTTCCTGTGCACCGAGACCACCGACTGCAGAAAGGAGGCCAGGTTCATAGTGAGGTCATGTCCAATAAGGGAGAGGAATGGAATGGGAGAGGAGGAGGAGGGAGGGGGTGGGGGGAGAGGAGAAGGAGGAGGAGGAGGAGGAGGAGGAGGAGGAGGAGGGGGGGAGAGAAGTTGGAAGGGAAGGGGGGAGAGAATTTGGAAGGGGAGGGGGGAGGAGGAGGAGAACAAAAAACACAGGGTGTAGTGTGTTGGCAGCCTGGTCACGTAGCACCCAGAGAGGAACAGAGGGACTCACTTGAAATGACAAACAGTTTTAATTGGCTCTTTCAAACTCCTGAGCAACCTTGAAAGAGTGTTTTAGTTCCAGGTAGATGGAGGAAACGTGTAGCCTGGCTACTACCAGACCAAACCAATCGTAGGTGCACGTTGGTCTGGGGAAGCTGCTGTCATTTTCTTCAGCACAAGAGGTGTGATCAACGGGCCTAGTTCAACTGACTCTGTACGTGATTGGCTGCTTGCCGTCGCTTCCCTGTCGTCATGTTAAATCAGCCAGTAGCGCACCAGGGGGAAAAGCCAGCTTGGTGATTGGCTCCCGCAAAAGCATATCGGAAGCAGAAAGAAATGTATTGCTCTTCTCCAGACCCTTGTGCAGGGCGAAGTCAATTCGCCGGAAAAATGGGCGGGGCTACCCAGGCTAGGAAATGTATCCTTGTTCATGTGTTTATTGGTGCAGGTGTTGTGTGTTTTACCGTAGTGGTGACAGGGAGGGAGTAGGGAGGGTCTGTCTCTCATGTCCGGGACGGGAGAGACCTGGGGATAGGGGTTGGACCGATGACATCATTGTTATTGTTTCGCAAGCTCCCTGTCACGTGCGGAACCAGCCGAGGCCGTGGAAACCAGGAAGCAGGAAGACCATATATGGACATGAGAGTCCTCTGATTGATGAATTCTTCCACTGCTAAAAATAGGAGGGTATTGTTAGCTGAGCGGTGGAATGACAAGGAGTGGAGAAAAAAAGTATTTGTGCATTGCATGAACTGATCTAAAATGGACAAAGTGATAAAGGCAGAAGTGGCAGCAGTGTGTGTGTATTGTTAGATATTAGCATACACTACAGTTCAAAAATTTGGGGTCAGCCATTCAATTTCATGTTTTCCATGAAAACTCACATTTTCATTCAACAGTTTTCAGCCGTTTTCTAATCATCAATTAGCCTTTTAACACGATCAGCTAAGCTAACCATTAGAACACAGGAGTGATGGTTGCTGGAAATGGGCCTCTGTGCACCTATGTAGATATTCCATTAAAATCAGCTGTTTCCAGGTAGAATAGTCATTTACCAGATTTACAATGTCTAGACTTTTTTTCGGACTTATTTAATGTTATCTTCATTGAAAGAAAAACAACGTAGTGTATATCAGACTATATCTATTTTCGAAACATTTGATTGTTTGGGGATGTGACATCCTCTGAAATGGCTCAAACCAACAAGGGCAGACAATTTTTTTCTAAACACCAACATATCAGATCATTCAGTGTTCCTCTAAAACATTTCCCGATGTGAGACGTTAATTGTTCCTCCAAACCATGTATACATGCTGTGTTCCTCTTTTGAAAATGTCAGACTCTATTTGTGTGCGACTAAAACATCAACATGTTTCAGAGTTCACTTGTGTGCCTCTAAATGTTAGCATATGTCAGCATTTCTTTCTCCCTAAAACATTCCCCGCATTATATTTATTTTTTTCAAATTTTGCTAAACCCAAACAATCTGTTTTCACGTTCGATTTTTATAGAGAATACTTTTCATGCGAACATTATGTACGTACGTACCAACCTCTTTCCCAATAACTTAACCTCCTCCCTTTAAGAAAAGTATCATACAAAAATCGTGTGTGTGTGAAATTAACACTCTGTGGTCATTTCCTGGCCTTAGATAAGGAATACTTCTCCTAATATGATGTTATATGGTAATAATCTAAATACTTCAACCCTAAACACGGAACCAGGTTAGCCATTGTGTTTGTACTGGCTCAACCCCACCGGCTGGTGTCTGACGGTGTTGTTCCCCCCAGGCTCCACCTCCTCGGTGTCCAGTAAGAAGCCCAGGAGCCGGGGCCTGTTCTCCAGCCTGCTGTGCTGCCTCTGCAAGGACCCGCCGCAGCCCTTGCCCGTCAACAACAACGCCCCCCTCCTGGTGGAGGAGAACGGGGCCAAGGTGAGACCCCGGCTCATTTCACCTCCTGAAGGGAGGCCCCCGCTAGCTTTGTAGCTTAGCATGTCAGGTCTTATCTGGCAAAGGTTTCCCGCCCTTTTGTAGGAACACTTGGACAAAACAAGGAGCGTGTTGTTTAGTTTTTGATTTGTTTGTGTAAATAGTGTTCCGGTTTCAGCTGGCTGGGAGTAGCGGTCGCAGATTTCATTGATTTGGTTTGTGTGGTAAAAGATTACTTGACCCCGTTCAGAATTTACAAATTTGAAGCTTGGAATTGTTTTTCTTTTTCAATTCAAGCCACCAGAGGCTGCTAGTGGGGCGACGTATAGAGTCCAGCAGTGGTGTAGTCTATTTTATTGTAGTGGGTATACTGTGATGATTCCCTCCCAGCCTCATACAAACCCGTCCCACCGGTACGTGTACGTGTGTGGCGCTTATGGGGTGTCGCACCACACTCACCAACGCAGGGTGAGTGTAAGAGTATTTAAGAGTATAACGATTATCAACAATCATGGAAAGCTGAGTAGGTTTATCAGTTTTAATAACAGTATGAACAAATAGAACACAAAAATGAAAAGTTGTCCTTTGTATATCTATAGTAGCAATAGCACATGCTAAACAAGGACAAAATCTACTCAAAATAATTTAATGAACTGTTTACAACCATGGCTAACCAGTGCATGAGAAGGAGATGACGACTAATGTTTCACGCTTTCAATTGCTCTAATTTGAGCTCTTACTGTTGTTATCTAACATACCATACAGTAGGCCTAATTGAATTGTGTAAAAGTGTGAAATTACTGCACCTTAAAAATGACCATGAATTAGCTATACTGTCATTTGCATAGTGATTAACATTATGAATTTCCATTGTGCAAACCAACTGTATGTTGGCTGACATTTACCTAACTTTTTTTCCCTCCACTCTAACCAAGGATGCCTGTTTTTAAATTCCCTAGCCTGACACCCAGTCTGAAAGGCTGGCCAGGGGGTTCTCATCTAAAAGTAACAAGGAGATATAAAGTGGGATTAAAACATTGTCTTCTGTTGACTACTTATTATGTGGTTTACACATTAATATGGGAGTACTGGACACACACACACGCACGCGCGCGCGCACGCACACACACGCACACACACGCGAGAAGGAGGGGCCGCTTCGCGCTTCGTAATAACAGAGACAGGGCAGAACGCGAGCAGTGCGCGCAGGGGGAATTTTATGAATGGTGAATGTAGGAGATAACTTCCCCTGCTTAAAGTATTTTATTGCAGTTATACCCAACCGGTATTTGCGAAAAATAAATACAGAAGTGAAAGAGCTGTCACAAGACGATTGATACGTATCCGTGCACATTTTTAAGTGGGTATACGCAAATCCTGGTGCGTTCCTAGTGGGTATACGGCGTATACCTGCGTATCACGTAGACTACACCACTGGAGTCCAGGTTTAAAAGATAGCAGATTGTGTTATACCTTTAATAATATTCATATGGTTACGTAAGTGTACTTAATGACACCTTTCAAATTATGATTTCAGAGGTTCTTCTTACTTAAAGAATTGCCCTGGTTTATTTTATAAGGTCCAAGTCAAGCCGCTGCTGCCTTCAATCAAATCTAAGGATTCCGGAAAGATCTGCGTTGTTCTGGACCTGGACGAGACGCTTGTCCACAGCTCCTTCAAGGTGACAGCAAAATGCCCGTCATAGTAAAGGGATACAAATTCCCACAAATTCATTCAGTTCGTTTTTCTGACAGGAAGTCTTGGGACAAATTTTTGACGTTTATTTAGTTTAAAACATTTCACAAGATCGTTACACACCAGATACACAAAGTCAACCTTTGACGTGATGACTTCTTACAGACTGGTTATTCTTTAATTTATCTATTTTTCTTATTTATCTATAACTTCCCTCCTAACAAAGTTTGTAGCCTCCAACTGAAGTCACCAGTTATAATAATAAGAAGAGTCAAACATTTGAATCAACATGATCTCTTCATATTATTTTCTATCTATAGCCTTAAAGGGAGAGAAAAACGATTCTCAGCACTTTCCTACGAATGCCATCGTGTGAATGTGCCTTTAGCTCATTTGAAATTTACATTTTACTTTATTTACCAGCCGGTAAACAACGCTGACTTCATCATCCCAGTGGAGATAGATGGGACGGTGCACCAGGTATGGTCTTCAACTAAACCTTTTAACCTTCTCTGCTGTTACATACATATGGAAGGAAAAATTACAGAAAACGAACTATGGGTGTTTGGTTTGTTTGTAGCAGTGAATTCTGGGCCGGGCCTGGTTCAAGTAATCCAGGATAGGTTTGTTCTGACAAGCAGTAAAGCCTATTCAGGATGACTTGTTTCAGGAACGCCGCCCTCACTCCACGCCACGGAAAGACGAGAATCGAGACCAGGGGTCTCTACCCCCTGGGTAACCTGGACACAATGAAGGAACATTTGTGTTTAGTGTTATTTTTATTCTGTTGTGCTGTTGTGTTGTGGTCGAATCTCCTGCAGTTCGGCACTCAAATTCACAAAACAAGGACATCCGAAGGTCACTCGGTAATCCCAACCTCTTGTTCCCCTCATGCCTGGTCTCCTGTGATCCAGGTGTATGTGCTGAAGCGCCCCCATGTGGACGAGTTCCTCAAGAGGATGGGCGAGCTTTTCGAGTGTGTGCTGTTCACCGCCAGTCTGGCCAAGGTAGGAGCCGACAGCCTCCTTCCTTCAAACCCTCTCCGACCGCCGGGCCTCGAGCCATCGGACGATCAAATGCATGTACACAATGAACTCAGAGTGGGAATGTAAGGGTTAATGTACACGATGAACTCAGAATGGGAATGGAAGGGTTAATGTACACAATGAACTCATAGTGGGAATGGAAGGGTTAATGTACACAATGAACCCATAGTGGGAATGGAAGGGTTAATGTACACAATGAACTCATAGTGGGAATGGAGGGGTTAATGTGCATAATGAACTCATAGTGGGAATGGAAGGGTTAATGTACACATGCTATGGTGGATCAAATGCACATGTATAGAATCAATGGGTTGATTACTTGTGTATGTATACTATTGAATGATTGCTTCATCATTAATGCACGTCACTTGGCACTTAATGTACGCACTTATTGTATGTTTTACGTCCTGGCAATTAATGTACACCCTGATTGTATGTCGTACTTATGGTGCTATCCATTTGTATGGTACACCGGTACGTCCAACCTGCTCCAGCTAGAATGTGACGTAATTTCCTGTTTTGCAGCACTTATAGCATCCCCGTTTCTCATTGTTATTGTTAGCTACATTAGCCTATTTAATAATAATAATAATAATAAATGAAATTTATATAGCGAACCAGTTCGAAAACAAACAACACAACTTGACATTGTATAGGGCTGTAGGATATATCGGCTATGTAAGATATATCGATATAATTTCCAAGGGGATACAAGATTTGATAATATTGTTTAGATCGATATATGCGTTAAAATGGTCAGTTTCCGCCTCAAGCGTCTGTGTTTGTCTTGGAGACTGTGTGAGTCAACTCATTCCCGCCAAGAGAACATGCATGAAGGATACCGGTAAAAAAAACGTGACGGCGGAGTGAGACGAAATTGTTTCTAAGAGGAGAACCAACGGCTCCGTAATATGGAAATGGGTTTAAAAAAACAGATGAGCAGCAGCTGCAGGTCATCTGTAGAGAGTGTAGCAAAACCGGTAAAAGTGGAAGCACGACAAATCTGTTCCACCATTTACAGCAGCGGCACAATGAGTAAAACTCTGTGGCTGTGCTGCTGCCTGCTGCATCACCGGCCCCGACAGCTTCTTCTGCCCTGAAACCAGGGCCGGCGTTCGGCATAGGCGACCTAGGCGATCGCCTAGGGTGGCACTCTGGTGGCACCCTTAATTAATTAATTAAAATATACGAAAAAAGCGAAATTAAACCAAACATGTTCCCAAATGGAACGGAGAAGGAAGGGGGGTAGCTAATGTGTGTAACCTACAGCTTTCTTTTTTTTGCACAGGTGATTATTTTGTAAAGAAGATGAAAAACTGGCAGCTATTTGTGTAACCTTCAAAGTCTTCCATTCTGTTGAAAATAACGATACAAAATCACATGTTGCAGTCATACTGATCTGTGTTTCAATAAAAGTGCTTGCAACACCTCACATGTGGCTTTTGACGTACAAAAAAAAATCTAACCCACTCAATAGAAAATATTAAGATATATATCGTAGATCGCCATTCAGCCCAAAAATATCGGGATATCATATTTTGCCCACATCGTGTAGCCCTAATTGCATGCACAGCAAGACTGTGCAATGCATAAATTGGTGGCCGGAATAAAGTAGCAATGTAATCAAGGGTGTAAGAGCATTTAAAATCTAAATTAAAGGTCCCATGGCATGCTACTATGGATGCTTATATATAGGTGTTAGTGGGCCCTTAATACAGTATTTGAAGAGGTTCAAGAATTACAGCCGCTACGAGCCAGTCCCAAAATGAGCTTTCCACAAACGTGCAGTTTTTTAGAGGCGGGTCAAGGTGGAAGGTTGGGGTGTGGCCCTGAGCAGCTTGCGGCAGCGGTACCATGCGCTCGTGTTTACAGTGGACGTATCGCAATGACGAGGCACACACAGCTTTTGGCCGTGTTCTGTAAATATTCTAGAATACTCCAGGTCCTCCAGCGGGAGTCCTGGAGCTCTATCTCTAAATAATATCATATTATACATGGATATCTATATCATATAAGATATATTATCATGGCCAAAAGCTGTGTGCGCCTCCAGACGATATTATGGATCTCAAACGACAGCGCCGGGTTCTCCGACGTCTCTGGTTCTTCCACATCAATCTGAAGTAGACTGATCCACGACATGGAGGAGAAAGGGATTGTTGCCCACGATTGTTGACAGCGACCTGCTGCGGTGTTGCCTCGCAGCGGGCAGCGGGGCTCCGGCGGGAGACAATCGCGTGCAACAAGTTCATGTACTTCAGGGAGTCAAAGCCAAAGTTCCTTTCCCCCGATTCCTTCTCAACCATGGCTGAGATAACCCCCACTACCAGTCTCGTTGTGGAAATACCAGAGACGTCAGAGAACCCGACGAGTTATGCGCGATAACACCAACAGCAGAACGGTTATCCAAATAACAAATAAATGTACAACAGTCGTAGCTCATTGTCTCTTTGGCATGCCAAATTCTCTGGGCGGGCAAAGCAGAGTAACCAAATTCGAATTCGGAGCGTCTGAGCTTTCATTTTTCAAAGACGTAGCAGGATACCTAGTGCTCATTTTACATCAAACGCCATTTCTAGCTACTGGGGGACCATAGGCAGGCTAGGGGAACTCATTTTAATGTAAGAAAACCTCATAAAGTGAAATTTTCATGCCATGGGCCTTTTTAAAACGACCAACGTTCTCAAAATACAAAGAAAAATATAGTTGCAAGTAGCCATGACGGGGTCTGACAGATGACCGTTTGACCGATAGTATGACTGACATTATGACCAACAGTATGACCATATGACCGACAGTACGACAGTATGACCGACAGTTTGCCAGTTTAACCAACACTATGACCGTATGATCGACAGTATGAACAACAGTATGACAGTATGACCGACAGTACGACCGACAGTATGACAGTATGACCGACAGTATGCAATATGACCGACAGTATGAACGTATGATCGAACTTAAGACCGTATTACCGACAGTATAAATGTATGACTGACAGTATGACCGGATGACTGACAGTATGACTGTATGAGCGACAATATGACTGTATGTGACTCAAAACTCATCTGTTTAGAGTTCATCTCGGCTCTGCATAGCTACCCAGCCCCTTCCGGCCACCATTGTATGTTGTACGTCCTGGCACTTAATGTACACACTTAAACTCCATTCCACTTATTCATAGTACTTAATTGTGGAACATCTGCAGTAGCTGCTAGCACTGCTGTACACGGGGAATGGGTTAGGCTAGCGATTGTTAGTACTTGCACTTGGCTCTATGAACATCTTTACTGTACTGACAGCGATATAGTGTTTCACTTTTTATGACAAATGTACTTATTGTACGTCGCTTTGGATAAAAGCGTCTGCTAAATGCCCAAAAATGTAAATGTATGACAGACAGTTTGACCGACGTAAGATGTAATCGGCTAGGGGGCTACATGACGGCCGTCTCGGTAATCGGTAATAATGACGGCTGGTGGAATGAACTGCAGCATTATGCACGTACGCGGACGTAATCGGCCAGGTGGCTACATGACGACTGTATCTGCTAGGTGGCTACATGACGACCGTCTCGTAATCGGTGATAACGGTGGCTGGTGAACTCCAGCGTTATGCGAGTACGCGGCAAGAATTGCAGTTTTTATTGTAAGTAGGCGGAATGGTAAATAAAGTCATTGTTGTTTGACATCCCCCTGAGGTCAAAGGTCACCAAATTGTTTGACTGTCCCCAGAATGATGTCATGAGTCTATGGGTGTGTTCGAAACCGCGTACTTGCTTACTACTCCTACTAACTATGACGTCAAATTGAGTAAGCGAGAACTTAGTAAGCGAGTTTAGGTAAGCGAATAGTATCCGAATGTCTTCTACTTCCGGAAAGATTTTGAGTAAGCATCGCTAGCTTACTAGACGTACTCAACTGCCCCAGAATGCACTGCGTCTATTCAAAAGAACAGTGGAAGCAATGGCGCTAAACGGGGAGCCGCAGCAGCAGTGCTTTTAATAATTTTTTAATAATTGTTTTAACATATCACCGCAAATCCTTAGGTTGAAGGTGTACTGTGACTTTAAATGTGACGTTTATATATTTATTTATAATATTTATTAACGGCGCCCGGCCGGTAGGTTATTGACACGTCATTTGAGGTGGTTAAGTAAGGACGGTCTTCTGAACGTCGATTACTCAAATGGATTACTCAATCATTATTTAAGGATTCGAGAAGTAAGCCAAATATTTAGTAGGTAGTAAGCAGTAAGCAAGTAGGCGGTTTCGAACACACCCTATGTACCAAGTTTGGCTATGATATGTTAAAGAGATGCTGAGAACAGGCTTACTTCCTGTTTGGCGGCTTTGCCGTCAAGTTTGATTGGCTGTCAAGGCCAAACGGTTTTGAATTAGAAAAAGCTGTTTGCCACGTTTGTTCGGCTTGGTCTGAAGATCATATAGGGCATGGTATAATAATAAGAATTCATACAAAAACAATAGGTTGTCTCGCAACTTCGTTGCTTGACACCCAAATATAGTTGCAAGCAACCATAACGGGGTCCTACTGTCTGACTGCATGACCGACAGTATGACCATGTGACTGACCGTATGACAGACAGTATGACCGTATGACAGAGAGTATGACCCTATGACCATCAGTATGATCGACAGTATGACCGAATGACCAACAGTATGACCTTCAGTATGACCGACAGTATGAACGTATGACCGACAGTATGACCGTATGAGCGACATTATGATCGACCGTATGACCGACAGTATGACCGACAGTAAGATAGGGTTCCTACGGATTTCGTAGGACCCCTAATAATTTAATTTTCTATACGGGAGCAGCCATTTTTGTTGTTGAGTCGTACCGTCAGCTTCACTGAACTCGGTCTACTCTCAGAACTACGTGTGGGAGGGATTATACTACGACCAAAAGGGGGTGTGCCTCCTTGAAATGCCGCAAGAAAGTTGGGAGATTTACACCTTACGACTCGTACGGACGGACGTACCATACAAATGGATAGCACCATTAGTTATAGTACTTGGTTGTGTAGTGTCTAACCCTAGCTATCTTTGTTGTATACGGGGAATTGGTTAACCTAGCGATTGTTGTTGCTTGGCACTTGGATCTACGAACATCCTTACTGTACCTACAGCGATATATAGTTGTTTCACCTTCTTCTGACAAATGTACTTATTGTAGGACGCTTTGGATAAAAGTGTCTGCTAAATGCCCTGAATGTAAATGTAAATGAAGCTGAGAGGTCTTCTTCCTCCTCCTCACTTGACACCTTCTTTCCTCGCGGTGCGCTCCAGTACGCCGACCCCGTGTCAGACCTCCTTGACAAGTGGGGGGCCTTCCGCAGTCGCCTGTTCCGGGAGTCTTGCGTCTTCCACCGGGGGAACTACGTGAAGGACCTGAGCCGGCTGGGGCGCGACCTGGACAAGGTCATCATCGTGGACAACTCCCCGGCCTCGTACGTCTTCCACCCCGACAACGCGGTACGTCACGTACACCCGGTCAGAAACAGAATCAGAATCAGAGATACTTATTTTATATCAAGAGTACAATTCTTAGGCTTAGTTCCTCAACACACATAGCAGCAACCAAACAAGATAAAGTCAATGAAGATAAGTCTAAATAAAATATGTAAAAAAGTAAAAATAGGTAATAGCATTGATCACAATAATAGTACAAATTCAATAAAGTAAGTAAATTAGAAACATCGGCTCTCGTGGTTTTTTACATTTTTGTATGAAAATGCGGTTTGATTTGTTTTAAATCTTTCCATACGACACTTTTATTGACGCCATTGTTTATGCATTTTCGGTATTGGTTTTGATGTGGCTTATTAAAATCTATCAAATTGGTTAAATACTAAAATAATAAGGCTATGCTAGGCTTATCAGTACTGTAGAACTGTAGAAGACAACTTTGACTAAATTAACTGAATAACTTTTTTAAGAAGTTACCATTTTATGTTTGTTGCCTGGATGCTAAAATCTATTGCTTAAAGCTATAACCGGCCATCTTGCTTGTACGCAGGTGCCTGTGGCGTCATGGTTCGAGGACATGTCAGACACGGAGCTGTTGGACCTCATCCCCTTCTTTGAGCGTCTGAGCAAAGTGGACAATGTCTACACTTTCCTCAAGCAGCACGGAGCCGATAGCTAGCAGTGTTAGCTAGCAAATGTAGCTGGCAACATAATCTAGCAATATTAGTATCTCGATCCTGGAGAGAGAAAAGAAAATACATTTCCTAGTACATCTTTTAGACAACACGAGTTGAAGATGTGAACAACACGTATGTGCTCCACACACATGCCAATCCCTGAGAGAGTCCTAAAATCCAAAGTGAACCCTCTTTGACAGTTGGAACTATTAACGCAGAGGTTTTCACTGTTCCACCACCGCCCCCTGGTAGTGGAAAAACATATATATCACTGCCACCTCACTCCGCCTTGTCGAATCCCTTTCGAAACCTGCCACAAACCAGCGGATATAAATGCGTGCGTGGACGTACGAATGGATCGACAAGGACAGCGATCAATGTCATCGTTTCTTTGAAATTCCTATAAATTCAAAGTAAGGTGGTATACCTTTTAAACAGACAGTGGGGTACCTGGACGTTACAATCCCATGCGAATGAAGCACAAATCCGAAATACTGGATTGATATATAGTAATTCTATGGACTGGTTATTGTAGATTGAATAGGTGGATAGGTTGATTGCGTCAATGCAAGGGTGATTGTGGGATTGGGTGTTCTGTTGACATTCAAAATTGAATTATTTGTCAAAATTGTGTTATTCGTCTTGTTTCCATCTGTAGTTTTCTTACTTTGTTAGTTTTTTAACAGTCTCTTGTTGTCCTTTGTGTTGGTCATGTATGATAGTATACTTTTTAGTCAAGCAAATGTGATTTCAATGTAACACTCTTTAAGGAAAAATATATGTGGTCAACATTTTGTTTGCAAACTTTCCCAATTTAAAAAAAAAACTAAAGTCTTAACATCTGTGTCAAAGCTCGATTCTTAGGAGTTTTGTTGAATAGCAATAGGGTTTATAAAACTCGCTTGACGCCATAAACTGGACAGCACTTTATGGAGCTAATCTGTAGATCTGTTTTTTGTCGGTTGCACATGTACTCGTGAGACAGTTTGTTTATCGCCGTTGTTGACTTCAGCACCAGCATCAAAAGGAACCGGGTTTCAATGCGGTTCAGGGTTCTTCTGTCCTATAGATAACGATAGATATACAGTCCAAATGGACACTAACTTAGGCGATAATTACACTAAAAGTGCAATTACTGGGCCAGTACAGTTCAAAGGCTGCATAAACAATGTGGCCTTGATTGTTTTGGATTGGAAAGGTGTTAAGTTAACAGATGTTGCAGATTAATGATTCCAGAAATTAGAGAACTTGAAGGGTCCTGATGGGTATCGTATGACTTTATACATGCGTATAAATGTATATATATGTGGGTAAATCTTTCTGTTCATGGCTACCATTGATTTGGACATCAGCAGGTATTTGATGTGTCACATGACCGCAAACAAAACTTGAATTTAAGGACTGCATTTGAATGGCAATCAAAAGAAAGTTGGCTTTTCTTTCACACAATGCTAAATCCTTTGTCCCTGTTGTTTTGGTAAATTATTCTGATGAACCTCCTGTATATAATGTTGTGATTTCTCTCTCACGGTGGTACTCACGGTGGAAACAACTGCATTCTCACTTTTGGAGCTTTGGGCTGGATCGCAGACAGGTTTACTGAGTAAAGCCACTACGGTGGCCAGCAAGGACAGATATTCAAAAATGCTCAAACTCAACGATTATTGTTCGATTTCTTTAGCATGCAAATTCCTGTCAATAATTGTTTTAGTTTTTTTGTAATGACACTGATTGTATTTCAAATTGTTTGTGACAAATGGAAATGTCATCTTGCAGGCACTCGTTGGTGCCAGTCCAATAGTCACAATACAAAAGGTTGCTTCCTGCATTAATATCGAACTGGTGGATGCCAGCAAGTATTTAAAAGGATAGAGATCATCATGTGGAGCACAAGTCCTGCAACTGTGCTTGTGTATTTTTTTAGGAAAACATGGCGATTTTGAAGAGAGGTTTGATAGTAGAATTCATGTACCTCAAAATCGTACATCTAAAAAAAGAAAACAGTTTTGACATTAAGGGGCCCATTGGCTGTCCGAACTACTCATCTAATATGTTGGTGTATTTAGTTGTTGCGCAGTAACGACGTTAATATATGGATCATTGGTGGTATCACTGGGACCATGATGAAAACCCACCTAACCCTCATGTTTTTCTGTTATTTTTCTCTTTTTCATACCAAATTGTATCAAAAGTAATTTTCTTTTCCATAAATTCTAAATTCCCACAGAAAGTTGCGATGATGTGCTTTTACTTTGAATTCTCTCTGGTGGATCCGATCATGTGATTTTTTCAATCACCAATGGACATCTCCTGATTAATGAACAATTTATACAAAAAGGGTTAGAGTTCATCACATGCCGACATCAGATATTGGAAGAGACATTTAGCTTTCGGAAATTGATACATAGCAATAAAGATCCTTAAATTCGTGCACATTTCATTACGATTGAATTACCCTTTAAAATATTCTGATAACTAAATATAACCGGTAAGGAATTAAGTTGAAGGGCTTTGTGTTGGGAGACAAACACAATCAAATACACACTCTTTTCTTTCAATTAAATATTATTCAAATGTTATTTGTATACATTTTCCTAGACTTTTGCTTATGGATGGATGTAAACCCAACGTTTGAAAGTACTTATTGCAGTGTGATCTTCACCACCATCACCTTGCATTCCCCATGTGACTGAAATCTCCAAACTGATCTACTTTGCGCATCAAGGGAAAACATGACAGATCTCTAGTCATACAATACCCCAAAACATCCACGCTCTACTTCTCTACATCGGAAACATCTGCCAGGGAAAGGGATCACGATGCCGGAACCGAGGCTTCAAATCAACATGATCATGTACCGTTCGTTTCTCTAGGAAGGTTTTAAACAGAAAACTCTTCTGTCCTGCTCCTCATCCAAGGTCCCGAAACCAAACCCAAAACCCAACTCTGAAGCCAAACCCTAACCCAGAATGATGCTGCAATTCATGATTAGGTAGTTAGAAAGCATTTGTTAAGCATTTTGTGTGAGCTTATCTAAAGTGAGGACTATCGATGGCTTTCTAAGCATTTAGAAACTGCATTTAAAGGCTAAAACTGCCTCTAATAGGCTACTATTGCAGCGGTACCAAGTAGAAAGTAGTAGTAAGTAGAAAGTAGAAAGACCCCCCTTTAGATGAGCTCAGACAAAGGACTTAACTATTGGTTTATTAGTTAGTACTATTAGCTAATCATGAATTTCAGCATTAAGTGTTTATAAAGCATTAACACATACAGATTGTTAATAAGCAACTTATGCTTCATAAATGATATTGTAAACTGTTGTCATTATCTTGTTTATAATATATAACTGTTTGTGAATTGCTTACTAATTTGTGTAGGAATAATACTTTTTCAATTCTGAATTCTCCGTTTGCTACTACTTTCTCACTCTTCAAAGTTTCAGTTATACACAATGTACTAAAGTGATCAAAGAGTGTCATTGGTGGAATCTACTGTGCACAAAATCGTAGTGCTCACGTTTGGTCGCACTAGGTTATTGAAAAGCAATTTTCCACGACCCCGACAGCAGCCTGAATTTGTTAAATTAGATTTGAACAAAAATCCATTTTGACAAAATCCCTAATAACCTTTCCACAAAACAGCATCACTCACATGTAATTGAATATGAATATATATATTTTTATCGATTTTATTTTTCAATCCTAATAAATAAAACACAAAAACATACAGAAAACGCCAGCAAATTAATTTAAAGTATTTTAAGGTCTATCGTTCAGATGGTGTTTAACTTAAAACAAACCTCTCATGGTATTTCACATTTCACATTCAGATTGTATTTCATTTAATCCAAACCTTCAAACCTATGTCTTTTTACATGTTTTTCTTGAATAATAACCAGTTTAAAGGTCATCCTATGGGCATCCCTTCCTAGCCACAACAACCAGCACACAACCACCCCTCCACTTTTTCACGCCATCCACAAGTCCTTTTTCACTTTCAATTTCCCCCACTGTGTCCCCGCTGCAACTCTGGGCGGACCCTCAGGGTGGCACTACTCCGGCCGTCCCTCAGGGTGGCACTACTCCGGGCGGACCCTCAGGGTGGCACTACTCCGGCCGTCCCTCAGGGTGGCACTACTCCGGGCAAACCCTCAGGGTGGCCCTACTCCAGGCGGACCCTCAGGGCGGGCACTACTCCGGGCAGACCTTCAGAGTGGCGCTACTGCGGGCCTTCCCGGTGGTGAACCGCACCGCGCCGCTCATGTCCTCGTCGGTCTGCTTCAGCGTGAGCTTGTGCACCGTGCCCTGGCTCTCCACGCGCACCAGGGGCCCGGACTGCAGCACCTCCCCGTTCAGCGTCCAGGCTGGCGGCTTGTCGATGGCCACCGACACCTCGCAGCGGAAGCAGGCTGCGTCAGGGGCCCTCACCTCCACGTCCTCCAGCTCCCGCACCATCACCAGCTCCTGGGCTGTGGTACGCCAATGAGAACAGAGCTATATTAAAAACCCTGCTTCAACCAATAGCTTCCAGCTGCAGCCCCGAAGCTGGGCACTGTGATGTGGCAACAGCATTGTAGTGTGACAATGGCACTGTGGTGCGGTAGGTCTGTTTTTTTCTTTGTGTGTCTATCAATGTACTAATCGCTGTATAGATAGATACTATTGATAAGCAATACATTGAGCTGTGTGTTGGAGAAGCTGTTTGATGTATTGGTATACGTTGGAGAAGATCCATCTATCTATATATCTATATCTAACCCTATTAGATATAGATACATCTTGCTGAGAAAAAAAAAGACCTGCCACACAACAGTGCCGTTGCCACACCACAGTGCCGATGCCACACCACAGTGCCTGGCTCCGGGGCTGCAGCTGGATGCTACTCGCTTCAATGGAAGCCGTTGCTCGCGCTCCCCTCTACTGCCATGTTGGCAAGAACATATTGACAGCCCAAGATTCCCCAGATTTTCTCCAGATTAGTGCATTCAAAGGTCAGATTGGTATCAGTGTCCTCGTTTGAGTCTGGGAACCCAGACAGAAAGCCCTTTCCCAGAGTGCCGGGCTGTTCTTCTAGTGTTTGTCAATTGTCATGGCAAAATTAATTGCTAAAGCCCCCTGCTCTTTATTGGCTTTGTGATGACCAAATACAACCCTTTAATTTAACACTTATTCACTGATGTAACGGTGTTACATCAGTGTAACACCGTTACACGGACTTCGTTAGTCCGTGGCTTTAAGAGTCTCTATGTAGGGGTCTTTGCATACAGCAGAGGGCGTCGTTTGCCTAGTTTTTGTTGTGTACTCTCTTATATAGAAGTTTTTTAATAGACTTTTATTTTACAGTTTGTTAGAAAAAGTTATGTTTAGGTTACATTTAAGATCCCGTTGAAGTTTTTATACTAATTAAGAAATTAAATAATTTTTCTGGTTAGTTTGTAAATTAATTATTATGTTTTTATGCGTTATGAAATTATTATGAAACACTTACACATTACTAAACGTAATGTCTAAGTAAGTTTAGTAATGAAGCTAGTAATGAAGCTGAGTAATTAAATTTGAACAATTTTGTGATGAAGCGAGAGTGGTTAAGTTTTTGTATTTGTGTATTTGCTATAATACTTGTAATGTGAATCCTATGTGTCTGTGTCACATAGGGTCCTGTCTAGTGTCTTCCCTAGAAAAAAACTGAAGCAGAAAAATAACAATAAACGTGCCTTCCACCAGAAGCTGGGCCTCGGAGCTGTGCTTGCCAACCTCCACGCGGTAGTGGCCCTCGTCCCCCAGCGCCACCTGTTTGATGACCAGGCGGTGCGAGCAGCCGTCGGCCAGCAACTCCAGCCTCTCACTGGGCTCCAGCGCCACGCCACCGCAGTACCAGGCGGCCGTTGCGCGCGGCGTGGACACGATGCACTCGAGGATGACCCGGTGCTTCTCCAGCGCTGTGCGGTCACGCAGCGGCTTCACGATGGACACCGGGAGCTCTGGGGGTCAGAGAGGAGAGAACGGGGGACCGTGGTTAGGTAGCGCGTCGCCCCACGGCGGAATTACACCACTCCTGGGAATTAGGATAGATTCCTTCCTGATTCGTTTTGAGTCTACGAGAAAAAGCTCTATGAAAGAAACCCATTACTTCTTTCCTGACTGTGGCTCAAAAAAATCGGTTTGACTGCCAGCAGGCCAAACTGGTAGGCCTACTTGGTTTGATCCCCAAAGTCCACCAGTCAAACTTTTGACCTACCTATTACTACAATTCAATTTATTTATTTATAAGTACTTGCCTTGAATTCAGATCCATGTAATTGGGAGCAGGGAGGGGTTAGGGGGATTTTGATTGACATTGGGGATCTATCTCATCTCTCATTCTCATCTTCATCCGCTTATCCGGGGTCGGGTCGCGGGGGGGGGCCCCAGACTTGCCACATTGACCAGCTCTGACGGGGGGATCCCGAGGCGTTCCCGGGCCAGTGTTGAGATATAATCTCTCCACCTAGTCCTGGGTCTTCCCCGAGGTCTCCTCCCCACTGGACGTGCCTGAAACACCTCCCAAGGGAGGCGCCCAGTGGGCATCCTTACCAGATGCCCGAACCACCTCAGTTGACTCCTTTCTAAGTAAAGGAGCAGCGGCTCTAATCCGAGTTCCTCACGGATGGCCAGGCTTCTCACCCTATCCCTAAGGGAGACGCCACCCTTCTGAGAAAACTCATCTCGGCCGCTTGTACCCGCGATCTCGTCCTTTCGGTCATCACCCAACCCTCATGACCATAGGTGAGGATAGGAACAAAGATCAACCGGTAGATCGAGAGCTTTGCCTTGCGGCTCAGCTCTCTTTTCGTAACAACGGTGCGGTAAAGCGAACGCAATACCGCCCCCGCTGCTCCGATTCTCCGGCCAATCTCACGCTCCATCGTACCCTCACTCGCGAACAAGACCCTGAGGTACTTGAACTCCTTCACTTGGGCTAAGGACTAATTTCCTGGGGATCTATCTATCTGGGGATCTATCTGCGGCTAATTAACTTTAATTTAAATCATAGGAAATCACTTTAAAAAATGAGGCGCTCAATAAATGACTAAACGCTAATTAACTACTAATGACTATTAGCCCAAAAGGCGCAGGGTTCGATCCACAATGTTCGCAACCTTACCTGTAGCTCTCACCTGCATGTTAGAGCCGGGATAGACAACTTGGTTTGCTGTCAGCCGAAAATCCCACCCCCCTCCAATCGGGCCTCCCTCCAAAGCCACTCCCTCAAAACACACGACTAGCTCGCTAGCGACAGGTACAAGCCTCCCTTCCACGAGACTAGGCCATGGGTTGTGGGACCTACCCTCAACCTCCAGGTAGGCGGTGGACTCCACGTCCTTGGCGACGAAGCGGATCTCTCCTGAGTCGTCCGCGGTGACATTGCAGATCAACAGGAAGTGCTTCGTCCCTGTGTGTGTGTGTGTGGGGGGGGGGGGGGGGGGTTGGGGTTTCTTTACTCAGCTTGTTTATAGAACCCTGCAAACCTTTAATTCCTCAATTTAAATCTGTACTGTTTATAGTTTAGATGAGAATAATTTGATAAGGGGTTGAACACGTTTGTTTAGGGGAACTCGCATGAAAAGACACTACAACATACAACAATTCGCAAAATATATCTAAGTGCACTAATATAGAATGATATATGTTGCATGGAAGATGTATTTGATCATATCAGACTGGACACTGCACATCGTTAGCCTCATAGCATAATTGCTTATGCATATTTGAAAGTTCGTCTTGTATTTAGCGTAAAAAATAATAAATAAAAAACAGATGAATATAGTATAGACTGTGCTTGGTATGATGCGTGTTAATCGTCCCAGAAGAGATTCTCAGCCGCTCGGCCGATGTCGATCCTAAAGGTCGGACGCCGTTCTGAACTTCAGGGTGGATTCTGACCTTCGGTGCGGGTCTTGACGGTGCTGGTGGGCCGGATCTTGTGGCCGTCCTTCCACCACTCGCCGCCCACCTGCTCCAGGGACACTTCGCACATGAAGACCGCGTTCTGGTCCTCTACCACACACAGGTCCTCCAGCTCCTGGACGATCTCCATAGCATGTTCTGATCCAGAGGAGAGGGAAGAGAGGAGAGAGTGGTCAAGGAAAAAGGAGAGAGGAGAGGGGGCACAAGAAGAGAGGGGGGAGGAGAGAGGAGAGTGGGGGAAAGGAAAGAGGAGAGGAGAGAGAGGAGGGGGCAAAAGGAGAGAGGAGTGAGTGTACAGGGAGAGAGGAGAGAGGGAACAAGGAGAGAGGAGAGAGTGGTCAAGGAGAGAGGGCACAAGGAGAGAGTGCACATGGGAGAGGGAGCAGGATGGTTAAGCAGCGTTTCGCCCTACCTTTGGTTCGGGACTCCTCTCAGGTTGGCCTGATATGCATATGCTGTAGATATTTGATGGTGCATTATCGTTTATTTATGAACTAACTGAGCAAACAACTACGGATCACTTCCAGGTTGCGGTGGGACGCAGGGGGCGCCGGAACCTATGAGGCCGCGAGACCAATGGCAACCCAACTTTTCGTTTAAAATATAAAGATTTAGTTTCTTAGTAATGATTTGGCCTAATATTTCTACTGGTGGTATAGTGGGTGTTGGTAATAACGCAGTTTAAGAACGGCGTTAGGTAAAGCCGTTATTTTTTCAGTAACGAGGTAATCTAACTAATTACTATTTCCCTCGTTACAACGCCGTTACCGTTACTGTACGAAAAATGCTTTGAATAAACTGCTTTGAATAAACAAATGATTGAATAAACTGCGTAATCCGTACGCACCCTTGGCTACTAACACAAATTGCTAGTGAGGAGATCGGGTGGGTTAAAGGTTGGGTATGGAATTCTCTTTTTTGGCCATTTTTGCTAAATTACTTATCATAACCCACTTACAGCCACTGAGTTAGAAGTACTGAGTGACATGGAAATTAAACAAGTCAATCATCTGTGGAAAGGCAGGGCTCGAAAAACTCTAGCCAATGATTTCCAGACCCACCGAGTGGCATTGGACAGTAAGTACGTCAATCAAACGGTAGTACTGAACTCCCCCTCCCCCGCTCCCCGCGCGACCCCTTCGTGCACGTACTCAAAGCTCGTGACCCAGAGCAAGCTTCTGTTTGTTGTTACTGCTAGCTAACAAGCTAATGTCTCGCTCTCGTGCATCTGTGTTCGCTCAAGCATGATTGCGTGTCCATGTACTTGGAATGGGTGGAGTCAGAGTCAGCGTTGAAGGAGAGGGGGAGTAGGACCATTTGAGTTGTGTATTTTCAAAATCTGCTGGCGTTTTGCAAATCCCATACCCAACCTTTAACAATGACATGAGCGATTATGATTGGCTAAGGCAGAGTCATGTTTCATGGTAGTCACTTGGAGCCAGTGTTTTTACACACAAGCCAGGACACGCGCGCCACACACCCGCAAACGCACACACCAAACAGATTCGGTGAAGCAGCAGAAATGGCGAGTCCGGAGAAATCCGATGAAAAGTTGGCATTTTCTGTAGTATTCGGCAGATGTTCCACAGCCTTTGCAACCCAGCAAATTGAAATTCAGGCCCCATCCACACTCGGGTAAATGTAAAAACACACTTCCGCAATGAAAATGATCTCCGTCCACACTATCGTTTTCATATCGTTTTCGGAATGTTTTGCATCCACGTTCCACATTGAAATTATTTTGATAAACAGTTGTTGTCATGGTTACGTAACTCCGCCACGCCTCTCTGTTTAGATTACAGGCGCGCGATCAGCTGATATTTACAGTTGATCAGCTGGTTAATCATTTTCGACCCGGTCTTGTCCAGAAACGCCGCTCTAAGTACTGTTTCAACGGTCGTCTTCGGGTTTTTTTTACCATCACTGAAGAACATCAAGTACAGCGCTCACCTCCGGCGTTGGAGCAACGAATATGTTTGAGCCAATATGTCGAGTTGTTTTTGGAGATAAATTAGTACATTGTACAGAGAGATCATCACTTGCATTTCACCTGCCATTTTTTTGATGAGCGTCTCGGTCTCGAGCGCAAGCTTGTGGCAGTGTCATGGCAACCGAACGTCATCGTTTCTGAAAGCCTCCGTCTACCCTATCTACACTACAACGCGAACCCAGCACATTTATCCACCTCAGCGATAGTTTTTGAAAGGCATCGTTTTCAGTGTTGGAATTCTCAGTTTTAGTGTGGACGGAAGGGCTAAACTGATAAATATTTATGCGTTTGTAGATTTACCCGGGTTAGTGTGGACGGGGCCTCAGTTGGAAGCATATCAGGGCCTTGAATGGGCAGTTTAACCATTTAATACATTAGGGCCAAGTGAAAACTGCTCAGAAAAATCCAGATTCTTTCATATAGCATATATGTGAGCGAGTGCACTATAGGGAACGGAAGACGCGCAGACGGGAAGACTGTTTGTGACTGGCAAATGGTGTTTTATCAGAAAATAGTTAGGCCACAGTCTAGCAGAAACCTTCAGAGCCAATAGGACTACAAAATATGTACAAAAAAATTTAATTGTAATTTTTGACACTAGTCAAACTCAAATCACACGTGGAAAAGGGTAAACTTTTCGAACTGATAAGAGCTGCTGTGGGTGAGCTGTCATCATGCATTAACAAAAAATGAGCATCTGGCTATAGCCCAGACTTCTGAGAAAATGTCCTTCGTTTCGTAGGCTACGAAAGGTTAAATTATTTGGTTAAAGCTAAAGTGAGGGAGGCTGGGTCCTTTCTGCTTCATTAATTTCACCATGTAGCCTATCAGCTCCGAGAAGAACGTAGCCTAAAATAGGCTACCAACTCGTTAAGTTCATTGCGCCAGTTTGAGCTGGGAGATGTTGGTTTAATGCATGTTACGCCCAAAACAAAGCCATGACTGACAATTGATTGTAAAGCATTATTTCTTATGGCAAAATGAATTCCCTCTAGGTCAGACTAGGTGGCGGCAGGCATGTCGCATTGCAATTTGGGGATGAATAGGACTACAGGTAATTCAATTATAAAACGTGTTGGAGACTCCGACCCACCACAGCTTCAGCTGTCAGCTCAGATAGGAGACTTCAAAATGTATAAAGTGCATATAGTCTACCCTTTATCCTACGTTACATTTTAAGGAGCAGCTTGCCTTAACGTCTGATGCTTTCTCTAGGTTTTAGTAGCCTACGGACTGAGACAGTCACAAGCATCAAGAACAGAATAGGCTGATCTCTTTCACTTAACTCCAGTCAAACCCCCCTGTAGTTTGCGGAAACTAATTGACTGAAAGAACTGGCATTATATCTTTGTGTTGGTATGCTACGGCCGAGAATGACGCCAAACATTTTTTTGAACCCCCCGCCCTAATGCAAGAGGGGTTTCCTCGATGATTATGTAGGCTACTCAAAACCTCTTTTCTAGAATCATTCATTGGTCAAAACATTCTCACAGCTGGAGCCACCACTGCACTTATGTCAGGGAATCATCTCAGACCGTCAGACCCAAAATCTCACCTCCTGCATGTTTGTTACTGCCCCTCGTCCTCATGGTCTTCATCACTTTTCTTTTTTTTTCCAATACCAAGCCTGCAGCTCTGTCTAGTCTAAATACTTGCATATACACATGCACGCACATTTACCCCCCCACACCACTGAAATCATTCCGGCGCCACTGGTTGGACGTGCAAACGTTCACTGGGACGTTGACATAGCGGGAAGATGTGGATAGGGATTAAAATGGTGGAAGCAGATGCGATTTATAAGGAAGAATTTGTCTTGATCCAAAATGAACAACTGACACCAGCCGCTGGTGGATAGATTGGACTATTGGCAGGTAAAAGATCGTAAATCTGCAATTGTCTTTCCATTCTGGCAGATAAAAAGAGTAAATACTTTCACAAACAGCATTTATAAATCACGTTCACGTCTTTGACGGGAGCGCTAAGCTCACCATCATGTCATCGAACCGAATGACACCTCCACCCACACCAGGCCTCGAACCCCGCCCTGCCTACCGTAGACCTCGAGGCAGCAGGAGGTGCTGATGTCCCCGGCGTCGCAGTGGTAGGTGCCGGCGTCGGCCAGCGAGGCTTCCAGCAGCTGGCAGTACCTCTTCCTCCCCATGGAGTAGATCCGGCAGTTTTTCCCTGGCTTCAGATCCACCTCGCCCTAGTTGACGAGAACAGAGTTGGACGTTTATTTTGTTAGGGTTAGAGTTTAGGGTTTTTAGAGTTTAGGGTAAGGGCTTTTATCCAAAGTGACTTACAGTGAATTCAGATGCACGTCAATAAGGATCACATGGGAGCTTACAGATTGTTTGAAGGCTTTGGAGAACAAACCCAGTCCCTTCTGGTTGGGTTAGGGTTAGTTGCACACCCTTAATCCTACTACCCTATCCTTCCCTAAAACACAGAACCTGGATCCATCATGTTCCCTTTGACAAGGAGCAAGGTGGGCTAATATAAGATTAATCTATTGCAAGGTTGATTCATAATAACACGTTATCCATATCTTTAATACTATTGGATCCTGTTACTACCCCCAAGTCTAGGGGATTGAGTGGGTAGAATAAAGCTAACTCAAACATGAACAATTTTCCTAAAGGATCCTTCTTTTAAAAAATGGTGGAAATTACAGCGAGTACACTTTACGCATTGCCGGTTTTGTTTCCCAATAAAAAGCTAAATATTGCTGTTAAAATACCCCACTTCAAGAGCAGATGAAAATGCCCTAGGCTGCTATTTTATAAGTTAGGGCATCAACTTCACGATTTCCCTCGTAAATCAGGAGGTCCGCATAGTGGGGGCAAGGCCACACAGGTGGAGAACGGCTTTTTTTTCTGGTGCTAGCACAGACTGTTAGGTCTTATTCTTTACCTTGAGCCACTTGACCTCCACGTTCTGTCTGGAGAACTCACACTCCAGGGGCACCGGAGACCCCTCCTCCACGCGGACGTCTCCCAGCTTCTTCACCAATGACACCGGCGTCTCTGTGGAGCAGCGGAGACATCAGTCAAACGGCTGCCACTAAATCACCACCACTGTCAGTGTGTCTCATCTGGAAGAACTCGGAGGCTTTACCACAGCATTCCTACATCTTAGGGTTCAATGGCAATTTGTCCCACTTTTCCCTCTTGGGAGTGATAAACAACCATCTTATCTCATCTGATTTTGTCTTTTTCACTCTGTTCACTTTCCTTCTCTCAAGTTCCAACTTGCGTTTCCAAATCTTTGTAATGTGCAGCGAAGTAAAAGAGGCAACTAGGGTAGGTAAGCCTCAACACCAAACTGTCACTCTGACGGTAATCATGTTCATCCATGTTATGTCAACATAACAAGATCTATATGCATTCAGGATTTAAACAGTGTTGGCATTTTTGGGATTTCTTCATTGTGGGAAACAGTGAACAAGAATAAAAATTCATAGATGAAAGTTCCCTGGATTGATGCAGTCTTGGGTATTATTCTTAAGAAATTTGAAGAGCTATTTAAGTTGTTTCTTTGTGGTTCTCTATTCTCTCATGGGTTCTCCTGTTTGTTATGTCAATGGTTCCTAGCCCTCTCATTGGGTGTCGCCTTGTTTCTCAGCTCTCTCATGGTTCCAAGTTTTCTCATTGGTTCTCAGGCCTCTCATTTGTTCCCTCATTGGTTCTCAGCCCTCTAATTGGTCCACTCATTGGTTCTCAGCCCTCTCATTTGTTCTCAGCCATCTCATTGGTTCCCTCATTGGTTCTCAGCGCTCATTGGTTCCCTCATTGGTTCTCAGCCCCCTCAGTGTTTCTTAGCCCTCCCATTGGTTCCCTCATTGGGTCTCAGCCCTCTCATTGGTTCCCTCATTGGTTCTCAGCCCTCTCATTGGTTCTCTCATTTGTTCTCAGCCCTCTCATCGGTTCTCAGTCCTCTCATTCGTTCCCTCATTGGTGCTCAGTCCTCTCATTCATTCCCTCATTGGTTCTCAGTCGTCTCATTGGTTCTCTCATTGGTTCTCAGCCCTCTCATGCCCCTTTCACATCGCCGCAAAATCGGGGCCGGTTCCGGGCCAGTTCGGAGCTAGGGCCAGGGCTTTGGTTTCACACCGCCAAAGAACCGGCTCCGGCCCCTAAAAACCGGTTCAACTCTGGCCCCGCTTTAGAGCTGGGCTAGAACTAGAACCGCTTTTACGCCGGGGGCAGGGGGCGGAGTTATCCGTACCTTCATAAACAGGAAGACCAACGAAGACCGGCATTTTTTAAAACACCGAAATAAACAATGGACGTGAATCCGTGTATGGTTCTTTTTTGTTTTTTCTGATTTTGTTTTAAATCTGAATATTCAAAGAACGAACCATACACGGATTGAATCGAAGACGAAATTGTTGTTGTTGTGTTTGAAACTGGCGCGAGGGTTCTTCTGCGCGCCTAACCTGACGCTTGATCATTGTGTGGTGGTTCAACGCGTCAACGCGCCAACGCAGCCAGATGAGTCCATGTCCATGCAAGTGAACGGAGCGTTCCCTCTTCGTCATAACTATCAAACCAAACATCCTTCACATTCAACGAGCGAACATTATGAAAGTAAAATGCACATTTCTCACAAAAAATGTTTCCATAAACGCATTTAATGGCGTAACTATGTTACTATTTCCACCCAGAATAAAGAAAGATGTCGGCCGTATGCTTCTGTCCAAGCTCACTAGCGGAGACGTTTGCAGTGACGTCATGACGTTGCTCACGCCGGCTCCATGGCTGGCTCTGGCCGGTGTGAAACCAACCGGTTCTTAACTGGGGTAAGGCTGGAACCAGTTTGGAACTGGCCCTAGCACCAGCCCGGAACTGGCTCTCGGTTATTTTTGGTGTGAAAGCGGCATCATTGGTTCCCTAATTGGTTCTCAGCTCTCTCATTGGTTCTCATCCCTCTCTTTTGTACCCTAATTGGTTCTCAGCCCTCTCATTGGTTCCCTCATTGGTTCTCAGCCCTCTCATTGGTTCTCTCATTGGTTCTCAGCCCTCTCATTGGTTCTCAGTCCTCTCTTTGGTTCCCTCATTGGTTCTCAGCCCTCTCATTGGTTCTCAGCGCTCATTGGTTCCCTCATTGGTTCTCAGCCCTCTCAATGGTTCTTAGCCCTCTCATTGGTTCCCTCATTGGGTCTCAGCCCTCTCATTGGTTCCCTCATTGGTTCTCAACCCTCTCATTGGTTCTCTCATTGGTTCTTAGCCCTCTCATCGGTTCTCAGTCCTCTCATTCGTTCCCTCATTGGTGCTCAGTCCTCTCATTCATTCCCTCATGCCGCTTTCACACCAAAAAGAACCGAGAGCCAGTTCCGGGCTGGTGCTAGGGCCAGTTCCAAACTGGTTCCAGCCTTACCCCAGTTAAGAACCGGTTGGTTTCACACCGGCCAGAGCCAGCCATGCAGCCGGCGTGAGCAACGTCATGACGTCACTGCAAACGTCTCGGCTAGTGAGCTTGGACAGAAGCATACGGCCGACATCTTTCTTTATTCTGGGTGGAAATAGTAACATAGTTACGCCATCAAATGCGTTTATGGAAACATTTTTAGCGAGAAATGTGCATTTTACTTTCATAATGTTCGCTCGGAGAATGTGAAGGATGTTTGGTTTGATAGTTATGACGAAGAGGGAACGCTCCGTTCACTTGCATGGACATGGACTCATCTAGCTCCGTTGGCGCGTTGACGCGTTGAACCACCACACAATAGGCGCGCAGAAGAACCCTCGCGCCAGTTTCAAACACAACAACAATTTCGTCTTCGATTCAATCCGTGTATGGTTCGTTCTTTGAATATTCCGATTTAAAACAAAATCAGAAAAAAACAAAAAAGAACCATACACGGATTCACCACGTCCATTGTTTACTTCGGTGTTTTAAAAAATGCCGGTCTTCGTTGGTCTTCCTGTTTATGAAGGTACGGATAACTCCGCCCCCTGCCCCCGGCGTAAAAGCGGTTCTAGTTCTAGCCCAGCTCTAAAGTGGGGCCAGAGTTGAACCGGTTTTTAGGGGCCGGAGCCGGTTCTTTGGCGGTGTGAAACCAAAGCCCTGGCCCTAGCTCCGAACTGGCCCGGAACCGGCCCCGATTTTGCGGCGGTGTGAAAGGGGCATCATTGGTTCTCAGCCGTCTCATTGGTTCTCTCATTGGTTCTCAGCCCTCTCATTGGTTCTCAGCCCTCTCATTGGTTCCCTAATTGGTTCTCAGCTCTCTCATTGGTTCTCATCCCTCTCTTTGGTCCCCTCATTGGTTCTCAGCCCTCATTGGTTTTCAGCCCTCTCATTGGTTCCCTCATTGGTTCTCAACCCTCTCATTGGTTCTCTCATTGGTTCTCAGCCCTCTCATTGGTTCTCAGTCTTCTCATTGGTTCCCTAATTGGTTCTCAACCCTCTCATTGGTTCTCAGCCCTCTCATTGGTTCCCTAATTGGTTCTCAGCTCTCTCATTGGTTCTCATCCCTCTCATTGGTTCTTAGCCCTCTCATTGGTTCCCTCATTGGTTTTCAGCCCTCTAATTGGTTCTCTCATTGGTTATCAGCCCTCTCATTGGTTCTCAGTCCTCTCATTGGTTCCCTAATTGGTTCTCAACCCTCTCATTGGTTCTCAGCCCTCTCATTGGTTCCCTCATTGGTTCTCAGCCCTCTCATTGGTTCTCAGCCCTCTCATTGGTTCTCATTTTGTCTCTCGTTGGTTCTCAGCCCTATCATTGGTTCTCAGTCCTCTCATTGGTTCTCAGCCCTCTCATTGGTTCTCTCATTGATTCTCAGCCCCCTCATTGGTTCTCTCATTGGTTCTCAGCCCTCTCATTGGTTCTCTCATTGGTTCTCAGCCCTCTTATTGCTTCTCTCATTTGTTCTCATCTCTCTCATTGGTTCTCAGCCCTCTTATTGCTTCTCTCATTTGTTCTCATCCCTTTCATTGGTTCTCAGCCCTCTCATTGGTTCTATCATCGATTCTCAGCCCCCTCATTGGTTCCCTCATTGGTTCTCAGCCCTATCATTGGTTCTCAGCCCTATCATTGATTCTCAGCCCTCTCATTGGTTCTCGAATTTGTTCTCAGCCCTGTCATTGGTTCTCAGCCCTCTCATTGGTTCTCAGCCCTCTCATTGGTTCTCTAATTGATTCTCAGCCCTCTCATTGGTTCCCTCATTGGTTCTCAGCGCTCTCATTGGTTCCCTCATTGGTTCTCAGCCCTCTCATTAGTTCCCTCCTTGGTTCCCAGCGCTCCCATTGGTCACCTTTGACGGTGAGCCGGGCGGAAGTGCGGACACCCTCCCCTGAGAACATGATGGTGCCGCTGTCCTCCAGCGTCAGGTTGGAAAGGGTCAGGCCATGCACCAGCCCGTTGCTGCTGACGCGCCATTGGTTATTGGGCTTGACGCGGATGCCGTCCTTCTGCCACACCCCCTCCACGTCGGCATGCGACAGCTCCACCTCAAAGGACGCTGTCTCCCGCTCAAACGTCTCCTGGTCACCCAGAGCCTTGTGCATGGAGATCTTACGAGCTGACAGGGAAGATGGAGGACAGGTTGTTGTTCAGTGACAGGTTTTGGACCTTGTAGCTGACCGCCCATATATGGCAGTGGAAACTATATTCAAAAGACTGGATCATATAGTCCTACTCCCAGCTAAGGGATTCTGGGTTCAAACCCCAGTGGATGACCTGTGGGACCCCTTGAGCAATATGTCGTAACGCCCCACTATCCATGTATCAGAATTCATTGCAAGATGCTTAAAGGTCCCATGTAATGCAACCAGGTGTGGTGTGATTAGCCGTTACAAGCCGTTTTGTGTCCACCTAGATGTGTGCAGGATAGATCAGTCTACCAGGCTACCTAGTAGTACTGTAGCAAACGTTGCTCATTTATCTGTCACACATCTAGGTGGACACGCCCACCTGTGATGTCATAAGGGGCCGATTTCTAAAACGGCGTGTAACGGCTAATCACACCACACCTGGTGCCATGTCATGGGACCATTAAAAAAAATATATATATAGATATAGATATAGATATGAAAAATAATATAAATAAGTAAATTTATGTGTACATCATAATTATATAAATGTTATTCTAAGGAACTACTAAGTTGGACAGCAGCTCGCACATTCGGGACTCAAACTGCCAACTTTGACGAGTTGAAAGCACAATAAAGTCCACAAGGCCAAAAGAACATTGTAACCCTTCCTTTTACAGTCCCCTAATTACTAGGTATTTACCCGGTACATGCATGGTAAATCATAGTGTATTACTGGGTAATTACCACTGGTAATAAGAAGGTAAATACAGAGGTAGTTACCCAGCAAATACATGATAATCATAGTGTATTACTGGGTAATTACCACTGGTAATAAGAAGGTAAATACAGAGGAATTATCCGGTAAATTATAGTGTATTACTGTGTAATTACCACTGGTAATAAGAAGGTAAATACAGAGGAATTACAGCTGAAGTACTAAGTAAAACCTCCACTATTACCCATCAACTCAACTAAGTAGCGTGTTGTTGTAACTGTTTTAGGTTGGTAATAACTCTGTACTTCCTAGGAAATTAGGCAACCAATTCTTATAAACACCTATTATCCAAGGTTTATGTTGGTAACAGCCCAAATTTAATGATGTACTATCTAGAAATTAGCATAGTGCTTTCCAATAAAATACTTTTTCTTAGTTATTATTCAAAGCTACACCCATTTAGAAAGGGTTTAATCGATTTACCACTATGGAATTACTTACCTGGTAACAACCTCTGCAGGAACAGTTTTCCTCTAGTGTCATGGTACATCTTCTTAAATACTGGGTACGAAGCCGTTTGTTTCCATGGTATTACCAGGTTCTTACCATATAATTAATAATAGATTGCATGGATAATGGAATCTATCCATGCAGTCAACACAAACATGTACCATGTACGTTCTGCGACGTTACCAAGTAAAACACGACAATTTACCCAGTAATTAAGCTGAAACTGTACTGTAAAAGGAAGCCTCGTTTATTCCCATGGTATTACCAGGTTCTTACCATATAATTTGTAATACATTATACCCTTTTCCATGCAGTCAACACAAACTTTTACCATGTACGTTCTGCGATGTTACCAAGTAAAACACGACAATTTACCCAGTAAGTAAGCTGAAACTGTACTGTAAAAGGAAGCCTAGTTTGTTTCCATGGTATTACCAGGCTCTTACCATATAAGTTGTAACTGGTAATTCCCTTTTCCATACAATCAACACTAACCATATATGTTCTGCAACATCGTTCACCAGTAGTTAGGCACTTTAATTGTTGTTATAAAACCCAGAACCACTGTTGATGAAAGGCATATTAAAATTAAACAAAATCAAAGGCTTATCTTTCAAACAATGCATATCTCACAAACAGGCACTGAAAACTGAAGAAATCTGACAAAAAAAAGAGCCGTCCACATCAACTCAATTTAAATGTTACTGATGGGGTTTTCATAAAACACATGACAGTGTTATGGCAAGTGACCACAAGGAAGACTGCTTCAACCTCTTCAATTTGAATAAGTGGTGAATGCCATGCAGCAATCTGCCTATGGGAGAATCTTTGTGGTCATTCCCAAACCAATGAGTCCACTCGATGAATGAGACATGACTCTTTAGTGTCTTCTCTGTGAGGTATCCCTGCAGTCTCCACATCTGGGATTTGAAGGCTGAGGCCTAAAAAAAATTTTTGTTTGGTTCCGGTTTCCGACCGACCCTGTCAATTTATGTGCGACCCAAATTATTTTATGAGTTTTATAAAATAAAAAAAAAAGATTTTTTTTTTTTTTTTTAATGTAATTACGTTTTGGTACAGCACCTCTATAATTACGTTTTGGTACAGCACCTCCTCATTCTGTACAAGGATGAGCGAATTTTCTCGTTTTTAAATGAAAACAACCTACCTATCATTCGCTGCCGCTGGAAAAAATAAAATAAAAAAATAAAATAAATTCCCTACCTACCCATGACCTCAACTGACAACCAACAGGAACCAAACTTTTTTTTTTTTAGGCCTGACCAAGACCTGACCAGGTACCTCCAAATCTCCCCTTCCATACTGTAATAAAGAATCAGAAGACAAGAAAATAAACATTAGGACTGTCAATTAATGAACATTTCTAGAACATGTAGAACTCAAAGATTATTTTGTTTATCAGTTAAAAAAGGATGCTGATCCTCTGGCCATTGTGTTTGGTCATATTGAAAAGAGAAAAAGGCATATCCATAAATACAGTTAATAGGACGGGAGGGGACAGGCTGTTAGCTCCGGTTAGCCCTTTAGCATCGAGCTAGCGGAGCTTCTGTCATTCAAATAACTCGGACATGTTGTTTAAAACCTATAACACCCAATTTATTAAAATATCCGGATTTAATCGGGCTCTCTCCCATAAGTACAGTTAATAGGACGGGAAGAGACAGGCTCTGTTAGCCCCGGTTAGCGCGATGCTAAAGAGCAGCTCTACCGGAGCATGCCACCTCAACAGGTGCAAGTTAGCCTCCGGTTTGATATTAGCCAGATATTCGGTTTACCACCCGGCGTATCGCGAAAATCACAAACACATGTTGTCGCCATCGATGTCTGGGCAACAACGTCATTTACGTTCTGGCTGCTACCTGTTTTAGGGACCGTCAACAAGTTACACTCACCGACTGGTGGCAGAGACGATACCATGGAATTGTTTCTGGAAATAAATCATATAAAATAACATAAAAATCACTAAAAAATACATTTTGTCACCTGATTGTAGTAGTAGTTGCCAATGGTGGGCTGCTACATACTGCAGGTAACTTTGCTAATAAATTGCATTATTGTTATACGGGATGCGGGATTAATAATTTCAAATATAGTTTAGTCGATTTTTGTCGAATATTAAACTATTAACTGCATTATGATTAACTATATTGCAATATATTTGTGTAATTAATTTCCTGAAACAATTCCATGGTAACGTCTCTGCCACCAGTCGGTGAGTGTAACTTGCTGACGGTCCCTAAAACAGGTAGCAGCCAGAACGTAAATGACGTTGTTGCACAGACATCGATGGCGCCAACATGTGTTTGTGATTTTTCGCGATACGGTGTCCTAAACCGTCCTCAACATACTAAGCCCGTAATGTATTGCACTTATGTTGATGAATCCGATTGGGTGGTAAACCGAATATCCGGCGAATATCAAACCGGAGGCTAACTTGCACCTGTTGAGGTGGCATGCTCCGGTAGAGCTGCTCTTTAGCATCGCGCTAACCGGGGCTAACAGAGCCTGTCTCTTCCCGTCCTATTAACTGTACTTATGGGAGAGAGCCCGATTAAATCCGGATATTTTAATAATTTGGGTGTTATAGGTTTTAAACAACATGTCCGAGTTATTTGAATGACAGAAGCTCCACTAGCTCGATGCTAAAGTGCTAACCGGAGCTAACAGCCTGTCCCCTCCCGTCCTATTAACTGTATTTATGGCTATGCCTTTTTCTCTTTTCAATATGACCAAACACAATGGCCAGAGGACCAGCATCCTTTTTTAACTAATAAACAAAATAATCTTTGAGTTCTACATGTTCTAGAAATGTTCATTAATTGACAGTCCTAATGTTTATTTTCTTGTCTTCTGATTCTTTATTACAGTATGGAAGGGGAGATTTGGATGTACCTGGTCAGGTCTTGGTCAGCCTTCAAATCCCAGATGTGGAGACTGCAGGGATACCTCACAGAGAAGACACTAAAGAGTCATCTCTCATTCATCGAGTGGACTCATTGGTTTGCGAATGACCACAAAGATGCTCCCATAGGCAGATTGCTGCATGGCATTCACCGCTTATTCAAATTGAAGAGGTTGAAGCAGTCTTCCTTGTGGTCACTTGCCATAACAATGTCATGTGTTTCATGAAAACACCATCAGTATCATTTAAATTGAGTTGATGTGGACGGCTCTTTTTTTTGTCAGATTTCTTCAGTGTTCAGTGCCTGTTTGTGAGATATGCATTGTTTGAAAGATAAGCCTTTGATTTTGTTTAATTTTAATATGCCTTTCATCAACAGTGGTTTGGGGTTTTATAACAACAATTAAAGTGCTTAACTACTGGTGAACGATGTTGCAGAACATATATGGTTAGTGTTGATTGCATGGAAAAGGGAATAACCAGTTACAACTTATATGGTAAGAGCCTGGTAATACCATGGAAACAAACTAGGCTTCCTTTTACAGTACAGTTTCAGCTTACTTACTGGGTAAATTGTCGTGTTTTACTTGGTAACGTCGCAGAACGTACATGGTACAAGTTTTTGTTGACTGCATGGAAAAGGGAATAATGTGTTACAAATTATATGGTAAGAACCTGGTAATACCATGGAAATAAACGAGGCTTCCTTTTACAGTACAGTTTCAGCTTAATTACTGGGTAAATTGTCGTGTTTTACTTGGTAACGTCGCAGAACGTACATGGTACAAGTTTGTGTTGACTGCATGGAAAAGGGAATAATGTATTACAAATTATATGGTAAGAACCTGGTAATACCATGGAAACAAACAAGGCTTGCTTTTACAGTACAGTTTCAGCTTGCTTACTGGGTAAATTGTCGTGTTTTACTTGGTAACGTCGCAGAACGTACATGGTACAAGTTTGTGTTGACTGCATGGAAAAGGGAATAATGTATTACAAATTATATGGTAAGAACCTGGTAATACCATGGAAACAAACGAGACTTCCTTTTACAGTACAGTTTCAGCTTACTTACTGGGTAAATTGTCGTGTTTTACTTGGTAACGTCGCAGAACGTACATGGTACAAGTTTGTGTTGACTGCATGGACAATGAAATGTATTATAAATTATATGGTAAGAACCTGGTAATACCATGGAAACAAACGAGGCTTCCTTTTACAGTAGTTTCAGCTTAATTACTGGGTAAATTGTCGTGTTTTACTTGGTAACGTCGCAGAACGTACATGGTACAAGTTTGTGTTGACTGCATGGATAATGGAATCTATCTATTATAAATTATATGCTAAGAACCTGGTAATACCATGGAAACAAACGAGGCTTCCTTTTACAGTACAGTTTCAGCTTACTTACTGGGTAAATTGTCGTGTTTTACTTGGTAACGTTGCAGAACGTACTTGGTACAAGTTTGTGTTGACTGCATGGACAATGAAATGTATTATAAATTATATGGTAAGAATTGTATCTGTATTTACCTTCTTATTACCAGTGGTAATTACACAGTAATACACTATAATTTACCGGATAATTCCTCTGTATTTACCTTCTTATTACCAGTGGTAATTACCCAGTAATACACTATGATTTACCATGTATGTACCGGGTAAATACCTAGTAATTAGGGGACTGTAAAAGGAAGGGTTAACAGAACGGTAAATCATTCATTTGATTTCATAGACATCTTCCCAGAATTGACTGCGGAAAGGGGGGAGGACCCATGACAACATCGCTTATGAAGTCAGTAGGATCATCCTAGCATGCGGGGTGTGTTTGTGTGTGCGTGTGCGTGTGTGTAATCTGGACAAAGTACTAACAGACAGGTGATGGTTTAAAAGGGGACAAACAAAAAAAGAACCTCAATATTGTATTACAGCATAACAGCATTTCAGCACCTCGTTTTTTTCGGCAAACAGTGGCGAGCTCAGTTATTCTTAGCAGCCTCGGCATTGTGTTCTATCGAGAATTAATACTGAGGAGATACAGTCCGAACATAAAGTGCAGTAAGTGAATAGCTATATAGCTTAATGCTATGGCTAAATGCTACAGCTAAATGCTACTACTGAATGTTATTGCTTAATGTCATTGCTAAATGCTATAGGCCTATCACCAAACTGTCCAAAAAAAAATTTGGAGAGAAAAAGCGCAATGGTATACCTAAGTGATCTTGCTACATGCTATGCCTAAATTCTCTTGATAAATTGCATTGCTAATCCTGAATACTATGGCTAAATGCTATATATAGTGCATTTGCTAAATGCTATAGATAAAATCCAATGCTAAATGTGCGTTTCAGCCTGTAAGCAAGTGTGCCTCCGACTCACGCTCCACGTTGAGTTTGACCTGCGTGCGGTCGTGCAGCGTCTCGCAGCGGTACGTGCCGCGGTCCGCCAGGCTCAGGTTGCGGACCGTCAGGCGCCGCGTGCATCCATCTTGCGCCAGCGCGTGCCGGGGTCCCGGCTGGATGACCACACCCTGACGCATCCACTGCACCTCACCCGTGTCCAGGCTCACCTCCGTCTCCAGGACAGCCTCGCCAAACTCCTCCCCCATCACGGCCTCCATCCGCCTGGTGAACATCACCTGGGCTTCTGGGCCGGGAGAGAGACAGCATTGAAGGCCTGAGACACCGTGTACTGTGTCTCTGGGAGAGAGACAGCATTAGAGCCCTGAGACACTGTCTCTGGGAGAGAGACAACATTAGAGCCCTAAGTTACTGTGTCTCTGGGAGAGAGACAGCATTAGAGCCCTGAGGCACTGTGACACTGGGCGGGAGAGAGACAACATTGAGGCCCTGAAGCACTAGCATATGCAGCACTGTCACTTTGTCTTTTACAAAAGCGACTTCTGCTATGTTATCCGAAACCAAATATTTTGATTTCTGAAGCTTTTCAAGCGGCCAAATGGCTAAAAAGCATTTGGCTGCTTCATCCATCCATTCATCAGGTAATGGGTTAATCGACTTCACACAACAAATTGTTTCAGTACTAATTCAGCACTAATTCAGCACTGATTCAGCACTAATACAGCACTGATTCAGCCCAAGTTAAATTCTGAACCAAACACAGCGAACGTGGCTCCTCCCCAACCGTCCATCCCCCCGGCCCCCTCACCCTGCACTTTGAGGCTGGACCTGCTCATCACACCCTCTGCCTCCGCCGTGATGCGCGAGTTGTCCAGGATCTGGCACTTCTTGATCACCAGGGTGTGGCAAAGGCCGTTGCTGCTGGCCTGGAAGCGGTCGCCGGCGGCGATGGCCTCGTTGTCCATGAGCCAGACCAGCTGCACGTCCTCAGGGGACACCACGCACTTGAAGGTGGCGTCCTCGCCCTCCAGCACTGTGGTGTTGTGGAGCTCCGTGAGGAACTCCACCACCCGCGGCACTGGGAGGAGGAGGAGGAGAGGGAGGGGGAGGAGGAGTTGGAGGGGGAGGAGGAGTTGGAGGGGGAGGAGGGGGAGGACATGGAGGAGGCGGATCAGAAGGGAGCTGAATGTTATTGGTCGAGTACAAAAAAGTAATGTGTTCCACTAACTATGCAACATTAAACAACCCCCAGGGAGAAGCACTCAACCACATATCTTGGTTTCTGAAAGTGTTCCACGTCTGTTAGAAGATATTAACACCCTGACTTCACCTGGTTCAACGTTCATCCAAACAACCATTAACATCTGGTGGCCCACAACGTCAACTAAATCAAATCATACTAATTAAACGGGAAAGTTGCACACAATGGATTAAAACCCTTCCCCACTACCCTAGTAGGAGCCTCAGTGGGACCCCCCTTCATCCAAGACGGGCAGGGATCAGGGCTCCTCAGCTCTAGGGGAACCCCTCCATCAGACTCTGACCGCTGCTTACTTTCCACGGTGAGCGTAGCGACGGTGCGGTCGTCCAGGGACTCGCAAACGTACTCCCCGGCGTCCTCGGCGGTGAGCCGGTGGATGGTCAGGCTGCGCTCCACCCCGTCGGCCCGCACGGAAAACCGCCGGCCCGGCACCACCTCCACGCCGTTCCTTAGCCACTGGACGTCGGCCTTGGGCCGGCACACCTCGCAGCGCAGGGTGATCATGCCGTCAGCATGCGCCACCGTATCTCGCAGCGGTGTCAGGAACTTGATCCTCATTCCTGGGGAGGAAAAGGGGTCAGGGTCCGTCGGTCAGGGAGTGGGGAGAGACCCGAGGGTCTGGACTGTGTCTATATACAGATATACAGATACTGGCTTTGTGTTTGTGCTTGTTTTACTTTTTTTAGTAAAATCTCTTAAATCGGTTAGGTCTCAAGGTCTCACGTCTTTAGAGGGGGCATATTATGAATACAATGTTTTTCCTGGGATTTGGGGTTTTGTTTTGGGTCTCTGGTGCTCCCACATGAATACAAACGAAAAAAGTCTGAGTGAGATATGCATATCTGAAAGTACCCCGCCTACCCCGTTACCAAACGAGCGAGTCCGTCTCGGCGCCGCGGATTTCCCTTTCGTATACGGTCGTTGCCATCTGAAAGGGTCGATGCCCGACTATGACGTATTGCGTCAAAACACACCGCGTACATCACAGCAGGATGACACAAAGACTGGCTATGATGGCAGACATAAACGGAATGAAAGAACTTATAGAGTCGGCAATTCAAGATATAAATACAAAATATTCGTACAATACAACAACGATTAACGATAATTATGTTCTTGCGTCACTACCAGAAGATTGTTTTTACGAAGTAAAGTCCGTCAGCGGCACAGATCATAAATGGAAAGCCCACGTTGTCACTGAACTAAAAAAGGAACATGTCAACGAATGGATCGCTGCATAATTGGGGCATTTATTTGGCTCTGCCAACCCTGTGTCCCTGTCCTCCCGCTCTTGTTGGGCTTTGTCTTTCCAATCCTATAAATATATATATCAAAAATCAAGGTTTGCCTTTGCATTTGTTGCCTTTTCTACAATACTGAATTTCTCTCTCAAGACACATACATACACCAACATCAATGTACTTAATATCTTACTTGTGAATCTATTATTATTATTATTATTATTACATTACACTTAGCTGACGCTTTTATCCACTTACAACCCTCTGATGTTAAGTCCACCTTAAACATTAGGCCACGGCTGCCTAATGCATGTGACAATAAGCTTATACTTGTGTCCATTTCATTATTTATTAAGAAATTATGGTAGCAGCTAGTGCTTACAGAACCTTGCGTACTTCCGAGGGCAAGTTTTTCCACATTCTCCCAGTCACTTTGGAAACGTGTCCAATGTCTGCTTCATTTCCCCCGTTTCCAAGCTCTTTTATGACATCGGACTGTTAAACATAGCAATGGCAAACGGTGTTACATGGCAACCATTCATATGGAGGGAATATATTTCTTGGCGGAAGAATGATTATCTATGAATAGATCGTTACATTTTTCGTTGCTGTGCCTTTGTTTAATGAAATCTTGCTAGATCAACGTAGTAACCGTTTAAGAAATGCAATAAGCCACTCGAGTCTGTGCTTTGTACTGTATAATAAATCCCCTTAGCTGTTCGATTAGCCTACACAGCACGGCCTCTCGGGGCTTATTGCTTAAATATAATATAATACATACAATAATACATATAATAATACAATATAATGCTAAATTATACCGCAACTGCCTGGAAAAATGTATTCCATCCTGTCGGCTTTTTAATGGATTTTCTTTTTGCACCTGCAGAGTCATTTGCACCGCTATGTTCCGGCATTTTTTCATAATAATAACAGGACCGACCTTGCGTCGTGACGTCAGGAGCGACGTTGAATGGCATCGACCCTTTCAGATGGCAACGACCGTTTACGAAAGGGAAATCTGCCTCGGCGCCCCCTCCTACGTAGGAAGGAGGCACAGTTGAATATTACCTCCCACTTCCCCACTCCCCTCCAATCAGAGCATAGCTAAGATTTTGTGGACCAGCTGACGAGCAGCTCCGGCGGGGGGAACTCGGGGGAAGCCCGGCAGCTCAGCTCCGGGAGTGCAATCCCTTTCTCTGATGGACTGCCGCCGAGCTCCCCCCGCCGGAGGAGGAGACATGGAGGAGAAAGGGATTGTAATCCCGGAGCTGAGCTGCCGGACTGCCGCCAAGCTACCCCCGCCAGCTCCCGGAGTACACCCGCCGGAGCTGCCGGACTGCCGCCAAAGCTTCGGCGGCGGCCGGACGGCTTCGACGGCGGATCCGGTGCGGGGCAGCTCCGGCGCGGGGCAACTCCGGCGCGGGGAGCTCGGCGGCAGTCCGGCAGCTCAGCTTCCGGAGTACAATCCCTTTCTCCTCCATGTCGCGGTTCATGGACTTCAGAGTCAAGGCCAAAGTTCCTTTCCCCCAATTCTTCTCATCCATGGCCGAGATATCCCCCACTACGAGTCTTTACTTGTTGTGAAAGTACCAGAGACGTCAGACGCAGTCTTTATGACTGCGTCTGACGTCTCTCCTTCTCCTCCATGCTGTGGTTCAGTCTGACAGCTCATTGGTCAATGGGCAGCAGATCATTTACATTAAAGCTACAGACACCAGAAACAGCACATTCTGAAGGGACTGAAACAGAGGGGAATAGCGGTAGGCTATTTCCAGCAAACAGCTTCAAAAACGATAGTTATGTTATTATAACTCTAGTTCTATGATTGTAGGCGTAGCCGTCTAGGCTTCGCCTTATGGGCTTGTCCCGTGCGCGCGCTTGCGCGCGCTGAAAATTCAAACTATGCACCTATCAGCGTGGGCACCGCCCACATTTCCCACGGTATCGTGTATATAGCGCGGTGAATACCGTCGCTCATCCTTCACGCTTTTCTTTCAGCATTTGGAGGGTACAGCAGGTGGGAAACTAGACGGCTACGCCTACAATCATAGAACTAGAGTTATAATAACATAACTATCATTCTATTTCATGTAGGCTACGCCGTCTAGGCTTCGCCTTATGGGCTAAGGTGAAGCTGCGAGCGGAGCCCGATCAATGTACTCCTGCTGGACCCCAGTCAAAACGACCTAAGTCACCAGAACACATTAAGACTCAAAAAAGCCAAGGAAGTGTAAAACACAACAGCTTAATGAAAAACTAATTCCTCAATCTCCATCAAGGGAGAAAAAAGTGAGTCTGTAAAGACTCCGGCTCTAATCCGTGCTTCATGGAACCCATGAAAAGGAAAAGAAAAACCAGAGCAACACGGTTTCCATTAGGTCCGCTACTACCGGGGGCGGAGCCACAGAATCCGGCTCTCCAATAAGGGGACTCTCTCGGCCGTTTTTAGAAGAAAAAACGGCGGGAGTGCCACACTGGCAAACAAAGCCACCTGACAATTGGCGAGCCAATAGAAAAACCTCCCTAGCCTGTTTTTCATTTGAAAAAAGGTGGGAGAGTGAGACTGGTAATCAAGTCCAACTCGCCAGCCGGCGAGAGGAAATCCAACCACGCCGCTTTAAAGAACATGTCTATATTCTTAAGCCATAAAAGGGGTCCCGGACTCTAGCACAGAGTTGCAGAGGGAGCCCCTGGACATGTCATGTACAAACGGACAAAGGGGCCGGGGGAAGACCAAGACGCAGATGTCTTCCACCGAAACGCCCTTGAGTAGAGCCGTTGAAGCGGCCACGCTCCGTGTGGAGTGAGCTTTAACGCCCAACGGTGGCGCCAAGACCTGCCGAGAGTAGGCTAAGCAAACACCCTCACATACCCAGCGAGAAAACCGCTGCTTAGAAAGAGCGCGGCCCCTGCTAGCGTCGCTATAACACACAAACAACTGTTGTGTGGAGCGGAACGCGGCCGAGCGATTCACGTACATAGCCAACGCCCGAACCGGGCATAGGAGATGCAACTCCGCCTCCGCCTCCTCAGAATGAGGCGGGGGGTGAAAAGCCTTAAGCACAATATCCCTCGACCGAAAATAACTATTAATGTTCTTCGGGAGGAACGCAGGATTAGGTCTGAGCAACGCAAAGGAGCTGTCCTCGTTTAGCAACAAGCAACTCGGGCTGACAGACAGAGCGGTTAGCTCACCGGCCCGCTTGGCAGAAACCAAGGCCAACAAGAGTGCCGTCTTAAATGACAAGGCATCTAAGGGGGCCTGAGAAAGAGGCTCGAAAGGATCCCTGGACAATCCGCGCAACACGGTGGGGGGATCCCAGCGTGGTGTAAGCACGCGTGAAAACAGGCCTAACCCGTCTAGCCCCACGCAAGAATCTCTTGACCAGTGGATGGCTGAAGATCGGTCCACCATCACAGCCTGCATGGCCAGCCGAAACGGCTGCCGCATAGACCTTGATAGTGGAGAAGGCCAAACCTTTTTTCAATAAGTTTTGCAGAAACGAAAGCACGCTTCCCACCTCGCATTGAGATGGGACAGCGTGGTTCCTCTCACACCAATTAGAGAAAGGCGCACCACTTCGCCGCATAGAGGGAAGAAGTAGAAGGCGCACGAGCACTCTGAATAGTGTTGATAACCGTCTCAGGCAAACCTTTGCCCTGCAGAATCAACCTCTCAGGAGCCAAACCAACAGCCGTCCCGAGACATCGGGCGGGTGGTGCACCGTCCCGTGGGCCTGTGAGAGCGCATCCGCCTGAACGGTACTGGCCACGGCGCTGACCGCGAGAGCGCGGCCAGCTCTGGAAATCACAGAGCTGAACGGTTCTCAAGGGCCACTAATATCAGGGACAGACTCTCCTGTCTGACCCGTTCCAGAAGAGGAAGGATCAGCTGGAGCGGGGGAAACGCATACAAGAGAGCCCGCGGCCAAGGTGTGTGTGCCAACGCATCTACCCCCAACGGGGGAAGATCCCGAGGGCTGAGGGAGAACCACCACCTGCAGTGCGTGTTCTCCCTGGACGCGAAGAGGTCCACCTGTGCTGTCCCGAACTTCTGCCAGATCAGTCTGACAATGTCGGGATGTAACCGCCACTCGTCTCGGCGGGGACCGCCTCGAGACATGAGGTCCGCCCCAAAGTTCTGAGCGCCCGCGATATGCAGGGCTCTCAGACTGAGGAGATACTGATGAGCCCAAAGCCAGAGCTCGACCGCCTTTCGGTGGAGAGCAGGGGAGCGGCCGCGCACCAGGTGAAAGAAATGCAACAGCATTTTCCTCACAGCGTCGAGCTCCAACACATTTAAGTGTGCTGTAGGGGGCGTGCGCCACTCGTCCCCGACCGAGTAAGAGAGGCACGTTCCTCCCCAACCCGTCAATGAGGCGTCCGTGAAGACCACTACGTAGGACGCCACCCTGCCCAGGGGAACACCCCTGAGAAGGGCGGAGGGTCTTTTCCAATATTCCAGGTCTGGCGACACCGAACGGGAAACGAGGAGCACCCTGAGCTTGTGTCGCCTGGAGTCTAACCGTTGGCGAGCAAACCACCGCTGGAGTCTGCGCATAAAAAGCAGACCCAGGGGGACCACGGGGTGGGCAGCTGCCATCAGCCCTAACAGGCGCATGGTGGACAGTGCGGTCACGTCTCTGCGAACGCGAAAACGAGAGAGCGTCGACACGACAGGATGGCGTCTCGCCGAGGAGGCGAAAGCATCGCAGTCATGGTGGCTGAGTCTAGGCAAAGCCCCAAGTAGACTGTCTGCCGGCTGGGGAGCGGGGAGCTCTTCTCCCAGTTGATGGCAAAACCCAGTGTAGGAGCCATGAAGGTGTTTATTAATGGAAATATATAATTTCGTAGTTTATATTTGGGTTATTTTGGTTGTTATATTTCGTAACTTTTGTTGTTTATTTTGATATCACAGTAATTGGTTTACGATCATATGGGCGGTAACATCTAGTTAATATAATCACAGGCACGCTGGTGCGGGCGGAAGTAACTAGGAAAGAGAGGGTGAGTTACTGGGAGGTCGTATTTTTTGTTGACCGCTGTTTTTGCTTAGATCGCTGCGATCGATATTCTTCATACTTTGAACACGTTATGATAAGTTGTCATACTTTTTTCAATAAAAAAACGGTAAACGGAATCTCGGATCTCAGTGGATATTTTGTTTAGTACAGCGCGTCGGACAATCAGCTTACACCCTACACTCAGCCTCTCAGCGACTGCTTCGTTTGGATAGTACTAGTCGCTACATTTTGTCAACAAAAAACGGCATTAGGAAAGCAACTCCGGACGGATCAAGGATCAAAGGGAAAAAGGATCATCGGAGATAAAAGAAGGAGGGAGACACTGACTTTGAATCATTAGGCTACAACCTCGGGAGACGCACTCAAGAGCCATGAGGTAGGCTTGCTGGTGTGCGCATTACGCTGTGTACTAATTGGAAGGAATGCGGATTGCATAACCGTATGCTGATGCTCGTCCATTGGGGACATTTTGGTGAATGAACACCGGTTTGTGAGAGTTGGTCATACCGATCGCGTCAATGATTGTGTGGATCCGTCAGATGACGAATCTCCCCCTGTCTCTTTGAAATTGCCCCTGCTCTGCTCATGTGCGAGACGTTTTTTTGAATCTGTTGACGTGTCTGGATGCACAAATGTATTAAAGGAACTGGAAAGAAGAAAATGAGTCAAAAGAGTGTTGTTGCTTCAAGTTCTGAAATGGAGAGTGGGAAAAGGCATTCTAAGCTCACTGCAAAGGCTTTGTACAGCAAAATTGAAAAGCTTCAAAGTGAAAGGAAAATAAGTGTGAATAAAATTAAAAGGTTCATACCACAAATTAAATCATTCATGAAGAAAAAGGAAAATGTTTCACTGGTACAATCTCTTTTGGAGAGTTTAACTGAACAGTGTGGAAATGCCACCAAGTCACATAACATGCTGATTCCTTTACTCCCTGAGGAGGAACAGAGGAAACATAATGAATGGTTTTCTAGTATTATGGGCTACAGCAACACATTTCAAAGAGACGTTGAGCAGTGGTTGAATGAACCAGAGAAACTACTTGTGTTACATGATCAAGATTCTGGTGAAATTAATGAACAGGTATTTCTTCCAGCACCTGAAGAAACACAGGTACAGGCTGCTTCCATAATTAATACAGATGATCTGCAAGACAACGTAAAACCAAATGACAGTGTGTCAAATGTGGGAAGCAGAGCGTCTAAATCACAAAACTCTGCTACAGGAAGAGAGTCTGTTGCTTCCAGTATTGCTTCTGCACGTCTCAGAGCAGAGGCTGACTTGGCAGCTTTAAGGATGAGACAAAAATTATTAAAAGACAAACATGAACTGGAAGAGGAGGAGGAGCGGATACGTAAAAAGAAGGAGCAACTTAAATTTGATGAGGAAATTGCAGCAAACATGGCTAGACTGAATGTGCTCAAGTCTCGGAGCATCTTAAGTGGGAAAACCTCTGTGTCAAAGCGCTCAGATGGAATGAACTCCTATCTGGAAAAAGGACAAGGAAAAACACAGACCCTCAGTGCGAAAGCAAAGTCATTTGCACCACAAAGCTCACAACATGAATACAACTATATTCATCTGGATGCAGGATCAAGACCTAAGGAGAAAAATCCATCTCAGTTAATTCATTCATATGAATCCAACCTATATGCAGTGAATCACAGTACTCAAGAAGGGATGCCAATGCAAGATGGAAATGCCTTAAATGTAAATATTGGTCCAAATGAAGATCAAAGCAATATGTTTGGCATTATGAGCAAACAAAATGAAATAACATCACTGTTGGTACAGCAGCAATGCCTTTCATCTTTGCCTAAGAGGGAGATACCAATTTTTGATGGTGATCCATTAAAATATCATGCATTTGTGAAGGCCTTCGAGAACGGTGTAGAGAGGAACACTGCAAATCACAGTGACAGACTGTATTTCTTGGAACAGCACACAAGGGGTCACTCCAAAGAACTGATCGGAAGCTGCCAGCATATGGAGCCTGAGAGAGGATATGCTAAGGCAAAAGCGTTATTAAAGGAGCAGTTTGGAAATGAGCAAAGGATTTCATACGCATATATGGAAAAAGCTCTTTCATGGCCGTCAATCAAGAATGAGGATGTAAAGGCTCTTCGAGATTACAGCCTTTTTCTCAGAGGTTGCTGTAACGTCATGGAAGAGGTGCAATATCTGCATGAATTGAACATCCCGGCTAACATGCTAACCATCATAAAAAAATTGCCATACAAATTCCGGGACAAGTGGCATTCTGCAGCCTGTGAACTACAGGAAAGGCACAGTCGGAGAGCTACACTCATTGACATCACAAACTTCATAGAGAGACAAGTACGGATTCTAACAGACCCAGTGTTTGGAAACATACAGGACGCACCATCACTGATGACTAATAGAGGAGTGAACAAGGCTAATCCACAAACTCGTTCTGCAATTAAGGGAACCAGCTTTGCCACCACTGTAGCCCCTACGATAAACAGAACTCAGCCTGGAACTAAAGGAAAAGAGCATATCGAGTCTGCTAGGAGGACATGCATCTGTTGTGGAGAAGGACATGCTTTGAATGCGTGTCCACAGTTGGGGAAGAAGACACACAAAGAGAAGATAGGCTTCTTAAGAGAGAAGAGTGTCTGTTTTGGCTGTTTGTGTATTGGACACATCAGCAAAGTTTGCAGAAAACGGATTACCTGTACAAAGTGTGGTCTCAAACATCCAACTGTTCTTCACATTCCTCAAAAAGAAAAGGACAAAGACTCAGACCAAGCTGAGAGGAAATCAGAGGTGTCCGTCGACAGCGCTCTGATGTCAAGTGGGCTTACAGGGGCTGGTGATCACGACTGCAAACTTCCTATAGTTCCAGTGCAAGTTAAGTCCAAGAAGGGCAGTAAGATTGTCACTACCTATGCTTTTTTGGACCCAGGAAGTACTGCAGTATTCTGTACAGAAGCTTTAAGAGAAAAACTCAATATTGCAGGAAAGAAAGTCCACATTCTCCTACGGACGATGGGCCAAGAGAAAGTGGTGAGCAGCCACATGGTGCCAGGACTGGAAGTGGCTGGCTTGACTGGGGAGCATTTCTGTGAGCTGCCCAAGGCTTACACTCAAGCACACATGCCTGTTCACAAGGGAAACATTCCAAAACAGAGTGATATTCAGAAATGGCCTTATTTGAAGCATGTTCATTTGCCTGAGATTGATGCAGGGATTGAGCTGTTGATTGGGACAAATGTCGCTAAAGTCTTGGAACCCTTGCAAGTGATTCGCAGTGTTGGAGATGGACCCTATGCAATCAGGACAATGCTGGGCTGGACGGTGAATGGGCCGCTGAGAGAAGCCAATGATGATGCAGTGGACGGTGAGCAGCCAGAGTTAACAGTGAACAGAGTGTCAGTTGTGACTTTGGACGAACTTTGGCAGCAGCAGTTTAAGACAGACTTCCCTGAATGCAGCTTGGAGGAAGGGCCAGGCATGTCAAGAGAAGAACAAAAGTTCATGAAGCTGGTTGCAAATTCAGCAAAGCAGGTCAGTGGTCATTATCAGATCAACCTGCCATTGAGGAATAAGGACGTTGGTATGCCAAATAATAGGAAAATCATTGAGCAGCGTGCCTTACACCTGAAGAAGAGGCTTCAGAAGGATTCCTCATTTCATGCTGACTACAAGGCCTTCATGAATGATCTTGTTGTCAAAGGCTATGCTGAAAGGGTGCCTGAAGAGGATTTGGAACGTAGTGATGGCAGGGTTTGGTACATCCCGCACCAAGGTGTTTACCATCCTACAAAGAAGAAGATCAGGGTTGTTTTTGACTGTGGAGCAAGTTTCCAAGGAACATCACTTAATGCTCAACTCTTACAGGGCCCAGATCTTACAAGTTCGCTGATTGGAGTGATGAGCAGGTTCAGGAAAGAACCAGTGGTTATCATGGCGGACGTCGAAGCAATGTTTCACCAGGTCCGGGTACCACCAGAGGACGCTGACTTATTGAGGTTCCTCTGGTGGCCTGCTGGAGATTTAAGTCAAGATCATGTGGACTTCAGGATGCTGGTGCATCTCTTTGGGGCAACGTCCTCTCCCAGCTGCGCCAATTTTGCCCTCAGGAAATGTGCAGAGGACAACAAAGGACAGTTCAGCCAGGAAGCAATGGATAAGGTCCTACATAGCTTTTATGTAGATGATTGCCTAGTGTCTGTGGCTTCAGAGGAGAAAGCTGTGTCTCTTTATCATGAGCTCATCGCGATCTGTGCTAAAGGTGGTTTCCGACTCACAAAGTGGATAAGCAACAGGCGTGATGTTCTAACTGCAATACCTGAAGAGCACAGAGCTAAAGACATGAAAATGTTGAACATGGACCAGGATTTGCCACCTGTGGAGAGAGTGCTTGGTGTGGAGTGGTGCATTCAGTCTGATACTTTTAAGTTCAAGATTGTTGTTAAGGACAGACCACTCACTAGGAGAGGAATCCTCTCTACAGTTAGCTCCATCTATGATCCTCTTGGTATCGTGAGTCCTGTCGTCTTGTCCGCAAAGAAGATCTTAAGGGATCTGTGTAGGAGAGCACTTGGCTGGGATGATGTCATACCCCAGACCGTGGCTCAGGAGTGGACAAGTTGGCTGGATGAACTTTTCCATTTGGAGATATGCAACATCATGAGGTGTCTGAAACCATTGGACTTTGGTGAAGTGACTACGGCACAATTACATCATTTCTGTGATGCAAGCGAGGATGGCTATGGAGCAGTGACTTACCTGCTGTCACGAAATGCACACTCACAGGTGCACAGTGCTTTTGTCATGGGAAAGGCAAGGGCGGCAACATTGAAACCTGCTACCATCCCCCGAATGGAGCTCATCGCTGCCACCATGGCCAGTCGCATTGATATCTTGTGGAAGAAAGAGCTGCACATGCATCTTCAAGACTCTGTGTTTTGGACCGACAGTACTTCGGTGCTGAAATATATCAGGAATGAGACATCCAGGTTCAGAGTCTTTGTTGCCAACAGAGTCACAGAAATTCGCAAGGCTTCACAACCCTCTCAGTGGAGGTATGTTGGAACGGCAAGTAATCCAGCCGATGTCGCCTCCAGGGGTGTTAAAGGCGATGCATTTCTCAAGGATGCAACATGGGTGTCAGGGCCTCGTTTTCTCCTTCAACCTGAGAATGAGTGGCCTGTCAACCCTGAGAATGTTCATCGACTCCCAGCAGATGACCCTGAGGTCAAGAAGGAAGCCACAGTGAATACTGTACAGGCCAGTGAGGAGGCTGATGCAGTAACTCGCATGATCCACCACTTCAGCTCTTGGATCCATCTGAGAAAGTCTGTAGCTTGGATCTTGAGATTTAAAACTTGGCTCTTATCTCTCTACCAGAAGAGGAGACAATTGAATATGGCTCTTGCACAATCTGCGTTGGATATGGAACAACAACGACGTTCATTGGAGAGGGATATGGAAACATTCAAGAGAAAGATGCTTTCAAGTTGTTTATCAGGGGAGGCTGTTAGGGATGACAATACCTAGACCTCGAGCTTAACTTTGACACTTGACTGATAGTGACTGTGGCGAACACAGATCACAGGGCTATGTGCTGGTAACCTCTGGCCCTACTGACTGACCTTTTCACAGGATCATGAGGACGGAACAAGACAAGGAATGTAATCTCATTATGTGGACTGTTTAGTTTTAATTATTTCATGACTCGTATTGTGTATAATTATTGGGTGATAGCTTAATAATTAGGGGCTGGTGTGTAGGAGCCATGAAGGTGTTTATTAATGGAAATAGATAATTTCGTAGTTTATATTTGGGTTATTTTGGTTGTTATATTTCGTAACTTTTGTTGTTTATTTTGATATCACAGTAATTGGTTTACAATCATATGGGCGGTAACATCTAGTTAATATAATCACAGGCACGCTGGTGCGGGCGGAAGTAACTAGGAAAGAGAGGGTGAGTTACTGGGAGGTCGTATTTTTTGTTGACCGCTGTTTTTGCTTAGATCGCTGTGATCGATATTCTTCATACTTTGAACACGTTATGATAAGTTGTCATACTTTTTTCAATAAAAAACCGGTAAACGGAATCTCGGATCTCAGTGGATATTTTGTTTAGTACAGCGCGTCGGACAATCAGCTTACACCCTACACTCAGCCTCTCAGCGACTGCTTCGTTTGGATACTAGTCGCTACACCCGGGAAGGCGAGATGGTTTATTATCACCAACATGGTGTCCCTTCTCGCGGTCTCTTCTGAGTTGCTCAGAATAAGCAGGTCATCTAGGTAGAAGAGAATCCTCTTTTCCTGACGCCTGAGCGGTTCCAACGCCGTCTCCACACACTTCGAGAAGGTGCGCGGAGCCAGGGAATAGCCGAACGGCAGACACTGGTACTCGTATGCCATCCCATAAAGGCAAAGCGGAGAAACTTCCTGTGCGCCTGCCGAACAGGGACGTGGAAGTAATCATCCTTGAGATCCAGGGATGTGAACCCTCTCTCACACACCGGAACAATCCGACAGTGAGCATTCTGAACTTCCTCTTTGCAACGGATCTGTTGAACACGCAAAGATCCAGAATAGGTATCTTCTCCCCTGGCTTCTTGGAAACCAGGAAGTAGCGGGAATAAAACCCTAGGTGAGACTCGTGGGGGGAAAGACAGTGATGGCCCCCTTTACCAAGAGACGTGTCACCTCTGCTGCCAGAGCCCTGCTCGCAGCCGGGTCCCGTAGCGTGGTCTCCACCAACCCCATAAAGGGTGGGGGACGACGCTTGAACTGTATGGGATGGCCCCATCTCAACGTGGTGTCCAACCACGATGGCAGAACGCACCGCTCTTGCCAACACGCATAGCGGTCGGAGAGAGGGCGAGCCGACAGCTGAGGAAGACCGTCCAGGAATAACCCATATTCCTCTGCCCCTACTGCCTCCACACTGCGTGTGAGCTTCCCATGAACGGGAGGAGGCTCAGCGAGCGTAGGAGACGTACCAGATCCAGCCGCTGTAAAAACAATTCTCACGGAATGACTGCTGGTGCGCGAGCACCTCGGAGAACCGGGGACCAAATAGGCCATCAGGCGCTAGTGGACCCTGGACGAGGCTGGCCCGCTCTCGTTCCTGCACCGCAGTGTGGGAGAGCCATATGACCCTTTGAATCATGGTAGCCCACGCCATATGCCGGCCGGCCGAAACGGCTAACGGCTGGCATAGCTGGAGGATGGCGCTGGAAAAAACGGGAAACCGCCAGCCATCTCGCGGCTTCCTCCGGGCCGTAGGCCTCCCTGTCAGCCAACAAGGGGACCATGGGAGAGGAGAGCAGGGCGATGTTGTTGACCGCCGCCGCGGATCGTCGGCCTAACGTCCGTTAGGCCGACAATCTGCTTCTGGAGGCGGTCGGGGGGCAGCGGCTTTTCGTTAGGGCGCCATCCGGCGCCCGGACAGAGAAGCGCTGCCAGTGGAGGCTCCAGGCGAGGGATCCCCCTTGCTTACCGGAGACTTCAGGGTAGAAGGGTCCCCACCTGCAGCAGTGCTGCACAGGCGGGAACAAGGGGTAACCCGCCGGGAAGCAGATCGGGGTGCGAAAGCACTCGCCCTGCATATCGTCAGATACGGGGGCGAGAGGCGGGGCCGGCATGGGAAACCCTTGATGGCCGCCGCCTCACCCATGATCTCCCCGCGACGGTGGCGGTTGTAACCCGAGAGCGGGAAAAACCGGACGCCGAGTCGCCGTCCATGGAGGCGTCGTCGTCGGCGTCGATGATGCCATCACGTCAGGTCCACCGCAGGGGAAAAGAAGAGATGCCTGGAGAGGATCCCCTCTTCAGGCAGCTCCCGGCAGGCGACACAGGAGACGGGGGCCGCCATAGCAGCCTCGGCGTGGTCGGTGCCGAGGCACACAGAGCACGCCAAGTGCCCGTCACCCGGTGCCAGGGAGGCGGGACAGGAGGCGCATAGGAGTCCTGAAAAGGACCTAGCTCCAGGAGCGCTCTCAGGTGGCCCTGAAAAGGGGCCGTTTGTCCGCGGCCTCGCCCGAGCCGCTGCCACCGGCTCGGGAGATCCGTGTTTAAGTCTTCATTTTCTTCTTAATAGTAGTTCTCAATTTCTCGCTGATAAGCACAAGTGCTGAAAGAAAAGGGAGGATGAGCGACGGTATTCACCGCGCTATATACACGATACCGTGGGAAATGTGGGCGGTGCCCACGCTGATAGGTGCATAGTTTGAATTTTCGAAATGAAAATAGAACATGTTTTCTGGAACTCAAATACTATGTTTGCTTGTTGGGAAAACACCATAATATGTCTCTTTTAACCATTGCAATGTGTTGTTGAATTACTTTTTTTATTTGGGCCAATAGTGACACATTTTTGATGCCTCAAAAATGTGTCCAACATTTATGTCCTATTCAAAGGAGCAGAGAGGGAGATCAATGAAATAAGCAGACGGTTCATTTTTCTTAGTCCTATACTGACCCTGACCTAAATAATCAAAACAAACACCAGGGCAAACATTGGCATGTCATTATGAGACATATACTGGCCTCCGACATTGACCATCAGTGTGCTGCCTTCCGTAAGAAATGTATTCTTTCCTTAGTTTGTTAAATACTGCCACCCTGTGGTCAAATTGTGATATTGACGACGCTATAAACAACCGCGAACCTACTTCCGGTTCTCTTCCTGATTCACTCGACAAAGAAAGACCACGCCGTACTATCACTCCCGCAAACTATCAAATACGGAAAAAACTATGGAAATGATTTGTCTGTAAGTTAATATCAGATCACTTCATACGAGTTTGTGTTCAGATTTTATGTTAAGATTCTGATCGAGTTAAAGTGTAAAATGTAATCTGTATCTGTTAGCAATACTAGCTCTCGGATTCCCGTGTGTTAGTAATGATGCAAGACATCAAAACGTATATATGCTTTTATTTCTGTATTTGTTACAGTTCTACAAAAACAAAGTTATGAAGAAACTAACATCCGATAAAGAAACAAGAAAAGCAAGCCTTGTGTACCGGATTCCAATTCTTTGTAAATACTGTTAACTAGCTGTCTAGTTTTAACTGGAACACATTACGAGGGCAGCATAATCATGAATGATCAAAACCATAACAGAGAAAGGTTCCACCAATGCTAGTAAATACTGAGCAGTCTCAGATTGACCCTGACCGTAGCTATTAGGGATGGGCGTGAGGAATCGATTACTCGAGTACTCATTACAAATGAACTCGGTTGGTGGACACAAACTCAAGTTAGTTTTCTGAAACAAATGTATCAATTTTCTGTTTGGCGCTGTCACGCCAAATTTGTACCGGGTGCCAAATTTGTACCGGGCACGTCATCCATACGTAATCCATTCCAAACCTGCCTGGCAACAGATGATCGCGTCGGCAACGGACGATCGCGTCGAACGACGTGAAAGGTTCGCGAACATTCGCGAACCTTCAAGCTCGTTCATTCGCACTTGTTCATTGACCGTGACAAGACAGATAACACTTACACTTAGAAATTACATTTATTAGCGTTGCTAACTTTATATTTGTATTGTATTCAATTGTTTAATCGTATTTAGCTAGTAAACTGAGTGTTTAACGTGTAGTAAACTGCGTGTTTAATTTGATTAAACAATTAAATACAATACAAATATAAAGTAAAAACAAGTGTTATCTAGCGCAACATGAGCGCAAATGTTTTTTGATACCTGCCCGGCAACGGACAACCCTTACGTAATCAGTTGTCCGTTGCCTGGCAACGGACAACTGATGACGTGCCCGGTACAAATTTGGCACCCGGTACAAATTTGGCGTGACAGCGCCACTGGCGCGTGCCGTGCGCACAACGAATAATTTTAATTCAACTAGTTGAAAGATGGTGGTTAGAACAAAAAAAAATTCTGAAATAGGAGATCATAAGGTTGAATGTAAATAATGTCAAGCCAAATTGAGCTATCAAAGTACAACAAGACAGCGGTGCTGGAGACTCGTAGCTCGGATGAGAGACACACAGTAGAGAACATCGCTGCTCATCTCCGAGCTGTCACTGAGGAGTGGGGAGTTCACGATAAAGTCGGAGCATGTGTGCATGAGAATGCACGCAACATGGTCCTGGCAAACCAGCAGCTGCTCCAGTGGGAATCAGTTCCCTGTTTCGCCCATACGCTACAGTTAGCAATTAATGATGGTGTCACACTAAATTTGTACTGGCTGCCAAATTTGTACCGGGCGCGTCATCCATACGTAATCCACTCCAAATCTGCCTGGCAACAGATGATCGCTTCGTCCGTTGCCTGGCAACGGACGATCGCGTCGAATGAGTGAAAGGTTCACGAACATTCGCGAACCTTCTATCTAGTGATCCGTTATCTGTATTGTGCTATTTCGTCCTTGACCCGCTTTAAACACTCAGTTTACTAGCTAAATTTGATCAAACAATTAAATACAATACAAATATAAAGTATAAACAAGTGTTATCTAGCGATCCGTTAACTGTATTATGTTATTTCGTCTTTGGCAACATGAGCGCAAATGTTTTTTGAAACCTGCCCGGCAACGGACGACGCGATCATCTGCTGACAGGCAGGTTTGGAATGGATTACGTATGGATGACGCGGCCGGTACAAATTTGGCAGCCGGTACAAATTTAGTGTGACAATGGCTTTAAAAATGTGAACATCAACCGTGTGGTCGCAGCGTGCCGCAAGTTGATTTCTCACTTCCACCACAGCACAGTGGCATCTAATGCTTTAAAAATAAAGCAAGCGCTACAAAACCTCAAAACACACAAATTGATCCAATACTGCCGGACACGCTGGAACTCAATATTTGAAATGATGGAGCGACTGCACGAGCAGAGATGGGCTGTGACCATTTTCTTCAAGCGGCCTTACACGGGTTCGGAGGGAGCCGGCGACGGTTCTCTTGAAGTCCACTACAAGCTTAGATTCCCCTTCCATTGGCTCAAGATGCTTTTCAAGCAGCGCTTTCGGACAGGACGGTGACGAAGCTGGCCGATGCGAGGACCCTTGAGCTGGCGGACGAAATGTGGAAGAGCATTGAAGAGATCTTGCCATCACTGAAGTCCCTCAAATGTGCGACCGCAGCTCTCTGCACTGTGTCTCTGTCCATGGTGCTCCCAGTCGCGAAGAGCCTGCTTGAAAAGCATCTTGAGCCAATGGAAGGGGAATCTAAGCTTGTAGTGGACTTCAAGAGAACCGTCGTCGGCTCCCTCCGAACCCGTGTAAGGCCGCTTGAAGAAAATATCAGGCAAGGTAATTAATTAAGCCGCTGGCTATTTATTATTATTGCTTTGCTCTTTAAAAAGTTTTTTTTTTTGCCACTAAAACAAATTTACATTTATTAATAGTGTGTGTGTGTATGTGCGCGCGCGCAGCAATCCTTGCTTCTGCGCTTGACCCGAGACACAAACACCTTCGGTTTTTGGATCCAGCACTTTGCCTCCGCACCCAAGAGAAGCTTTCGGAACTGCATGACGGGGTTACATTGCAAGGCCCAGATGACATGGGGGAAAGCAGTGAAGCACGAGCCTGCAGCGTCGAAAGCACTTCACAGGCACCTGACACCCTCTTCGGGGAGGACTACTTCGTAAATACTAGCGATGTCAACGAGCTAGAAGCGTATTTCAATGAGCCATGCATCCGTCCACATCAAAACCCCATGGAGTGGTGGAAGTCCAACGGGGATCGGTACAAAAAACTGAGCGTTCTGGCAAAGCAGCACCTGGTTATCCCCGCCACCTCCGTGCCAGCGGAGCGAGTGTTCTCCGCCGCGGGACTGATAGTTAACAGAATGCGATCTCGTCTGTCTCCAGAGCACGTCGATATGCTGGTTTTTCTCACAAAGAATTGATTTCGGTTTTCGCATAATGTTTCGGTTTTTTTTAAACCGTTACAGGCCTTTGTTCGACGATTGTTACTGGCCTTTTTTCGACGCATATTTATTTGTTATTGTTAAGGATGTGTTTACTTTTGAACGTTAATAAGTAATGTAATAATTAATAATAGGTTATATTAATAAATAATGAATAGACTCTGCCCAGATAGCAGAAGATGTTATTTCAACGTGGAATTTTGATTGAAATGGTTGATTTATGGTGATGGTTGAAAATGTGATGGTGAATCAACCACTGAAGAATTGAAAGTTGAAAAAATGTCATTGAATCAACATTGTATTATGGTGGGATTTAATGGTTGAATTGCAAACATTAGATCAATGTTTAATCAATGTTGTCAAACCGATTAGGCGGGACGCAGGAGGAGTGGCGGGAACTGCTAGGTGAGACCATTAAGATGAGGGGTTTCATATATTTTTAATTATTATATCTTTATTATTATATATTTTTCATTAAACATAATGCTGTGGACAATTGATTGTGATGTTTCTTTTAACATTTATTTTAGGTTATGTGTGTAACCTTTAAGAGAACAAATAAAAATAAGAAACCAAAAACATATCTCGCCACTTGTTTGGAACAGTCCATATCAGTTTCTAGCTGCTACCGTTACCGTTACGTTACAGAAGAACTCCAGTGCCATTTTGAGTGAATGCTTTCCTCATACCAACTCCTGCTCGAGGTAAGTTTTAACAGAATTATTTAAAACAAAACAAAAAAACATGCTGTTTGTTTGGGCACTTTGTCGTCAAATGGAAACGTTAACACTCAGTAAGGGAATGACCATGATTGGTTTATGTGAATATAGCTAGTTAGCAGCTAACGCTAGCTACTATTTAAACAGTTGCTGTAGTGACAACAAGTCAACGATATTGTTGCAAAAGTGCCAGCAGAGTGTGAAACTCGCGAGGAGGGGAACATTCCGTATCGTTTCAAAATTCAAATCCCGCCGGCGGGCAAGTTTTTGTTGCACCAGCCCTTCCCCCAACATGCTTGGTCAATTTTCGGCAACATACAGTTGAGTGTTATAGTCATGTCATACACCGTTTGAAAGCTTAGAATCTCCGGAATGTCATCCAATGTCAACCATACGGTGGAATAAATATGTTTAGCGAATATAGATCAAAGATATCCTAGTGTCTTAGGTCAAAATAGCACCCCTCAACCTCCTCCTCCCTTGGTGCATTCTAACTTTATCGTCGTTGTGGATATCCTTAGCAATGCGTTGATACTTCATGTTGGGTCTTGAAAGTTCATAAGAGTCCGCCGAAATCGAATATCAATATTATTTTAGTCTAATTACATTGTGTATATGCACAAGCCATCTTATACAAAGCAGCCGAAAAATAGAAAACCGAAACGCTGCAATGTTTTTTTGTAGAAAACTGCGATTCAGGGTTTGAATTCTGCTATTGTCGTCTGATTCATGGAATCCTGTGTTCGCCAGGGTCTCACGGTGACATAGAGCCCTCACACATGTCTGTAAGACCAATACTTCCTTGTTTACAAGCATTACAAGCCAATGAGGCGATCACTATCAAAACGGGGCATGTATACTTTGATTGACAGCTACACCAGCAGACTGCAAGGGTCGGGGACGGGCTCACGTGTGGTGGAGAAAACAAATGCGCAAGGGGTGTGCGTAAACTAGCAGGCTCTTCCCCAGAGTGCCAGCGTGAAGCAAGTGGTTGAATTGCGCGCTCGTGTGTGGTTTAGTTATCTAAACCAGTTATCTATTATTGTTTATTATAATTAATAAGGAGGTCACAGCAGCATTATTTTATCTTGACTTTGGCTTGATATAAAATGGACTGATTTTCTTTACTGTTTATTTTTATTCAGGCAAAATCCACTGTATATGGACTCGGACTCTGATGAGCCATCAAGTGAACCGAAGAAACCACGTCTTTCACGCCCCCCTGATGTGAGAGTTCCAGCAGCATGGTCCTCACAACTGGCAAGAAATGGTAAGTCACATGAATTGTATGCCCCTTTTGCAGATATGTTTGCAGGTGCCAGTGCAGCAAAACAAACAGCACGTGAGCAATTTCACCATGGTAAGCTCTCAAATAATGGTCAGTAGTCGCATAAGCCTCTGTATGTCTTTTGTAAAATAATTTCATTCACTGACTTTTACATTTCTTATTATGTGATTCAGAAACGATGGCAGCATCCGCCACTGCGCTGGGCCGTACCACCAGCTGCAGGTCCCACAGAGAGAGGGTATGATGCCATACTTCCAGCAACACTTTTAGTACAGCCGTGGACACAGAACTCCACAATGAAACTGACACATTAGCATGACATAAAATTCATTTTTTTTGTTATGACCTCCCCCTCTCAAAGTTTTTTTGATGCTTCCAAATATATCAATTAATATCTTTGTTTTTGCAGGTACCAGTATATCACCATATGGTTCCGTGCACAACCCATTTCGTGCCCCACAATATGCACAAAACGGTAATGGTTATTTGGTCTTGTTGTAATACCACCGGAAAGGATTTCTGTGTAGGTCTTTATAGTACAGAAATGCATTTAATTAACATACTGTAAATTACTTGTATTTATAGATGTGACCATGCAAGGTGACAACGGGCAGCTTTTGAAAGGCAAGTCTATTAGAAAATGTTGTGCTATGTAACCACAGAAGTTTTTTGCACGTTTTTATCTCATGACAATTTGTTTGACAATTTGTTTTTGCCCTCCAAAAGATGACAAAAATGCTTGCCGAAGTGCTGGTGGTTGTCAATGAACTGTCAAGGGATGTGCAGTTCATCAAGGGTGAATTGGCAGAGGCTAGAATGACCCCATCTTGTGGACCAGGGCCAGCCACAAGCCAAGAGATGTTCCCCATCCAGCTGCCGATCACCAACGAAGAAGACTTCAATGAGGCCGAAACGTTGTTGGGAACTGAGCCAGTCCGACAAAAGATGGTAATTTGTTTGATAAACTGAGCTGCATAATGAGACATTCTGCATATTAGGCGGGGCCTTACCGGGCTTTACTGGGCCTTACCGCGCACCCCACCTCCCCCCCCTTAATCCAACAAAAACAACTTTTTTTGAAAGGTCTGACCATGCTGAACATTGATCAGAATGGTAAGTAAGGGATAATGTAAAGAACGCCAGTCATTATCGGGATTTGCCTTGTGAATCAAGTAGAAAGACTTTACATTTTGGTCTCTACTATTTAGGGAAAGCCAATATACCTTTCATACCATACATTTTCTGAAAGCTTGTGTCCTCTAGAAGTAATTAAACATGCAAAGACAGATGTCACACCTGCGGCAACGGTTTTGACCAACGGCCTGGCCTGCAAGTTCAATTGGGCAGGAAAAACCTGCACACACACCTGAAGGGATGCAAAGCAGCCCTTCAAAGACACAGCCCTGCAAGACTGCATGTTTGGTGAGTTTATCTAACTATTCCTTGTGCTGTTTTGACACAGTAACAGTAATCTGCATTCAAGGCCAAACAAAAGCATTTTCGGTCTCTACACATCGTAAGTGTAACTGGACTTTTGACATTTCAACTGCATTAGCACTATTGCACTTTGGGTTATTATTTTTATACTGCCCGGCCACCTGAGCAAAAGGTATTGGGCGATTACTGCATGGAACATTATCTTTCAGCTGGCAACAACTTATTTAAACCCAACTGATGCAATGAGTATCTTCTCATTCGTTAAACAACCATTTTGTATTCATGTCTTTCAGTTGCTTCTCGGCAGTGTGACCGCAAACTCACACAGCAGGCCTTCAGCGACATTGTGAAACATTGGCTACGTTACGCCCCTTGGCGTGCAGGAGGCATCAACAAAAAGTAGATGTAGATGAATTTGATATTCCTAATATTCCTAAAAAGCTGTTGCATAAGTTGCTCTGCAAAGCTTTTCATCATGAGTGCTGACATGTTGTCTCTGCTTCTCTCCCACAGTGTCCTCTTCATATGGGCTATGGCCCTTGTTGGTCTGTGATTACACATGTGATTACACTAATTCGCCTTTTCTTGTTGGTATCTTTTGTGGTGAAGGCAAGCCAAAGATTCTTTCAGTACCTTCAACAATTTGATTATTTAATTTGTTTTTTCTAATAAATGTTTTTATCACTAAAATCTAAATGAATCCAAAATGTGTCTGTTGTTATTATACAGTTAGTCCTATTGTTGGCGGCATAGTCTTACTGCTAAATAGAGTGTATTTCAATGGAGGTTGATGTTGATTGTTCTGCAAGCTAAAATGGCCATCACTCATTGTAATAGTTATATATGTATTATACTCATTCATTAATATTAATTAATATTTAGTATACATTTTAGATAATGGTTGAACCAATATTGATTCAGTAACATTCGTTCAACATAAAATCAACTGAAATTGAAATGTAGATTCTCATTTAGATGATGGTTGATTCACCATTGATTAAGTAACATTATTTCAACATAAAATCAACTGAAATTTAAATTTAGATTCTCATTTAGATGATGGTTGATTAACTATTGATTAAGTGACATTATTTCAACATTAAATCCACTGAAATTTAAACGTTGATTCTCATTTAGATGATGGTTGAATCACCATTGATTCAATATCGATATGGTTGAAGATCCAATGTTGATTCAACGAAAAGTAGAGGGGACACTTTCAACATCGTTTCAATGTCAGGCTTCAACGTAGTTTCAACATTTCTGCCAAACCATATTTAAACATTGATTCAACTGAATTTTGCTATCTGGGTGATAACTCTGACTCTGACTGATTGAGAATAAGCATTAGGCTACATGTTGGGTTGGTAATATTGCCGTTAGGGTTAGCGTTAGGGTAAAAAAAATAAAATAATAGATAAACGAGTACTCGATTGACCCTCGAGGGATTCCTTCGATCACTCGAGTTTGGAATTTACTACTCGTGCCCATCCCTAGTAGCTATCACAAACCACCATAAACTAGTCAACCATAACAAACGGGTTCCTCCCTATGCTGGTAAATAATGAACAGTCCTGCTAGCGAGCCCCCGGGACCTACCTTTGACCAGCCGGCTGAAGTGGATCTGGTCCTTGAGGAGGACCTACATTTGACCAGCAGGCTGAAGTGGATCTGGTCCGTGAGGAGGACGTACCTTTGACCAGCAAGCTGAAGTTGAACTGGTCCGTGAGAAGGACCTACCTTTTACCAGCAGGCTGAGGTGGATCTGGTCCGTGAGGAGGACCTACCTTTGAACAGCCGGCTGAAGTGGATCTGGTCCTTGAGGAGGACCTACCTTTGACCAGCAGGCTGAAGGGGATCTGGTCGGTGAGGAGGACCTACCTTTGACCAGCAAGCTGAGGTGGATCTGGTCCGTGAGGAGGACCAACCTTTGACCAGCAGGCTGAAGTGGATCTGGTCTGTGAGGAGGACTTACCTTTGACCAGTAGGCTGAAGTGGATCTGGTCCAAGCCAACGTCGCAGGTGTACTCCCCGGCGTCCGAGCGCCGCAGCGATTCGATGGTCAGCGTGCGTGTGTTCCCGTCCACAGCGTGGTGAAAACGCTCGCCCTCGACGCTGGTCCAGTCCCGGAGCCAGCGCACCGCGGCTGTCTCCTTTGAGACCACCCCGGTCAGGGAGACGCTTTCGGCCTCGTAGCCCGTCAACACCATATCTTCCTTCTTGTCCACGAAGGTGACCGGAGGCTCTGCACCGGAGGAACAGGCAGCACGTTTAGTTTGGTCATGTCAAGCTTGTTTAACCAGTTGGTTTGAAGGGAGATTTCTACGTCATCCTTTGAACTCGAGGCCGTTCATAGCACTTTACAAAAGAAGAAATCACGTTTAAAATCATTAAATGAACGTTAAATGACAATACAATGGAGGGAAGGAATCTCACACAGAAACAAACGAAAAAACTAGCTGCTCTAGCTTGTGTAACCAATGTTTGCTCAATGCAGCTTCGAACCTGCGACCCGACCCCGGATAAGCAGTTTGAAGATGAGAATGAGAGGAGGATGAGAGCTTCCAACCGTGAGATCAAAATGCTAACATTTCTGAGTGAGTACGCACGCACGCACGCACGCACGCACGCACGCACGCACGCACGCACGCACCCACCCACGCACGCGATTGACTCCGGGGGCTACCTTGGATCCGCACGATGCTGACCATCTTGTCGTCCACGGCGTCGCACACGTACTTCCCGGAGTCAGCCGCCTGGACGTTGGAGACGATGATCTTGCGCAGCGTGCCGGAGGTCTGGATGATGGTGTGGTCATCGCCGGTCAGCCGCCGCTCGTTGCAGTACCACTGGACGGGCGCATTGGCCCGGGACACCTCGCAGGCCAGGATCAGGTCCTCCCCGGAGACCATCTCCTGGTAGTCGGCCACGTCCGAGTTCCCCACGATGGAGACCCGCGGCTCTGGGTGGGGGGGGTACACGAGGTCCAGGTCAGTTTGGGGTTTGTCAGATGTTCATCATTTGAACAATGGCTCTTTATACGCTTCGACATTACCACAAAACTATTAATGATAAGCATTCCGGATTAAATTATCCACTCCAAATTTGCAACGTAAATTAAATTTCTGCAGTTTCATCAACAAACAGAAGAGATTATATTTAACTAACTATGATAGCTTTGACAATTCATTATCCAAAGAACTGTACAATGCAACGATTTGTATCCGATTTATAGGCTGAATCTCATGTTCTTTGTTGTTGATTTACGAAAAGAAAAAATAAGAAAAAGAAGAGATAAATTTCCCCCCGAGAAATTGACATAACTTTTACTTTGACGTGACCTGAAAGAAGGTAAAGTTTGGTGACATTAAAATGAACATCAAGATTATGAACATAGATCAGGTTTACCCTCCACGGTCACCAGGAAGGTGACGGTGTCGTCGACAACGTCCAGGACGTACTCCCCGCCGTCGGCCAGCTCTGCGCAGAGGATCACCAGCGAGCGGAAGGCCCCTTCCTCCTCCTGGCAGAAGCGCTCGTCGTCCTCCACGCGGCGGCCATCTTTGTACCAGCTGGTGACGGCGTCGGCCCGCGAGAGCTCGCATTCCAGCTCCATGTCGTCGGAGACGGTGAACCTCAGCTCCCGCTTCATCTCCGCCTTATCCAGGATCCCCACCGGGGCCTCTAGGGACGGGGAATCACTCAGGTCAGGAGATAGGCCAGAAAAGTTCATATTTAAACAAATACTATGGATCAATGGGAGGGAAGCTAAATGTTAAATGTACTTTTTATTTTTAATATAATAATTCTAAGGTCAGTATATAAACAGACTCAATAGGAGAGATGCTAATATTAGCTTAACCACTAATGAATACGTTTAAGAGGTATTATAAAATGTAATAATTAATATGTCACTATACAATACACTAAATAGGGAAATAGCGTATATTATGATAACTATGAGTTTATATGTTGTGTATATGTGTGTATATGTGTATATGAATATAATTATTAAATTAATGAAATTGAACTAATATACAAAAAAAGGAGATGGGACAAGATACTCTATCCCTCCTAAAGAATGTTAAATGTTTTCTCAACTATTTTACAAATGACTATGTTATTATGTTATTATTATATTATAATATAGTAGTAGCCATAGCAATAACAGCTTTCAGTTTGGTTTCACCTGTAATGTTGACCGGGAAGTCCCTCACGTCGTCGACGGCGTCGCAGGTGTATTTCCCAGAATCCCCCGGGGCTGGGGAGAGGAGTGTCAGGCGACGGATCAGCCTATCCTCAGTGATGGTGACGTTGGCGCTCTCATGGATCTCCAGTCCGTCCAGCAGCCAGCGGACCACGGCACCGGGGCGGGACACCTGGACCTCCAGGACCAGTGGCTCCCCGGAGACGCCCTCCAGCCTCTCGCCAGAGCCCCCCCTGGGAGGGGCCAGCTTCACCGGCGGCTCTGAGGTGGCCCGGAGACGGCGTTTACATTTAGATTCACATTCAGGGCATTTAGCACCCTAACGCTTTGATCCAACTTAACATAAGTACATTTGTCAGAAGAAGGTGAAACAAGAAAATATCGCAGTCAGTACAGTAAGGATGTTCATAGAACCAAGTGTCAAGCACATAGTTAAGACGTTAAGTTAACCCATTCTCCGTAGACAACAAAGAAAGCTAGGATAAGATGCTACACAACTAAGTACTATAACTAAGTACGACAGACAATAAGTGCGTACAATAAGTGCGTACAATAAGTGCCAGGACGTTCCAGTACCAGATCATCGTTGGCTAGTGCGAAGCTGTTGACCATAACACGATCTTGGACTGTGTGTGGATGATGGCTAGTTGGAGCAACCTCACCTGGCCCCAGTCACACTGATTGGGCTGGTGAGGCTGCACACCTTTGGTGTGTTGAATAATCAATGCTTCCTCCTTCTCCCTCCCCATGGTGGTGTTCTCCCCTCACCACCTCCTCCTCCTGCTCCCTCCCCATGTTGTGGTGTTCTCCCCTCACCACCTCCTCCTCCTCCTCCTTCTCCCTCCCCATGGTGGTGTTCTCCCCTCACCACCTCCTCCTCCTTCTCCCTCCCCATGGTGGTGTTCTCCCCTAACCACCTCCTCCTCCTCCTCCTCCTCCTTCTCCCTCCCCATCGATGGGATCTCCCCTCACTACATCTTCCTTCCTCCAAATGACTACCAGCTAAAAAGGTACTTGGTTAGATTCCCAAATGTCCGGGCATCCTTGAGCAAGAAACCCCCCTCAACCCAACCTGTCCCTGTATAGCTGGGGTAAAAGCATCTTCTGACTCTACACTGTAAAAGAGTGTGAAATTCACAGTACTATAACTGTAAAATCAAACACGGCTCCTCCAATGCCGTGTAACAACTTCCGGCGGTGAATTAAATTTGATAATTCACAGTTGCTAATCATATAATGACCCCTGTCACGGAAAGTAGATTTTTTGCTGTCTTTCGTATCACTCCGGAAGTAGTAGCCAAGAGAACGGGCTTGGCAGAATCAGCATGGAAAGAAGACCCTGTTGAGCTTGACTCAACAGGGTCAAGCTCCCCAGCGTTACTTATCAACACTGGGGTTGATAAGTAACTTATTCTACAAGTAACTTATCAACCCCAGCGTACTCGGTTGCTAAGCGACGTCAATGCCTTTGGCGGACTATTTCTCTGCTGATGAACATTTCGAATACTGGTAACAAATAAATTCTAAAAAGATACCCTGTAGTTACCCTCAAGTTATTTTTTCGTTTTGGCAAGTAGCCTTGTAATAAGCGGGATAATGTATAGAACGTCGCTGGTCATCATCGAAAATAAGCCCCTTCAGGGCGAAGCAAGACACGTCCGTTTCGCGTCGGTGTCTGGTTTCGCCCTGTCGGGGCTTATTATCCCGATAATGACCGGCATTCTATGCATTAACCCTTACATAATTAACTGCAGAGACACATTAAATTACTTTGGATTTAACAGCCATTTTTTACAGTGTAAAATAACTAAATCCATCAAGTCTCACCTGCGACGGTGACCAGGAAGGCCACGCAGTCATCCTGGGTGTCGCACACGTACTCCCCGCCGTCGCCCCCGGAGACGGCCGGGACCACCAGGCTCCGCCGGGCCCCGTCTGCCTCCAGCAGCAGGCCGGGGCCCTCCTCCACCTCCAGCCCGTCCCGGTACCAGCGCACAGGGGCATTCAGCCGGGACAGCTGGCAGGACAGCTCCAGCCGCTCCGCCGGCCGCAGGGTCAGCTCCACCTCCGAGGCCTCGGGGGACACGATCCGGACCGGGGCCTCTGATAGGATCGTCAGAGGAGGAGGGCGGGGTAAACGTTAAGGACTTTGGTGAATCGTAGTGTAATGATTGTGATAAAATCACTGCATTAAAGGTGGGGTATGGGATTTGCGAAACGCCAGCAGATTTTGAAAATACACAACTCAAATGGTCCTACCCCTTCTCCTTCAACGCTGACTCTGACTCCACCCATTCCAAGTACATGGTCGCGCAATCATGCACGAGCGAACAGCGAGCCATTAGCTGGTTAGCTAGCTCCAGTAGCTACCGCAGGATAACAACAGAAGCTTGCTCTGGTTCACGAGCTTTGAGTACGTGCACGAAGGGGTCGCGCGGGGAGCGGGGGAGGGGGAGTGCAGTACGACCGTTTGATTGACGTACTTACTGTCCAATGCCACTCGATGGGTCTGGAAATCATTGGCAGGAGTTTTTCGAGCCCTGCCCGTTCCACAGATTATTGACTTGTTTAATTTTCATGTCAGTACTTCTAACTCAGTGGCTGTAAGTGGGTTATGATTGAAGGATTTCAAGTAATTTTGCAAAAATTGCCAAAAAAGAGAATTCCATACCCAACCTTTAAAATAGAATGATTGATGAGTTTGATTGAACTTCAGGGATAACGACAAACTTAGAATGGAAATAAGAATTTCCATTGGTATTGTTTTTTATTTATATCTTTATATTTCAGGTTATTTAGATATTGGGCCGCTGAATCATTAAACTGAAAGTATCAAATCAAAAGCATGCTGCAGTATTTTCACATCCTCCTTTGCACAAACAAACGATTATCCCTCCAACTATCCTTCAAATAAACGTTCCAACATCCCGCCATCCTAACCCCCCGTACCTGCGACTGTGAGCTGGAAGAAGACGGAGTCCCCGTCCGTGTCGCAGACGTACTCCCCCGAGTCCCCTGGTGCGGCGTGCAGGACGCTGAGCCGGCGGTACGGCCCCTCGCTAGCCAGCCGCACGTTGCTGTCCTCCTCCACCAGCGCGCCGTCCTTGTACCAGTGCACCGTGCCTGTCGAACGCGACAGCTCGCATTGCAGCAGGACCTCGTCGCGGGTGTGGCAGTCCATTACCACGTCGTCCCGTGGCTCCACGATCATCACCGGGGGCTCTGCGGTGAAGAGGAGGTGGGGGGGGTTAAGGTTTCTCAGGCAGTCGGTGGGAAATTTGTGATAAAAGAAACAACTAACACAAACACTGTCTGGCCGTCTATCTAATCATTCCTTCACAACGCCCCAGACTACTCTTCTCCTCCTCTCCCCTCCTCCCCTCCTCTCCTCCTCCCCCCGTACCCCCCTGCTTTCCTCCTCCTCCCCTCCTCCTTCCCCTGTACTCCCCGCCTCTCCTCCTCCTCTCCTCCTACTCCCCTCCTCCTCCCCTCTCATACCTCTCACGTTGACGTCAAACTCCACGCTGCGGTCGCCACAGTGGCAGGTGTAGGCGCCGGCGTCGGCCACCTCGGCCGAGCGGATGATCAGCCTCCGCAGACCGCCCTCCGCCTGGAGGGTGAAGTTATCACTGGGCTGGATCTCACGGCCGTCCTTCAGCCTGCAAGGGATAAGGAGGAGGAGGTGGTGAGGGGAGAACACCGCCATGGGGAGTGAATGGGGGGGAAGAGGAGGAGGAGGAGGTGGTTAGGGGAAAACCATCCATGGGGAGGAGGAGGAGGAGGAGATGGAACAGGAGGAGGAGGAGGTGAGGGGAGAACACCAACATGGGGAGGGAGGAGTGAGGAGGAGGAGGTGGTGGTGAGGGGAGAACACCACCATTGGGAGGGAGGACAGAGGAGGAGGAGGTGGTGAGGACAGGACATACCACACGACGGCGGCATCAGCGCTGGAGACCTGGCAGTGGAGCACCACCGGGTCTAGCTCCATGGAGCTCCTGTGAAGGTCTTCCTCTGGGACGGGACTGAACTCCACCGGCGGGCCTGGGCGGGGGGGAGAAGGGGAGGGAGGAGCAGGGGGCGAGGCTTCAGATCAAAAGGAGGCTCGCGGGAAACTGAAGGTGAAACTGACACTGCTGCCCAGATTGGGACTCAAAACTACACTGGGAGTAAGTTATGTGTGTTTATCCTGAGTCCTGCTTATGGTAGGCTATCATGCAGCTGACATTATAAGCTAATAATATATCACTGAGATCTTGTCTCTTCTGGGTGAAATGTAACCTTTTACAGAATGAGTTTGGTTTGAATGTTAACCCATTACCATTATTATTTCTAGATTATTTCATTCATTTCATAAATGTTTTGTTTCTTCATGGTAAATTCACAGTTTGAAGGGAAGACATGCACAGGTTTAAACAGAAACCCCAGATTAGGCATTCAAACAATGGCAAAGATCCACACGATGTGAGGGATTACAAGGAAACTCAAGAAACAATATCACATTCAGTATATCAAATGTTATTATTAGGATGATCACAGTAGAGTCACACCACAGAGGAGGTACTCACATTAGAAGTTAAAGAAGAACTATTGGGTTTTTAAAAGATTGAAAGATAGTTCAAGGTAGTTTAAAGGGAGAGTGACCCTTTAAACCAGGCTCCATTAAAGACGAACACAAATGGCAGAACTCGCAGCCGAAAACCCTCCGATAGAACCACTGTCTATCCGGCCAATCACCTTTAACCTCGACCCGAAAAATGGCAACATCGTCTGCCATTTGACACGTATAAACTCCAGAGTGAGAGAGCTCGGACGATTGGATGACCAGTGACCTTCTATGCCCCGCCTCCAGCAAGTATATCCCTGGTTGGTTGAAGATCTGTTCGTCATCCCTGTACCAGAAGACCTGGGCGTAAGGGTTTGTAACGTCGCACTCAAGCGTGACGGGTTCCCCTTGATCGTGGACCTTCGTTCTCTCCTCTTGGGGAACGTCGTAGAATTTGTTGATTTGAGGAGTGGCTACGGTTACTATTGAAAGTGGGTTAGTAGGAAATTAAATGAATGGTTGGTGAACGTTATTTATGTTTAGTATTGTTGACAACTGATTAAAAAAGTTGACTAGTATATTGATGTATTAATCAAAAGAGGTCCTCGACAAAAGCTTAGGTTCTGAGAACCAAATATATTTAGTATTTCCTGCAAATAGGATTGTTTTTAAAGCAAAGCAAGCTCATTTATTATGAGGGGAGCCAGAATGGGGGGAAATAGGAGATTGCAACAAATATCGTATTGTTTTCTTCTGCGTTCATGGACATAAAACACACGCTTACCTGCCACCTGCACGTTGAATTGAACAACATCCCCCGCGGCCTTGCAGGTGTAAACCCCAGAGTCGGACGCCTCGGCCGATTGGACGACGATCCTCCTCATGTTCCTCTCTGATTGGACTGTGAGGCCGTCGTTGGCCTGAAGCTCCGCCCCGTCTTTGAACCAGCTGACGTGGGCGAAGGCATGGGACACCTCGCAGTACAGGACGATGGCGTCTCCGGATGCCACCGTCTTCTCTCTGTCCCGCTCTGACTGGGGGCTGAACTTCACCTCGGCCGCTAGTGAAACAAGGGACAAGGGTGTGAGATGTTCAGGTAATTACTTAAGGACAATACAACTGCGTGATCAAACCATCATTACCGTCCCACCTGGCCTCAATAAAACATTCATTACCAATACATTTAGTGAAAATTACTTTATTTTACAGATTCTGCAGAAGAGCATTTAGCGTGAGCATGCTCTAGACACGAATGCCAATTTCAAAGTTTGTGGACAAATTAACCAATCACCATAAGTACTTTACACAGTGTTGAATTTCAAAATGTTTAAAATAAGTGCTATATTGTCCTTGTTATTTTCAGACCTGTTTGGGCATGTGAGGACCACAGACAATCCTATCCTAATAATTTGGACACTTTCACACAGTTTATACGTGAACAAACACACACAATGTCATCAATAGGCATTTTGGGGACATGAAATAACTTAAAAATAAGAAATAGTGTGGAGCCAAAGTACTGGAAATCCCATTTTCTTCCGTGCTTTTATAGTGAAGATCTCTTAGAAAGTAAAAGTAGGAGACAAAGTAGGACATACTTTGGACCTTGAGAACGGCCAAGTCCCGTATTCCGTTGGCGATAAAGGTGACCTCGGCCGCATTGTCGGCCATGCGGGTCTCTCCGATGACCAGCGAGTGCTGGCCCTGGGCCTGCTGGACGGCGTACCGCCCGCCCTGCTGCAGCTGGGTGCTGTTGAGGAACCATGTGCCGGGGAGGGAGGCCGACAGCTCTAGGGAGAAGCGAGCCTCCTCTCCTTCTGCCACCTCGCAGCCCTGCAGCCGCTGGCGAATCTTGGGCCCAGGAACTGGAGGGAAGCAGCCAGGCATAAGGGGTGTAAGGGGTAAAGCTAAGCTAAGCTAAAGGTACAACTCAGCTCAGCTACTTGCTAACACCCTACACACTTAATTATGTAATTTGGCAGACAACACGCCAAATGCTGCTTGAATGTCAAATAGAAGCTGGACGAAGTATTCTGTAGCAATTTGAATCAGAACATGATGGTTTAGACTTACGTCTGACCAGAGAATTCAGGTACAACGACATCAAAAGTGACGTTAGATAAACACATAAACTAAGAATGAAAAGTAAAAAATCTGCAATAAACCTCAATGTACAAAATAACCTTAAACATAACGTAACGTCGGCCGTACTCACCCAGATGGACAACGTTGGGGAACTCAACATGGCCGCTGCGACCATACTTGTTGATGCAGCAGACACGGAAGCGGTAGTTCCCCTCGACGGGCACGCTGTCCCCTGTCACCTCCGCCTGGGTGGCCGTCTCGGATGTGAAGCACTTGCTCCACTCCTGGGAGCCGGCCTCCTGCCTCTCCACCACGAAGATTGAGCGGGTGGTAGCAGTAGTGGAGGGGGACACAGGGACCCAGGAGAGCAGCACCCCGTTGGGGTACTCCACGTCCATCTGGACCCCCACAGGGCAGATCGGGGGGCTGTGCCGGGCAGCTGTACCGGGACACAGGTCACAGTGGTTGGTTGAGGTTAGGGGTTCACACTTGATAGTAGAGACGGTCTCAATGGGGGTTTGAACTTGGCCACATTCAGGGTTTTTCTATAAGCTGGAAGAACAGGCAGGAGGAAATCATTCCAATTTGTGTCTTTCTCATGTTTTTGGCAAAAAAAGTTGGCATCAAATTGACATTTACATTTAGGCCATTTAGAAGACACTTTTACCCGAAGCGACTTGAATAAGTACATTTGTGAGTAGAAAGAGAAACAAGATATCTCTGTCGGTACAGTAAGTATGTTCATAGAACCAGTAGCATAAACATATAATAGGACAAACACTATAATAATAATGCATTTTAGTTATGGGCACCTTTCTTGACGCTCAAGGTCACCTTACAAAATCAAACATTCATAAGAGCAAACAAAAAACAACAACAACATAATAAAACAGTGTGCAAGAGAAACATAGTTGGGTCCTTCTAGTCCCAAGAATGCAACTGACCTAAAGGGAGTAGGCTTGGCTGAATAGATACGTTTTCAGGTGAGATTTGAAAGTGACAATGGAACTGTGAGTGTTGAATGTCATGAGGCTGAGAGTACCAGAGGTGGGGGGCTGAGCGACTGAATGCTCTTGACCCCATGGTAACCAGGCGAGCAGGTGGGAGGTTGAGCTGGAAGATGGAAGACAATCTGAGAGAACGGGTGGGTGTCTTGATATGGAGGAGCTCGGTAAGATACTCAGGGGCAAGATTGTTGGCGGCCTTGAAAGTGAGAAGCAGGATCTTGTAAATGATGCGATATTTGATGGGGAGACAATGGAGTTGCTGCAGGACAGATGTGATGTGACTGATGGAGGGTTTTAGTAATGATACGGGCTGCAGAGTTTTGTACCAGTTGTAATTTCTGTATGGACTTAGCAGGTACACCAAAGAGGAGGGAGTTGCAGCAGTCCAAACGCGATGCCACCAGGGTGTGAACCAGAATTTCAGCACTGTTGGGCGAGAGAGATGGGCGCAGGTGAGAGATGTTACGTAGATGGAAGTAAGCTGACCGAGTGACATTATTGATATGGGACTGAAATGATAGGGTGTTATCCAGTATGACACCCAGACTCTTGACCTGGGTAGAGGGGGAAACTGATGAATTGTCAATGGCGATGGAGAAGTCATTTATTTTAGAGAGGCTGGATTTGGTGCTAATAAGGAGGATTTCAGTTTTATCACAGTTGAGTTTGAGAAAGTCTTTGGAGAACCAGGATCTGATTTCCTGGAGGCAATCTGAGAGGGAGGTGGGAGGGGGTCGTGGTGGGTTTGGCGGAGAAGTAGAGCTGGGTATCATCTGCATAACAATCAAGAATCAAGGATCAAGGATGCTTTAATTGTCATTTAACATTTACATGAAAAACGAAATACAGTACTCAGGTCTAAGTTTGCTACCTAAAACCCTGGAATCTGTTTAACTTAAAATAAACTATTGATATAAATAAAGACATACTAAGATACAAAAATTCATATTAGAAGAAGATATATATAGAAGGTTAGTAGCGTATGAATGAGTACAAGTGCAGCCGTAGGTTCCTTGTAAGTAAGTTGATAAAGTCAAAGTGCAAATGCAAATCAGGTCAGCAGTCGGGGTCCTAGACATTAAAGTGCATAAGTGCAGTTAATCAGTGCATAATCAGGAGGCGTTTAGCAGTTCAACAGTCTTATAGCATCCAGATAGAAAGTGTTTCTCAGCCTAGTTGTCCTTGCCCGGATGCCACGCAACCTTCTGCCTGAAGGAAGGAGGGTAAACAGTCCATGTGCTGGGTGGGTGGAGTCCTTCATGATGGAGGCTGCTCTGTCCTTGCATCTGGTGATGTAGATGGTTGACAGAGATGGCAAACTGCAGCCGATGATTCGCTGGGCGGAGTTGACCACCCGCTGTAGTGCCTGCTTATCTGCGACTTTGCAGCTGCAATACCACACAGTGATACAGGAAGTGAGGATACTCTCCACCACCCACTTATAGAAGGATTTTACTTTGGCTGTGGACATGCCTGCCCCCTTCAACATCCTTAGGAAATAGAGCCGTTGATGGGCCTTCTTGATGGTGTGCATGGTGTTCACCCGCCAGGTGAGCATGTTGGTAAGGTGCAGGCCAAGGTATTTGAATGTGTGAACCCTCTCCACAGCTGCGTTGTAGAGGGGGGAAAGGGAAAGGGCCCTTCCTGCGGAAATCCACAATCAACTCCTTCGTCTTCTTAATGTTCAGGATCAGGTTTTCCCCGCACCACAGTTCGAGTCCCCTCACTTCCTGCCTGTAAGCTGTCTCATCCCCATTGCTGATAAGTCCTATCATGGCTGTGTCATCTGCAAACTTAACTATGACTGTGCTCTGCAGTCGTGAGTAAGCAGTGTGTACAGTAGAGGGCTGAGCACACAGCCCTGGGGACTGCCGGTGTTGAGGATGGTGGGTGAGGATGTGAGGTTATTAATCCTTACAGACTGAGGTCTGTTGGTCAGGAAATCCAGTATCCAATTGCAGAGTGATTGAGCGAGACCGATTGCTGACAGCTTGTTGACTAGTGTCTGTGGGATGATTGTACTGAAGCAGAACTAAAATCAAGAAAAAGTCGTCTCACATATGAATTGCTAGTCTCCAGATGTTTGGAACTGAATATTATATTAATGGGGAAAATGGCCAAGAGGGAGGAGATAGATAATGAACAGGAGGGGTCCAAGGACAGAACCTTGGGGTACACCAGAGGAGGGAGGGGAAGAATGGGATCTAAATGTTTTGATTTGGACAAACTGAGGACGTCTAGACAGATATGATTTTAAACAGTCCAGAGGTGTGTCAGATATTCCAAGGGATGCTAATCGGTCGATGAGGATGGTGTGGGAAATGCTGTCTAAAGCTGCACTCAGGTCCAGGAGGATCTGGATGGTGAGTAGTCCATCTTCCGCAGCCATGAGAGGTCATTGGTTATTTTAACAAGAGCTGTTTCGGTGCTATGAAGTGGGCGAAAGCCTGATTGGAAGTGTTCGTGAAGACTATTGTGAGAGAGGTGATCATGAATCTGAGAGGCAACTGTTTTTTTCCAGAATTTTTGAAAGGAAGGGGAGGTTGGAGATTGGGCGGAGATTATTGAAGTTGCTGGGGTCAGCAACTCTTGAGAATAGGGGTTATTGCAGATGATTTGAGGGGGGACGGAACAGTACCAAAGCTGAACGAGGAATGGATAATTGCAGTTATAAGAGGGGTCAGGGATTGAATACAACCTTTAACCAGTATTGTAGGGAGGGGATCAAGTTGACTAGCAGGCATATATTGTATTGTTGCAATATTCAAAGGCTGCTGGTTCCATCCTGTATCAAAAATGTCAGTTGCTTAGATAATAGCTAAAATAACTAAATAGTACTTCCTGAACTTTACCTTTCACTTTGAGACGGCAGGATGTCTTTGATCGCCCCGTCACAAAGGTCACGACCCCGGTGTCCTGGTGGGCCACGTTGATGAACACAAGGACGTGGGTTTGGTTGAAGGACTTGAGGATGGTTTGGTGTGTCTCGCGGAGCTTCAGGCTGTCCTTGAACCAGTGGACCTCCAGGTCGTCCGCCTCCACCTCAACGCAGAACGCTGCGTTCTCCCCCTCCAGCACCTCCAGCTTGCGGGGGAGTTTGCGAACAATTGTCCCTGACAGAGAAAGACAACTCTGTGTATTAATCTTTTTATTGATAATTTGTCATAGACACAGGCCAATTTTAGCCATGTGTCTTTACTAATGCTTTACTATATATAAAGATTGACACATTAACTGCAGATACATTGTCCACAACAAATTGTTAAATTTGAAATGTGCTCTAAAAAACATTCTGTCATGATGATGCTAACTTTAAGGCGGTGGGGTCTAGGTTGATTGTGTTGACTCTGCAGCAGTCTAGAGTAATCTCATGGTACGTTTTATTACAAGGCTCTCTTTTGAGGGTTTGGAGAGAGTAGAGAGCGGGGAGTAGAGAGAGTATTTTTTCTTTCCAAAGTGTACACTGGAACCAGCCAATCATGCATATTGTACCTTTAAACATTCACAAAAAAAATGTATGCATCCTTTAAGAAAAAAATCTCCTATCTTCTCTTATAATCTAATTTTTATATTAAAAAAATCATCACACAATTTGAAAACCGTCAAACGAAAAGTTAAGAGGCAGCAATATACAGTAGGTCAATGTACAAAATGAATGGTGAGGAGAGTGTGTTTTTGTTTCTCCAAAGCGTACACTTGAACTGGCTTGAAATCGCTGATCTTGCCAATTTTACCATTAACACTTCCTCTCTTAACACCTTATCTTGTGTCTCTTATAACCTCATCTTGTGTCTCTTATAATCTTATCTTATAGAACTAATTAAGTCCCATCATCCTTACATAATTTGAAACCTTGCGTGTTACCTTTCACCGTGAGCTCGGCGATGCTCTTCCCACCGTCGGGCATCTCACAGAGGTACACCCCGTCGTCGTCCGCCCCCACGTCGCGGATGGTGAGCCGGCGCCGCGTCCCCTTCTGCTCCATGCCGTATTTACTGCTGGCCGCCAGTCGCTTGTCCTCCAGGTACCATGCCGCCGACATGACCTCGTCTGGCACGTCGCACTCCAGCACGGCCGTGCCCCTCTCGCTCACCTCCACGTCTGTCAGCGACTGCTTAAAGCGCACCGCCGGACCTGGCGGAGGGGGTGGAGGGAGAAAGTTAGGTCTGCCATTTCATTCAGCCGTGACCAAAATAAACAGTTTTGAAGGTAGATGACAATAGAAATGTTATTATATTCTGAACTAAGAACTAAGAAATACGATGTAAAAATCATATTTCATGAAGTATTCATGTGAAAATAAAGTTTGAACATTAATTATTTTCAAACTTCATGTTTACATATTCAGCGTATGTTTTATTCAGCATAACACTTAGGAGGCTTTTTACTTATCATACCTTTTTCTAACATCCTGCATTTACGAGTACAATCCTACAGCATCAAGCTGATTTTGTAAAACCACAGAATTTGGCAAAGAGAGGAAGCCCCGCCTACCTTTGACGGACAGCTGAACAGCGCTGAGCGTATTCCCCAATGCGTTTGACGCGGCGCAAACGTAAAGCCCAGAGTCCTGAACCTTACTGTACAGCACCTTCAGAGTGTAGTAGCCCTCTCTGTCCTCAAAGATGTAATGACGCCTCCCGGCATCTAGAGGCACTCCGTCTTTCTTCCAGATGATCTCGGGCTTTGGCTTCCCGGTCACAAAGCACCGGAACTTGGCGTGCTTCCCCTCAGAGACCGCAAACTTCTTGACCTTAGGGGCGTTCTCCGACGGTTCCTCGGCGTACCTCAGCAGGTTGTGTCTCCCGCCGCGCCCCTGCTTCGGAGACCACTGCTTGCCCGATGACTTCTTGCTCTCCCCTCGCTCTGGGACCGCCTCCACCAACAGGACGGCGCCTGCCAAGGCCTGGCCGTGGCAGTTGGCGGCGCGGCACGTGTACACGCCCTTGTCGGGCAAGCGCGTGCGGAAGATCTTGAGCTGGAACCAGTTGCCATCCTGGATGCTGACGCTGTAGTGGGCGCTCTCAAAGATGTCGTTAAGCTTCTTGCCGTCCTTCTCCCAGACCACCTTGGGCAGCGGCGTCCCCCACAGCTTGCAGGAGAAGGCTGCATCCTCCCCCCGGTCCACGCGCAACGAGATGGGCTTGATGAGGAAGTGCGCCGCGTCGTCTGCAGGTAGGCCCACGCGTCCGTAGTCTTCCTCCTGGGGAATTGGCTTGTCCACGACCTCGGCGCTTGGATTCTTCACACATTCTCTATTCAACTGCACTCTGGACTCCGTACTACTCAGGTTCCCCGCCGTGGTTTGTTGTCCGTTGATGTAGCCGTTGAGCTGTCCCCCCCATTCCCCGTCTTCAAGGTTCCCCGACGGCTTTGTGCCATTGTGTACCCCCGCCTGTGTGGACCCATCCTGCTGTGGAGTGACCGCTCCTTCCACCTTGAGGGACGCGGCTGCGTAGGTCTCACCCACACTGTTCCTGGCCTTGCAGGTGTACTGACCGGCGTCCTGCAGAGTCACTGCGCAGATGGTGAGCAAGTAGGCTTTCCCATCCTCCGAGATCTGGTAGCGTCCCTCGGACAGGATCTGGACGTTCTTACGCTCCCACACCACGTCGGGTCGTGGGTCTCCGCCAATCTGGCACTTAAGGGTAGCGTTGATGCCGCACTGCACTACCACGGGACGGGGGTAGCCCAGGACACGGGGGGCTCCTCCAAAAATGTCCATGATGGGTAGGGTCTCAGTGTCTGCTAATGGAGGACGTAAAGAAAGGCACTGTTGTGGCTGAAGTCGTTCAGATCGTTTTTGGGATCTTCTGCGGAGTAACTGCAAGGGAAAATGTGACCAAGGTTAGTGGAAAATGTATTTAAATGTATCTTCATGAAGTTCACAGAAACTATAAAAAGCATATTTGGATTGAAAATGGCACCTGCAATCTATTTAAAGGAAGGGTTTGGATTTACAATGTTATTGCATTTATGGTTCATAAACTAGAATGTAGATGCAGAAGCAAAAGATTAATATGTATCCATACAAGTTATTTTCCTATTCACTGTGCTTTCGAATTAACAACAAATTAAAAAGAAAAATGCTGCTAAAACCAGAAATATGGGGATAGAAAGTGCAAAGTTTTGTACAAACTCAGGCTTCTTCCTAGAGTGTGTGTAGTGTTTCCCAGCTGGTGCTGCTCTTCACTGAAGGGATTATTTATAAAACCAGTCTGTCCTAAAAAAGCTGTAACAGAGGCCATGTGTCACAGGCCCCAAGAATGGAGTCCCGCCACACCTGAAGTCAGTCCCCTCAAAGAACTCTGTGATACATAATCTACAGGCCTTTAACACTCTGATGACCTATACTGTCTCATAGGACCATACTCTAAAAGCAGATGTTAGTCAGAGTATGAGTAAGAGCTGCTGAAGAGCTACCATAGAACCCTAGCTGAAACACAAATGTATTTTGTTTTTGTTTTATGGGATCGCTTCTTGTTTTTTTTTCATTGACAGTCAACTAAGAAAGAGGTTTTCAAATTGTGATATGGGTTAAACCCTATAGATTTCTTGATGGCTCGTTATTTCCTACAGATTTCCTAAGTCAGATTTCCTAAGTCTTAAACTGATGTGGGGCATTTTAGGCACTGTATCAATAATGATAGTGATAGTGTTCTTGATACTGTTATTGTTTGTAAGCATAAACATAGAATGCTATTTTGACAGAGCATAAGGTTGATTAATAAAGAAATAAAAAATATAATTATCGTACATTTTAGTCCATCACATATTGCAATTGTTTAGCTAAAGGATACACTTGCCGCTGTTGTCTGCGTTCTCTTTTCATTAGCACCAAAAATCCGTAACTTCAGGGTTCATCCTCAAGCAAAAGCTTCAAGCGGCTCTTGACCCACTCTCCTCAGCTGGACTTTAATGGGAACAACCTCTGACCTCACTCTCGGTAACTTCGAGAACTCCGCTAAATATGGCGAACACTGTTGTGCGTGGATCAACAGTATTGCCGCATCTCTGTGAGTTTTGAAGGTCCAGTATGACCAGACCTCGTACTAAGGTTCCTCGGCTGAGCATTCCACAGGCCTCACAAGAGATTTGAAAACTGGGGACTGGTGTGTTTTCTTCGTTGGGACTGTAGACGTTGTAGCCGGCTACAAGGGGATTCCCAGAGGTTAGGGTCCGTTCCTGGATGGATCACCACTCAGAATAAGTGAGTCGTAGAAAGTGGCAGACAAGTTGCCAAGGTGGTAGGGATCATGCCTGCTACTCACTGACGAATGCTCTGTCCATGCGTATCCATGTCCTTATAATGTCATTGTCCCCGAACCGAGGAGGACGAAGAGTGGGTGTTAGAGAGTGACTAAGACAGAAAAAGACAGATTTTTTTTGGGGGGGGGGGTGTATCTGAGAGAGAGAGAGAGAGAGAGAGAGAGAGAGAGAGAGAGAGAGAGAGAGAGAGAGAGAGAGAGAGAGAGAGAGAGAGAGAGAGAGAGAGAGAGAGAGAGAGAAAGAGAGAGAGAGAAAGAGAGTGGTAGGCAAAGCATTTCTAAATGCTTTACCAGCTGCTGTCACTGCTAGAGACAATCTAAAAATACCCCACCAGCTTCGATGACAGAAGGGTAGATAAAGTAAGCTGCCCCACTAACAGAGGCACTGCCGCAAGATAGCTTGGGGGAAGGCTGGAGCTCTGGGATGGATCAGAGCTAGCTTAACAGATACCCAGAGCTTGAGCTCTGAAGGGAAGGACACCCTAAAAACATACATCGCTGAACTCTTGGCTAACAATGCCTCTTAGCTAATATTTAAATATAGAGCTCATCACAGCTCCACACATTGTATTGGGCTGTGTTGGCAACGGCAAAGTGAAATGTGGATAGGACAGAAAAATGATGGGTATCACTCTTGCTTTACAAAATGTATAAGAGGTAGATTTAATAATTAATGCTTTTATGCAAAGCGACTTGCTTGAGATAATTTAATTTTAAGATTTTTAAAACTAATTGGTCTCCTCATCAATAATGATCTCTATACATTATAGAGATTTTATAGCCGTTGGGGAATTCAGTATACATACATAGTTGGACAACATACATGACATCATGCAGCATGCATGTGAATGGATCACCCTCTCCGTCCCTCCCGAGGCAGTGAGAGGTGATAAGGACTTCCAGAGCAGTCGCTGATAAGAGACGCCCGGTGGAAGTGCTTTGGGGCCGTTAGGAATTCCTCATCACCAAGGTGTTTGGGAAATGTGGGAAACGTTTGACCTATGTTTCGTAGAAGGAGGGCAAATAGAGCAGTGTGCAAAATGAAGGGGCATCGAGGCATCCAAGAACCCTGGATTGACACCTGAGAGCCTGAGAGCCTCCACAACAACATTTCAGGGGGCAGTGTTTTTTAAAGACACCACAGAGTGACCAACTCAGGAGCTGCAAGGGGCCTTGAGTCTGTTTTCAGACTCGAGTACCACCAGGTATTTCAGACCCTGATAGAGTCACCTTAACTAATAGCTTCTTAGCGGCCCCTAGTGGCTTGAGGTGTAGCTACAGATATAGCTTTAACATATTCAGGCGACAAAGGCGGACGATTTATAGAGAAAAAGTCTTTGGATGGATTAATTCATCGATGGTTGAGTTTGGTTCTCCAGAAACAATCTAGATCTTATAAATAATAGTCGAGTTAATAGGTTTAATGTATCCCAAAACCCATTGACTTCCTATCAAAATGCTGTTGACTTGGTATTAGACGTTGGTCTCGAACATTGCTTTATGAGAGTTCAGGAAGCCACAAGCAGCTGTCTGTCTGGAATAACATTAAACCTGGGCATGACACACACACACACACACACATACACACACACACACACACACACACACACACACACACACACACACACACACACACACACACTCACACACACACACACACACACACACACACACACACACACACACACACACACACTCACACACACACACACACACACACACACACACACACACACACACACACACACACACACACACACACACACACACACAACTTTGTTTCAGATATAGTTTTAATATCAAACTGCACCACCCTGGCGTTGTTTGTTAACGTGACGTGAAGTGAAAATGCAGGTAGCTCAAAAAAAGTGCAACCAATTTTAGATAATTTTTTATGTATTTGGTAAAATAGTACCTTTGTGATGCAATCATTGCTCCCTGAGCTATAAATCTCAAAAGACGCCAAAAACCTACAGCTACATAAAATACATCCCTGAACCAGGGCCCGTATCCTAAACTATGGGAACTCCTTAATGATCGACCTTTCGTTTGCAGCCAACCTCATGTCCGTTTTTACAGCCATGGTTGAACGTCCGTCATTGGAGAATTTGAATGCACTTCTGTGCCAGGAACGGAAATACAGACTGGACTTTAACACAAACTCTCACGTATTTGATTAATAGGGTTGGGTATTAATGCCCTACGTGTGTGTTTGTGTATGGGCACATGTTCCTATGACGATATGTGCGTATACTGTGTGTTCCTGTGTGTGTTAGAACCTTCATATGAAACCCGTATTCATACAGTTAATTTAAGAGGTTCAATCTCAATGTGGTGATATAAATAGGTGCACACCATTATGTCTCGCCTCTCAGAACACGTTCCATACCCTCAAATCCTGCTACACACAGGCAGCAGCTCACAGCCAAAGAAAGGTATTGGCTGGAATTCAAATCTGGGAAAAAAGTGGCCCCCAAGGGCCCAAAGTGAATCTTCAGGAGCTCAGCCAGCGGCCGGATTTCAGTGTTTATGAGGATGATGAAGTCGTGCGAAGGAAAAGTGGGTTAATGGTGCGTGTGCAGACAGGAGAGACAGCAATGGCGACGGCTGGGATTCTTGAGTGAGATCTGCTCTGCTCCAGTCGCTGAGATGAAGAGATGTTTTCTTTTGCGACTCACAGGAGGACTCACTTTGTAAGGGCATGTTCTGACAATACTTCAGGCTACGCAGCTTAGATATCTATTCTGCTTTGATTGTATTGTTTATTTTGTGCTTATATGAAAGGTTCATGCAAAAATAGCATATGTTAGCAGCTAATGCCAATGAACAATGTAACATGCAGGCCTAAAGGTTAACGTTGCTCTGATTTGTTCGGTTGATGTTGTAGTTTGTGTTTTATTCTATGCTCTGAGGACGGTGCCACCACCTGGCCAAAATCCTACATCACATGTTTAACTTAGGATGAGAGCAGTAAGTGCTTTCGATAAAGACAGAAGAGGAGAGTTTTAGTACTATCTACATTTACAGAATGCTTTCTAATGCTTTTCTAATTCTAATGTATTTCGTCCCTATATCCAACAATGTTATGTGTTCCAGTGCAGTGTGTGTGTCCGTGTAGCGTGTTTCCATCTGTCAACCTTGTCTATATATATGGAATGTATAGTTTAAGTCTTGCCCTCAGACAGGTGCTCGGGGGGAGACAGGTCTGGACATGGTTAGAGTGGTGCACGCATGAAAAGGCTGAATAAGAAAAAAGAAAATAAAGAAAATCTGTTTTTTATTGCAAAGAAAGTGAACACAGATGTGTCATGATACGCCATTATCGAAGACTCGAATAGCATTGTCATTATTTTTTTTGTTCTTTTGAAAAAGACAAAAGCTTTTTCAAAGCTTTTCAATGCAAACTTGGATTCAATGATATTATTATTTTCAAATATAATTAACGTTGAATTAATCGTTGTAATAATAGCTGAAATAGGAAATATAGGGAATACATTTTTGTCAGCCACAAGTCGGACAGGAAAGAAAACAAGCTTTGATCGAAGATTGGCAGCCCCTGGAGGAAAGTTCCCTCCAAAGTTCAACCCCCACCCACCCCCCGCCCCCCTTGCGACGTCGTCTCTCGCGACAAGGTTACGGGCAGCCCTACACAGGTAGATACCGGCTAGATAACGGCTCGTCCACACGCCGAAGTCACTTCTCAAGTTAAAAACACCGTCAGACTGTGATGTAGGCACCCGGAAGGTGACCTACTGGAACTGGATTTGAAAAAGAGTCATTCATTCCTTCATTCTGTCCACGCGTGTGAGGATGTATCGAGGCGACAGGTGTTTGCTGCTCGCGTGCTTCGTCCTGCTGGTGGTCACGCGGATCAGGTCGCAGCATCCAGGTAATATTCATAATTCATGAATGCATTCCGTTTGAAAACGTGCGTCATCCTAATCCAATGTCAAATGTGATCAAGCAAACGTGATAGTCTGCCATAGCATGTGTTTCTGGAAGGAGGTTGTGAATACCTGCAGGAAAAACAATATTTTAGTTCAATGAAAAATATGGCTTGCCATGATTTTGCCACAAGATTCATAAAATAAATAGACAATAAATACACCAAAAAAAAACACTTCCCTTAAAGTAAACTAAAATACACAATAGTGAAGTATCTTATTATGAAGGGAAAATATCAGAAGAAAACCAAAGTTCACCTGTTCTCACTATGTACTTAAAAACGAACACAGGTTGACGGACTTGAAGTGCACTGAAGGCCGATTATGAGGTCACTGATGGGTGATTCGGGCGCTCTCTTCCTCCTGATGGAATGAGGCTCGGGTCGCTGCGGGTGTCTGAACTTGTCAAGGATTATCAGCAGCGTCTTCCAGCTCTGTCTAAAGACACCGCTCCATGACTGTGGGCTGGAAATGTTCTTGTTCGTGGAGAAAAATGCGTCTCTCAGCTGCCAAGTTCAAGTTGTTAGGCAACATATAATCATAATCATAAAGTAGAGGAGGGATAATATCCAAAGTGACTTTGTGTGTGTGTGTGTGTGTGTGTGTGTGTGTGTGTGTGTGTGTGTGTGTGTGTGTGTGTGTGTGTGTGTGTGTGTGTGTGTGTGTGTGTGTGAATCTGATTGATTCAAGGCTTCCTCTCTAAACCTGCATTGACACACACACATGCACACGTATCCACGCACACACACACACACACACACACACACACACACACACACACACACACACACACACACACACACACACACACACACACACACACACACACGCACACAACAAATACTAAATACTAAACCATCACACTTCTGACAGAAGAACATGCTGTCAAACATAGTGAGACATAGTTGTGCAGTAACACCAGTAAATGGTGGTTTCTTGAAATGTTTGCTAAACAACCATCACAAATATAAATGAACCTACTAAATGCAAAGGGGTCTTGATTGGACAGGCACAAAGGGGAGGGCCATTGTCTTATGTCATCTTATGAATGAAAACTGTAGGGCTGTCCTGAATACATAATTTCCAGCTACAAAATGTTCTAAATCACTAACTGGTTATTATTAGTAGGCAGAGCTTTTTGGGAACGTTTTGTCCCGTTTAAAAATTTTGAAATACCTGCTAAATATGATTATTAAATCCCTTTTAAACCAAACCCCTTCAGCAACCTCTTATAGCCTAATAGCCCCTGCTTATTTTGTGGTATTTCACTGGTATATTTCAGGAGAAATGTTACCACTCCCTGCGGTTCGCGGGGGGGGGGGGGGGGGGGACGTTGACTGCTGACGGGGACAGGGACGGCGGGTTGGACAAGGAAGCCAGCCGAGGAGGGGGCATTTCGCGATTGCTCATTCGCGTAATCGAGCAATCGCGCACAAAATACATTTCAAAGTGGACCGGCCCACCGGGAGACCTCCCGAGCTTGCCGATCTCCAGCCTCTGCTGCAGAGCGAATTAAAATCAAAAATTAAAAAAATTAAAATATCCCGCTGCCTCTGGTTTGCCTTTGTAGGCGCGTTGAGAGGAAGAGCGGGCGTCTCCGCTGTCGATGCTAGGGCAAAGTATCAGTGATACGCGGGTTTATCCAATCATGTATGCGCGCTTGTCTCTGTGTGCGGGTGTGAACGAGAAGGACAGGGCGAAAGAGTGGTAGCTATGCGGAGATTAATGAATGGAACGATATTTATATTTCAAAATCGCTAAAAAAGGAATCAATTTGTGGCGCCCGGTGTTGATTCTGTGGCGCAGCACCACACATTGGTCTATGTAAAACTTTGCTGCTGAAAATTGCGCTTCACTTGTTGCAGATTTTTTTATTTTTTATTTTTTTTTTTTATTTGTCCCAGATTAAGAAAATAAACACCCCTCCAATGCATTGCAATGTCCCTTTTCCCACAAATATCAAATTAGAATTATTACGTTGAATCTAAATCTTGAATCAAAATTGATATCCTAAATCCATATCTACATTTTATATCTACATTTTATATCTTTGTATCGAAATCGTAATGCTAAATCTTATATTGTTGTGGTTAACATAATTCACCCACGGAACTATGGGTGGGGGGCGTGTTTAGCACAGACCCTTTTAGCGGACGGAACGAACGTCGCAGTTCAGTCCGGTTTGCATTTCGAATGTACAGTTTTTCCTGTTTTGTTAATTCAAACTCAGTGCTGGATACTCCACCTCCGACTCCCGTCTCTCGGAACTAAACTGGTGACCCCGACGTAGGTCTCGCTGAAGCTTCAGGGACCAAAACGAACATGGCGAATAACACTTTTATCAAGTTGCCGGAGTTCTGGGAGTTTTCACCGACGGCGTGTTTCGCGCAGACGGATGTGCAGTTCGCCATCCATGACGTCACGGACGACACCGCACGCTATTACCACGTCGTATCGGCGCTGGGGAGATCCACTGCGACCCGGGCGGCGTATTTCATAGCAAATCCCCCGGACCAGAGCAAGTACAGGGACCTCAAAGCCTTCCTCTTGAAGACTTTTGGGCTGTCGCAGTCAGAGCGGGCCCAACGGTTGTTGGCTATGCGGGGCCTCGGGGACAGCAAACCCTCTGAGCATATGGAGATGATGCTCAACCTGCTGGGTGTGGAAGAACCTAACTTCCTCTTCATAGAGCTGTTCCTCCAACACACGCCACCGCAGGTCCGGACGGCGCTCGCGGGCACGAGGATTACCGAGCCACGCGCGTTGGGAGAAGAAGCCGACCGGTTTTTCCTGGGTGCTCAGAGTTTCGCACCCGAGTTGCTAGCCCCAACACGCAGTGTCTACCCCCCGGACAATGACGGGCTAGCCAACAGAGCCCCAGTGGCCGCTGAAGGCCATGCCAGCACAGGTATGTGCTATTTTCACGCACGTTTTGGCGCTAAGGCAAAGAGGTGCCGGTCCCCGTGCAACTTCAAACCGAAGGGAAACGCCAAGGCTTAGGCCCCGTTCACACGAAGCCGAAATGGGCGAAACCGTTACGGTTTCGATCTATCCGGTTTCGAAGTATCTCCGTAAAGATGAAGCCAAGCGAAACCGGGTAGATCTGTAGAAACGCTGTAGTACACATTCCAGGCCCATAAGGGGCGCCTCTTCTGGTACACAAATCCAGAAGAAATGAAATAAGAAGAAGAGGCGAGCATGCGCATAAAGGCTGCCCTTATGCGCATGCTCGCATGTGATTTCTGAGACTCCGCGGGCTTAAGAGCCATTGGCTAGGAGGTCGAGGGGTGGGGCGATGACGTCATGGTTTGCGGTTTCAGTCGGTTTCAGGCGTACACACGAATCCAAAACGAAACCGGGTAGATTTGAAACCACCTCCGAGGGTGGTTTCAGAAGTTTGCGGTTTCGGTCAGCGGATTCGCCGGCTAAGTGTGTACGGAAGGCCGAACCGTACAAGACCTTTGCGGTTTCGCCATGAAATCGGCTTCGTGTGAACGGGGCCTAAAGCTCATTAGTGGCCGTGAGTGCAAGCACATCAACCCTGGCTATTGTTCAACAGGGACACTCTCTCCGGCTGCGAGTTTCTTTGCGACACCGGCGCACGGTGGAGGACACCGCGCCTGGCGTCCACGGTCCACAGTTGAGGTCCGCACACACCCATCCGCACGTATGGTACAAAGACTGCAGACCTGTGCTTTGGAAGCCAGCAATTCAGATGGGATTTTGTCATGGCCGACATCTCCTTTCCCCTCCCGGCGTGGATTTCCTTTGTGCGCACAATCTGCTGGTAGGCGTCAAAAACAACCGCCTGGTGGACGCATGGACGTTCTCCTCGTTTGCATGTGCCTGCGGTCGAGCAGCTTACGGCAGGCTCTCCAGCTCCCAGGTATAACCCGACCTACCTTTTCCGCGGTCACGGCAAAACATGGTGTAGAGCATCATATAGACACCAAGGGCCCACCCGTCTATGCTAGGGCCCGACAACTTAACCCCGACAGGCTGAAGGTCCATAGGTCAGAGTTCGCCAACATGGAGCGACTGGGCATCATCTGCGCTCAGACAGCCCCTGGGCCTCACCCCACCACATCGTTCCCAAGCCAGACGGCGGGTGGCGACCTTGTGGGGATTACCGCCGCCTGAACGACGCTACCACGCCCGACCGCTACCCAATCCCGCACATCCAGTGCCGTGTTCCAATACCCATACTTAATCTACTACGTTAATTTTTCAGATGTGAGTGCTGTTCCAAATCGAGTACTCTGTGGTGCAATAACCGGAAATTACGATCACGACTGCCGCCGTGGCTCCTCCCCCCGCAATAAACATCCCGCTTTGAACGGTGAACTCTATTAAGTACTACGTACTTAAAATTTGGCTAGTAAGTACGGACAGTACGGGTATTGGAACACGGGACAGGACTTCTCAGGACCCCTGGCGGGCAAGCGGGTCTTCTCGAAGGTGGACCTGTTGCGCGGTTACCCTCGGACATCGCCAAGACGGCAGTAGTGAGACCTTTCGGGTTATTCAAGTTCCTGTGTATGCCATTCGGACTCAAAAACACAGCTCAGACCTTCCAGCGGTTAATGGACTCGGCTCTCAGGGAGATGCCCTTCGTTTTCGTTAATTTGGACGATATCCTGGTCGCCAGCTCCTCCGAAAGGAGCACCAGGGTCACCTACGTGACCTCTTCATGAGGCTCGACCAGCACGGACTGATCATCAACCCGGCCAAGTGCTTGTTCGGGTTGTCGTCCATCCACTTCCTGGGGCATCTCATCAACAAAGATGGGGCCGCCCCTCTTCCGTTGAAGGTGGAGGCGATTTCTGCTTTCCCCCGCCTGCACACAGCTCGGGCGCTCCGAGAATTCCTGGGGATGGTGACGTTTTACTACCGGTTCATCTGCCAGGCGGCTAACGTCATGCGCCCGCTGTACGGGGCTCTCAAGGACAAGTCCCCTGGCCAGGCTGTCGACTGGACGGCGGAGTGGGAGAAGGCGTTCAAGGCCACGAAGGCCGCCTTGGGCCAAGCCGCCATGTTGGCCCATCCGTCGCATAATGCCCCCATCGCCACCACCACCGCGTCTGGCTACGCCATCGGCGCGGTGCACGAACAATAGGTTGATGGTGCCTGGCAGCCGCTCGCCTTTTTCAGTCGCCAGTTGACCCCCAGGGAGAGCAAATACAGTGTGTTTGACAGGGAACTCCTTGGACTCTGGCTGGCGATCCGCCATTTCCGGTTCTTCCTGGAAGGCCGAGAGTTTGCGGCTTTCGTGGACCACAAGCCTCTAACATTCTGCATGTCCAAGGTGGCGGAACCGTGGTCTACCCGCCAGCAGCGTCAGCTTTCGTACATCTCAGAGTGCACCACTGACATCCGACACATTGCTGGCAAGTCCAACGTGGTCGAAGACTGCCTCTCAAGAACAGTCATCGGAGCCGTCCAACTGGGCCTGGATTACGTCCGTATGAGCGTGGACCAGGCCACCGACCATGGGGTCCAGACCCTGAAGAATTCGGATACGGGTTTGTGTCTGGAGGAGGTCGCGGTTGGCAGCTCAGACGTGAGGCTATGTAGCAACGTCTCCAAAGGCCAGCCTCGACCGCTGGTCCCGGTGACCTGCCACCGGCCCGTTTTTGAGGCGTTGCATGGCCTTTCCCACCCCGGCAGGAAGCCGTCGGTGAAATTTGGTTTCCCAGAGGTTTGTGTGGCAGGGGCTTAGAAAGGACGTTAGTGCTTGGGTCAGCTCATGCATTGACTGGTTTACCATAGGTTTGTGTGGCAGGGGCTTAAAAAGGACGTTAGTGCTTGGGTCATATTAAGGCCCCCCTTGGAGAGTTTACTGTTCCCGAGAGGAGGTTCGACCACGTCAACGTCATCCTGGTTGGACCGCTTCCCTCCTTTCACGGGTTTACCTACCTCTTCACCATGGTCGACAGGACGACCCGGTGGCCTGAAGCTGTTCCCCTCTCCTCGACGTTGGCTTCTGACGCGCGTTCATCGGCACGTGGGTAGCGCGCTTTGGGACTCTTTCAGACCTCTTCTCGGACCGGGGCTCGCAGTTCACCTCGGAACTTTGGAACGCGCTGGCTGAGGGGTTGGGGGTCAAGCTGCAACGCACTACCGCCTATCACCCCCAGGCAAACGGCTTGTGCGAACGTATCCACCGTTCCATGAAGGCAGCCCTACGGGCCAGCTTGAAGGACGGCGAATGGGTGGATAGGCTGCCATGGGTAATGCTCAGCCTCAGGTGCGCCCCTAAGGAGGACCTGAATCCTAAATTTAAACCCTAAATACATACCACAGATATACTTATTTCGGGGAGGCAAGACTATTTGACATCCTGTTCAAAAAAAAAAAAAAAATCTGGCGAATGGCGAAAAATGGCGAATTCTGGCAATTTAGCCCAAACTATAGAACGTGCGGTAGCAGCTCTGCAGGTCCAATCTACGCAGACAGCGACTTATTCTCACGCTACTTTGGCATCGGTCCGCTGTCTGCACTTGACGTCATATCCGAAATATGACGTTAGGTTAGGAGGAGTAATAACTAATGAGTATATGGAAGAGAATTAGCATATCTGTTGTATGGATTTAGAATTTAGATTTAGGATTTATATTTAGGTATAAGATTTAGGTTTAGATATAACATGTAGATGTCGATTTGGATGTAGATTTCGATTGAACATATAATTCTAATATTATGGATGAGGAAAAAGGGATGTGAAATTTGGAGGGTTGTATGTTTGCTAAATCTGGGAAAAATTAGGCAAAGCTCGAGCTTAATCTGGAACAAGGGAAGCACATTTCAGAGCAGCAAAACTTAGGAAACAGCCCCCCATATGCCTTGGAGGTTTACATTTTTACAGAACTATTAAACATTGTACACAATTGTTACATACTGCATGCAGTTATGGTTTAAAGGATGCCAAATAACATCAAAATATTTAGCATAAAAAGTATAGGAACTTGTGTCCTGATTAGACAGTGGGCATGGCATTGTTTTGGGAACATCAGTGCCCCTTGGTTCTCAGTGATAGCCGGGTTAACCATTTTGCTCCTAAATAATGACCAGAGATAGGGAGAAAGAGAGAGAGAATGAGAGCCAGAGAGAGTGAGAGAGAGAGAGAGGGAGAGAGAGAGAGAATTGCAGAAAGAAAGCTAGACAGACAGACATGGAGGAAGAGAGAGGTAGAGATACAGAGAGAGAAACAGAGAGAGACAGAGAGAGAGAGAGAGAGACAGACAGACAGACAGCGACAGAGAGACAGAGAGCGACAGAGAGAGCCAGAGAGAGAGTGAGAGAGCGAGACAGAGAGAAACTGACAGACAGACAGAGAGAATGACACACACACACACACACACACACACACACACACACACACACACACACACACACACACACACACACACACACACACACACACACACACACACACACACACACACACACAGTTACTGGTTCTTTCCCTTGCCAAGTTTATGTTTCAACCTGTTTGGATTTATGCAAACACATCGTTTCTATTACCATTTCATGAGCTGGACGTTTTTAGAAAGTCATTGTGTCAGACCCCTTAAGCAGAAACAGATGCTAGATATTATAATCAGCAACATTTAGAGAGAAATCTACACCCACTGCCAAAGATTTACCCACAAGCCCCAGGAGCACAACTTGCATATTAGACAAGCATAAAACAAACAACTTCATAGGTCATAACTACAGTTGTTCCTTTCAACTTTGACTAAAAGCATGTTGATTTCTCCACTGACAATGATTTCCTCAGCGAGACAAACATGAGTTCAAGAAGGTTATTGGAGTGTTTGTTTTTCATAGTTTTATTTCTCCATTCTAATCGGGCGTTAATCTCAGTTTAAGGGGATTATTTAAGAGACAAGTGTACCTCAAATTGCTTTTTTGTGTTTTTTCTTTCTACTCTACTCGGGCACTGTGCAGACAGTTTTATCGACTTACATTGAGTTCATGTACAAGTCATTAAGGAGCAGGTAGGGGTGTTGGGGGGGGGGGGGGGGGGGGGGGGGGTCCTTGCTCTAGGATGCCTAGAGGGAGGCTTGGGGACAATGCAGGGCTTGGACCCAGAACCTTTGGCCGTCAAACACCCAGAGACAAATGTTCATGCTCATCCAGGCATTCAACTGCTCCCCTCATGTCAAAGCGCCACACCGTAACACTCGGCTATGTAGTGTAGCCCCTCTGCTAAACACGCACCTGTTAGCATCTACGCAGATGGGTGTTAGTCCCCAATCTCACACCTTTTAGCGTCTGGGAGTCAAGACAGGAAGTAGAAGAGACCATAGACAAGGGGATGTTATGGGTTCCCCTGTTCCCACTCCTCAGTATCTCAGGAGCTTTATCAGAGCTAGCCCATCTACACTGTGATGTGGGGAGAAGATTGTTTTGTCAGATGTCTAGCTAGCTATCTTTTTGCTTTGAGAGAGATGAAGAGATTACGAGGAGGAGGGGCAAGAGTTTTAACAGTTGGCATGGCCACACTTTTGAATGTTTTAAATGTTTTCTTCAATATATATATTTAATCAACACATAATAATGTTAAGATAAGTTTCACGTTACACCCTAGTTCCAAAACAAATGCTCATTTAAACAGGGAAGGTAACAGCCTATTTATTTCTGAAATAGTCTTAACACACTTGAATCCTCACTCTTTCCAAATGCCTTTCAGTACTTTGTAGTGTGCTCTTCTGTAAGTGACTTTCCCAAAACAATGGTGTTCCTGTTTCTGCCAACAGACAGTTACCCTTTAGAGATGGACCACAATTCAGCTTGGCCATGGAATTCTTTCCGGCTCTTTACAAAGGGATTTGTCCTCTCTAACCCCCATTGACACGGCATGATACATTTCTGGGGTGAATGGAGGTATCTCTCATAACAGGACACCATGGACCTTATTCATCTGGCAGCCATCTTGGCTCTGAGCGCTAGCTGGAGGGGGAATTGAATGTGGAACGGGTGAATAAGGTCCATTGTTGGCTTCTTCTCCATTTGATGACGTCATAACTTGGTAATGGAAGAAAGGATGTGGGAGGACATTTAATGGAAGTAGAAAAATAAAGTAAATAGTAATATAGTAAATTAATGAGTATTTTATTTTTTTCACAATATTTGGGGAAAAGCATAGCAGACAGGGTTAGGGTTAGGTTAGGGTTAGGGGCTAACCCTAGCTCAATTCCAACAAGATTTTGTGGCTGAAGTGAGGCAGGATCCAACGGTGCCAGTGAAATGTGGGAAAATAGGGCTTTGGGAAGATAGGGCCTTATTTTGAAAAACTCTTAGAAGAGAATAGAATAGAATATCTTGTCATTGTCATTGTCATTGTAGCAAGTACAACGAAATTAGGTGCAGTCCTTGTTCAGTGCACAAACATCACATTGAGGTAGTACGTACATATGCATAAATAAATAAATAAAAACTAAATTAAAACTATAAGAATAGTCAACTATAGTCAACTAAAGTGCACTAAAAAACACATAAGACACACCCACACAAACATTCACATTTATAAATGTGCTTAACACAAATGTGATACACAAATATGCTTTGGTAGCAAAATTTAGTGAGGTTATGGCTGTTGGGTAAAAACTGTTTTGTAGTCTGTTTGTTCTTGTTTTCACGGACCTGTATCTCCTGCCTGATGGCAGTAGTTCAAACAGTTTGTGAACTGGGTGTGATGAGTCCTGCTGGATGGATTTGGCTTTTTTAAGGCAACGGGAGCTGTGCAGTTCGTCCAGAGAGGGAAGAGGGCAGCCAGCTTGAGAACCAGAGTCACAGACAGTAGGTCATTATGCTCTCTATAGAGCCGCAGTTAGAAGGACACCAGCAGTTTTTGGGGGATGTTGTTTTTCCTGAAAACTCTCTGGAAGTATAGTCTCTGCTGGGCCTTCTTCACTAGCCCAGTGGTGTTGACGCCCAAGGCCAGTTCATCCATGATCTTAACTCCCAAGAAGCGGAAGTCAGAGACCCTCTCCACACAGACCCCGCCTATCAGCAGCGGCTAGATGAAAGTCTTCTTCCTCCTATCATCCACAGCGAACTCCTTGGTCTTTGTTGTATTGAGGAGCAAGTTGTTAGCACTGCACCCCCCCACCAAACGCTCCACCTCGTCTCTGTAGGCGGTCTCATCCCCCTTGAGGTTAGCCCCACTTGTCATCAGCGAATTTGACGAAGGTGTTGCTGTGGTGGGTGGGAGTGCAGTCGTGGGTGTAGAGGGTATAGAGCAGGGGAGCCCTGTGGTGAGCCAGTGCTGAGGCTGAGGGTGGTGGAGGTGTGGGGGCCCACTCTTACCCTCTCAGTGCGGTCTGTTAAAAAGTCCTTAATCCAAAGGCAGGTGGAGTGTAGTATTTCAATGTCAGACAGTTTGAGCACCAGTCTGTGGGGGAGGATGGTCTTAAAAGCCATGAAGGGTGAAGAGCAGCTGAGCATAGCTCCCCTGCTGCTCCAGGTGGGACAATGCAGCATGGAGGGCTGTGGCCACAGCGTCCTCAGTAGATCTTTTAGCCCTGTAAGCGAACTGATGTGGATCAAAGGTGGGGGGGGTGAATGACATGATGTGACTACGAACCATTTTTTCGAAGCACTTCATCACCACAGGGGTGAGTGCTACTGGCCGGTAGTCGTTGAGGGTGGTGATATTTGTTTTTTTGAGCAGGGGCAATGGTGGAAGACTTCAAGCAGGATGGGACAGTGGACTGGGAGAGTCACTGGTTAAAGATCTTAGCAAACACCCCAGCCAGCTGGTCTGCACAGTCCTTCAGCACGGGTCGGGTCCAGCTGCCTTCCGCGGGTTGATAGCCTGCTGTGTACGCCTCACCTCGTGCTCCTCTACCGTGAGGATGATGACGTTGCTGTTGGCTGCTGGATGTGGCGTTAATGCATCTGGTTGCTTTGCCTCGAGACGGTCGAAGAAGTGGTTCAGCTCCTCCGCCAACGAGACACAAAACTCTACGAGAGCGTTTTGTGGAGCACGTTAATTGTCGAGAGGGAGGGACAGAGAGAGAGAGAGAGCGAGAGAGAGGCTTCAGAAAGGGTGTGCGCAGATAGTACAGTGGACCCTAGTTATGTTTATGCCAAAACCACAAATGCGATATATATATATGTATATATATATATATATATATATATATATATATATATATATATATATATATATATATATATATATATATATTGCCTAATTATACATATTGCCTATATATATATATATATATATATATATATATATATATATATATATATATATATATATATATATATATATATATAATTAGGCTATAATTATATTATTTAGCGTGTAATGAGACTATAGCCAAATTGTCTAAGATGCCCGAGAATCTCCGGAAATATCAGCATGGGAAATCGGCGCATCAGACCCATAAACCTATACAGAAAGACGTCATCTCAAGCAGGAGAGAATGTTTGTGGTGCTGGTTTGTGTCACGTAAGTACAGGGCTCTCAAGTCTTATGCATTCGGCATGAGACACACGCAATTCAACCCATGCACACGCTCAAACCTGGTCTCACGAAAATACGTGACACTGTCACGTTATTTAATTTATTGAAACGTGATCAGGGACACGTATTTTCTAAATTTTGTATTTCAATGGAAGTATTTGTCGTGTCACTAAGCACGACTTCCAAACTAAGGTTCTGCCCGGGAGCGGTCTCCCTAATGTCCCTTAAGGAGCTCCGTACAGATCATTCATTGTTGAAATAGATATCGGCCGATATCGGAATAGATATCGGCCGACCCGGCCTGCGTCGGGCTCGGGCTCGGGCAGAGAATCTAAACACTGACTGGAACTACTTAGCAGGTGTCTGTAGGCCTATATCAGGAGTTAATGCACGCCCTGCAGACAATCAGAATACGAGTATTCCCCCAGACCGTGGTATAAACAATATTATTCACGAGTTATAATCAACCCCTTCACATCAATATTAATGATAACCCATTAAATAGGGTATGATTTCTAGATGTCATGGCAACGTCCGCTCGCGACACTGGACTTGCAAGGCATCGACGCAGACTTTCATTCACATAGCCAAAAACAAGAGAATAGATGGCTAGATAAAATAAACATCAAGACATACAATTCTAAAAAGAACAGATGAAGCAGCTACCCTTTTTTCCTTTGCGGTTTGCCTACAGAGCAGCGCACTTGCATTTAATATATCCGTGAATTGTCACAATTTCTCAGAATCAAAGGTGAAAGTAGAAACGGGTGGCCAAAAGCTGTCATATTGTTAGTTATCACAGAAAATTTTAAGTAGAAACGGGTGGCCAAAAGCTGTAATTTGTTAGTTATCACAGACAATTTTCAACAATGAATGATCTGTATGGAGCTCCTTAAGGGACATTAGGTAGACTGCTCCCGGGCAGAACCTTAGTTTGGAAGTCGTGCTTAGTGACACGACAAATACTTCCAATTGAAATACAAAATTTAGAAAATACGTGTCCCTGATCACGTTTCAATAGATTAAATAACGTGACAGTGTCACGTATTTTCGTGAGACCAGGTTTGAGCGTGTGCATGGGTTGAATTGCGTGTCTCACGCCGAATGCATGAGACTTGAGAGCCCTGTACTTACGTGACACAAACCAGCACCGCTCACACACAAACCAGCATGACGTCTTTCTGTATAGGTTTATGGGTCTGATGCGCCGATTTCCCATGCTGATATTTCCGGAGATTCTCGGGCATCTTCGACAATTTGGCTATAGATTGTCTCATTACACGCTAAATAATATAATTATAGCCTAATTATATATATATAGCCTGTATATATATATATATATATATATATATATATATATATATATATATATATATATATATATATATATATAGGCAATATATATCATTAGGCAATATATATATATATATATATATATATATATATATATATATATAGCGTTTGTGGTTTTGGCATAAACATAACTAGGGTGCACTGTACTATCTTAGCATCTGGTGGGATGTAAACAGCGATCAAGACAACAGTAAACTCTCTAGGGAGGTAAATGGGCCGACATTTGATTGTCACATACTCCAAGTCTGGGGAGCAGTGACGGTCTATAGCCACTGTGTGAATGCACCAGATGATGTTGACATAAACCCACAGTCCACCTCCTCTGCTCTTACTCGTCCTGTCCTGCCGTTCTGCTGTGTAGCCTGCTAGCTGTATAGCTGAGTCCACGATTAGTGAGTGAAGCCAATTTCTGTGACCAACAGGATAAAACTGTCCTTGATGGTGGTGTTGGTTGCAACCTGTAGCCTCAGTTCGTCCATTTTGTTAGCAAGGAATCTGGCGTTTGTAAGGAAGATTCTAGGAAGTGGTGGTTTGTGGGGTTGCCTCCGTAGCCTTGCTAGCATGCCGGCCCTGCAGCCCCGCTTCTGTTTCATCTCCCTGCGCCGCCTTCTCCTCCTGCCCACTGGGATGGTAATCCATGAAGAGCCGGGGCACCTCGTGATGTCCGGAGGAAGGTTTTGTGAGTAGAGAAAGTCAGATGAGACGCTCTGCTCGCAGCAAACTCCAAGCTTCAGGAGATCCTGCCGGCTGTAGTTGTTTTCCGCACAGAATGTAGACCCGATACAAAACAACATGTACACACACATACATAACAAGTACCGACAGGGAAAGCACTGAGCCGCTGCAACTACGTGCGCCGCCATTTTGCCAGGTAAACAAGAGCTGAAGGCAAGCAATGTGGGGACATCATAAGGTCTCATTCTTTTAAAAGATGTGTGAACATAGGGCTGTGGGGACATAGGGCTGGCCTGGTATAGAATTTATCTTCAAAGCTTTGAAGATTCATTATTTTCATTGAGACAGCAAACAAGACAGTCATCCACCATGCAAGACCGTGGGGTCTTGCTCCGGGCCATGTGACTTACTCTTCCTAGTTTGTTTGAAACAACAAATTGTTGTAGATTAGGCTGACCAAACGTCCTCTTTTCCCCGGACACGTCCACTTTTTACGTCCCGTCCGGGGCGTCCGTTTTTTTTTTATTAATTGATGATAATGTCCGGTTTTCCTTCTGTGCGTGTATATGTGTGTATATGTATGTGCCCCCCCTCCCCCGGTTGTCATTGTGGGTTAGCGTTATTACAGTAGCCATTTAACGCATCGCCAGAGAAGGCGTCGTATGACGTACAGACGTTAATCAGGACGTACGACCAGACGCGGCAGCGTCAACAACAACAATCTAGAGGCGGCAAAAAGGAAAGAAAAGAAGACCAGCGGTCATAAATGGTATGTTGTGTATATGAACTTATTTATTTTGTGTGAATTGGCAGTAGACTTGGACGTTAGGTCTGAATTGAAGACCTAACGTAACGTTATAAAAGTCAGACGTTAGCATGAGATTACCAGGTGATGACATTGTATGTGGCCCTGTTTTGGAAGAGGGGGAGGTGGAAGACTGCTTTGGTAACATGTGATTTTCCTGTAGGCATAGGAACATGAGACTCTGTTAAAAATAATAATAATCAATGGTTGATAGTTGTGTGTGTTAGGCTAACTTCTGTATTTTGTGTCGGGCTGTGTGGGTAACTAATGACTGTAGTAGTTATAAATGCAGACCATCTGATTAGCTGATGCCCTGAGTCATGTATAATATTAATATACTCATATGTTATGACTTGGTAATTATTATTAATTACATCTTGAATGATATTTACTAGCTACTGGTCTGGCAGCTGTCTTTGCACATGGCACTTAACTTTGGAAGAGAGATGTTTTTTCTAAAGTATTCTACATTTGTGTTTTTGACACTGCTGTGCGCTACTGATACATGATATTTGTGGGTGCTGATATTTTGATTTATTAACCAGGTCCTTTTGTGTAATAAAAGCTGGTTAAAATACATGAAAAAGTACTTACTACTACCATTTTTTATTTCATAATGATAATATTTAATGATTTTTCACCGCCGCATTGAAAATTTCACAGATTTTCATTTCAGAAATCTGGTCACCTTACTGTGGGCGGATTTCCAAAACAGAAGAAAAGCAGCAGACACCGGCGGTGCAGCTGAAGGGTTCAAGATGCCAAAGCGCAAATGCACATTCACAGATGAACTGCGAAAAAAATTCCCAGTTTACCGACCCGGTCGGGACATATGGGAGGCTGAGTGCACCGTGTGCAAAGCTTGTACATATGTGTCTGTGTCCAATAAAGGTGCCGGGGACCTCACAGCTCATATGGACACAGAGAAGCATAAAAAGGCAGTACGATGTGAGAGTAGTTCAGCAAAGTTGACTGAATTCTTTGTGAAACCTGGAAAAACAGAGGATGCTGTAAATGCAGCGGAGGGTGCGTTGGCATTTCATACCGTTAAACACCACCACAGCTACAGGTCTATGGATTGCACTAGTGTCTTGTTAAAAACGACATTTCCAGACTCTGACACCGCCAAGAAGTTAAGTAGTGCCCGCACTAAGACCGAAGTCATTTTGAACGGTGTTATAGCGCCCCACTCGGTTGAAGTTGCACTTGAAGCACTCAAAGAAATCCAGTACTGTGGTGTCTCTACAGACGGGAGTAACCACGGACTAGTGAAAATATTTCCAATCATAATCCAGTACTTTGACTGGAAGAAAGGTGGTGTGCAAAAAAAATAAATTGAGGTTAAAGACACACCTAATGAGACAGCAAAAACCATTGCAAAATACCTCACTGAAACACTGGCAAAAAACAATTTGTCTGAAAAATGCATTGCATTTACTGGCGACAACTGCAACACAAATTTTGGAGGAATCCGACGAAATGAAGAGGGAAATAATGTGTCTGCAAATTTGAAGACGTTGCTGCAGAACAATACTCTGATCGGTGTGGGTTGCCCAGCACACATATTGAATAATTGTGTTCATCATGGGGCAGACACAATAGATGTTGACCTTGAGAATATCATGTTCAAAATCTACCAGTACTTCCACATTTACACTGTGCGCACTGAGAATCTGAAGCAGTACTGTGATTTTGTTGACATCGAGTACAGAAGGATGCATTCTCACAGCAAAACAAGGTGGCTGTCATTGTTCCCAGGCATTGAGAGGATGATACAGATGTTTCCAGCTTTAAAAGCATTCTTTCTGTCTCAAGAAAAGCCTCCCATAGTGATAAAGAAGTTTTTCGAAAACGACTTCAGTGAGATCTACCTCTGGCACATGCACTCATTCATGTCCGTCTTCCACACCCACATTCAAGCCATGGAAAAGGAAAACAACTCCATTATGAAAATACTGAACAGCGTCCACACCATTCTTCTTGAACGCAAGAGCAAGAGCTTCATGTCCCTTAAAGTTAAGGGACTACTAGCAGAAAAGCGCAGAGACGGACTTGGTAAATGCTGTGACCAGTTCTGTGCTGATGTGCAGGGCCTGTACAGTGCATGTCTGGAGTATCTGGAGAAGTGGATAACTCCCATGGAAGAGTTCTCGACATTTATGTGGATGGATCTTAGTGAGCCACCAGATTGGAATGATGTGGAGGCCTGCATCAAGTACCTTGGAGAGAAGGGGGTGCCAATTGATGATGTCAAGTGTTTTGACCAGGTCACCAATCTGAAGAAATTCACAGAAAGGTGCAACAGTGATGAGGAGTTCATTGGCCTGCAGGTGCACCAGAAATTGACCAAATATTTTGAGAAGGCCAAAAGCATTGCATGTTACTCAGAACTACTGAAGATTGCACAGTTTGTCTTTGCACTTCCCTCTCACAATGCAAATGTTGAGAGGGTTTTCTCACTGATGCAGAGCCAGTGGACAAAGGAGAGGAACCAGCTCTCTGTTGCATCACTGAAAGGGATTCTATTTGTGAAATACAATTTGAAGGAATATTCTTGCAAAGACTTTCATGCTTACATGTTGAGCAACCGAAAACTGCTGGGAAAGATCAGCTCTACTGCAAAATATGGATGGGTAGACAAGGAGGATGAAGAAGATAACTAAAGATTTTGTTTTTTGTTAATATCTATTTTGTTAATATCCATATGTTTTTTGTTAATAATATATTTGTTTTTTGTAAGTAATATCTTGTGAGGGTACTTTTTATTATTTTACATTACACTGAACATTTAGTGAGAAATATATTGTTAAAGTTGGATTTCTATTACAGAAGAGGTATCATTTAGAACATTATTTCATATTATTTATTTATTTGTCCACTAAGATTTGAAAGAGAGCTATTATTTTACTAGTTCATTTTTCTAACACAGAAGAGACATTATTTCTATCATTATTTTATTCCAGAGATTTTACATTTATTTTACATTTATATATATATATATATATATATATATATATATATATATATATATATATATATATATATATTTTATAATTGAGGCATAATAAATAAAGTTCAATAACCTCTATGAAGCCTATCTGAATTTCTGTCTTTGAGAGATATTATTTTGTAATATAACAAAATATTCTATCCATACATATATATATTAAAATTATAGGGAATCTTTGGGTAAACTGCGAGTATCATTTAAGTAGGCTATCTCGTGGCCGGGCTGAGTGTCCTCTTTTTTGGAAATCAAAATATGGTCACCCTATTGTAGATAATGTCACAAATGACGGTTTATCGTCTAGCTGTAAGAATATACACTATGGTGTCCCGCAAGGATCCATTTTGGGTCCTATTTTATTTATAGTTTATATTAATAATTTGTGTTGCAATGTTACAAATACAAAATTCAATTTTTACGCAGATGACACCATTATGTATAGCTCTGCTTCATCCTTAGCAAGTGCAACTAAGGACCTCCAATCGGCTTTTAATGTTGTTCAGCAAAACCTACATGGATTAAGACTTGTACTAAATATTGACAAAAGCAAAATGATCTGCTTTACAAGAAGTAATACAACATCCGATATGGATGACAACCAGATTGTTACTCTAAACAACAAAGTGATAGAGCGAGTCGCAACTTACAAATACCTGGGCTTTTTTCTAGAAGAAAATCTCTCTTTCAAACATCACATTGAGTGTCTTACTAAAAAGCTAAGAATTAAACTGGGTTTCTTGTATAGAAATAAATGTTGTTTTTCTTTTGGTGCCAGGAAGAAAATTGTCCAAGCCGTTCTATTATCTGTTATTGACTATGGTGATATTTTATATATGCATGCAAATTCATCATCTCTGAAAATGCTAGATTCTGTGTACCATGCAGCATTACGGTTTGTCTCAAACTCTGGCTTCCGAACACACCATCGTAAATTGTATGAGAAAGTTGGTCTGTCTTCCTTACACACCCGTAGGATGGAACACTGGTATATGTTTCTTTATAAGGCAATTTTGCACGATCTGCCTCCGTATTTGTGTTCTCTAATGGTTCCTAAAACAAACAGTGCTCGTATCACTCGGTCTAGCAGTTTGATTATGTATAACGTTCCTCGGACTCGCACTACGTTTGGTGAAAGTGCTTTTAAATCTTTTGCCCCGTCATCATGGTGTAAGCTACAGGAACACCTTAAACTGGAATCCCTAATCACCCTGAACAATTACAAAAGCAGGATCAAGGACTATTTAACCACAAACTGAACACTGACTTACTGCCAATTAGATTGATGCTTTGTGACTTTTTATTGTGTTTTGTGTCTTGTTTTTAGTGTGAAATTTTGTGTTTTTGTTGTTTTTAATGTGAATCTTTAAATGTTTGTATGCTGCCTTCTTGGCCAGGACTCTCTTGAAAAAGAGATTTTGAATCTCAATGAGAATATTCCTGGAAAATAAAGGTTAATAAAAAATAAAATAAGCGACCATAAACTCCATGCTTATTGTTGTCATATCTATGGTATGGGCCTGTAGGCCTGTCTATAGAGTTAGTTTGATGTAGCAAGGTAGCATCGAACCAAGCGTATTAATAAATGTGCCCAGATTTATAAGTTAAAAAGTTAAAGGTCCAGTAAATGAAAGGATAGCTAAAAAGCTACTCTGACATTAGCCCCACATGAGCCCCATACACTCAGTATTCACGTCGCTGTGGGGTCACACAGTCGGATGGTAAAATACACTTTCCGGACTACTTTGCAAGGAGGAAGCGGCTATTTGAAAGTACCGACCATACTTACGCATGTGTCCCTATATAAAACTTCATTGATGCTTTGTTGATGCACCGCATTTACATCCCTCGTGTGTTGCATCGTCGGTTTGGACCAATACCTCCACAGTGGGGCCATGTTTGGAGTGCGGCGCTCAAACCACAGACGTAAACATCCAAGGATGTACTCGTAAAAACCAATGATGCAACGTGGTGTGGTGAAGGTGGTGAAATGTTTCTTCAATGTTAAAAAACCTTCTAGAATAACCAAGAAACCAGTTGTTATCCTCATCCTCATCCCTCATCGTCATCCGCTTATCCGGGGTCGGGTCACGGGGGGAGCAGCTCAAGCAGGGGGCCCCAGACTTCCCTTTACCAGTTGTTATATGAAACCAAAATAAACTCCCAACCCTCCTACGCACTTATTGTATGTTGTACATCCTGGTACATAATGTATGCACTTATTGTATGTCGTACTTAGTTATAGTACTTAGTTGTGTAGCGTTTCATCCTAGCTATCTTTGTTATATACGGTGAATGGGTTAACCTAGCGATTGTTAGTGCTTTGCACACGCCCCTTTTCCTCGGACGGCGAACTCGCCATCTCGGTTGAGTATCAGTGAGTATCAGTTGGGAGTATATCCACAGAAATGTATGATGGATAGGTCAGCTTAACAGTAGGTGAAGTCCACTGGGGAAGGCGTGTGCGTCAAGGCCTAAACACACCGGCGCCGACGCGCAGCGGCGCGCATTTCACGCGCGTCAAAAGCCGCCCATTATGGCCAGCCCAGGGGGACTTAATTTGACGTTATTTTACGCGTATCAGCACGCGTTCTGAACTATGGCAAGCCATCCCCGACAGAAAACGCCATCATTTTGTCACGTATCACCTTCATTACGCCGTAAAAAACGCCGTAAAATGTAGAAAAACAGCGTATTTTACGCCGTCATGTGCAAAAAAGCGCCGCTTTTTACGCCACAATTAATCCTTTCAAGAGCACGCTTAAAAAGCGCAGTTTTGAACATCAAACCGCGCGTAAAATACGGCGCGTTTCTGCACATCACAACGGCGTAAAATACGGTGTTCCTCTAGTATGCTAATAATCTCCGCCCTTCTTTTCTCTCAGCCAATGCATTTGAAGTGTTTGCGCCCAATCGCTGACCAAGACAAGCAGACCAAATCAGTTCAGCACAGATCTGCTTTGAGGATTTCTCCTCTCATTTGGCGTTAGTTGTAGCGTCATATAGATATATATATAAGTAAATGCAGTTGCAACAGTGTGGTCACCGTAGCCCAATCGATAGAGACGCTTGATCTGTAGGCAGGGGGTTGTTGGATCGAATCCATTTATTTTCAGATTTCTGCTTTTGTCAGATGGTCACGCTTTTATGATCGCAATGCTTTTCAGTCAGCAAGCCAGACCTCCTGTGTTATAAGTTCCAAAGTCAGTGCCTTTTTAGTCAGCCAGCCAGATCATCTCGGTGTCTTGTAACACGCTTTATAAGTTAATTATATTTAAATTATTATAGCCATCGAGCCTTTATTTTCGTGGAGTTATCGTTACATCCTCTCTTGTTCAATCAATATAAATACACAGTGGAAAGGAGTGAGAGGGAGCCATAGAGTGACACTGATGAACTGGGGAGCCAAGTAGCCTAACTGATATGCTTAAGAGGCCCATCAGCCCATCATTCTTTCAAACCTTCGTAAAAAATGTCAGTTTTTCCCAAAACTCCTCTTTACATGAACGCTCTTGCACTGCTCTAACAACGTTCAGAGGCTTGTAACTGTCTACTGACACAGTGCTTAAATGGGCTCTGTAGGAGGGGGAGACGCAGGAATGTTGTTGGATTCAACTATTTGTGCATGGCAGCAAAAAAATATCTCCCCATCAAGGCCAACAGCAGAGTAGCCTATGAAAAGAATAGACTAATATGAATGCTTCAAATATTAAAACACGATTGATTAGGCCTAGACCGACATATGCTATATCAGTCCTAATCCTGAACGCACCGTGCGTAAATTTTTCACGGCATTTTCCCCCAGACAGACAGACAGACAGACAGACACTTTATTTACCCCAAACTAACTTTCATAATCCAGCAGGTTACACAATACAAATAACTCTTACACAAATACAGACAGCCTATACAGTAGGCTAATACAGCGCCCACCTCAGCAAAAGGTCAAATGTAAAAAGAAGATATAAGCTAAATTTAAAATACAGATGCTGTAGCCTACATAAAAATACAGATGCCTCAGGAAATATGAAAATAGGATACAATGTATAAATATGCAAAACTAGGATATAACTAGGCTATAATGAGAATACTTGGTTACAGCTGTGCAATGACTATCCTCCTAAATTAAATTAGTTATATGGAAAGATTTTTGTCTATGGAATGATCCTGTCACTTTACTACCACACATTGTGTGTGTCAGTAAAGTGATGAGGTAGGAGAATCCGTGTATGGTTCGTTCTTTGAATATTCCGATTTAAAACAAAATCTGAAAAAACTATTAACAGGATTGTTTTTTGTTTGTTCTGATTTGGTTTTGAAACTGAAAAAGGCAAAAGGAATTAACAAATAAACGGCATTTGATTTTGTGTTTGTGTGTTGGTTTTTAAAACCCGAAACAGAAAAACAAATAGGGCCTACAAAAATAGATACATTTATAGTTGTAGGCTACACCAGAAGGCAGAACGCAGCGAAGAAAAAAGAGCCAACCACCTAAACCAGCAATAGACTGTCTAGACTGCCTTAGTTATGGCTGCACTTGAACCTTATGGTGATTTTATTCGTGAACTATTTGACACTGGAAAAACGCACGACGCGATCAGTACCGCTCTAAAGCAATCTGGTGCCCCGAAGTGCTCCGTTATGAAGGTGAGGAGGTTCTGTGTGGAGCACAACCTTCGAAGAAGAAATCTAATTTCTGATTTAGCTTCAGATCATCCACTCGCAGACTAAGTCACCGGCTCCCATGGGAAACAATAAAGCTGGCCATTTTAGAATGCGAGAGACTCGATGGAACGTTTGAAACGTCTTTATATGTATTTTTTTTTGAACAACCTCTTGCCTACAGAGCAAGCGTCTCTATCGATTGGGCCACGGCCACGGTGACCACACTGTTGGAACTGGATTTACTAATATATATCTATATGACACTACAACTAACAACAAATGAGAGGAGAACTCCTCAAAGCAGATCTGTGCTAAACTGATTTGGTCTGCTTGTCTTGTTCAGCGATTGGGCGCAACACTTCAAATGCATTGGCTGAGAGAAAAGAAGGGCGGAGATTATTGGCATACTAGAGAGACGCCGTATTTTACGCCGTTGTGATGTGCACAAACGTGGCGTATTTTACGCGCGGTTTGATGCTCAAAACTGCGCTTTTTACGCGCGCTCTTGAAAGGCTTAATTGCGGCGGAAAACGCAGTGTTTTTTTGCGCATGAAGGCGTAAAATACGCAGTTTTTCTACATTTTACGGCGCAATGAAGGTGATACGCGACTAACTGATGGCGTTATCTGGCGGGGATGGCTTGCCATACGTTTGTGCACATCACAACGGCGTAAAATACGGCGTCTCTAGTATGCTAATAATCTCCGCCCTTCTTTCCTCTCAGCCAATGCATTTGAAGTGTTTGCGCCCAATCGCTAAACAAGACAAGCAGACCAAATCAGTTCAGCACAGATCTGCTTTGAAGATTTCTCCTCTCATTTGGCGTTAGTTGTAGCGTCATATAGATATATTTATTAGTAAATGTGGTTGCAACGGTGTGGTCACCGTTGCCCAATCGATAGAGACGCTTGCTCTGTAGGCAGGAGGTTATAAGTTCCAAATTCAGTGCCTTTTTAGTCAGCCAGCCAGATCATCTCGGTGTCTTGTAACACGCTTTATAAGTTAATTATATTTAAATTATTACAGCCATGGAGCCTTTATTTTCGTGGAGTTATCGTTACATCCTCTCTTGTTCAATCGATATAAATACACAGTGGAAAGGAGTGAGAGGGAGCCATAGAGAGAGACACTGATGAACTGGGGAGCCAAGTAGCCTAACTGATAGGCTTAAGAGGCCAATCATTCTTTCGAACCTTCGTAAAAAATGTCATGGGATGTGTTCAGGAATAGGGAACCACACACACGTGCCCCCGAATCCAATGTCATACTCACATTCTATGTCCTTCAGAATGTTCAGAAATCCCATCAGTTAGGGAACCTATGCCGTTGGTGGTTATGTTTTAATCAAGGTTTCTAAGAGAGAGAGAGAGACCGAGAGAGTGAGCCAGAGAGAGAGAGAGCGATAAAGAGGGACAGCGAGAGACGACAGAGAGAGTGACAGAGAGAAAGAGAGACAGCGATATAGAGAGACTGAGAGATAGAGTCAGAGTGAGAGAGAGACAGAGACATGGAGAGTAAGAGAGCGAGAGACAGAAAGTCAGAGAGCGAGAGACAGATAGAGAGATTCTAAGATTCTATGTCCTTCACACTTTTCAGAAATCTATGTGGTTGGTGCCTCACTAAAGTTTAATCAGGGTTTCTAAATTAGTCTCAGATGGAACAAGAGGAAAGGCAAACCGAGGCAGACAGGGTACACGCTGTCCTGGCTTTGGAGTAGAATGTACGTTCCCTTGAGCAAGGTATCCAGGCTACGGCAAAAGAGCTCCTGCAACCTGGAATGCAACCCTCAACCGTCTCATTCAGCCCGGGGGCTGGCAGACATTTTCCAGTTGACCTGTCCAATGTGGCGGACAGGTGGGAGAGAATTAGGGGAAAACGAGACGCGCTGGAGGGGCTAAACACTAGTCACCGTCAAACGGTTGACCTCTCATCAGGAGCTGTCTGCCAGGCCCTCAGTAATCTAGGAGTAGTTGTGGCGGTTATCCACTGAGACAGGCTGGCCAGGGCATGACATTGACAACAGTAATGAGGCGTCAATGGCACCTCAAAAAAAACCTGATGTGACCAGACAGGGTAAGTGCTGTAATCTGTTTTATCAATGCTTTACAAGATAAAACTGATAACTGCAACTTTATAAACCGTTGCATTCCTATGGTTTGTGTAGCAAGCAGGTCTGCTACTAAATATTGATGTTGAGTTGAAAACATTTTGCAACCATGGGCATGTTACTCTCGTATACACAGGCAAGATGCCTCCTGACCCCTAACTGCTCCTTAATGACGTGTCTCTGAATTCGCTGTTTATCGCGTTGGATTTCAGCATCTGTTAATAACAAAATAGCAAATAGAAGTGAGAAAACAACTCCTTTACTACTCATCTAACATCTTCTCCTTTGTACAACTCTTCTGTTTACATATTGTTTGTTCCAACCATTGCTGTGATTTGCTGTTACACAACAAAACCAGGGGGCCACCACAGAGGGCTGGTAGGATTCCTGTGAACACAGAACCGTCTTGTCTCAGCCTGCATCTCTCCCGCACTCACTTTATTGTTCATTTATTCTCTGCATGGCACCGAGATGAACTGCCCCACCCACACCTCTCTCTCACTCTCTCTCCCTCTCTCAAAGGTTGACAGCCAAACTGAACATACCACCACAGAGTGTTGAGAGATAGAGAGAGAGAGAGAGAGAGAGAGAGAGAGAGAGAGAGAGAGAGAGAGAGAGAGAGAGAGAGAGAGCAGATGTGTAGATCCGAGATCTACTATTGATTGCAAATAATCGACCATTTAAGAATAGGGCCGTGGATCTGTTGGTTAAAAGGGTCTGCTAAATGGGGAATAGTCCAGAGTATTTTAAGTTGGCTTGAACCTTTTACCCATAGTATTAAAGATTGATTAGGAACCATAGATATTCTAGTCAGCTAGTTTATGAACGGTGGTTAAATTCGGCCGGGGCTCTCCAGGGCTCAGCCCCAGCATATAAGCCTGCTCGTTTTTTGCCCGGATGTGCATGCTTGCTGTCAGTTGCCTACTGGAATGTCAAATATAATTTGATGAAAGTGATGCTTTTGAAAACATGAAATTTGTAAATATAATGTAAATAATAAATGAAAGATTTTTGAAATTGCATGTCTATTTTGTCTGGGTGAGATGAGCACACTCAGAACACGGCCGTATTCTTGTTCGGCTGCTTCTCGTTTTCAGTCGACCATCGCGCAGAGCTCGCATTTGAGCACAAGAACAGATAGGCTAGGCTACCACCAAAAGGAAACCAGAACGACAGAATCCTCATTCAATTAATTTATCCCCAAAATGAATTACTGAAACATTAAAGTGATTTTAGACTACTTTGTTCCCTGGCGGGCCATTTATTTTAATAAATGAATTAGTCTGCGGCTCAACTCAAATAAATGTGCTTAATTTTTTTATCAATTTCTTTGAACAAAACTCTCCAGAAAGAACCATTTAATAGTCAACATTATCTCCCAGGGGGGCATACCCCCGGACCCCCCTAGGGAGAGCCCATCCACATTACAAATCCCAATTCAACCCCTGTTTATGAACATGAAATAATCTATTCCTTAAAAGACAGTCGATGTATGCCAGGTTGTTAATATTTCCTACTATCACAGTGCACTTTAATGAGTGAATAGTACATTCAGAATTTCACATGAACAAGTTCTAGACCACATTTTCAACTCAATATGAAAACAGCGTCCAAACTGCGCCATCTGCTGGATATTTCATATTAAAGACTTCAAATTATGTTTTTTTATGTGTTTTTATGTATTTTTATGTGTGTGTGTGTGTGTGTGTGTGTGTGTGTGTGTGTGTGTGTGTGTGTGTGTGTGTGTGTGTGTGTGTGTGTGTGTGTGT